>NC_088246.1:83166602-83791602 GCF_036013445.1 Caloenas nicobarica | reverse complement strand
GGATGGGACATAGAGTTTGTAATGCTCTGTTTAACATCTCTGCTTCTAAAATATCTTGTGGGAGCTTTTTCATATTTTCTTTATTACTCTGGCACAAAATATAATAACACAATTTTACTACAATTCGTTCACTTTTAAGAATGTGGTCAAACCATTTACTTTAGGATCTAAGCCAAGTGCTCTAAATCATCTCTATCGGAAGAATCATTTTTCTCTCCATCGACTAAGGAAATTATGTCCCTGTCTTTAGTCCTGACTCACATCTAACTTGCATTCCAAAATCACCTAAACAATACATGGTGAACATCTGTGTTACTCAGAAGACTCCCTGTGAAGCTTTGATTTTCACGTGCTCATTGGGTACATTTTATGTAAATGGTTTTCTCTGATATATATATTACTTTTCTTCACCATGTTGGTACAGTCTGAAGCAGAAGATTATTATTTTTAAAGATAAAAACGTGAAATCATGAAATACCAGTGCTTAATAGTTTACTGTTCTATAAATTTTGGTTTACTGTGTGCAGTTTCCTTAAAATACTTGTGATTGATTGTGTGATATAGACCAAAAATAATTATAGAGTAGGATGACAATTGGCTTCACATTTGCAGTCTCTTATACTTTGCAACAAGTATGATCAACTTATCAAAAGTGATGTTTATATTTTCCAATTTAAGTGTTTAAAGGTAAGATGTCTATATAAATACTGCTCCTTTTGCAATGAAATCTGTAGGTAGAAACCACTGAGAAAAAAAAATAACTGTCATGAACTTGAGAAAAAATTGAAATTTCTGTTTGGTTTGATTTTTCTTAATACAGCTTTATTTATGCAAAAAAATGAGTAAAAATGCATTTTAGACTCAGAGAAGACAATTTTAAAACTTCTTGGTATCTGCAGCTCCTGCTAGTGTCAGTAGGAACCTCTGGATTCTTGCAAATACTTTTTGGGTGTCTTATTTAATGCTTTTACAAGGGCTGGAGCACTCCTGAAAGTCTAACTTCAACTGTGGTTTTCAGGTACTTCTGAAAATCATGTGCCTAAACTGTTACAATTATAATTAGATAATTGCATATGGTCTGTTTCACTTCATGTTGCACTGTTGATGTGTTGATTTCTTACTTGGACAGGAAGTCTTGGAGAGAAACATAGATGCTGCCAGAAATTACAGTGATGCATCAAATGACACTGTAGTCTGTGAGTCACTTTGCAGCTAATTTGCAAGGCATTACAAGGCAACCCCAGGCTGTTGAATCTGTAGCCTTAGCTGCTCTTCAGAATCACAGAGTAGGTGGAGATGCATCGTGCTTTTAAGCCATCCCAAGGTTACTGTGGATAATTTCATGTATCAAATCTAAATACTCTCCGTGTTTTGAATGAATAATTCCTTCACGGCTCCCCACAAACAACACATGGGGTGGAATGAATATCATGGTTCCTGCCAAAGTTTGTTGAATTTCTATGAAGGGTACTTGTTTACACCTTCTTTACAGAAGGTAGCAGATGTAGAATACAATTATTAATGATAATAATCTACTATGATGATAATGATGTGTTTAAAAATAATTGATGTATAAATCTTGCTGTTAATAATCAATCACGGCTTAAAGCTGATGACAGGGGCAAAATGAATTGGATAAGTGCAGACTAACACCAGAATTTTATGACCAATAGATAATATTTAACTTCTAATCACTATTGTTCTCATTTGTATTTCTTAGACTATTGCTAACTGTGAAATCAGAGCATGACATTTCACCCTGTGAAAAAGTACCTGTATTTTTCATTGGTTATGGAATAGTACCAAGAAATAGCTACATTTGTTTTTATGCTCTGTTTTGCAACTGAGGGTTCAGCCTCAGCTTAGAGCTTTAAAGAGTTTTTTGTGTCCTTCAATCAGTACTTCAAACAGTCCTCTAAGAATAGCCTTTGCTAGTTATGCATTCTTGAGAAAGTTAAAAAACAATCGAAGTGTATCAACCATAAAATTTACTAAACATTTAGTGTTCTCAGAATCCATGGTAACTGAATATTTCTCTCTTCAGTTTATTTCTCAGGAAGGTTTTTTTAACTATTTAGGTTGGGGTTTGTGTCCTCGTTCAATCTGAACCAAATGTTTCACAGTTCAAGATGCTTTATGATCAAGATAATGCTACGGTGACAGCTACCAAAAAAAAAGAAGTTTCTAGGGAGCTTTTACTAAGACTGCACCCATTTTTTAAGGGCAAATCAGCTCTTACTGAAAGTGCTTAAAGAATTCTGATGTGGAAAGGAATAAGAACAAAAGTAAGAGAAACTAAGTGTAAATACAAATCTGTAGAGATGTTGAATTTTATGTTAACTCCTTTGTGTTGCACACACACAAATAGTAACAGAAGCCTACTTAACTGTCAGGTGCTGTGACCCAAGGTGGGCTGCAAGGTCTGGATTGCAAAGCATAGTCTCAAAAAAACTACAACTGTACAAAGACATTTCATATACAAGCTGTACTCTGCCATCCGGAAGGTAGCCAGTATAGAATGGCCTACTTCCATGTTATCAAGTTCTTTTAACAAGACGAAAATAGGTCAGCTTCATGGAAAGTGACTGCAGAGAATAGTTCCTAATCTGTACTAATTTTCCCAAATGCCAAGCTTTACTTGGTGTTGGTCAAAACTGTGCCCAGTGACTGTGCGAAGGCAAACAGTATGGATGACTGAAATGCCCAGGAACTTTCCCTGACACTTTCATGTTCTACTTTAAGTCTCTAAAGCAAAATAAAATGGGCTGGTTTATACCTTAATTTAGTCTATTTGAAAATGTCTATAATGGCACTGATTAAGTGGTGGTGTAGGAAAAAATATGTACAGAGGCTTTTTTATGACTAGCTGTCAAAAGTGTAGCTAACTCAGGTAGGTCAAATAGAAACAGCAGGCAAGGGTCATTGAGCTGACAGTGCGGTGGCCAAACCAAGCAAGACAGAGCTGTAAAGAGTTTATCTGGGATGGTGAATACTCATGGCCTCAGTATAGCAAAATGTGGAGAGATTCAGAGCTGGAAGTGAACAAACAAAAGACAAATTATTTTGGTAATGGGAGAAAAAAAAAAAAACAAAACACACAACATTTGAGTAGGAGAAGCAGGAGCAGGCCACAATCAAGTTATAAGATGAAAACAAGATGAAGGATATATTTGTGTCTGTTTTAGGAGAAGGGAGACAAGAGTGCATGTTGAATGTAAGGACAGACAGGGTAAGGAGGAAAGAGAAGGCCAGAGCAGAGGGAGACAGAGATGCAGATAGTGCAGAGGTGTGATACTTGGAAGGAACCTGGATTGAAGAGGAGTTACCCTAAATGCTCTTCTGATTCCTCTAAGAGCACTATGCAAATACTGGTCTGCTAGTATTTATTCACATACTGATTTGCCTGTTGTTTTGCTGGTATTAGAACTGTAGTGAAGTGACTCACTTGTATTACAATCAAAAATTATAATGACCTCTGCATGGATACTGGTTTCATGATTGGCTTACAATGGCATGGGCCCATTTCTGGAGTTTTTGCATTCCTGTCTTCCACCACTCCTTGAAATGATTGGTTAAAATGTATGTTCAATTCAAAAGTGTACTTTCAGTTTACCCAAAACTCACAGGTAAATGGAAATCTGACTTGCTTACGATTTTCTGACATTAAAAGACTTAAGATTGGTTTCCAAAAACAAACTGGTGCTTTTTTCTCTTTATGTTTTATGGCATAGTGGTTAGAAAATTAACAAAGATGGAGTAGGCCAGGATTCAGCCTTCCTTTCTGATGCAAGCAAGCTCTGACTTGGTCTCCCACCTAATCACTCCCTGCAGGGTAGTCTGCAATGAATCAGTCTACCTGTCCTGTGTAAGTATCTCCTATTTGGTATGAAATAAGTAATTAGTTGCTGGAACTGAATTAGGGCATCTTGACTGCCAGGCAAATTCATTAATCAAAGATAGACTTGTCATTCTGAAAGCCAATGAAGATACTAGCACAACAACCTTTAACAGTACTAAGAGAAGCCATACTTCCCTATCTAAATTGCAGTGGGTAGAATATCTTCCCAGAAAGTTGGGCAGACTTGTTAAAATATTTATTTAGGCAGATCAGATGTCTGAGCCTTAAACCCAAATAAGTTTTCTAGCATATTGTCCAAGCAGGGAGGGAATAAACCTTCCTTATTTTATTTTATTTATTTTTTTAAAATCAAAACTTCTTATTTTAATTTTTTAGGTAAGTAAACGGAATTATTTCTTAATCGCACAATCTGTGTCTAATTTACTGCTGGGTGGGATCTGTGTTGTATTGTGACATCTTTAAAAGCAGACACTATTATCTGAGGACCTTCTCTCTCATGGGCCACTCATCCAAAGCAGTGGGTTAAAAGTTTGTTGGTTTTTTTTTTTTAAGATTTTTCTTTGCATCTCGTGTGGACTAGAATACCTTTTACTTGCACTTGGCATCTGAACCCAATTTTTCAACAAAATCTGAGCGAGACTGGTTCAAAGCCACATTAATGGAATCAGTCACATTTAGTTTACTGAGTGAACAAAATTCACCTCTTTTCTATAGTAAAACCTGTGCTAAACAGTGTATGCAATTTCTGTGATGTACTAAGCTTCCCAGCATATGTAAATAAATAACTTAGATAAGAGCTTTCAATCCACAGAGTGTGTATGCGTAAGTATATATAGCTCAGCACTTGGTTGTCTTTCAAAATATTTCTATAGATTTTAGTACTTGAAAGTAAACCTGTTACAATATGCTACGAACCAATAAATAGTACTGAAAATAGATGCTATCTAAAGGGTAATAATATGCAAACTCTGTTCCTAATATCATAATTGTGAAATAGATGATAGGTCTATATAACAGATCATTCAGATAACAGATCATTCAAGTAGTATGCAAAGTCCATATTACTAGGAGAAAAAAAGGCCAGCTCCCTTTTATAATGGTCTTCTTTACTTGCACTGAAATTCTTGAAATTGTATCAATGACAGATATTTTATTTCAGGTTTCTGAATTGCCTGTTTTGTTGACTTCTCTATTTAAGGTTGATGCTTCCTCTGCTGTCTCTAGTGGAGGTTTTAATACATTCTGTAAAATGCATTGTACTAGCCACTCTGGAAATCTAAACCCAATTAACTGCAAACTTCTACAGTATGGACAGGCAGATGATGTGAAAGGTCCTAGGAACGATCGTCAACCTTGCCTTATTTAAGGTGTCATTACCAGAAAGATGAATAGCTGCATTTCTGTTCCCAAGCGCATTAGCATTCTGGAAATTTACCATGCTTTTTCATGCAAACTCACTTGAAGGATTTCACTGGGATCCCTCTGGAAAGACAAATGACAGCAAAAAACTGGCTCTTGTGGTGTCTGGGTGTTGCTCTACAGCTATCTGAATATTTTAAATGTGGTTGCCAAAGAGCCCTGAGATAATGGTTTCTGACCATCAGAGAGCTGTATTTTTTAAAGCCAAGATGTGCACAAGTAGACAAAATTCAAGTATTTTGCCAAACCTTAATTAATTTTCCTTCTATTAAAAACTATTTTAAATCATTCCCCTACAATATGGACTTCTCCTGTTAGATGAAAATGATATGACAATACAAAGCTTTAGCCAAATAATTATTTTGAATAAAAAAAGGAAATTAAGGGAGTGTCACATTAAAAATACACACCTTAAAAATAAAAACTTATTGATGAGATCCTATGACACTTGAGAATGGTCTTTTATTTGGTAATGTCAGAATAAAAACTGTATAAATTTTAAAATTTAATTACATTTCTTCTATATCAGGGCCTTATCCTCTATATTTATGTCATATTAAAATAAAAAGACTTATTATTTCTTTGACTAAAATAATTTGCATGTGCTTTTATTGCTTAGCATATATGAGTTTATTTCTCGAAATTGCTTTCACAGTCACTCTGTCATCAATGAACAAAAGAAAGAGACAGGAAAACTGAAGCACAATCACCTTACGAAATATGAATCGACGACTTCACTTAATTGGTTTGTTTCCATAAAGTATAATTTATACCAACTAATTATACAGTTTTTGTCATTTAAATGTTGAAGTAAATGTAACCCATCCATCCTTTCTTAAAGCTTATTTAAAGAGTTGGAAATAAGCCACATCTGTCCTTTCAGCTAGCTCAAACTGGTCTAATGTGTGACGCATTACGGGTTAGCCCAATAATTTCCAGGAAGGATGATGTGCTGAACTGTCTTTTTACTTTACCAGCTATCGTGTACTTGAGAAGCTGTGAGAGAAAGGTCATCAGTTCCCTTCTGGACCAGGACACATACTTACAGATAAACAGCTTTTATCCACTCTTCTCTGTTCAAAGGCAATGTTGTGTTATAAAAGATTTTAATTTAATTGCGATTTTATTTTAATTGCTTCAATATCGTTGCTATGATAGGAAAAATACTTCTCTTTTCAGTCTTTGCCTTATTTTTCTGGTTTTGGCAAGAAAAAAACTTTGGTATGAAACATTTATTTTAATATTTACAAAAAAAGTTCTATCTCTAACAATGAAACATGCACAGTAATGCAGAAAGTCAGTGTACTAATGGAGAGTCAGGCAAGACATAAATAAAACACTTCTGGAAATAAATTTCTACTAATAAAATCACTCAGGTTCATTTTTCCTTTTAGTTATAAAGAAAATATCCATTTCTGAAGTGTCTCAGTTTTCTGAAATGTGGGCCAATAGATACCTGCAGGTCAAACAACTCTGACAGAGATATATAATGTTTAGAGGTTTCCCCTTTGTTCCACTTCTCATTACTGTGAGACATGCAAGGTGGAAGTTCCCCACTGAATATGTTCAAAAGCACAGGTTCTAAATAAAAAATTCCATGTTCAGCAGAATAGTCAGTGGTTTTTCATCACTGGATGCTGATATCCCATCTGAATCTGACTGTCTCCTTAAAGGACCCTTGATGAGATGAAGGTGTTCCGTGATACATTTTTTTGGCAAGCTTGTAATGTATTATTTATCAATGTAGCTTCTTCAAAGTATTAATAATGTATGTTCTCCCACTTCTGCTGTGAAATCTTTTTGGTTTTTTTTTTCTTTCAGCTTAACTGAGTTGAGTTCAGAAAATAAATATAAACTTTATCCTGTAATATCTTCTTATTTGATAAGGTAATCTATAGCATGGCATCTTTGGTATAAGTCCTTCAGGAAACTGTGGTCCTGATTATGTGATGCAAAAACATTTACCCTGCAGTAACTAGTGTTAAAGGACCTTCAGCCCCTTCTTTCTCTTGCCACTTGGACTTCCTGGATTTGTTGACCAATGATGACTAATGTGATACTGGAGTTCTCAAATCTCAGCAGCAGTGAGGGCTCTTTAGGTCTTGCCAGGCTTGAACTTGACACCCACCTACACGTGATTTTAGAGGCTTCTTTTTCACATATAAACTAAAATACTACACAAGTATCCCTTCAACTGTGGTAGTCAAGTAAATTACAAGCTCGGTTTCCTGGCAAGTAGTTACTCTGAATCATTGTAATGTTTTCAAACAGCAAAACCGAAAAATACAGTTACTATATTAGAAATAAAATTCATACTCAACTTTTTTCTACAAATTATTTTTTTTAACTGTAACTAGCCTTGTGTCTGTGAATTTCAGGCACACTATACATCATCTCGCATACCACTTAACCAAATGGGACTGGCTAAGTAAATCCCCATTGATCCGGACTTTTGCTTTTACTATTTTGATTAAGCAGAAGTCCTTAGTTTACAAGAATATAAATATGTTGCCTGTAACACATCCACTTCCTCCCCCCAAAAAAGAATGCTTCTGGCAACTGTCTGCCTTGATCAAGCTTGTTCTAATACACCAGAGTCCCGATACTGACATTTTAGCTTGTAAGCCATGCTAAATGTTTACTATTTTCAATATCAACAGGAACCCCCAGTATTTTTCTCCTCTGTTGAGAGTCACTGCTATAATTCAGCTTCTGTGACATTTGATATAATAGAAAGAAAAGGTTTTCAATGCTATTAGCATGCAAAGCACAGGGCAAGCTTGGTTTCTTGTGATTTTTTTGGTTTTTTCCTCCTTCATAGCAATAACGAGGCAAAGATGTCATAGGTACAGTGCATGCATTAAATGGGACCTCAAGGCAATCTTCTTCAAAGAGGATGATATATTCCATGATTCCTCTGTGTCATGAAAACTGTCTGCCATTGTGTGAAATTTTTGTATTTTTTGCAATGCCATAGTAGATGAATGCATACAATAAAATAGAAAATTACTAAGGCTCCTTACAGCAAAGAAAAAAGTAAAATATAAAACTGAAAATCAGACACAGGAAAGAGCATTGGGCCCAAGGAACTTGCCAATGCATTGAGTTTTCCAGTTTCTAGGCAGTTACGTTATTTCCTCTTGTCCCTATAGAACCCTTCCAGCAGCAGAGGTTCCAGCTGAAAGGAAAGAGCAAACTGCAGTGGTGGGTGACTTAGCAAGCGTTGAGGATGAGGACAGTAGGAATGTTGGTTCAAAGAGATCCTCCAGGATTATTTGCTTGTTGACCAGATTTGGAGCATCTCACGTGTGTTTTGACAGGAAGTCAGAAAAGGGAAAGAGGTCCCAGTGGTTGTAGTCCATGTGAGCTCTGACAAAATAAGGTAAGACTAGACAGTGGTCTTAGGGGTGAAATTTAGGCTGCCAAGCGAAAGCTGAAGTTAAGGACAGTCATAGTAGCATTGCCTGAAATTGTCTTACTATGTGCAATCAGGGAGAGAAAGACGAAAAGGCAAAGCTTTAAATGGCTGCCTGAGAAAAAGATGTAAGGGGAAGGGATTAACATTATTGGAAAGTAGGGGCACTTGCTAAAGAATTGGTGCCCATTGAGAAGATGTAAAATTCATTTTGGGCATAGAAAAAACAGGCTTGAGAAAGTTTAAAAACTTTCCTATGGCCATTGTGATTCTAGCTGAAAAGTTCAGGAAAATTTACGGGTGTTTGAAAGCACATAATTCAAAAAATGAAAAAGTACACAGTTCATATAAAGGGTACAGTCACTAGAATTCTACACTCTTCACTGAAGAATGCTGCAAAAGGTGTTGGTAGTCCAGTAGGAAACACAGAAATGGTAGATCACACAGGATCAAACTAGGGTTCAGTAAAGAGGACAAAGAAAACCACATTATAAAGCCAAGGGTTACAGTGGGAACACTAGTCAAGAATATCAGCACAATAAGCATGTTCAAGATCTGTGGAAAAGAAGAAAATCAGTCAGGCAGCACAATACCAAGGAGGAAAAAACACAAGAAAGGCAAAGTAGACTTTATCAGTGGAGGAATAATGACGGTTGTTAAAGGAAGCTCTAAGTCAAATAAGACTTAAAGAATGGAACAGTATTAACACTAGCTTGCCAGGAAAAGTTCTTTAGTTCTTCTAAATTTTACAGCAACCATATGAGTTTAAATGTAATATCTGTACAGGAGCAAGATTACATTATGGTTGTACTCAGTTAAAAAAAAAAAAAAGGTGGAAATAAATAAAACTGAGGGATATTGCTATAAAAATCTGAATGGGATAGCTGAGACAGTTAAATCGCTATGGGTGGTTTAGATGCTATCTAGTGACACCATTTTGAACTCCCACAGCAAATGCACAACACCCGTTTAAAAGCAAGTCAGTAAGGGTAAACAACATAGCTAATAAACGCAAGAACACATCTTTCAAAAAATGAAGTTGTGTCTCAGGGAGGACAGTAGAAAGAACCATAAAATCTGCTTTATCTATAAAACCACAATAAAGAAGAGAAAAAATGAGTTTGGATAAATCTCTGGCAAATAAGCTAATAATAATTGTCTTTTAAAGACATCTGCAGGCAAAAGCCTGAGAGGAACTGTGTAAAGTTGACACAAAATTGAGATATAGAAGAAATGCCCAGAGAAGATAAGATCACAAATGTAAAACTTAATAATCTTTTTTTTCTTTTTGTTCAGCATAGAATAGCTGGGGAAGTTTTCTATCCTGGAACACTTCTTTATGGGGGACCCATGAGGAGGTTAGATTAGTTATAGAAGTAGTTGTGGAACAAATAGACACAACAGCAACACATCATTGGGATTAGCTGTTACATACCCAAGAGTCTGAAGGATGAAATAAGTGGACTATTATTATGTGTAATATTTTGCTTCAAACCACTGTGGCACATGAAGGCTTGGAGGTGTTAATACAACACTGTTTTTTTCCACAAAGTTATCCACGGAGTTTGAGGGAGCTAAGGATGGATACGACTGACATGCACAGGGCAAAACAGTAGGAGCAGGATTAATGGACTCATGAAGAATATCCCATACTGAAAAAAACCCCAAAACAAATAAACAAAAAAAAGACACAAAAAACCCCTCAACACAGCTTTTGTAAAGGTCATATTTTGCAAGACTTTCTGAATTCTTTAAAGAGGTCAACATGCAGGTAGATAGGTAGGGATGAACTCAGAACAAATGAGGGGAAGCTGTTGTGTGATATACGATTAATCCGTGCACCTCCCTGGCTAGGATGTTTCAGGCTCTGAAATCTGTAAGAAAAATCCATTGAGGGTTGTTAAACATAAAGACACCATCTGGACTAAAAACTGGTTAGAAACTAAGGAAATGTTCTGGAGTACTGTTTGGTCTGTTCTTGTGCATACCCTCTAGATATTAGTGTAAGAGACAGAAGGCAGGGCCAGATGGATCTTTGTCTTAACGTGGTCATTCTTACATGCCTGCAGAAATGCAATGTATTTTTATGCTGAGAAAAATAAGAGGAAAAGTTTTTATATGAGAGAAAACTGTGAAGTTTCAGGTGCGGTTTGGTACCTGAGGAGCATTCATAATACATAAAGTGGGATTACAATTTATGTGCAAGAGAAGAGATACAAAGTAAAAATCTGCCATGATCTTACCGCAAATTCACATGAATATTCTAATATGAATCTTCCTTACTAACAACTTCTAGCTGCTAATTGTTTCAACATAGTTATCAAGGTATATGCTTGATTAGTGTCTGCATTCCAAAGATAGAGAATACACAAAACTTCAGTAAATTTAAGGAGAGCAATAAGTGACAATCCTACTAATCACACACAGAACATGGAACTCTTTAAATAAGCATACTTCTGAAAAGCCTCATTTAAACTAATTTGTATGAAATGTTATAAATTGTCAGTGCATGATCACTATTTTGAGGCTGTGTTTCTAAGGACAGATATAATCTTCTGGGCCAAGACGTGTAAAAAAATCTGTTCCTTATTACCATAACAACATTTAGCATGAGCCAGTCCTGTCTTTGGTACCTGGAAATCTCAGGTTATAACCTTTTTTTCATTTGAAGGAGATCATCCAGTTTCTTTTGTCAAAATAGTATTTCCTGAATAATTTTTAAAGTGTAAATGAAATGAACTCTCAGGCTGATGCTGTGGAATTATGATGTCTTTCCTCTTAAATATTAAAAACTCATACTCTCAAATGGAGTTTTGTATTATTTTAAAAAAACAATAGTATATTCAAAGTTTTTTATCATATATTGTTCTTCTTCCTGGATCACAATCCTCTATATATATGATTTTTCACATTAATACTTTCTGTCATGCTTATTTGAAAATTAGTGCATTTGGAATACAACATACTCTTAGGAAATCTGGGTGGGTTGTCATTGACATCCGTGAGAGTAATGTTTACAGTGGTAGTACCAGCTAGTCCTCCCAGTTGTCCTCCCATGTCCTTGGCTTGGATTAGAACTTGATATTGTTCCTTCACTTCTCTGTCCATATTTGGCAAAGCTGTTCTTATTACACCTACAAGAAGAAATACCAGAGAGAAAGTACAAGTAAACAAAGGACCGTGATTGTCTACTGTTACATTTTTATACCGGATCTCTTGGACCAGGAATGGAACTCCTCCTAAGGGGTTGATAAGAGACGAGTTCACACAGAACCATGCAAATCACTCAGGCTTTTCAAAAGCATGCTCATCAGCTATTCGACCATCCAAAATGACTGCTGTGTCTTTTCAACCAGGGCATGAACGGCTAAAAGAAAATGGTGCATTTTTAATAGGGATGTGAATGGTGTGAGCATAGGTTTGCCACATGGGAACTGAAGAACGTTGTTTTGTAGAGGGTAGGGCAACATAGGAAGAGGCAGCAATACATTTCAGAGCCTGCATCTTCAATTGTTTCCAACAAGTCACTTGCCATCACAGTTAAGCTAAAGTATGCCAAGACAATATTTCTTCTGCACAAAAGGCCAACAGCATCCTGCCTTGTATCAGAAATAGTGTGGCCAGCAGGACTAGGGAAGTGACCGTCCCCCTGTACTCTGCACTGGTGAGGCCGCATCTCAAATTCTGTGCTCAGTTTTGGGCCCCTCATTACAAGAAAGACAGTTCAGAGGAGGGCAACAAGGCTGGTGAAAGGTCTGGAGCACAAGTCTTACGAGGAGCAGCTAGGGGAACTGGGGCTGTTTAGCTTGGACAAAAGGAGGCTGAGAGGAGACCTTATCACTGTCTACAACTACCTGAAAGGAGATTGTTAGCGAGGAGGGTGCTGGTCTCTTCTCTCAAGTAGCAAGTGATAGGACAAGAGAAAATGGCCTCAAGTTGTGCCAGGGGAAGTTTAGACTGGATATTAGGAAAAACTTCTTCACTTCTTCACTGAAAGGATTGTCAGGCATAGGAACAGGCTGCGCAGGGAAGTGATTGAGTCAATGATGTTCAAGGTCTTTTCCAAAAAAAAGATTCCATGATTTTAATTTTATTCAACAGGTGACACAATTCCTTCTTAGACAATAGACTCTAGTGTCCCAGTATGTTACTAGGAAATACTGAATGGCTAATTATTATTGGAAGACTCTCCTTTCCTTCGGAAAGTTTTTTCAAAGAAAGTTTTCTGCACACAGATGCAGTAAAAACTTTAGGAGTTTCCTTAAAGGAATGTAAGTAAAATATCATGCTAAGACATTAACAAAATGACTCTAAATCTTCAGTGATTTTGGGTAGCTGATGTCTAAATAGGTATGCCACAATCTCCGTTCTGATATGTTAAGAATATATATGACAAAAGGAAGACTTAGAGAGAGAGAGAGAGGTAATATTGATCACAGGATTAGCTGATGAGGTTGTAAGAAGCTACAAGGTTTCAGGCACTCAAGCTTTTCTCTTGAAACTAAATATAGAGAAGAAAATTCATTTATTTGTCAAAATCTTACAAGTGCATATTATGTTGCAAAATCCTATATGTTCAGCTATAGTTTGCAGAAAATGTCTAGGTGCAGATTGGTGCAGATAGCATGCACAAGTGAAAAATAAACCCGTGGGACTTTGTAGGGTGGGAGTGACCCTTTGCAGGGCAGTGTGAGGGGATTCCTCAAGAGGCAGGGTAGGGTATGGGGGCCCATAGAGCCCCACGAGGGGGGCAGCGCCCACCTTGTCCACCCCCATGCACCCCCAAGGGACTGTGCTCTCCCTGGGCCTGCGTCCACCCCACAGCCCCAGGAAGGGCAGGAGGACACTGCACCCTGTAGACCACGGGAATTGACACATTCCCACCCTCAAGCTGCTCCCATGGCTGTACTATGGCCCTTAATGTCTTGACAAGTAGCCACTCCCCCTCAGTGTCCTCATCCCAGGCCCCCCAGCAGAACATATGCCCTCTTGCCCTCTGCAATCACCCATGGCCCTGCCAGAGCCCAAGGCCCAGCTTGCTGCAGGCAGACAAGCGGGTTCAACATGTCCTTACAGGTTACCCTGCAACCCAGTAGTCACTTGCCTTAGGGCTTCGGCAGGGAGAGGACTCACTGGGGTTCCCCCGTGGGGAGAGGAGCCTGTACTGGATGGGATCTTGGCTTTTGGGGTGAAGGATGGGGCTGAAGGGGGCGTGGGTGGGTGGCAGGCTGGGGTGTAGCTCCCTGGCAACTAATTCCCTGATGGAAATGCTCCTTGTAGCCCTGTGAACCCCTGCACACAGGGATTAGAGGGTCATGTCCCTTCCCGAAGCCCTTTAAGACAAGGCTGTGGCATTAGGAGTTGGACTCAATGATCCTTGTGGGTCCCTTCCAACTCAGGGCATTCTATGATTCTATACTTCTCCTCTAAGTTATTATTGTTTTAGAAAATATTATTTTCTAGTATTAAACCATTTGGGTTTAAAAGCAGCCTTTTTCCCCTGGTGTTATAATGGGTCTGGAATGATAAGAAACACACTTTAAGGGTCATTCTTATCTTTAGAGCAACTAACTACTGCTGTGTTAACAAGTAAGAATAAGAACCATTAACTTATATTATTTGTTCTGACTCTAGAAATAACTTTGACCTAAATCTGCTATTTCTGGAACCTATTAAAAGTTCCCATTGAACTGAATTGTATAACAATTTCCTTTCTCGCCTCTTGTAACGCTGGTGATGATAATGACAAGATTAATAATAACTACTAGTTTCTACCTCAGCATGGCATATACTGTACTGCATAGGTCTGGAGTATAACTAGCAAATACTTAAGAACATTTACATACTGCAACACTACACTTTAGAGCTTTTGAAAACAATCACTGTTGTTCAATATTTTGTATGTACCAGACAGAAATATTGAATTGTAAAACTGTAAAAATTCGTTTATATTCATGTGATATCCATGAAAAAAATATTTTTGTAAATTGGATTAACATTACTAGGTTTCTTTTTTTTTTCTTTTTGAAATTCTTAATCCATGTTTTTGCATTGTGAAGACTACGTGTTCCATAGTATTTTACAACACCTCTGGTGTGTTCATTCTAAATAGAAAAGAATTAAAGACTTCTCTTGTTATACTAACAAAACAAAAGAACAGTAAGTAGAAAAAAATTCAAAATGAGCAGATGGTATGTTGTGAGCAGAAGATGCTCTTCACTGGATTGTTGTACCTGTTTTACATACAACTGAGTGGCTTTCTCAGTTAGAAATATTCCAGGAATGAGGAATTTGCTATCACTCTAGTAGTAAAGTTCCCAGTCACACACTGTTTATTCTTGTCTGGAAGTATAAAGGTATTCTATATATTTTTTTCTGTAAAATCCTTTGTCTCCAGCAAAAAAAAAGTCAATGCGAATAATTTTCATGTCTAGCAGTTCATAGGCAATTTTCACTTTTCTACCTACTCTATTTCAAAATCACAGAAAAAACAGTGAAAAATACTATTTCTACCAAAAGCATCAGTTCATGTGGACAGAACAAAGGTGATTTGAAGTTATCTAGCTAGCAAAATAGAAAAATAAAATGGAGGTAAAAATCGATGGGAAAGAAAGGACTACAAATTTTAGTGTTCTAGCTCCAGCTTCACAAAGAACATCCAAATTTTAAGTTAAAGGCTTATTATAATGTAGAGGCCCTATGTACACGTAATTGTGTTCTGAGTGTTTTTAAGTCCTTCTGCCATAAAATTTTACAAAAAAGATTGTTCAGCTATAGAACAGTGGTGATGGTGGTAGTGTTTTGCTGGGTTTTGTTTGGTTAGTTGTTTTTCATTGGTGGGTTGGTTTGGTTGGGGTTTTTTATTATTATTTGTTTGTTGTTGTGTTTTGGTTTTTTTTTTTTTCTTTGCAAATGTCATCAATATCAAATGTGCAGAAAAGTATGGTCCTGATGAGGCTGCTGAAAATTGAAAATTGTATGGGATCTGGGCCAGAAGATATACTCCGCAAAGTTATTGAGCCATAATTCAGCAGGGGATGATTCAATTATGTGGAAGAGAAAATCCAGGTTCCATGAAAAACTTTCTGAATAAATATTAACATTGATACTCCTGCTGACACCAATTTGGATTTGAAGAATATAACTGAGGTCAGAATATGGATTAGAATGCTGAGGCTAAGAAAAAAAATGGAGACATCTAGCCATAAATAAGAGTACTTACCTCATAAACCGATCAGAAAATTGGGTGGAAAGAAGTTTGTCAAATGGATATTTTACAACAGAACATACAGAGGAAAGATAAGGGAGGTTATCTATCTTAAGAGAACTGTTCTATGTTAAAGAAAACACTTTGAAATCTGAAGAGCAGTTTTATAGCACCAAAAAGTAAACCCTATATATGAGATTCAAGGACTTAAAATGTGCCAGTCCAACAGCTGCTCTCCAGCAGGGACTGTAATGCATTTAATCTTCCTTCGAGAGCAATAAAAGCTAACTCGCCCACTTCCACATAGTTTGCTTACCTCCAGACAAAGCACTGCAAAAAATTAGGAGGTCACTAAAGAAGAGTAGTAAAGTGTCAGCTGTGACATTCAGACCCATAAAGGTTAAAAACTATTTAAGTGTACTAGATTCATATCAGAGTAAATGTTTATCCCCTATTAGGAATTATTTGAGAAAAGAGAATGTGTAAAGTCATGTATGCCAAACACAATCCTTATTTCACATACTAAGTTATAGTCAGTGCTTTCACCATTACCATTTGCAATGAGATGTTGAGGTCAGCTTTTGTGTGGCAGAAGCTAAAAAGTAAACTGAATGTTTGGAACCATTTGGAAAGGAATAAAGAGATAAAGTGTTATGATTAAACCATTTTATACATCCACATGAGCTGTCTTCTTGAACACTGTGTGCACTTTCTCATTCTGAGGAGAAGAGGAATGAGCAGTGTTATGGAATGGCTTCCGTTTAAAGATATCTGCAATCTAAAAAAGAGGCAACTGTAGGATAACATAGGTTTGTAAGGTCATGGGGAACTCATAAATAGGAATTAGCTGTTCACTGTCTTGTGAAGTGTAAGTGTGAGGTATAAAAGAAGTTAAGAGATGTCATATTTCAAAGAAGTAAGAGGAGCTGGCTCTTCACCCAAAAAAACCCAAACCAAACAAACAAACAAACAAAACCAAACCACAACACTTTTGCCGTGCAATTTCTAGTCACTGGATGTGCGGATACTGTGCTACTGGACAAGTCAGCTCTACTGGACAGTAGACAAGCTATGGAGGAGAAATGTTTTAAGAGTTTTAGTTACATGGACACTGCTCATCACCCAAGAACTTTGTCAGAATAAGCTGTTGAAGAATAGAAGAGTATTCAAGGAGTCCATCACTGAACATTTTACTACCAAGGTGCACCTGAGTAACTCATTAAAGATATTAATAGACAGACGTAGAAACACTGGGTTCGTATGATATTCCATGGCTAGAAGGGTGCAGGTCATCACCTATTGTCCACTCACTACTCACTACTGAGTAATAGGTGAGAGCATACGATACAGCAATTCGAAGTGCCACAGGAAAAAAACATTCTTCTTCAGATGCTATATATATATTTTTTTTCCCTTGGGGAACTTATACTAGAACTCCAATTGTGGCTTCAGTAAAAGCTTTTCTTGCCACTGAGCTCTTCCTCATTCTTTAGAAGACTGAAATAAAAAAACGTAAGTATAAAGGTAAATAGTTTTATTCCCCCAGACACTTGAAGAAGTCCCATTTCAGTTTGGAAGGTAAAGCTGCTCACTGCAAATCGCAATACAATCTCCTGCTAAATGGAGCATGTGACAAAGCAATGTGCCCATTGGAGATAGTGCACTAACAACCTCATGAGGGTCTCACTCCCTAACTATTGATTGATCAGGGATAAAACTCTTTAACACACAATCTGACATTCAAGTACAGCTTCTTTGGAAGGAGAAACTACTTGCTGAAAGAAGCATATGGACAACTATCCCTGTAACACATTCAGGATGGCACAATGCATGGCATTCAGCATGTAGACTATTGGCTCCTGAACTGAATTACTAAATATAGAAACAAGAATGATGTTTATAAATATAGGAGAAGACACCTAATTAACATGTCTACTAACCTCCCAAATACTTCAGTTTCTTTAAAGTTATTATCCTCTTCTGCTCAAACATCCAGTAATCCCAGAAAAACACACTATGCCCCGGGAAAAGAGGAGGGCAGGAGATGATTAGCTGTTCCACAGTCTCAGTTTAGCTCTATATAGCTAAACAATCATTGCTAGAGAATTTCTGACTGTAAGTTCAGCAAGCAAAAAAATGCTGAGAAAAAAATGTAGACTCAAGATACAAAACTGAATTACCAGGAAAAAAAAATAGAATGCATGCAGCAGATAAAGATTTAGCTATAGAGAAATGGTAAAGCATAAAAAAAAGTTGTTCAGTGTATACCTATTTTAGATATTCCAGGACTGGTTGGAGGAACAGGGAATAGAGTGCACTGTCAGCAAGTTTGCTGTTGACACCAAACTGGGAGGAGTGGCTGACATGCCAGAAGGCTGTGCTGCCATCCAGCGAGACCTGGACAGGCTAGAGTGTTGGGCGGGGAAAAAAATAATGAAATATAACAAGGGCAAGTGTAGGGTCTTGCATCTGGGCAGGAACAACCCCAGGTTCAAGTATAGGTTGGGGAACGACCTGTTAGAGAGCAGTGTAGGGGAAAGGGACCTGTGGGTCCTGGTGGACAGCAGGATGACCATGAGCCAGCATTGTGCCCTTGTGGCCAAGAAGGCCAATGACATCCTGGGGTGTATTAGAAGGGGGGTGGTTAGCAGGTCGAGAGAGGTTCTCCTCCCCCTCTACTCTGCCCTGGTGAGACCTCATCTGGAATATGTTCTGGGCCCCTCAGTTCAAGAAGGACAGGGAACAGCTTGAGAGAGTCCAGTGCAGAGCAATGAAGATGATTAAGGGAGTGGATCATCTTCCTTATGAGGAGAGACTGAGGGAGCTGAGTCTTTAGCTTGGAGAAGAGGAGACTGAGGGGTGACCTCATTATTGTTTATAAATATGTTAAGGGTGAGTGTCACAAGGATGGAGCCAGGCTCAGTGACAATCAATGATAGAACAAGGGGCAGTGGGTACAAACTGGAACACAAGAGGTTCCACTTAAATATGAGAAGAAACTTCTTCACAGTAAGGGTGATAGAACACTGGAACAGGCTCCCCAGGGAGGTTGTGGAGTCTCTCTGGAGACATTCAAAACCGGCCTGGACACATTCCTGTGTAACCTGATCTAGGGTGGATTGGACTAGATGACCTTTCAAGTTCCCTTCCAATACCTAACGTTCTGTGATTCTGTGTTTCTGTGTTAATCTCCAACAGACTGACTTACTTGAAGATGTTGAATGACAGTTTATCATTTGTGTGTTTCAAAACACCGTGAAAATTTGACTCATCAGAGAAACAGCTTGATTTTAGAGTATTGCAAAAGTTAATGCTGCATTACTCAATAAATTATAATACCATTATCTTGTTAGTATTTGCAATAAACGATATTTCATTACTCTATTATGAAGCATCTTTCAAGGTCCCTTCCGATCCCTAACATTCAGTGATTCTGTGATTCTTTTGTTTCTACAGCAGATTGTAATCCATTCAAAAAACAGTCAATATTCAGAAATGCATCATGTGCAAAGTTAGTCTAGTGGCTTTTGGCCGTACCAGCCCAGTCCATATTTATTCATTGATACTGCCCACGCGAATCGAAATCCAAAGTTTAAAACTTCCACTGTTGCTGACAAATGATTTACCTGTCTTCGGATCAATGGAGAAATATGGTTGCCCCTGAAGAATGCTGTAAACCACTCTAGCACTGTTTCCATAAGTGGGATCATCAGCATCTGTTGCCTTTACTTGAAGCACATATGCACCTGAAAAGAAGCAGAAGTAATCACATTTTCAGTATAAAGCAGTGATCAGGGATATTTCAGGCACATTTGTCCTATTGCTAGTGGATTCTGTTGTAATCTTTGTTCCACTGGAAAAAAAAAAAAAAAAAAAAGCAGGAATAAAACAGTCAGTTATTGAGCTCCATGGTAGCAACCATCTAGGTAATAGCTGAGGCATAACAGGAAGGAAAGGGGAAGCAGCCCACCATCAGAAGATATTTATCAAGAGTTCATGATGTATACATTATTTATAAAAAATGTTTACCCCACACATATAGAATGAAGGCCTGGGGAAGCACAATACTGGATTTTGAAAAAGGAGTATGACTCACTGTTTTGTGAAAAGGTTGACAACCGTGAAAGTAAACCATGTGAGTTGCCTTTAAAACAAGTACCTGGTCAAGCAACTCCTGAATTTGGCAGTGAACTAACCTCAAAGTACTTTAAAAAACTATACTATGGTCTCCTAAACATAGAATTCTCATTCCCATTGCAGAATGAAATTAGGTGTTTGGTTCAGCCAGTTGTCTTCAATATCCAGACTTGAGTCTTCCCTTTCCAATAGAGCTGAATAGGAAACAAAAGTACCATGGAGGAAGAACTTGATAGTCTATTTTCAGCCATTGTTATAATCCAGATCTAGTGCAGTTTGACTTATATACCAACATAAAGGGGACCCATGTCATGGAGCAAAAGAAATGCGCATGTAGACAGAAAACTCACTTTAAATGCAATAGTCTTGCAGAAATGTCTCGTGCCTCATGCTGGTCGCTAAGCAATTTACCTGCATTTCCCCACTGCCCTGTAATGAAAAGAGTGTCCAAACTATAGTCTTCAGCAAAATAAATGGCCACATATTTAGGCTTTCCCATCAGCTTTGAAGACGTTTCCTATGATCTTCTGTACAAATGAATGTTTGAATTTGCAATGCTGATTTGAAGCGAGAGGGCTAAGACAAACTACAGGAGAAACAGCACAGGGAGGAGAGTTATCCGCACCATTTTTGTTTTAAGAAATGTTTTGAATTTGCAGGTCATCTGACATTTTTTCAAGAATATCCATGAAATACTGCAAACACTTCAAGACTGCTACATTTCTGTAATGAAAACTGGCAAGTTTCAAAAGATGTTCACAGTCTAAAATTCACCTTAATGGACTTGTCGAAATTTATTTCTGGGAGTGTCTCACTGAGAGATGTTCCGTGTGAATGGTCCTACAACATAGGAAAGTAACCCATAGTGAAGGTAGCTGATTGAAGGACTTTTTTTTTTTTTTTTTTTTCAGTGTGTGTCCCCCTGCATCTCTCCATATGAAGATTGTTAGTGATGCTGAAGGGTTTGGAATTAACATTGTAAAAATACTTGCTAAATGATGGCTGATCATACAAGACTGCTCCTGCTACCATTGTTTATTGAATAACAGAGAATGAAAAGGTATTCCAAGACATATTCATTTTATTTCCTGAAGAAGACACAGAAATATAAATGCCATTTCACTTACAATCACTTTTTAAAGTCAATAGACTGAACGTGTTTTTAAGCTGAAGGCAAGTTTCGCTAAAATCAGCTTCTAAAAGAAAGAAAATATTAGCAATGAATAAATGAATGAAAATAAACCATTGAGATGGATTCAGTTAATATAATAGCCGGAGGTTACTATCTTGATTTTCTGGATGTGAAGGGTGAGGAATGATATGTGTCAGAGAAGACCAAAGTTCAGTTTCAGTATAACAATTGCAGAAGCAGTGCATCCTCAAACACTTACACCTTTCTTTACATAACACATAACCATAACTGACTATACATTAAATAGCTTAGACAAGCCCAGCTGTAGGAATACATTTTTCTCCAGGAATGATGGACAGAAGCTAGCTAATACCTGTAAAACACTTGATGGCTTCCATCTGTCCCTGCCCGTAAGGAATACCTTTGTAATAGGATCTCCCACTTTCAGCCCTGTTTTCTGCTCCAGAAATTCAGGTAGCTACTGTAATAACTTAGTTCTACTCCAGTGACCAAGATGGAGAAGGAAATGCTAGCTTTTAAATTTTCTTCCTTCTTCCCTTGAAAAATGGAAGTTCACTGTATGTCCTACCTTTGGGCCCTTACTGTTGTGGAAGAAAAAGGAAGATCTGTTCCTTCTGCAGCAATTACACTGACAAAACATGTCATGTTCACTCACTGTACAGTACAACTTTCCATCCTGGTATACACACTATTGTCTTCCTTTATTGCTACAGTATCTCACTACCTTTCCAATCTAAAAAATTCAGTCTAGCTTTTCCATTGGAAAGAAATGTTAACTTCTAACATAGTTGCTGCCTTCTTTCCTCCCTACCAAATTGTTCTTTCACTATGTTCTGACCTTAGGCTGGTGAGATCTGCAACCCTCTGAAGTGGCGGAGCAAAGCACCAGATTCCCAGATGCTGAGGTCTGAGCTGGAACTGGGTGACTGAGCGCTCTGGCTCACAAGTGTGCTGGTTCAGGACTGTTTTAAGACAGCAGCCTGCACTTTTGCCAAAAAAAGGCAGTGCTGTCACACATTCTCAAGATACATCTTGGGTCAGGACTCATGTTTCCACTGCCACACTGGTTGCTACTTCAGGAAGCTGATTTCAGTTTGCCTTCTGAGCATGAATCAAAAAATTTTGTCGTGATGTTACTGAGACCTTTGCTTTGGATCTTGAAGAAAGTAACATTTTCCATAAGAGAACAGGATAGGCAGACCAAGATTTACAAATGCAAGAGCAGAAAGTTAAGCTTCATTATACATGTACTTATTTTCTGAAGGCTGAGCACTGAGAAGACCTACCAAAGATCAGGATTTAAAAATCTAATGTTTCTGGAAAGCTAGCCACAACACCTGCCTTCTCACAGATTATTAACAGAGAACTCGCAAATGACATAATAAAGATCTCTCCAACACTTGAGACTATCTGATAGAAACAGCAGTGGCCATCACCTCAAGAGGGCAAATCACATCTCGTAGTACGGCCTGTTAACATCAACTAATTTTGGACAACAAATGTAGACAGTTAAAAAGTTCTTATAGTTGGACAGTGAGGAAAATCTCATGTTACATAATCAATACTTATGCAGTACTTTTGGACTTCAGCATATATCATCTTTATGAATTTTGCTTCACTGCGCCTCACTTGCAAATTGATAACATGTAAGCCTATATGCCAGCTCTTTTAGAAAATATTTCTTAAACTTAATATTGTACTGATCCTGAGATTTAAAATCAATATTAACTGATACATTGAAGATGCAATGAGACAAAATAAATCATAAATGTGACTTTATTTTAAGGGAATTATTTAAGAACAAAGCATTGTGACTGTTATGTACTTAAACTACTAGTTAAACACCAATGCTTATTTTCTATCCATTTCGGTTACAGTTCTTTGTATGAATGGTGTAATTTATTCCTTTATTTGTAGAATTATAAGTAAATGCCAACTCATCTATATACTAATTTACTCCATCCAGACGGACCTGGACAGGCTAGAGAAGTGGGACCATACGAACCTCCTGAAGTTCAACAAGGCCAAGTACAAGGTCCTGAACATGGGTCAGGGCAATCCCAAACACAGATACAGGCTGGACAATGAGTGGATTGACAGCAGCCCAGTGGAGATGGACGTGGGGGTATTGTTGAATGAAAAGCCAAACTGAGCCTTCAATGTGCCCTTGCACCCCAGAAAGCCAATCACATCCTAGGCTGCATCAAAAGAAGTGAGACCAGCAGGTTGAGGGAAGTGATTCTCCCCCTCTACTTCACTCTCGTGAGACCTCACCTGGAGTACTGTGTTCAGCTCTGCGGCCTCCAGCATATGAAGGACATGTATCTGCTCGAGCAGGTTCAGGGGAGGGCCGTGAAGATGATCAGAAAAAGGGCTGGAGCACTTCTTGTATGAGGACAGGCTCAGAGAGTTGGGGTTGTTTAGCCTAGAGAAGGCGTCAGGGAGACCATATAGCATCCTTCCAGTACTTAAAGGGGGCCTACCAGAAAGATGAGGAGGGACTTTTATGAAGGGGCGTAATGATAAGATAAGGGGTAATGGTTTTAAACTGAAAGAGAGTACATTCAGATTAGATATTAGGAAAAAATTCTTTACTGAAGGTGGTGAGGCACTGAAACAGGCTGGCCAGGAGAAGCTGTGGATGCCCCATCACTGGAAGTGTTCAAGGCCAGGTTGGATGGGGTTTTGAGCAACCCAATCGAGTGAAAAGTGACCCAGCCCATGGCAGGGGAGTTGGAACTAGGTGATCTTTAAGGTTCCTTTCAACCCAACCTGTTCTATGATTCTGTGATTTATGATGGAATACAGGGATTGATAACACTTCAGGATAAGAAAAACTTTACAAAATATACTAAATTAAGACAAATGAAGAACTACTGACTCAGTATGTTCATTAACTTCTCTTAAGCTCCAACAGGTTTCAGTAAGAAATGCTCAAATAAGATTTTCAAGAAACCTTAATACTTCTTGTTATAATATAAGTATTCATATATATTTAAGATGTTGACATATGAAGTATTGAATGTGTTATTTGGAATATTTTTAATAAGCAAAGTTGGTAATTTTTCATAAATGTAATCTATAGAGTGTCTCAGGAGGCTGGAACAACAGATAAAGCAGTAAACATGTTTATCTGGTTTTGCATATTCATAGCAAAGATACTGTAGCTAAGAATGGATTTTGGAGCTCATCCCCTAGTCCATCATTTGTTTCCTGAGCCCTAGCAACAGCATCTTAAAACCAATCAATACTCTTTTTACAGAGCAGTGACCAGCTCCTCTTCTTTCCAAACGCACTATGACCAGCTACCCCACCAGCAGCAGCTTCCTCCAAATCAGAAATTATTTACCAAAACCAAGATTTGCTGAAAAAGTGTGAGCCAGAATGAGTGCTTTCATGATGATTCTTACAGTGGAGTTTATGTAACCTGTCGTTAGACTTCTACCATGTCAGGATCTACACTCACACTGGGCACCTGCAGCTCATTTTGCTGGGCACAGAACGCCTGGTAGCAATGGTCTGCATGTTCCAGTGATGCACAGGTAGGCATGTGAAACACCACAGCTGAATCCATATCTATGTCTAAGTTCTCATGCAAAAATGTGACGTTACAAGGTAAAGGAAGCAGACAGCAGCCATCAGCCTGCCTGAAAATTCTGCTGTCCATATAGCTGCCCGGCGATCCCTGCACAGTCCAGTTCGTAGTTGTCTAAAAATACTAGTTTATATATTCTTATGTACATGCCCCATTTAATTCAACCTTATTACACCGAAAAAAGAATAGCTGATTTACAAACTAAGTTTTATTAAGGCAGACATTTGAAGTAATATTTTACCCTGATAAATAGCAGGCACTGAATACGAAAAATAATCTGTTTCACCGTGATAGCAGTTTCAACTGTATTAATGCATCTGTCAGATCTCTTACAACAAATAGATAATATATAAAGCTTATATTTTTATGCGAGGGTAGGTATGTTTTTTTCAATGTGCCTCCAGTCATTTACTAACTTAACTACATACCAAATGTTCTAAATAGTTCTTCTCAAATTAGTTTCTCATCCTTTCAGTATTATCAAGCATTACCCATTATATCTAAGAAGCTTTCTATTTTATTGCAAAACATAAAACCAATATACTTTTAAAAGTAGATTCTAAAATCTAATTATTTTTCCAGGCAATAATATAAGGCACTGCAGCTGTAAATCTTCAATGCACAAAGGTAGTGATGGAGGATCACATTTACTATAGCTCATGACATTTTAATTAAAATATGTACTTACATTACTACACAAGGTAATCAAATGAACAAAAAAAATACAATCATTATATTGTTTGGAAATACTTTACATAATAGTTAACATTTAAAAATATTTATATTTTTAATTTTTGATGTGTGATCAACAAATATTCAATGTAAGGCATTATAAAATGCAGATTGGAATGATGTTCTTAAGCCTTTGTTTATGTTTTAGGAAGAAAAGAAAAATATTGCTAAACCATTCACATGGCTCAAGGAAATGGTATGGAATTTTAATGAAGATTATATTTTCTTTAAAACAATACAGACAGTATTGAGGACTAATATGTTGCAAATAATTATTTTAATCACAGTAAGCATACCGGTCTGAATTTTACTCTGGTTGAAGTCCAAAGGCAATCCAGCAATAACTGTAAATAGAATGAAGCCCGAGATCTCTAACTCATTGGTCAAATTGACTAAAATAGCACTAAAAACTGCTCATATTTTATATTAGAATGACTAGAGGGAACTTGAGAAAGACTGAGCTTATATCCTAATAAGAATGTTTATGAAATAAGTATTTGACTTCTAGAACTATTGCCATTTTTGTGACAGTCTTTCATTAGTGAAAATGCTATTTTGCCAAAATCGAAATAATTTCTGAAAGAAAAGCAGTATTGATTACATCTCTTCACATCCAAAGAGTACTAGAAAGAAATTTCAAAATTTTCTAATACACTTAGTTTGATATTTTCTAATTGCTTATGAATGACTAGTCAAAATCTGTTAAAAAGTTACTCCAAAATTCAGACCATCCCCAGTTTCAAGACAGAACATTTAATTTATTGATTCTTTCCTCCCTGATTTTTTCTTATAAAAGGTGAAAATATTGATCTTTCATACTTTTTCAGCCTGGAAATATGTTTTGCCATCATCAAACTGTAGGTGGGCTATCTTGCTGGCTGTGGAGCTACTGTTGGCTTCCAAAAAATCAAGCAGGAAATATTAATTTCTAATGTTTTGTTCATTGAACTGAAGGGCATGACAAAGAATTCACAAAACTCAACTAGGAATAGATTTTTTTTTTTTTTTCACTGTAGAGGATTCGAGGCTAGGAGAATGAGAACAGACTTAATTAGACGTGATTCCTGCAAAACTAAAGTTTAGTCGATAGAAATGCAAAGATGAAGAAAAAAAGGAGGTGGCAATGTGTCAAGACTTTTCTCATTAAGACAATCTTTTGCCAAGCTTGTAAATCCCATAAAGTTTGGTAATAAGTGCCAAAATTCATTTAAGTGGTGGCAGTACATTATTTTCCACAGAAGGTGAAGGGGATGTGCTTTGAGGCTTTGAAGAGACAAGAGAGGGCTGGATGGCAGCAGCAAGGTTTGGGATTAATTAAGAAGGGAAGGGATACTGTAGTTGAAAGCAGGACCTCATCATGTTGTAAGTATTCCACAGGCTCTGGCTGTAGCCCCTCTCCACTCCACGTAGATCAGATGTTTGGTCAGAGCAGGTTGCTCAGGCCCTTGTCAAGACAAATTTTGAATATCTCCAATGACAGAGATCCCACAGCCTCTTCAGATGCTCCTGTGGGATCGTGCCAAGAAAATTCCTAAACAAACTCATCTTCACTTTTGAAGTTCATGGCTGTGATTTTACCACTTGTCTTGTTCACCTTTTTTTCCTGTCTTTTGTTAGCAAGAAATAAGTATAAGACACCATGTGTGAATTTATATAGAATTTACTTTTTGTAATGGATTATCAAGGTAGTTGCATCTACTCATGCTGAGTAAAGATTGAATAGCAGATCTTCTACCATAAGCTTCCTTCCTCCCCTCCAACATGGTTTTCTTGTAGAGTTACAGGTGCTGTCATCATCTTGTTGTACAACCTCTACCCTACCACATGTATGATTTTGTGGTTTTGTCACTCTGCTGGGAGTTGTTGGTGCCTAGTACTTTTGAAAGAAAGTGGAGGATTTTTATATGGGCAGGAGGAAGGAGGGGCATAGGTGATGGCATAGAAACTCACTAATTTGAACAATATTCATCCTAACCAATTCCAGGAATAGCATCTTGGCAACTGGAACAATGTCTATTCTCTTTTCAGATTTCAAGTAGAAACCTTATCAACATCTGCATTTCTGGTTTTGGTTGGTCAGGTGGGTTTTGTTTGGTTGGTGGTGGTGGTGGTGGTGGTTTTGGTTTTGTTTGGTTGGTTGGTTTTGTTTAGGAAAAAGAAAGAAAAGGAAGAGTGAATTTATGACTCACTGTAGTACTACATTGCAGTTCAAACAAGGAGATCCCCTGCCTCAATAAATATTCTCCTGACCTGACACTAGCACTTTTAGCTAAGCTCCAGTACTGGCAGAACATGTGCATCTGTAAAGAGAGATGCTGACATTGCCCTTTTGGGGCTTATCTTTTATAGAAGAAATTACCAATAATGTGTTTTGAAGATATACTCCTGAAGCTGACTCCCACAAAAGTAATGTGAGGAAGGCATATTTTACTTGGAAAAGCCAGTTTCCAGTTTATGCATTCATGGCTGTGCAGTCCTGATAATAACACAAGCTTGCTGGCTCCATCAATATCTTGAATACTAGACACAACCAGGCAAGCACACTTTTCTCCTGTTTGGTATTCCACACATCACACTGAACATACATATGTTTTTCCCTCAGCTGTCAGAAGCAGCCATGTCCGCAAAAGCAATACTTCCATTCCCTGTTGTAGCTTTTTGTTAATACTTTTGCTGTGCTGGTAGCTAAAAGCAGCTTTTGCAAGTCTCAGCATTTAGTGCATGATCAAACTTATTTCTTGTATCTCTAGAATCAGTTCTGATTTACAGTGGCAACAATCCAGGGAGTATGGAAGCTGGCTTGTTTAAGCTGAACCACACACACATTCTGATTTCATCTGGAAAACAGTGCTTGAAGTGTTGAGGTGTTTTTTTGGTTTTGGTTTTGTTTTTCTTTTTTTCCTGGCAAATTGGAAGACATGGCATTGTGAAGGAGAAAGATTTTTTTTTGTTTCTTCTTCCTTATGCTGTAAATGCTTTGGAAAGTAAACTAAGGTTTTAGAAAGAGTCAGCACATTTTATTGCCCACAATGTTTTTGTGTCTCGAAGCGTTTCTTGCAAATTAATTAATAGGTCCCTTTCTTCTGGCCATCCCTGTTTCACTCATGGGTGATGAGGGTGAACAAGGGAAGTCTACAGCTGTGGGGTTTTTAAATAATTATTTAGCTTGGAAATCAGCAAAGCAATTAGTTTCTTTTCCCTTTTTATTCCTACCCTCATCTGTTAGGGTCGGACAGAGTTGAGCCACTAAGGGTACACAATTTGGATAAGCTAATAATGACTCTGTTAGCTTTGAATATTTATTTAATGTATTTATTTTTATTAATTTAGGTCATTTATTTATTTCTAAAGACATCTGGCTGCTTACACAGTCCCAAGGCTGTGATAATGTTTACAGAGGTTATACCTTCTGAAGCAAACGAGGAGCTTCAAACAGCAGCTAATAGTCTACACTCAATATGCACATAAAGGAGTAGCCTGGTAACGTAACTGCTGGAAAGAATGCACAAGGAGAGCAGCACAAGAACCAGTTAACAAATATTAAGCTTAATACCAACCTGTTTGAGAAATACATCTCTTGAGAGCAATTTTTCCTTTCTGTTTTCAAGCCTGTGGATTGTTTTCCTCTTACCAATTTGACAGAAGTTCCTCTTGCATTTATGAAATTTAGCAGATCGACAAAGCTTTGACTTTTGATTTTATCATTTTGACAAGCTGATAACTTTTTAGGCCATGACACAACAGGGACTTAATTTTGCCAGTATACCCATCATGGCTAGGATTTGAGAGAGAAAATAATCAGAACACACTTTAATCACGATAGCTATGCTGGCAAAACCCCTACTGTAGAGGTCTCTGTGCCAGTAAAAGCATGCTTTGTTGGTTTAGTTTATGTTTTGAAGAGAGATGGTATAAGCTGTATTAAGAAAGAGAACCTTTTTGATATCAAAGTCTATGTCTGAATCAGACGACTTTACCAAAAACACTGTATGAAATTAGATGTTCCCTGGGAAGTAAATATTTTCTTCAATGGAATTGTGAAATAATAGACATTAGTCATACCTGATGCACTGAAATCTTAAGGGTTTGAGGAAAAAAGTCAACCCCAGAATAACAGCAAAAATAGTTGCTATTCATTTATTAATCTGTAAAGAGGTTTCAGTGTGATCAAAATATTTTTCAGATGCAAATATTCAAAGAAAAGGCTAACTATTAAGCTCAGTTTGAGTAAGGAAATCAATACACTGGAACTGATTCCTAGCTTTTGAATGCTAATCCAACTTCATGGTTATCATGATGTTCAGTTGTAAAACAATTGTTAGTATCAGCTGCACGTCTTTCAACAATATACCATCCTTCTAATACCAGATGAAAAAGCATCAGGAAATGAAACATTTTCAAGCAATCCAGGAAACGACATTCATTTTTCTCATCAAAGAGCTCCTGGAGATTTTTTAAGGAGTGGTGAAGGTCTTGAAATTGTGACATTCCACTCCATCAAAAAAAAAAAAGTACACCAAAGATGGTGGCATTACACGAAGAATTCAGGAGAAAGCATGTAATGATTCCATGTCATAGTGTACTTTCATTAGTTTGAAGTTTTCATGAGATGGAGTTTCACACATTGATTCAAATGCCAAATGATTTATTCAGAATGTAGTAATAAGAAAATTTGAGCTTTAGACACGACACAAGAAAAAATTAGTGTTAAATAAATGATTCACACTGAATGACAGTTAAAGGGACTTCGTTTTGATTCTCAATACATGTTTTCATGGTATATGGAGGCTGTTTTTTTCATTAATTTCTACCAGGCCTGGTTAGAAATAATTTGATTCTATGTTCACCCAGGCATCTTTACCTGAACAAAGTTCATTTCTAATCAGCATTTGGTGAAATTTTTTTTCAGTTTTGAATGACAGAAATAAGTTTTTCAAGACCTTTTGGCCAGTTATGTTTTAAGAGAGTCATGCATTTACAGTCAAGTTTTGGTAACCAAATTTCATACAAATCTGGTAACATTTCAAGAAAAAGGCATTTGGAGACGTTGATGACTGAGCAATTTTAAAGTTTGTTTTGCCTGCATCACAGCTGTTCCTACCTACTTAAAGTGTGACTAACCTCTCTAGAAGGATGCAGAGAGGTATTCATGAATATTTTTTTCCTTCTTGTTTTTTTTTTGCATTTACCTTTAGATCTTTTTTCCTATTAAAAATGTACACATCTTCTGAGGGAAAACTTGGATTAGGCAGAAACATGATAACATGCAAAAATAACCTCAGAACACAACAGTGACTTCCGCACAATCTAGTATGCAATGTGCTATTCTGTGAAAGGTACTGATTTTTCTTTAATTATTTAATCACAATATTGCTTTGAATACTTTCCTGCAACTTCAAGATCAAAGTGCTGAAGAATCCACTGAATTTTACTCTACACATTTGCATTAAAATTTAAAATGTCATCTGATCCATTCAGTGACTTAATTCATAATTCCTATACTATTCTACCTAGCTTCTTACATCCACATCCAACTACACTAAGCTTCAGCGGTGATAAGGGACGGTATCCCCACATACCCATGATAGGTGTCTGATATAGGGGCTTCATAACTTGGAACAGCATGGGTGTCCTCAGGCCTGACAAAAGGTTGCCCTTGTGCAAACTCATTTGCAAGAATAAGAAAAATGGTAAAAGAGGCATTACTACTCCAGGTGACACCAAGTTCAACCTCCATTACAAATGGTATTTCAGAAAAAAAGGTGGGAAAAAAACATTACTTGAAAACACTCAGGATAACATGGCCCTATGCAAGTCTTGGTCTGATCAGTTTAAACCCTGACACACAAGCCATTATATCGTCTCCAATCATCTCTTACATTTTACTACAATGGCTGGTCCTTCCTAAAACAAAGCTAATTAACTACTTTCCCTTTGTACAGGAGCAAGGTAAGGAGAAATGAACTGAACATACAGAAAGGGAGACAGAGGTTTTGGATGAATGAAAAGAGACAGCTTGCAAAGGGCTAACTGTGGTGACTCATCAGCTGGGCTTTCTGTTCCCTCTCAGAAATCCCATCCCTGTTGTAGGAATGACCCAGACATTCATAAAGATACAAACGAGGTCACCTTCAGATTTCCTTAATAATTCACAGCAATTCAGTGGACTTTGCATAAGCAGCCGAATCATCCTTGCTGCACAAACTCCTGAGAGAGAGGTGGCACAAACAGATGGCAACAGAAAACAGTGCAGGCATTGAGGTTAAGAGTGGTCAGACTTCAAATAGAGCCCTAATGCTAATCGTAAGCACATAATTAATTTTATTTTATTGTTTTACTAGAGGGATTGTAGTGTCACTGTCTTTGGAAGTACTTGAGAAAAGATTAGACATTCATTAGGAATGGCATATGTGTGGTTGATCCTCACAGAAATGAATTAAGTGAGTTTGAGATCCCTTCTAACCCTAGCTTTGTGATTCCATGCACTCTATAAGCAGACATGTCCCCTCTTAGTATTACTATGTCCTTGCTCTTGTGGCTACAATAGAAGGCTCACTGTGTTAGCATTTTAATTTATTTCAGGAATGTATTTTTTAAGAAAATCTTTCAATTGTCCCCACTTACTATGCTCTGGTTAATATGTGAAGCACTCGCTAAGTGTGCAAACTGGATTATTTTGGGGTGAAGCTAAACTGCAAGGTATGCTCTAGGTGTATACTTGATACAATGCAGCTGTTAATAGGTAGCTGTTCAGTCCAAGGGCTAGATGAGAGTTTATTTGAAACCATGAGAGCAGATATACTCTTGATGACAAGTTCTCAGCACTCACTGTTTCATCACACAGATCTGTTTCTATTGCACCATACTACTGTCTTGTATGACATCAGTAGCACTCTTCCTTTGTACAGCATCAGAAGTAATACTTCTCCAATCATTTTTGGAGCCTTTAGATACTACCAGAACAATACATAGGAATCATTACTATTTCACAAAAGGCATAGTTGCAACTTAACTATCAAAAAGCTATAAAGTTTCAACTGAAGATAAAAAATGTTTGGTAATACTAGTATACGTATTTAGCCAATTTCATAGCACTGAAAACAGAGGGATTTTTAGTGATTAGGAGAGAGAAGAAATTCAAAGCACAAGGTCATATTAAACATACAGAAGTTCTAAATACATCCACTTAAAGTTAGCTGTAAGCGTGACTCCCCTATCTCAAATATCTCGTATTAGTAACAACTCTCTTCTTTCCATGCGTCTGCATTCTGTTTTTGTTGGGTTTTTCTGGTTTTGTTTTTCTAAAATCATATTACAACCCTCTCATGTACAAGTCTGATTTGTTATTGATCTGAACAGTAAATCCAATTTTATGTTTACTTCATAATTTGGATCAGTATAATGCTATGACAATACCTCAAGCGTCCTTCACAGCAGGCAAATTTCTGGACTATGCGCTGCCAGATTAGAGACTTACAACCAGTTTTCTTAGAAAAGTTGAGTGAGCCAGAGAAAATGTCAGTTTTTCACTGGAGAAATGCACTTTCCCGGCATAACTAAGAGGGCATTCTTTGCTAACAGGTCTCAGAAACATGCTTTTCACTCTTTTCTGCCTTACTAAGTACATCTCTGTTTCAAGATATCATTGGCAGAGTTTTTCTTAGCATCAGGAAAGACAGTGACTGAAGCAGAAGACTAGAACAGGGAGATCTTGTCCTGTTCTTACTTCTATACCAGACTGTTGGTCAACCGACTGTTATGCTATTTCTTAGATTCTCCATGATAAAATGGAAACACAAGCCTTCACGCTTAATAGTGGTAGACGCTGATGCTGTTGTAAGATAGTTCAATGTCTGGTGATTTTTGTGCTCTGTAGTGTGGTGATGACAGAGAGGTCTTCTATTACATCATGTACCACGACCTAATAATATACCTAATTTGGAAATGTAGCATTGGGAAGAACACCATGTAATTCCAATATAAGACACATGAAGGAGTATAACGTATTCTTCAAATTCTTAAAGTCATACCTTTGAAAGCATTATGGCCTACAGTCAAGAAATAGTCAAATGACAATCTCAAGAGCTGACAATTACAAAATACTGCTTATTTGGGGCAATACTTTAGGATATTTTAGGAGACATCTTGTAACTTATGACTGTGCAAATACCTGATTTTCTCTGTGTTTGTTTGCCTTGTTACAAACTGAAGCATAAAGTGTGGCTTTTGAAACAAACAAAAAAAACCTTTAGCAAAAAGATGATTTTAAGTTAATTTCAATCATTCCAATACACATAAAACATTTCAGTTTTGAGTACAGAGAACAGGCAAAAGCAAGAAAGCCTTTGTTTCCAGGATGGCATGAGGAGTGGAAGAGATACTCGTGTATGCTGTGGGAGTTCTTAATTCATATGGTTTTGGCCTGAGGAAGTTTGAATTTGTACTGCCCACCTTTCTGGAAAATTTCATACTTGTGACTGCTTATAAAATTTTGCATTTCATTTATTTAATTATTCACAAGGTTGCATGCCTGTTTTCTAAGTCAGCTTCCTGACCCTCATACAATGTCAATTTTTCTTTGATTTTCTCCTTCTCAGTTTCTTCTGTACAACCACTCCTGATCAATGAAACTGTCAGTGTTTTCAGCAACATGGTACAATATTAACAAGTAAACCTGAAAGACAGCCATTTATCTACAATAGGTGGAATAAGACCACTGCTAGCAGAGAAACAGAAAGAGGCTGGATCTTCTACATGAATTGGACTATTGCATTAAAGCCTTTCCTAGAACATTTTTTTGTGAATAATCAGCTAACTGGCAAATAGTTTCAAGATATCTGGAACTGAGTTTTTAAGTGAATGAACTCTTCACTAACACAATAAAGCTTTTAGTAACACTCTTGTTCTTTATGACTCAAGTTTTAATCTCTAAAGAGAGATTCAAGACACTGTTGTGGTTCCAGCGTAAATGACTACTGTGGCAAGTAAGAAACATGATGGAGGATATGGAGAGGAGGGATATTGGAAGAATGGAACAAATCCCTCTCCTCTTCTGCTTAGCGAAGACTATTACTCTAAGATTACTCTGGTTTAAAATCTGTATTGTTTTCATCAGTGTGTCCTAATTATCGGCACTAAAGTTTTACTATGTAACTTCAGGCACTCAAGATTTCCATCTCAGCACTCTAAAAGTTAATGTACCTGCCCACTCCAAAATGTCAACAGTGTTCATTTATCAACTAAATCTTCATTTGTCCTATACCTAAAAATAAATGCCTGAATCCTCATGAGATGGTCTGTGTTATTGACTGCATGGATTGTGGCTGCAAAACTTCAAACTGGAATTATGCCAGATCTGGTGATGAGTTAGCCAGTGGTCCTGGGGTTATTCTAGGTGATATGAAAGACTGTATTCACATATATGACACTCTTCCCTGTGTGTCAGTGGTAAATCAAAAGCCCAGCCCCCACTACTCTGAAATCTCCTTCTCTTAGCCATGGCTGGCAAACACAACTGTTCTCACTGCTAGCTGAAAAGTGTATCTTCTGGCAAAGTGTAATTATGCTACTTATCTTTTTCCCAATTAAGAATATTTGAGCTCATGTTATACTGTATTTCCAACTGTAAAGCCCTGTTGGGGAAGAGTGAGATCCTGCTCAGTCTAAAATTAGTAACATTACTTTGGATAGCGAAAGACCATACATTTGGATACCCCTGTTGTTTTGAAATTTGAAATCCTTCTAGATCTATTACTCTAGATAAAATCAGGTGTTTCCTGTCATGTTGGTACTTATCCAGAGAAATGGGTCTAAAACCAAAATTTTCCAATTTGGTTTTGTGAGCTATTGATTGATTTTGAGCAGCCTTTCTGGTGGAAATATTGACTCAAACATTGCTTGAATTATTCTGCAAACATTATTTTCTTCAAATCATTAACTAGGTAGACAATGAATTCTGCATCCAAAATACATGACTGAACTCTCTGGGAACTCTTAAATTATAAAATCTCCTATCACCTGTCACAGATACTTCTCATTATTAATGCATAAAAGAAATCCAATTTCAAAATACTTTGGTCCCTTTTGTGAAGTGGTATGCCTTTGAGAAGTAACATTAAAAATTAAACATAAAACATCTTTAAAATAAGACCTGTTTAGGTTCTAAAGCATTTAATAAGATTTTGTACGTGTTTACTTTTTTACAGGAGTCATTACTCTAACTTGCTAGATCAGCTTGAAGATTTGTAGCACTTCCAAAAACATGGTGGTCAGGGTTCTTTTGCTAAATTCCATTGAAACTGACCCAGATCACTGTCATCACAGATGCTAGAGGAGACAAACCAAGAATTTTTAATTAATTATTATTTATGTCCTAAATCTAAACATTTTTGACATAATTTTCTTCCTCAAGAGCCACTATCATGTTTGCTGACTTAACTAATCCCTGAATTGAGATCCAAGTTATTCTACAGGGCGATAAAATTAGTAAAAAGCCTCAGGCATAAGACAGCAGCTGGTTTTAGCATTCATTTTTGGTTTATTAACTACTAGAGACCTATGGCAAATTGAATTATTCTGAATATTACACAGGGTGATACTGTAGTCCAGCTGAACAATCCCTTATTCCTGCAGAAGAACAACTTTGTTGGCATTTGTTTTGGTTTGGTTTTTGTTCTACTACTCTGACACCTTTTAGATGAAATGGAACACGTGCAATTGCAAGAACACATTGCAGCTCTAGGAAGAGGTGCAAAAACATGCAGCATCTGAAAGCAGTAAGTTCTGAATTTTCCTCTTAAAATTATTAAGGTTTCTGGTCATAGGACAAGTTACTCTCTGATAGTAATACTAAACCAAAACGAGTAAAAATGCCGATTCTTTCATCCATCTGCTAAAAGTATTCTCTCCTATTTAGGGAACAGTGATACTTTACCTAGACTGCAGGTCTTCTCCTTGTCTGCTGAGAAGATTCATATCTTTTTGTGATTTCCAGAGGCCTAAATTTTTGACTGCTATATTCCTACGCACACTCTCATAGGGTCCAGCTGGTGAGCCACACAGAGAAAAGAGGTTTTCTGCTCCAAATTCATCCAATATCTGACCTGCAGTCTCACACATTTACTGACTACATTTGCTTATCCTCTTCATTTCTCCTGCCATGTGCTCTACTGTGCCTGTTCTTCTGAAACCATCTCCCTTTTCCACCTGCCTCTTTCTACTCTGGGACTTCCGCTCTCAAACCTTATCCAAACCCAGCTTGATAAAAGGTCCCTGAAACATCTCCTGTTTTCTCTAGATTTATCTCTCAGAAGAAAAAAAAAAAGCTCTTTTATCGTCTGTCTCCTTCCCAGAAAGCAATGCTTCTGGATGCAGCTGACATTCAGCTGCTCAGTCATTTTTCATCCTTTGACTCTAACCAGTCTACTTCTCGTTTTCATCTTCTTTTAAATTATGTTTTATAGTGATATTCAAAATAACTATTTTTGACACATTTAAATCTTTTTAATCAATTATGGGATGAATAAAAGTGAGATTGTATTTTCTGGAAATGTATTGCATACCAAATGATTGACGCTGCTCCACAACTGGGGTTTTTTTAGCCTCATTGCGCCTACTGCTAACAACAGGTTTCATGTCAAGAGACTGGCAAAAATGAGTGTATGTCACAACTAGCTAAACAATATGGAACTTTAATGAGAAATCTCAGCAGTGTCAGGCCACTTCTAATTGTCTGGGTTTTAATTTATTCATTTCAATTTCTCTGTGGGCCTCTATGCTTTTTTATAATCGAGAGTAAAAAAAAAAGTAATTAATAATAATTCATGTGAATGGGGGCCAGTTAAGGAGAAGCTTATAGGAAGACAGTGGAAAAAACAGGCTCATTCATTTCTTTGCTACTGCAGCTAAATATAATGCAGAATACAGTCTGGTTTTCTTAAAATTCTGTAGGCATGTGAAGGCTGCATTGAATGAGGGAATGTACTCTTTGACCGTTATGTAAAAACGTCTAATTAATTTTCCTTTGTCCCTTTCAATATGTTTCTATTACATGTTTGGGACTATTGGGTTTCCCAACAGTGACTGAATTTTGCAGCTGCAAATTACTGTCCTTAAATAATTCTAAGTATTTTCTCACTGAAAACTCATAAGCACTCATCATTTGCTGACTGTGGTTACAAAAAGAAAAATCCTGCTTGGCTATACATATTCTTACACATTGCCTTGAATATCATTTGTTTATTCGGGATAAATATGACTTTGTGGAAAAGTCTTCTGGAGTATGTTCCTCTACAGTATAATGTAGATGATATGGATGTTAATTTTCATAAAGTAATGGTTCCTAAACTTTCTGCTCATGGATCACCATGCAATAGCAAGATGTCATATGGAATGCACGCTGTTCAGGCAGAAATGAGCCCTGGTAGTATGTCCAGTTCATCCAGTTACCTGATAAGTTACAGGCAGTGCAACGTAGCAGGGCAAGTATGACGGGCAGAAGGTGCCAGAATATGCAGCCTTCGCAGACCCCTATGGATCATCTGCAGTGGAGCTACTGGCAGATTAAATGAGACTTCCATGCCACTGGTAACCTACATGAATTTAGCAATATCTGTTATCGTGTTTGAAAATCAAAGAATACTGCCACAGAAGTCCTGAAATCAACTGAGTTGTGCTGTAATGAAAGAGTAAATTACGGTACTTGCATCTAAAAAATGCCCCAAAATTTATGTTATTTGGTTTCCTGTACTGCATTATTGTGTTCAGAAAACTTCATTTTATAGAATTATGGAATAATTTCTTCACTAGCTGCTCATAGCTCTGAACAGATAGTTCAAGTAAACATTTAATAAGCTGTTTTAGTTTCTGAGTAATTTTCTTTGTTCTCTTAAATATTCACATGGCATTTATTGTGCAATAATTAACTGTAAGGTTCCACAATGGACAATTGTGACAATTATGGTTTTAGTCACTTCTACTTTTTTTCTCCTCTTATTTAATTTTTAGCACTTCTTAGAAAATATTCACTTCTATGGCAGAGGAACAGCCTCTAAACTGTGGTTGCTATCTCCATCAAGAATTTTCTAAAGAGAAGATCCACCAGATGGTGCCATTCTCCTAGCAGAATATCAAATTTGGTCCATGAAAGCTCTCAAATTCTTATTCATAGATATTGTTTAATAATTGATATCTGCTTGCTCACCATTTTGTCTATGTCCTATGCACTTATGAATGTTATGCTTGTCAGAGCATCTGTTTCTCAAGGAAGGGTAAATGGCCAGAGGTGACCCAGCATATTACTCAGTAGTAGAGTTGTCTGCTGTCACCATTTGCTCATAAATTCCTATTTTTTTTTTTTCTGAGAAAAAATCCTCATGTTCTAATGTAAAATCTGTGTGCAATCCAGGAAGAAAAGTGGTTAAAAGAAAAGCAAAACCATATACCTCAGTCCTCTACTTTTTCCCTCCGTATTCCTACTAAAGTTGGTCTTCCATAATTGCTCAGAATGTCTTATCATTGGCTATTTTTTTTTTTAATTTAGATCTTAGATTTGACACAAACTTGGGTTGGATCTATCCATTAATTTATAAAAAAAAAATCTCAGTCTTATTCTAATTTACTTTAAATGATCACTTCAAATTGGTTATACTTCTTCTCAGAAAAGAATCATTCCATGTCTACTGTTCCATTATCAGTCCCTTAGGACTGAAAAAGTGAATACAAATCCAGATTCTCATTTCAGCAAGAACTCTATCCTCTTTTTTATCTTCATACTATATCTTAATATGACTTCAAGTAGTAGCCATGGTTTTGCCTGATCCTTCTTTTGAATACACTAGAAGAAAGTTACACAGGGTCCTATACCCTTACCTACTCTTGGCTTAATGAAAGCACGATTCCTTCCTCAGTCTTCATGTAGCCTTTGCCAGACAGGGGGTCTTTATTTGCCTCCATTCTCCAGAAAAGACTCCCACAACCCACCTGCCACAGGCTATCTGTCCTTACCGTTCCCAGCCCAGGAGTTTCAGTAGACCAAATGTACCTGCAGCTGACAGCAAGAAAGTTTGAGGCACCTGAGGAACAAGGCACAAACTTAGACTTAACTTGCACTTCCTGAGGAAGCACAGGCAAAACAGATTGACAGAAAACACAGACTAAATGCTTTGGTGCTAATTTTGGACATGCTCCTATATGGCTATGTGCCACCACAGGGTTGAAAGCCACATAGATGTAATAGTGTTAACCTATCCACCTGAAACATAGGACATGTTTGTCTCTGCGCAAACGTGGGCTAATGAGCACCAACAGCCTTGGGAGCAAAGTTGCCCCCTCACACTGTATGTGCAGGGAGATGGAGCGACTCTGCATTGCTACTGTATGCACACAAACACTAAGCAGATCAAAAGCAAATGTTTCTCTACTTAATGCAACATTTTTGTACATTGAGACAAAACTAAACCAAACCAAACAAAACTAAAACCAAACCAAATCAAAACACCTTTATATAATGCCTAGTTTCAGTTTCTTTGCAACTCTGGAATGCCCTGTAAGCAGAGCCCTCTAGGGAACAAAAACGCCTCCTTTTCTCAAACCGACTTTCCCATTTAAACTTGGGAGTTTCTCACATGTTACTCACAACAACACTAATGGATTTTGGCAGGACTCTAATCTTTATAAGTGTGTTTCCTGCCTGTTGTATTCTCAGAACACCTTAGCTTTCACTTTCTCATAAATGGTTCTCAGTTTATTTGTTTTTCTATGAATTTTTCCTTAAACTAAATATCCTTTCTACAGAAAAATATAGTCAAACTTGTTTCCAGACTTAGATATCCAACTTTTGCATATATAAATTCATAAAAATTGGGTTTGTGGCATGAATATACACATAGGTGTGTATATATATGCATATAGGTGTGTACCTATATGTCTTCTATTACTGACCTGAGAAAGTTAAATCTTGTCACATTTATAATTTGTAGGATTTCATACTGTATCAAGTTGCTTTTGTTTGTTTGACACTACACAGTGTGTGTTTGTTTGTTTGTTTGACACTACACGGTGTCAAGACTGTATACGGTGAATTACACAATTGCTAGAAAAGCATTCTGTAACAGTTTCTCAGCTTTTTTAGGTTAATGATTCCCTAGTCAGAAAAAGGAAGATTGATAATCACTTCAAATTTTAAATTTTAAGAAGTAAAACTAGTAAGAAACATAAGTCATGCTAGTTCGTAGTTATATGGGCATCAAGCCAATCTGCTGAACCTTACTAATACTTTTCAGCCTAGTGCTGATTTCTGCAATGGATTATATTCCTACATTTACAGAATAACTCTTGTCTTCTGAAATCGAACTGAAATGACAGGAACCACAATGGTGTTGAAAATTTAATACAGGTATTATGGCACTAATCCAAAATTTGACAGAAACTGACTTCTGCCTCCAGTATGTTTGTTCTTATTGACTGTGGCTCTTTTCCATGTCTCAGATTGTGGGAAGTATGAATGCCATCAAAGCTTTTTTTTTTTTTTTTTAATTTGCCTTCCATGTAATTAGTTACTGCTCCTAGACTGTGATGCAAGAGCTGACTCATGCATTCATGATTCCTCTTTTTCACTGGGGTAACACATTTAATTAAAGAACGGTGGCAGCGAAAGAAAGGTCAAGCAGGAGCACCCTTGAAGTAAGTCCTTTGTCAACACAGAAGGAATGAATGTTGTCAGATGGCTTGACTTAAAACATTATGGTCATTACAATATTCTGAACCAGACTCTGTCACTTTAGGGAATCCGTTGTTTTATGTATACTGATGCCCTTCTGTCAAGATAACCAGCTCTTTATTCAGAGTTCCTTAAATAAGCAAAAGAAAATTCTGTGGTTTAGACCAAAATAAAGTCATTAAAGTTACTTATTTTTGCATTTTTTTTGACTGTGTGACTGTTATTGGCTATGATTAATGAGCAACGTTTACAGGGACTGTGGCACGAACCACCAAGGAATTCTGACAGAATGCCACATTCACTAAGGACTCCACACAGACGTTACAGATGATCTGTGGCAGGACTCATGTAAAAGGATACATCCTTCAAGAACGTTGCAAGTAGATATCTGAAATTACATGTTTAATCACTTTTTTCCCCAGTATTTGCACGCTTTATGTTCTTGGCTTTGACAATGCGTGGCCATTGGAATGACATCATTCTAGTGATGGCTCATTTTTCATCCCTTTCTCTTCCTGATCATAATGCACTAAAAGAAGCATTTGTATTCCCATCATTACAGGGAAATACTGAAACAAGAATGGAATAACTTCTCGTTTTTGTTCTTTCACCATCTTGTAATAAGAAATTTGTGCCCTCCTGTATATGAAGCTAGGAATAGGTTGAGTTATCCCTTTTTTAGCATAGCAAGCGAGAAAGCTATGTCACAGTAGGACAGACTTCCTTACATGCAAGCTCATGAAAGGAAAGAACTGAAAATTACAGGTATGTTCTCATTATTACTGTGTAAGTCATATGCTAGCTGGAAAAACACTTCTAATCAGAAATGAGCATTAGCTTGAAAAGAGAAGCATGAAACAATGAGCTTTCAAAATCTCTTGTCCCTTATATATGAAACATAGAAATTGAACACTTTGTACTGCTACATATTACACCACACAGGGCCATTCACCATTAGCTTTATGCAGGATAAAACTTTACAAATACCACTGCTCAGAGGCAGCTGCACTAAAGGAACAAGCCCTTGTTTTGACATAAATCCTGTAAAGCACACAGTCACCTTTGTGAATGCACTGCACTCCATCCATATTTGCACAAAACTAATTTAATCGTATGTTAAAAAAACAAGCAACTTAAAGATCTCTTGATAGAATAAAGCTTTTTTCTACAGAAGCAACCCCTTTTCACCAAACGTGAAGTAAGAGGTTCTGTTCTAGATAATTTGTTGTAGTTTCTCTGGGCTCAGGGTTTGGTAAAGCCAAAGCTCATGCAATTATCTCCACAATTGGTTCTTGGCACATTTGCCTTATTTTGCTTGGTGCACAGAAGAGAAAGCTATTGATTTGTCTTTGGCAAGCTACTGGTATGACACCAGATAGCATATGAGAAAGACTTACTAAATCGCACCTTTATGTAAGCATATTTAATGATGCACTTCTATGTCTTTTTACCACAGGAAAAAGAAAAGCCTCTGTAAGAGATATCAGGAGTGCAGAGAGGTTGGGAGGCCTTTTGACCCTCCTTTTCAGTATGTACCTAGATCTAATTACCAAATACTCCCATCTGCCTCCCAGAGATAAAGCTTTGGTACTTCTGACAGGTAGCTATTAGCACCTTATTACAGAGCTACTGTGGAGACAGAAAAAGAAGCAGCTGTTCAAGACAGAAGAGCCCAAGGAGTGGCAAACAGTCATGGCCTGCAACCTGTTGCACCAGCTGCCCATTTGGTCTCCAGTTTCCATCCTCTCCTCTCCTCTCCTTTCCTGTGTGTGCTTTATCAGGTGACACCTGCACTGATCTCCAGAGCAATACAGGAATTCAACTTGCAGGATGTAGAAAGCTGCTGGCTACTTGCAAAACAGTTAACTAAATAAAGTGTCCTCAGATGTTCTCCAAGAACTAAATAGGCAGGTCTTATTTTTTTTTCCAGCCCTGTGCAATCACTAACCAATAAAATAAGTATTGCACGACTTAAACATTACATTAAAAATAGTTATATGATGAATAGGTTTTAAGGTTTAATTTTAAAAGAACAAAGCAATTCTAGGAGTATGAGTCCAATCACATTAAATTTAAAGATACTTCACTTCTGCAATTGACTTTATTTTTTCTTTCTCTTTAATCTGCACATATCTGAATTTTATCAAATTAAAACTAAATATGAAAGGACAGTCTACCAAATGTGACATGTGCTGTGCCCTTTTTTCCACTTTACTTCATACGCTAAAAAAAATTTTCTTCCAGAAAGAAGAAATTCAATTCCTTGGATTTTTAGGTTATTCTATTAAAAAACATACACCACTTCAGTTTCCTTTTATTATTACACATTTGATTTTAAAAATTCTTTAGGCAAAATTCTGTTCTCAGTCACACACATGCAGCCCCACCGAAGTCACTAATTACCATTTAATCAGATAAATAACTTATTCTTAGGGAAAGAAGATAAGAATGAGAGCAAGGGCAGGAAAAGAAAGGACTTAGAGCACAAAATAATAGGCAGACTAGCAGAGATAATTTAATAATACAGACAAAACTGAGGCTGAATGTGAATATTCTCTTCTCCTTCCTCTGATTTTGTGAGTTAATATTCATTTAAGATCAGCAACATGCACATGTTTTGTAGTTTCATTTAAAAGACAAAGGGAAAATTGTGTCTAGTTATAATTACATTTATAAAGAGAACTACGGCTTTGAAGTTTTCAGTATTACTGTTTGTGGAAGATAGTAAACACTCACAGAGCAGAGGGGTGGAAGGCTGGTTAAAACACTAAAATGGCCAAAACCCCAAACCCAAGAAATATGATCCCCACCAACAGCAGAAGTAGCAGTGGAAGCAGTGATGCAGACAGACTAAAAGCATTGCTACCATAACCTCCTTTACACCTGAACTAAGTGATAAAAAATTGCTTAGTTAGGTCTATACAGCTTAGTGTAATGCTGTGTTGAGGTGAATGAGAGCTTGGTTAGGTTGTAAAAGTGAAAAAGCCACAACGCCAATATAAACTACCCCAGACAGAGAGCACACTGCTTTGGTTAAACTGCCTTTAATGTGCATGCTATTCTATTTTCTTAATGCTGTCTTATACCACAGCCAAATAACCACTGTACCACCCTGCAGCTGTTCACTAGTGGGGTTAACAGCAGGTACAATGTGAATCCTCTAGGTTGCACAACTGCTGTATTTGCACCCTGTAATCAGGAGCCATAGCGCCTTTAGCTGCTCCAACTCATCTACATCCATAGCCGCATTCATCACCTTCTCTAAGTCAGAGCTTGTGCAGCTGAGCTGCCAGAACATTGGCTGTGAGTTCTCTGCACCTGAACTCAGTGCAACGTTCTCCAGCCTTGCTTGAGCAACCTTCAGTAGATACTCAAGCCATGACAGATTATTTGCCCCTAAAACAGCTGAAGAGCGCTCATGTCATTCTTTCTGCTTGCTCAGATGTGGGGACGGTACTTCTGAGGCACAGCAGCATTTTAAATTACTAGAACTGTTTTTGCAACAATTGCCTAATTAGGGCCTTTATAAAAAAAATTAAAAAATGCTATCAGAAGCATAACTGCATTGACTGACCAGAGTATGTTAAAACACTGACAATTTACACAAGGTTTACTAAATCGTATTTTTGGTGGTTAGCATCATGTATCTGTCTTCAGTGGACATTAAGATTACAAATTTTAAATGCTTTTTGTCATACATATAGTAACTGTATAGTGATACATTTTCACTAGTCATGGGTGAATTTCAAGAATTTCAAAGTTCTGATTTCAATCAGATAAAGACTTGTGAGTCTGAAAGTTAATCCAAACTTTTTTCTAGATCTGTTCACTCTATAAAATTGAATTTGAAAACCCATGAGAGACTTTTTTTCAAGTAGGTTTCTAATACTCTGCATGCAATTGGCCAAGAAAAACTGCCAAAAGTTTTCCTTATGGTCTTTCAGAATTTTTGACACCACTCTCTATTCGAAAAAGAGGTGAAGATATATACCAACATGTTCAAATAATAGAAAATAAAGATTAATTACAGAGCATCCATGAATTTTCAAACTTGGGTTGATTCTAGAAATGTTTTAGAATAAGGCTTATTCTTCACTGAATAGGGTTGTCTTTACATAATTCTACAGTGTACCTAAATACAACATAGTAACTGATAAAATTGCTTTTGAAGTGGCTGCATGTATCTTGTCAGGTGGTCTCAACAACTCCGTAACGGTCAAATGATGAAAAAGTGTAAATGGTTCTCCTGGTTTAGCTTATAAAATCTAATATTTGCAGATTATTTTGTGGGGATGTTGTTTGTTTTTGTTTTTCTTCTTCTTTAAAACATGAGATATAAATAACATTTTGCTGCCATAGACCTGTTATTTCCTTGCATTTCAGCTGGCTGCAGTATGACTAAGCTTCTGCTTAGGGGACATCCTACATATTCACCCATTAACAATCAGTGTAATTCTTTCTCATACAAGATATTTACAGATAATACAGTCTGAAAGACTTCCAAGAAATGCCAAAACAGAGACAGTGTACAAGAGGGAACACAGTAAGCCTCACAAGGATTGTGAAAATCTATTCTTGTTCAAGCATCACACAAATGATTATTTCTATTTTAGTTATGTTTCTTGACAGTAAGGTTGTAAATATATGTTCAAAACCTCCTCAAGAAAGGGCTTTCTGATTCACAAAGGTTGCCTTCAAATTTTCAAATTTATCTTCAGTTACCAAGTTATATACTTTGCAAATTTTTACATCGTATACTACTAAGTCTGGCATGCAGCCGTTTTGTGAACATTGCTTTTAAATAAATTAAATCATTGTATTCAAAAAATGACAATACAGTAAAAAGATGATACCTTAAGATCAACTTTGTTAAATCTTTTGAAACATAAATGACTACAGGATGCTGTACTGAGAATCCAAGAGGTTTCACATGAGCTTTTTTTTTTTTTTTTTTTGTAATTCCATGTGAGGTCAGGCTTAGAGAGGTGGAGGAATAATACAGGAACTTTTTAATCAAAATTGTCATTGTCTTGAATGCTGTGAAAAATACATCAACATTTACGGCAAATGAAGCATGGAACACAGCACCGTGAGCACGATAGTTGAATTGCTGGGAAAGAAGTATTCTGCCTCAAATTACTGGATAAGTAAGTATTTGCCTCAAAATCTTTTCAGTGTCAGATGTGGCTAAACATTTGAAGGATGGTTCAACTGTGAAAAGAATCTGTCAGAAAGTAAGCATTTCTTACTCTGGAGATCTGCTTCTCATGTTTACTTATGTGACTGAAAACATCAGATTCTATTCCAGCCAGTTACATCCATTTGATCTGCAAGGCTGGCTACATAGACATGATTGAGTGTGCTTACTTATGTCTCTGGCAGCATGAACATAATTGTTAATTAGCTTCCAAGAACAAAATCTTAATTGCTGATAAAGACGCTGTATCAAAGCACAAGTGAGCAGTTTTGTTCATGACAGTGTTTGGGTAACACGAGTTCAATGTCTGGGCTTTAGACTACACCAAGCACTGTGAGCATTTGGAACCTTAGATCAGAGCCACAAAAAAATGAGAGTACTTGAGTTTGCTTCATGTTTTAGAAATTGTGAACAAACATTTCAAATGCTCACTGTGAAGAAAAATCCAGAAAAAAAAATTAAATAGTCAAACTATGGGGAGCCAAAAGAAAACTTTCTTCCATATATACCCCAAGCTGGCAGGACATCTGCTCCGTGCCCACCATCTGGGTGTGCCTAATTAGAGACTACCTGGAATAGGCTCTCAGAGGGCTATTACAGAAACAGCTCTGCAGCAGATGCAGCTTCAGTCCCTAAGGGCTGAAAGATAAGGCTGCAAGAGGGACCACGAAGCAATGGGAATATCGTATCGCCTCGTGTAGTATTTCTGTACAACAAAATGCTTCCAGAAGAGCTAAGTATTGCTTGCACTTGGAATTTAGATGAAAGCCAACAGGGAATGATGATTACACAGACCAGCAAGTCTAAAGAGAATGAAACAAAACACTGAGACATAATAAACACACACAGTCCCATACTGATACTTCTGATGCATCACGGTTTAGACTGATGTGGTAAGGATTTTTTTTCATCTTTTTTCTGAAGGAGGACTTTTTTTTTTTTGCATTTTTAAACTATTATTTTCAGGTTTTAATATTACCTCAATTTCAAATCATATTCAGCTGAACTTATATTTTTAGTTTCCCACACTCTGGCCAAAAAATCCTCTTAAAGATAATTTTCAGAAGTTAAACAAATTACAGTACTGCATCGGGGGTGGGGGGAGGGGGCAGGGCAGGAGGAGGTTATTTTTATCTTTTTCTACCTTTGCTTTCCTGCAAAAGTATCCCACTTGCCTAGCATAGCACTTAGTGCTTTCCACAGACTGAAACACAACACTCATTTTCTTTAGATAATTCATACTGATGAAAACCAGAAGCCACTTCAGTTTTACTGGAGATGTGCTCATGTAAAACTGCTGTATGTCAGAGAGCTCCATTCCTTTTTTACCTTTTGATATTGATACTGATCCTAAAACTCTTTCATTTTCTAGAGCTTGCAATGGTGAAGAAAGAGCTGGGGTCTGGTGGAGCCCTGTTTATATGGCATGGGTTGGCTTATGGCTTATGGCACAGTGCCAGCACAGACCTGTCTGGTCACTCTCACTGCTGTCCTCAGGAGAGCGACCATCAGCCCTGCCACCTTGTCAAAATATGGCTGTGCTTTTAAAAACACAAACCATAACAGGTATAGCATGTCACAAAGTTTACACCTGCTGCCTGAGGTATTTCGGTTATGTTTGGCTCACAAAACACCTGCCATTGCCTGGGTCTTTCAGGTGATGTCGTGTGTCCCGGGTTCCTCACTCTGGCTCACCTCCACTTTGCACAGCAGAGGGAACAACGCTCAAACGAACTGACTGTGAGGTCCTTTGCAGCCTGGTTCCCAAACACTGCTGCTCTCTGGCCTCCACAACAGCCTCTCTAGGGCCTGGAGACAGCTGTGAACAGACACTTCCAACTGCTCACCTTTTGGACTGACACCAGATGTGAACAGCTGAATAAGGTCCTTCGTAAACACCCAGAGGAGCTGTGGCCAGTTGCAGTTCCCTTGGCCAGAGAATTGCTCACTTCATTGTATTTGAATCTTTTGCATTCAAGCATCATAATTTTCCTGCATAAGGTGATCTGAGTACAGTGTAATAAAAATCTTTATGGAATTGTAAATATTAATGATATTGTTACCTACAGCAATGGCAGTATTAACTATATTCTTAGGAAGAAAAATATATTCTTCCTTCAGCTTAGGCTAATTTCAATTAGAATTCAATGCAGCTTCTCAATGGTATCACTTTCTTTTTACAAGCTCGGTGGGGTTTTCAAGCATAGAAAGGTGATTTGTCAGGTTCTTATTGGTCTCTTAATAAAACTGTGAATTAGTGAAAGCCACTGTAGTGAATAAATTTGAAGATGGTTGGAGATCAGCAGCCTCAGCTATGACCATACAGTGCATCCATCCAATGTTATCAGGTTGATCAGAGCTCAGAAGTCTAATGACAAGAACAGGAACACATTAAGCTGGTTGGGACTGGAGACACATAGATGAAATAGCGAGTGGCTTGCAAACCACTTAGTTATGCTTGTACTTTTAAAATACTCAAGTCATGTGGAAAATAGCATGTATGTCTAAGCCTTTTTTGGAGGAAAAGAAACCCTACTTTCTCCGCAGATATTTGTCATGTGAGAGAGGCTAAAAATACTGGGAGATGTCTATGCACGCCCTACCCCCCGCCCCAAATCCCATAAATATTTAATATTCATGAACATTTTATCTATGTTTACAGATCTGCAATTACATAACTCTTGCACACTGACATCTGGGATAAAAGGCTGTTTGCACTTCTGCTGGGAACTCTGTTGTTAAAAACATCTTGACACGCACAACAGCTATCATGCAGTCTCCAAGCTGATCTCAGGTCTAGTCTTGGCCCACAACTGAGTCTGCGCAGAAGTTTGCAATAGCCATGTTGCAAAAGAGAACCAACCTTCAGCTAAGATTTTCATTATAAATATTTCAAATGCTAAAAAGAATTTACAAGGCTTTGCAATCCTAAACAACATTTGAATTTTGGAGGATAGAAAAATCACTGAAAAACCGAGGTTCAGCTTCATCAAAGATATTTTCACATTTGTGCTGAACAGCTTCACCACAAAAATCTCTGAAATAATACTTAGAAAGGTGAAATCATTTCATTTTGAAACTTTCATCCTTTGATTCCACAATGGTATTTTTTTTTAGGTGACTCTAATCTTCCAGGCCAGTGAACTAAGAAAACACAGTTATTTGTACAGACCTGCTTGTATGTCATAACTCTTTTTATTTGCATGTCACAAAAACAAATATTAAAAGAAAGGTAAATAGTTTTTACATGCATTTCTGGTTCCCCAATAAGATTAGGTGCTGATGACTCTCCAGGGCCACAGCATATGCATTTCGAAACATAAATATAGATTTGTGAAACAAGGAAATACAATGTCAGAGTGCAGTTCTTAAATCAAAAATGGACAAGAAAGAAAAATTAGATTTCTGCTCAAAAGTTAAGGATCTGCTTTAGGAAAGGGACCAGTGGCAAAAGCGAATATATGGTACATCACCAAGGTGTGACATGCCATTTCTTATTGTACAAATGTAAAAGAAAGGCACAGTGAGCGTCTTCTTAAAAAAAACAAGTGTATGAAAAAAAGCATCTTTAAAGGTAATCAGCCATTTATATGGCTTGTGGTCAAAAAAAAAGAACAACACTGAATGTTACATGTCACCATAAATTTTAAATTGCATTGAATTAAAATACAGGTGAGAAAACATCCTTTAAGACAAAGAGCTCTGACAGCAAATGCCTGACATGCTTATATTACTTCTCACTTTTTAAAATGCTAATAGCAGAATTTTCCTCAGTATTCTTAGTTTGATAAGCATGTAAACAGTGTGAGTCGTCTACTATTCTACATGTAGTATGGATATTTTAGACAAGCAGTAGTTAAAATTAAAAGATGCATGCTTTAAATCTATTTTAAAGAAGTATTTCAATATACTTGAAATTAATGCTAAGATTAAATTATACATTGCTTTGCAGAGCTGGGCAATAAGATGTGTAGGAATACTTGGGAATGTGCTGAAATGTAGAACAAATTTATAATCATAGAATCATTTTGGTTGGAAGAGACTCTCAACATCATCAAGCCCAACCATTAACCTACCACTGGCCCTAAACCATGTGCCTAAGAACCTCAACTACGCATCTTTTAAATACCTCCAAGGGTGGTGACTCAACCACCTCCCTGGGCAGCCTGTTCCAGTACCTGACAACCCTTTTCATGAAGAATATTTTCCTAATATCCAATCTGAACTTCCCCTGATGCAACTTGAGACCATTTCCTCTTGTCCTGTCACTTGCTAATAGGAGGAGAGACCAACACCTTCCATGCTACAACTCCCTTTCAGACTTTACAAAGACAGTGAAAAAATGTTTAGAACTGATGTGAACATCTGTAAAAATAAAAGTTCATGGGAATTCATCAGCTTAGTAGAAGATATACTCTTGGTAACTTTTCTAACTGTTTTTTCAGAATATATCACTACATGCAGTTGTTCCCTTGGTTTTACAATAGCTAGTGTCAAAAAATTCTGTGGATTGGAAGAATCCTGTTCCTTCTAAAAATATGCCTAGCTTCTTCAGAAAATGGGATTTTTATCTGTTTCCCGTAAGTAAATAATGAAAAAAAGTATATTTATGAACGTACACAGATAAGATCATGTGTCTCATGTGGAACTGGAGAAACAAAATATGGAACAACAAACAAAATAAATTTAAAAAATTAAGATGGGCCCTCGAGTTCTGGCTAGAATCCATTTCTCATATTGCAGTACTACTTCATTGTCAGAAGGGAGTCCCTGAATGCAGATGGGAGATTAGGAGGGAAAACAGCCAAGGAGAAGAATGAGGCTCTGAGTTGCTAAGATTCATAAATCTATCCAAGACCTTGAGTTTATCTATTTCTGCATGTGGGAATACAGTTGCAGTTCTGTAACTCTGACATCGTTTTACCTTAAAACTGAAATCCTGTCAGATTCTGTTTTGAATGAAAAATTTTTAAATTGCCAATTACATGTTCATCACAGTAGACTTTTAGTAGATAATATTTGATGTTCTGCAATTGGAATACAGTGTCAGACTGTGTGTACGTTCAGGTACCTGTGCAAAAATAAATTAAAAAAACCCAAACAACCGGGAGCCCAAATTTTTTCCCCCAGATGTTAGAAAAAAGCCCACATATCCGGGTACCAAACAATTAAGACTAAATATTGGTACTGGAGAAATAATTCAAGGTGGCATTTTATTTGTCTAGTTTGGATGAGACAGAGTATAGATGAGCATACAGTATAGATCGAATTTTAAAAGCATACCTATGTTTTATCTTCCTGATGATAAAAATGAGAGTATTTCTAACAGTGAAACCAGTATTTTTTATTCTCTATCAGATAAACTTGATTGTAAGGATTAAGTATTTGCTAGCACGATTTGTGACAGGGAAAATGTGTATGTGATCTGTGAAGCTTATGCCTGTCACCAAGGAGGGCTGCCATGCTCCTGTAACGTGCTCCTGTTACCACTTGAGAGAGCTGAAATGTACTAATACAAGTGTGTGTGCAATGTTGGAAACATAGGGGCACATCAGCTCTAGGTTACCTCAAGGAAAACACCTACATTTATGAACTTCTGCTTTATTATCTGAGTATTTAAAAGCTAATGCTGAAAAACACATCTCAGCCTATGGGATATTCTCACTTCACATTTTCATGGTCCTCATGAATGTGGTATCCCAGCCCTTCCGGTACAGAAAAGATGGATATCCAAAACACCTCACCTCCCTAGACATTTTGTCAGAGGACTTCTAAGCAGTTTCAGCAGGAGCTCTACATAGAACCTCACCAGCACAAGGGCTTCAGAGTGTCTTTTCCTGAGATTTCCTTCAGCTTCTTCCTCCCTGTCCTGAGTTCCCCCTGCCACCCAGGGTGGCTCTCCCTCCTCCCTTCTCTGCTGCTCAAGTGCTGTTGATACCTTACACTGATTGAACAGTGGCAGCAGAAGTTGTTCGCTCTTCATAGAGAGCTAACCCTGGGTAAAATAATTAATAACAGTCTGGGTTGGGATTTCCACTCATGAATTTATTACATTGCTCCACAACCCAAATATTTTGCGTAAGTACAGCCTTGGGTCCACCTAAAATATGAATGAAAGCCTGGCTTCAAGCAAAACCTTTAAGAACATAACTACCCTGCAAATCACTTTAGGCATATGGTTAATTTATAGAACCCTTTTAAAAGTACTGAAGCTCATGAGATCAAATAATTACACATAAAAGAAGCTAATTGGGATTTAATATTGGTGTGACTGAAGGATACATGGTAATATCGTCGCTAGTTTCGTTCCCTTTACACATGGTCATTCCTTCATCATATCCTTTTGTTCTTTATCCATGACCAAAAATGTAGGGGCATAACAGGTAGCCAAAAAGCTCTGAGGAAAAATATAAGCTGTAACACAGTAACTTTCCTTACTTGCTCATTTTCCCAGCTGTAAAATATAAGCAGAAAACATTTTCTTGCCTTCCTCTGCTGTCACTGCACCATGGGTATACAACTCTTTATTGCAACATTTAAAACAGATCTTCTTTGAGAAGAATTTCTCTTATTTGAGAATTCTGTGGCAACACCCCACTTAGCAAATTAACACCAGTGACTACAACACAACAATCTCCCGATGTCAGTCAAAGTATCCATGGTAATATATATACATTTTCTGAATATTTCATTTGTGATCTGGTTTATAAAAAGAAAAACATTGAAAAATTATTATTTCCTTAATTAAAATACCGGAAGTTTGGAAAAAAAAAAAAAGGGTACCAAATTCTCTCTCTAGCAAGCATACTTTTAAAAATTATTTTCAATTTTAAGATCTTGTAGCTTATTAAAAGGCTTCTTTAACACCTCAATTTTATTGCAATGCATGATATTCTTTAAACAAAACAGAAGACAAAAGAAGACCAGTAATACACACAAATTAATTGTGACCAGACATACATGCATAAATACAGGTATTTCAATATTTGTATGGCACAGCTATGATACAGAAAACTCTAGTTAAGGATGATTCTAAATGCCTAACTCTGTGCTTCATGCTGTTGAAATGATCGAGGTAGAAACTCCACGATTCTTATCAGATAGGAGTTTGAACCATTTACTCTTTCGAGTTATTCTGAGCCTGCTCTGGGATTTGTTTCCCCTGATTTGCATTTCTCTATTTTGATGATCAAAATCACTTGTCTCTAGAGACCAGATAAAAAGCAATGCTTAAGTTGGGGAAAAATAAAAAAAAAAAAAAAAAGAGAGAGAGAGAAAGAAAAAAGAACAAAAACCAGACTATTTGACTGTCGTCCAGGCTGAAGTGCAGTTTTGCCCTCTTTGACTTCTGTGAGGATTCAGTTCTAGAAATTTGCCTTTCTATGCCAGCCCTGCCCCCAGCTTGTGTTTATTCATAAATTGTAAAGCGTGTGAGATAAGCAAGCCTTGATATATACAAAATTCTAAGCTTGTGAAATACCGAAGATAAAATTAAATGAACCTAAATATGGCCTAGATATCTTGCAACTTATTGCTTGGCTCATAAGAAAAGGAGATTTACATTTCGTAGGAAATATTTGCTTATCATTTGTTGTGTTATTGTTTTACAGATGAACCTATGTCTGTTGTAATACAAAACCAGGCCTATATATCAATGATTTAAAATTTGAATGTATTCAGTATTTAGGGACTCTTGTCTTCCCCTTGAAATTTCTAAATAGTTTATAATCTAAGGTATTGATTTTGCCCAAAGATCAAGAGTGGCAAGATCTGCAAAACAAAATTCCATCCTAATCCCAAACAAAATAATATAAAAAAGAATTATGTGGGCTATAAATTCTTTAACAGACAGCTGGACCTTCATTTTAATCACTGAAATGGAGTCTTTTTACAGCTGGAAGTTGAATCACACCACTAGAATCCTGCCTATAGTTGCTCAAACTATTCCATCTTCAACCGTGTTTCTAAAGTAAAATTGAACAAACCATTAGAACGTATTACGATGCTGACTTTCTATAACTTGATTATTTCCTGACTCATTGCTCACAACAAAGCTACAGGAAAAAAGTATGTCATTTTCCTGCCAACAGAAATAAAAATTAGAATTATAATAAATATTATAATAATAAAACTTCAGACACTAAATGCCACTTCTTTTGACATATGTACACATAAGTGAACAGTAGGAGGAGATTTTCCAACTACCACAGCCCTTCAAACTTTCAGTACTTTAATACATTAGTTGGAGGCTAGATATAGATCACTATTTAACTGATAACAGTGAGGTACTTTTCAGCCATTGTGTTATAATTTAGGTCTGAGTGTCAGATAGCAAACAGCCACACAACTACAAAGTTTTGTTAAAAAAGCTATCAAGTGGATTTTAATAATCCGTGCACAGTCCTTCCCATATATGTAAAAAGAGACAACATGGTTATCATCCTAACTCACTAAACTCATCATGCTCAGATTTTTTAATAGCACTAAACTCTTATTCCATTATTTGCCTGTGAGTGGCTTCTTAGCTTCTTACTTTATATTTTTCCTATTCCTCAACTTACCTTTTTTCCTGACTTCTTCACAAACACACTAAAAAAGACATACTATTTTTTAAGGTGAATTTCCCCCAGTTCCCTTGCACATACACTCACATCTCTGATTTGTCAGTTCTGGTAACATATATGTATTAAGAAACAAACTCTGCAACGAATATTCCTTCTCAGTTTTCGCTGTCTTCAAGATACTCCTATAAAACAGGGTAGTAACATTACACGGTGCTTTTATCCCCAACAACTACAGCACAGAGATACCGAGGGCATGAATCATAGAAAGAGCCACTGCAAAATCCAATAAGCCCAGATGCAGTTTTTTCCTACCTGGTGTTATTTAGATGGCTAATGATAAGATCCATACAAGTGATCTTATTAGTGACAAGATGGTGTAGACTGCAAGAAAGACCAATGAGAAAATTGTCTCCTAGATACCTTCTTTCTCAGAAATTATTTACTGAAGAAAAACTATTTTGAACCCTTTTTTGTGTTAACAGCTTAAACCAACCTTATTCTGACAAAATGCAGCAGCAGATGATTTTCCCTCCTGAATTTCCAGTGGATGCATGAGATACAGATTATTTTAAGTCACTCTTCAGTTATATGGTGGTTGAATGCTTATTTCCCACCTCTTAAGTGAATGCTCAGACCATCACTCTCTTGAAAAAAGATGAAGGTGATCTGTTTTATATAGGGCCATTAAATATTCATCAGACCAAAAAAAAGGGAGGGAGAAAGACTAAGAAGGGCTCTCTGGCCTCAGGTGGCTAAAACATGAGGAGAGGGTATTCAAAAAAGGAAAGGATTAAAGCTGTATCTGCAGCATCTTGTGTGAGTTTTCTACCTACCTCACTGCAAAATGAAAAAATTGTAACCTCTCCTCCTGCCACATTTTGCATGGAACATAACTCTGAACTCTGAAAATGTCACTGACTGGCTTCCAAAAAAAGAATTAAGTACATCTACTTTATGATTTCTGACAGTGCTTAGGCATTAATTGGCATCTAGCTGCTCAGCAGTGTAAAGTTCAGATAGCTCTGTGCACAAGCAGATTTGGGACAGGTTTAGGTGACATTTTAGCACCCATGGAACAATTTTATAGAAATTTACTTTTTTTAGGTTCAAGCAGGAACTAAGATACTTCATTTGGAATCAAACATATAAATCCATACGGAGATCTAACCCTGCATGGAATACCTCAAATCACCTACTGTAGTAGTGCTGAATTTGAGCTGTGTCTGATCTGATTGGGCTCTGAATACATTTCTCCAGCTACCTGGCCACACTTGCAGAACAGTTATAATGTATGCTAGGAAAATGTAGGTGCCTATACATTAGGGATGCTCAGAATTTCTTGAGGAACTTGGTGGTACCACTTAAGCTATTAAAAGTTATTTGGGAGTCTAAAAACTGACTAGGGTTTTCAAAACCATTTATGCACCCTGCACTTAGTGATAGGATAAAAAAACCCAAAACACACCATGCTTATGAAACTCTTTCAGTGTCAAGTTACCTTCACAAATCCGGCCTGAGAATGTGCTGATGAAAAACATTCACTAACAAGGTATTACTAACAAGTCTAAAAACTCTACTGTTGATAAGAGCAGTACAGACATGACACACATTGTGTCCACAAGTAAGTCAGTGCTCAAATCATGAAACACGTTTGCAGTGTGGGCAGGAAGGCTCATGTCGGCTCTAACGTAGACAGTCTGGGGAACAGTAGCACTGAAAATGAACCATTAGAACATCCCTGCAAGGTACCCAGTGAGTTAGTACCCCGAAGTCCCTTGCACTATGTTGCCATAAAACCTATCCAGTCATCACTGTTACTAAGCCTTTGTGCTACCCAAAGTAAATTGATAAAGGTGGCTAAAATATAAAGCATCCAAATTGCAGTATAGGTATTACTGAACTGCCACAACTTCAGTTCTGCAGTAAATCAGTAGGATGTGCTGGTGCTGTTCTTGCTCTGTATCTTTCCTTTAAATCAGCAGTACAGAGATCTCTTATTGCTGTGCAGTGGCCCGGAGAAAGGATTCCTTCTTTACAACTTGCCAGTTCTGTTACCAGCTTCATATGGATTTTGGAATTTAAGGAGCTGACGTCTTGCTGCCATCTTTTGATTCAGGCAGGCAGGCAGGCAGTCTGGCATCTTAGCACTTTTCAGGTCATTTATGAACAAATTTTTTTGGAAGAAAAGGCAAGAATTTGGTTTTGTTTGTTAGTTACAAAGAAAAGCTGATGTAGGAAGTGATTATCATTTTATACTGGAGCAATCCTTAGCACACCAGTGTTTGAATCTGGGTTGTGACAATTAAAAGCAGCAACTTACATATGTTCAGCCACTGCCTCCCCCTCTGCAAATGTTAACAATTCCCCTCCTTATTCCCCAACCAGTATTGCAAATAAAACCATCAAACACAATTCTTTGATATATCATAGTAAAGCTGTTTTTTCTGCTTAGCCAGGGGAAGATTTCCCCCCCTCCCCAGTGTTGTTTTAGCAGCTGGATGATCTTTTGAAGGCACATAGGATCATCCACTGTTTGAACAGCAAGGTGCTATGTCTCACTGGATTATGATCAGTGATTAATATTGGTTTAGGACTTAAAATCTGTGAAATAAGGATTCATTCAGAATCGCATGCCAGAGCCATGAAAGAATTCCAGGACTATCAAACATCTGCTGAAAACCATCTGACAGGGTTTGGTTTGTGTTCAGGCATGAGATGATACGGAGTGAAAGCAGCAAGAAAAAGTGGATGAACTTGGAGCTACTGAATCAAAGAAGTAGCAAGTGGGGCTGATAATTTGAGCTTCTGTGTCTGTATCATCTCTTGCAAGAACATAAATTGCAGGCTTGAGCACTTGAACCTGCCCTTCAGGCATCTTTCTCATCTGAATTCTCTCAAGACTCTTAAAAATATTGATTACAATTGCCCTATCAGTAAAAGGACAACAGAAATAAATGGGACTCAGAGTTAAGCAGTAAAAGTGATTGAAACATAAAATATTTTCCACATAGAACTTTAAGATTTCATCTATTTAATTTAGAAATGAGACAAAAAGATGGGACATGATAGAGATGTATATAGTAGTTAGGACTATACCAAAGTTAAATCATCTCTTCCCATTATCTTTTATCTTTCAGACTGAAAGACAAAAATGTTAAAAATAGGAAAAGGAAATGCTTTGTAGAATGACATGATCAATTTAGGGAATGTACAGTCACTAGACCTAACAAAATGTGGATTAGAGAAGTATTTGACATGCATGTGAACCCAAAAAACAATCCTATTTAAAAGAGTTAGAAAATAAATAAGTAAACTGTGCTTGGATAAAACCTACTCCTGAATAGACTGAGACATGATAATCTGCCTAAATGTCTGTTTAACTTTCTCGTAGCCTCTACTTTGGCCATTTACAGAGACAGGAGAATAGATAGGCTTCTAAGGTGATGTTCCTACAATATGGGAATCCTAGCTTATGTTTCAGATAAGTTAGGATACTCCTTTAGATCAGAACTAATGGTAGAATTGATACTCGTACTGACAGCAATAAGCACAGACAGAAGATTGGGCATATGATTGAGGAGACTGTCATGCTGTAGATTTCCTGGCCTAGTTATTATTGGATTGGCTATTGGGATTCATACTATTCTTTACCAGTTAGAGTCTCTATCCCCAAAACCTCATGCCAACCTCAGTGGGATGACTAGCAGTCAACAAACTATTTCCAGTGAAAGTCATCATTTATGAACAATTTTGTGCCAATATGCAAATAGTCAGTTGAAATTACACCTCTGAGAGTATCTGCAACAACATTCTCCATCAATGACTGGTGCAAACTGGTATGTTGGGCAGTCCTTGTTGGAGGTCCCCTTGCCTGCTGCATGCTGTTTCCCTGCCCCCTCAAGACTGCTCCATAGGAATACTCATACCTTGAGTTTCATGTATTTATGCATTAATATCCTTGAAGCTTCTTATGAAAATAAAAGGATCGTCCTGAGTTTTTTTAAGTAAAATAATAGCAGTATTTTTACCAGTGTCAATCTGATTCACGTCCAAGGCAGTATTAAAGTTGCTACATTTATTTCCAGCAGCTCCTGAAATGAAATCTGAACAGACTGTGAAACTCTTCCTCTTTCTCTGCTGTCATTCTGTACTTTCACACCTGCCTGAAATCAGCACCCTCTCTATTTCCAGTCTTCACCTCTCTAACCCTCAGTGATTTCACTTTTACTGCTGGCTTCTACACAAAAAGTCCCCAGGCCTATCTGGAAGTAAGGATGTCTGGACAGTGGAGTTTTTCTTTACTGGGGTATTTCAGCTAGTTTTGGTCTTTCATTTCATCCTGCTTCACTCCAGGAAAAAAAAAAAAAAAAATTGCACATTCCAGGAAACAATATCGGCACTGCTGAATTTTTAGCAAAGAGGACAGTGTGTTTAATTTCCATTGGTCTTCTTCCTACTTAGTTATGACCTGTTTAGCTTGCAGACTGACTAGCTTGTCTGGGAAGGTTGGCGACCTGCCTTATTATCAACTGCATGGCAGAGAAATCAGGGAACAGACAAACCCGCCAGGTTCTCAGCTCCAGAGATAACTGCCTAGCCTACAGGTTCCCAGCCACAGAGTGCTTGGCTTGACAGGTTGATTTAAAGAATGCTTCTCTACTAATTTGGGAACCACCTGTTTAATTTGCCAGTCACCAGCTAACCTGAGGGATGACTCACCAGGCAACCATCTGGTTTTTCATTAAAAAAGTTTTGACAAAATTACACATTTGCGTCTTTCATTTCTACAGAAACTTAGCAAAAACGGTGCTTGTGGAAAGGTTTCAACCAGCTCTATTGGGACCGTTATTGACCAAGAGATGGAAAGATATCAGACTCATGGTCCTGTCAGATCTCTAGTGGTTCCTTAGTTAGGAAAAACCTATGGTGGGTGCAATAGATATTGGGCTGGATTGCCCATCTATGCTGCTCCTTGCTACAAGTAAGGGGAAACATTAAGTATCCAGGATTCATTAAATCCAAGGTTGACAGAGAGATATGCTTACTAATTGGCTGACATTCCATTTAAATATACTCTAGTATGTGCTATTCCTCATTCCACAGATATTTTTAGACTTCTGTTTTATGTAGATTTTCTTTTCCTAAGGTATTATTTTTATCTGCAGTGTCTTTGCTGTAGACTTTAAGCCTTATGGGATTCTCTAAACAGAGAATAATTTGCCCTTAACAGAATATTTGTGATCAGTGATTTTTTGCTCTTAGCTCTTGTTAAGCCAGATTCTCACAAACACTTTTCTTATCACGCCAAGCCGTCCTAAGATTACATCTGATTTGCCACATGGAGTTATTTCTCCACACAGAATTAAAGCCCTTAATCATATTTGGTTTAGTGACTCCCATTTGCTCAGCAATCTTGAGACTATTTTGCCTTCTGTTTTGTGCTCCTCTAGGGCCGATGATGACTTGATTGCTTCACACAATCCATCAGTAACTGACTTCTTAGACCAGTTATCTTAGTACAGAATATCACTCATGTCTGCTTTTATTATTTTGGTTTACTGCAGTTGTTCACAAAAATGGTGGAGAAGAAGACTAGATGTGCATACACTGTCCATGCAAAATATCCATAAAATCCATTTAAATTTTGGCTTGGTCTCGTTACCTGCAGTGTCTTTATGAGAAGATGGCTATGACATGACTACTTGTCATAAACGAAGAGCTGCCTTGTGCCAGTGAAACCTTGCACTTGTTTCTTCTGTGAAAAATTATAAATAGAACTGAGCTTATAAGAAAAAAATAGCTCAGTGACTGGAAAACAACTTTAAAGAAAAATGATGTTTACAGCCATGCAGGCAGTAGCTTGAAAAGCAGCTTTTATAAAACATATTTGATGTTTACAGTCACTCGATGGCTGAGAACAGTAAAACTTTTAAAATATGTTTAATGCTTAAAACCACTTGGTGGCCAAAAGAGCAGCTCTTGCTGAAAATATATTTAATGTTCAAAGTCATTTTGTGGTAAGGAAAAACTAACTTCTTGTTAATTTTTAACTTACAACTGAGAAGTGGCTACTAAAACAACTATCAATACAATGTTTTATGTTTAGAGATATGATGTGCCTGTATAACAATTCCTACATCTCAATACTACACTAAAACATACCAATACCTTTCCCTCACCAACAGTATAATTGAGAAAAAAACGACACGTAATCCAAACAACTCTAATGCAATATATCTTGAACCTAAAGGTGACTATGCAAACCATAAGATTGTACCAATAATTACAAAGCTCCTCCTTATATATTAAAGGAAGTAATACACAGCATCCTTAAAAAGACAAACATACATTTAGAGCAAAACCAAATGGCTTAATTTTAATAATGAAAATATTGGTTGGCTAACCTATCAGGGGGGTCTGCAATAAAAGACTTGGGTGTGATGAAATATAAAATGTTATTTGATTTACACTGCTGAGCTGGAGTAAAGTCAGCATGTGGCTAGGAACATAATGACCTTATCTGTTGTGAGATGAGTTTTTAACTTTGCCCCCTTCAGTTAAACACAATAAAGTAGGCCAAATATACACGAAGTAAGACTCAAAAGCTTTGCATTAATTCAGCACTTAATACTGACATTTTGGGACTGTGAAACTAGCTAATAGAAAACATTTATTTCGTGTCAAACCTATTTAACAGCAAAAGCTTCTCAGACATTTTGCTGTATGCATGTTTGTAGGGTCCTGTCTGTCACAGCTTTCATTTTACATAGATTCTCCCAGCTAACAATATTTGCCAAATTTCCTTGTTTTGCTGATAACTTTCAACAGCCAGGGTGTATGAAATGAAACTCATAGTGAACGTGACAATAGCCACAATCCTTTAACCAAGAAAGCCTTGATTCTCTGCATTGTTTTCTTCCTCCCTTTTGATCTAAAAGGGTTTTATTTGTAAGGTTTTCACAGTAGTTGAAGCTGCCTAGGTTGTTTAGTGATCTATCATAATGTCAAGAAACACTTTTGTTTCAAAAGCTTTTACTGCATGTTTAATTTTCTCTCAAGATCTCAGTGTTGTGGTTTGTTGGGCTTTTTTTACTTCTGTTTTGTTTTGTATTTTTGTGCAATACTCCTTATACTTGGGGAAAAACACTTTGACAAAAGGCTAAGCAGTCATAATCTGCCTTTCCTTCTGCTCCTTCCTTAAAACTCACCATTCTCTACAGTGGCTATAGACCTTAATCACACAATCAGTATAGTAGCTGTTTCTTTTCACAATTTCACCAGGTCTGACTGAGGCAATGGATGAATTTGTACACTCTAATACAGTACTAAATTAGAGGACATGTGGATATGGTCCTGTAAGGGAAGAGTCTGCACAGTATTGTAAAGGGAAGCTGCTCTTTGCAAAACCCATTGAAACTATTAGGTGAATCAGTGAGTAAATAGCTTGAGATGCATAGATAAATAGTATCTAAATTTCCAAAAAGCAAGGTTTGGAAGCACAGGGTCTAAAAAAAAAAAAAAAATTAAAAGACAATCTTTTCTACCATAATATCCAAATTAAAATATAAATCAAGGATGATTAGACTGCCAGTCTTTATAAAAGAGATGGGGGTTGCCACTGGCATCTCACTTGGATCTTAACTCAGGTTGCCAATAAAAGAGAATATATAAGCAGGTGACAGCTTTACAAAATGAAAGTTTGACTGCAAAGTGTTACAGGGGAATCTTAACGTAACAAGTAACTGGGCATAGGGGATTTCACACCAAGAAATATGAAGTAAGAGGCATAGGGAAAAAAAACCTTATTAGTACATTCACAGAGGTGGGTTGTAACTTGGTTACCTATTAACTCTTGATCTTGGGATCACTGTGGAAAAATCTCTGAAGTTTCCATCTCAATGATCAATAGCGGACAAAAGAAAGAAAAAATGACTGATGGGAATTATTAGGCAAGGACAATAGAATAAACAAGACAATAAACAAGAATATTCAAGATATTTGTATCTTGAATGCGACATCCACTTCCCATCATTGGACTTGATAACATCAGAAAAAAACATGGTGACCAGAGTGGAATTAGAGGGGCTGCAAACAGAAGCTGACAGATTATACAGCCACTTATCTCTCCATGAGTGTAATACCATTCAAAATCCTCACTGGTCCCTATGGATTCCCAGAGTAATATCTTCAGCAACAGCCTGGGTATGCTTTTGGAAGTCCCTAAAAATATATTGCCAGAAACTAGGAATCTGTATCAAGGGAAGGATCACTCAATATTTGCTCCAATGCCTTATAGTCCTTCCATTCCCAGCCTCTGCTCAGAGTAGGCTTCAGGCTAAACTCAGGCACACAGTACTAAGCCATGCCAAGCCAGAGTGCAGGTTCCTGCCCACCAGTTCATCAAGTTAGTTTTCTATACATTGTAATCCTTTCACATGGACATACATAGATGGATATATTAAACATATGTTCTACTTGTGAATGTATATATTAGAGCTTTGTCAATGTTTAAATATAAGCCAATGTTTAAATATAAACCAATTAAGTATTCACTTCAGAAGAAAAATGGCCAGAAAATGTGTAGAGACTATTTCTAGGCTGTCAGTACCACAGGAAGCAAACCTACAGGACTCTTTCAAGTAGCTGTCTTGCACCATAGAAGATATCCAGTAAAAATAACCTGATACCAACTTTCTAGTGTCACTGACCGTTTCAGCGTTACAACTTAGTCTTACAGTTGAGACAGTTTCAAATAGTATATTCAAGCCTGATCAGTAATGCAGCTATTTAATGTGAATACATTCCATTACTCATTAATTAATAACCAAAAAGGCCGAATAATTGCCATGGTGATCTGGAGTTTGTAGAGCCCCCTTAAGTAATAAAGAGTTAATCTAGTGGAAAGGTATGAAATGAAATGAAATGAAATTGCCTAGGAAAGAACATATGGACTCTATATGCTACAGAATTGCTGGGTTTAGTACAACCATAGATGGTCTGTGTATAAGCGTAGAGGAATAATAGAAAGATCTTATGAAACAATTAAGAGACTGTCACAGCAGTAGTTATAAATTTGTCACATGTAACACATATGGTCAATTAAAATCAGCATAGTCAGTGAAAGAAATGCATGAGAAATGATGATGCATTTCTGTGTACATTTTTAACTATAAATATATAAAAATATAAAATAAGATCTTTCCCTGACTGTGTGTTTAACATGGGTATGCCCCTATTCTCAGTCATCTGGACTGATAGATTTAATAAGAGGACAACTTTAGTTTAAACTCATCATATATTTGAATACTTACATGAGCTATATTGCAACAGAAGCTAGCACAGCTGCCAGAAGTAACAACACAGTTGATCAAGGTAAGCTTAAGGACAACGTATTTTGCTAATGCTAAATTACAAATCGGGAAATTACAGCCCCCTTTTTAGTCCTCATAAATAAATTTCTATTTCTGGTTTGTTCTATATTTTGGAACTCTTATTAAATCAAGACAATATTTTCAAATAAAGATATTGATAAACCAAATCCAGTATCAGAAAAAATACATTAGGAGTGCAGTCTTCAAGCTTTTATAAGTCTCTTATTACTTATTAAGCATAGGATAACAGCACAGAAATCTCTGTTCTTAAAATATTAGTTTGTGTTATAATCTGGCTCCATCTGCTAAGTTTGTCTGCACAGAATTTCATATCATTGACCTTTCCAAAATAAATTCTTCACTATAAAATATTCTGCGCCACATTTATTATGTGAGCAATACACCTTCAACTTGGGAGGTACCAATATCCTTCTGTGACAATACAGAAACTATGGACACTCAGAAAGTATCAGAAATAAAGGAAGCCACGGAAGGGTACAGTTGCCTGCATGTTACACCAGTCAGTAACCAAAGGGCTTTTCAAGTGAAGATCTTTTTGTTTCTATTTGTGATTGACTCTCCTCTCCATTATACCTGAGCAGATTACAGTGTACGTATGGCAGGAGCAAAGCTGGCTGGCCATTTAAGCCTTTGGCATAAAGGAGGTAAGTGTCTCAGCTTGTGGTGGGCTTAAATTAGAGTTTTAGAGCACAGTACACATCCTGCTAAGGTTTTTTTCTTAGTAAAAAAGCGTATGAAGGAATGCGCCACTAAGTACAAATGGCAATCCTAAAGTTATCTCTCCTTCAGAAAAAGCTAAAAGATATGCATAATCATTTTTAAGGAGCAGTATTGATTAGAGAGAAAACCAAACAAACACAACGTACAGAAACTGTGTAAGAAACTTTAATATAATCTCAAAGTGAATTTGAAGGGAAAAAAAATCCACCTAAAACATGCATGGAAAATAACACAACAAAGTTCTTAGAAAATCCACTATGAAAAACTTGAGTATGACAGATACATCTAAACCATATCTATGTGCAGAAAACAAGATATTGAGTATCCTACAAATTTCCATCTTTTTATACTTTTTCCTGCTAAAAATCGCCAAGATCCAGGATAAAGTTGATGCAGTTTTATTGTAATTCTGTGACTGGAACTCTGAATTTGAAGATGAATGTTACAGCACCTTTTCAGCCACCAAAGCTTCAGCAACAGCAATTACTGTGAAGGCCAGAGATGTAACAAAACTTCTCAGTCCTTCTCAAAACTTCAGCTGTTCTCACAGCTCAGCCATGAAAATTTGTAAATATGCGTAAGGGGTCTGAAGGACAATTTTCTTCCCAAGACTTTCCAGTCCCTTACAATCTTTTTTGATGGCTGCAGACTGTGGTAGCTCAAGGGTGTTTTTATATAATTCACTTTATTTCACTGTCCAAATGAAATCTGTACTGTGTGTTTACACTGGGTGTTAAGTCCTGAGGATTTTATTATCTATTTCTCTGCCCCTCTATTCCCCTTTCAACATGAATTCTGGCATCCGTATTTTGCTCCTTATTATCAATAACCTTAGGATAAGCTATCAAACTGACTAAACCTTGCATGTGAGTGTCATGTAACAATAAAAGACAGCAAGTCACTAGTCACAAAAGCTTGTCAGGGGAAAAAGAATCATCTTGTGTTGCATTTCCCACAGCAGAAAGTGTGCTTGAGTGCAGTTCATAATAAATACAGTTGCAAAAATATAGTAAGTGAAGTTTAGGACATTTGAGAACAGAAAACTGGTAACTAGAAAATGAAAATGTAAAAAAAATAAATGACAAGAAGAGTTTATCATGTGTTTTGCCTAAGCCATGACAGCTATATACTGTGCCATCTAAAAAATCGAAGTGATTTTCAATGTCAGCCTTAGGCAGTGGTAGGTCTAGGCATCTCTATAGGTGCAACTAAACGGTACTGATGATAGGGATCAGTAGTTTTAGATCCTCTGAGGAACCTGCACTTCCAAAAGCCAGCAAAATCACAGAAAATAAAGAGCAAAAGAGTGGAGAGACCTACATCAGAAAAGATGCAATCTCCTGGCACATCACAAGCAGCAGAAGGCATTTCTGGATATTTTTGCTGCAAGACAACCCAACAGCAAAAATTGTTATCTGCTTTAGTAACCACTAATTGGTGTTTAGGCTGCCACTTAGGGCATGATTTCCTTGCCTTCTCTTTTCTGATCAATTTTCATCCATCTTTCATTTTTCTTATAGAGGAAAATAAAAAATGTTATGAACAAATCTTCTAAAGGTAGTGAATGTAACTGAATAAAGTGAAGATCAAGAGGATGCATTTTTGCCATGGCATCTGATGCTGCTTTTCCAAAGGAGAATAAATGGAAAACCATTTCTTTTAAAATGCTCTATGCATTACACAGCTTACTCAGTTGCATCTCATATAGTCATGCAACTCTCAGTCAATGTAAAAACCATAATGCATAGCACACCTTGAAGAGAGTTTTCCATGAAATAAAACCACTCTTAGCATTTTGTCTGCTTCTGCACACACATATTCAAGAAAATAAGAAGGCAGAGAGAGAGCAACAGAGAGGATAAATGTATGCACTGCATTCCACTGTGTAAATAGTATTATTCATTATGATTTTGCTCATTTCTCTCTGATCAAGTCTTAAAACCAATTTAACAACTAACCATACATTCAGTTGTGAGAAAATTTTATTCTGAACTTGCCACAGAAATAGACTTGAAAATATAACAAATGTTTTTCACCTATAAATAATATAACCATAATATTAATAGGCATCTCTATAGGGGCAAACACAGTACTGCACATATATAGTGAATCTACAGATGCACCTCTATGGGTGACTATAGTGGACTTGTCTCTGCACTTGTATGAGATCATCTCTACATGCCTACCCATATCACATCTTATTACGTTCAACCATTCTTTATCACAAAATTTAAGCTGTTGCCTCATTAATTCCATAGACAAACTTGTGTAGATAGCTAGTTGCCTCCCAGATTGTCTTTCAATCACAATCTGAGCTGCATAGCTGAAAGGGCAACAGGATCCCCCTGCACATTTCAAAGTTATAAAAATTCCAAAACTGTTAGCAACCATAGAGAGTATTAAATGACTAATACTGGTTTGTGAAGTACTGGGAAAAGACAGCTTAGGAGAGAAAACAGCAAGAAGCTGAAACTAGTAATGGGAACTTAAAGGCCTCCTAGCCCAGAATGAATTAATTCCTGGTGCCCGCAGGGAAGCCCCAAGTGCCATCTGGCAGCAGGACACAAGCAGTGTGCTTGTGTTGCAAATATGCTGCTCAGGATCACTGCAGAATCAGCCGTCAGGCGGAGACCCAAAGGGACAATTTGGTCTATTCTCCTGCTCCAAAACAGGATGCTCTTTATGTCTTTCCCAGCAAATTTCTACCATGTTGTGAGTATTCTTCAAACAAAAACCTATTCTGGTGCCTCACTATCCTTACTACAGTCCACCTTTCTTTGGAGAGAAAATTATTTTCTCCACTGTACACTAGCTTTTAGAAAACCTACCAAGTTTCCAGTCAGTCTACTCTCTTTTTTTTTTTGACTTAAAAATCCAATGGACTCAATATTTTCTTGACCATTAGATTTTTGACACCTTGAGCCAGTCTTGCTGAGCCGCTCAGACTCCTGTTCTTGAATTGTGGAGAGCAAGGTGAGGGCAATCATTCCTTTCAGCACACACAATGCAGCAGGATTTGGACAAAGCACGCAAGTGCTGTAGGAGTTTGACAGCCACAAAACAAGAACAGTAAATAGCAAGATGCTGTTGTACCACCTAAATCTGCACAGCAGTCAACGTAAACTAGGAAGAGAGGGAAATGCACTTCACCATGTGAAATAACAGGTTTTGAGGGTACACGGTACCCCTGGATCTTCCTATACCTGCCTTGAATATCTTTCTTTTTTCTCCTCTTGTCCTCAGTGACTTAAAGTGACAGGCACTCATTTCACAGGAGAATGAGTTTCTAAATCAAGAAATAAAGCTAAAACAAAAATGTAATCTATATATTTCTGAGCACAGAGTGAAACATTTCTAGTAATAAGTTTTAGAAGTTATATTTTCATTTCAGCCTTCTACTTCTTTCATCAGCAGGAAATGCTCACTGAACAATTAAGTAATATGCAATTAGTTATCCAGAGATCAAAGTTTCTTACTCACCCACTGGAGACATTTCTGGGACACTGGCAGCATAAGGCCCATCCAGGAACTTTGGCTCATTGTCATTAATATCCTGCACTTTGATGATGAACTCTGATTCAGGCTCTAGTGGCTTTTTGGTGTCGACATCCACAGCCTGAGCCCGGAGTGTGTAGAAAGGTTTTTCTTCTCGATCTAGGCTCCTTATGGCATGAATGTCTCCTGTGGTTTCATCAATGGTAAAAACCGTGCCGGCACCATCTCCTGAAAGGGTATATTTAACAGTGCCAACTCCCTTGTCCAAGTCAGAATGAAGCTTGAGAACACAAAGAAGAAAAAAAAGAAGAAAATAACATTAATGGCATTTTCTAGGCTGGAAGGCAATTATTATTATTATTTTTTCTCTTATGTAATAAAAGGCATTAGAGGAACCAATTTCCTAAGTCCTTAATTGATTCCATTAAGTGCATGGAAAGGTGTGGGTGGCATGCTATCTACTATTATTACATCCATCTAGTACCCAGCACAGATAGCATTTCAAAATTCGACCTGCTTTCTCCCATGAATACTGTTCGCTACCAAAACTGCAATGAAATAGGGATTTGGATTTGTTACAAACTGAAATTTAAGACCAAGGATGGAAAACCACCAATAGCCACATTGAACAAACAGGAGAGAGTGTCAAAAGTTTTCACAGGCATTTGGCTTACAGAGAAGTAGAAGGGAAGTATCTAATTTTCATTTCACACACAAGAGCTTGATGGAATCTCAAACTCAAAGACAAACCTGGTTTAAAAAAGACAATATACACCTCTTAATTACAGTAAAGGCTAAACTGAACTAAAAATACTACCTTTTACACAAATATTTGATCATTTGTTTCTGTCCTTTCTGAGACAGTCACATTGCTGATAGCATGAAGCTAGGAGTTCTCTTGCTCATTAGAAGAGTATAGAACTCCATCATTTCAGCCTTACCTCAATTATTTCTGCCTTAAATACCAATATTCACATTTTCCAGGCTATTAATATGTTACATTTCTATTTCTAATTTGAAAAAAAATACTTGAATACAAGTTCTTGGACATTTTTGTCCATTTAATCAGTGTCTATACTATGATAAGGTGGCCTTAAACATTTCAAATACTGGATTTTTTGAAATTGAAATACAGTCTGGTGCTTTTATCTGTTTCATGCTCATCCTTTAAATACATCAAGAAGTTTTGAATAGATACTCAAGGTTACATCACTGATACTGAAATAGCTTTTAAAATATTTGCCCGCTTGTCCCATCTAATGAGGACTGAAGAGATCTACTATAATGGACACAGACTGGAATGGAGTTTTCAAGAGTGAATTCCCTTAAGCGGTATAGTAAAGCGATTATGGATATAGGCTTTATTTACATGATGTACTGCCCAAGGTGAAACACAATAGAGGGAACATGGGACATGAAAGAAGATTATGTAGAAAATGAATTACTGAGAAACTAAATGGTTTTGGTAATGGGGCAAGAAGCAAAGCTACAGAAAAAGAGGTAAAGGCAATTATTGACATTTATAGCTATTGCCTTGAAATTGAAAATAGGTCCTTGTGTCTGTGGAAGAGGTCATGGTTTGTGGGACAGAGAGAACATGAACATAGCCTCTTCTTTGTCTACTTTTTCATCTTGTCATTCCTGCTCAGTGAATATACTAGATTCTGATCTTTCATCTAGCTGCCCCCTGCATGCAATTTTAAATTATCTCTCCAGTTTGAAGTAAACCATTTTGCTTCTTGAGCACTGGTTCACTGTGGAAAGATTCAGAGGAAGTCAGTTCTTTTCCTCCTGAGGTGTTTAATATTTTCTTCCTTGCAAAATGAAAAGATAATGCAGCCTGAGATAATTAATGTATATTTTTTCCTCATTTTTATTTAAGTGGCTCACAAGCTTCTTGCTCTTCCATTATATCTTGCTCAGTTAAAATTTGGTATTTTCCTTCCATTATCATATAGAGGCTTACAGACACACACGGAGTGGAAAAAAAAAAAAATATCAGAAAGCTCAAAGAAAAAATGTTAGAACTTTATAGAGGGAACCAAACCATTTTCTTACTTGTGTCCCTGTATTAAATAAAATATGTCTGGGCTTTACTGTGAAGTTTACCTTGTTCCATACTCCGGGAAGTAAGAGCATCACAGAAGAAAAGAATGTGGGTTTGAAGCAGGGATTTGTAAACAGGGAAGGGTGCCAAGAATATTGTTTCTACTCCCATCTCCTGTCATCAGATTTGGCACTAAAGCTGTGATAGTTGAGTCTCTTTCTGATTGTCTGCTGAAGGGTTTACGTTGAACTAGTAACACAATCAGGCTGCATTGCATGTGTTATCCAAGCACTTGGATTATACTAGAGAGAAATAATTATAGTCGCTTTCCCTAGTAGGGGAAAAAGGTAAAAAGTATAACAAGAAAAAAGCAAAACAATTGTTCCTAAGAGAAAGGAAGAGTGAAATACAAAGACAAGCACAAGCATAGTTGGTTTTTTTTTCAAACGTCTTGGAGCAAAAAAGCTCTATGACTGGCGACATTAGCAATTCTACAATTATAGATGTGTTTACTGTGCTTCACAAATAGCATTCAGCTCATATAACCTAGGAACCATTCCATTGATTTAAGCAGAGTTATATCGCTTTGGATTATCTGGGATCTGTCACATTGTATTTATTCATCAAATCATGCTAATCTGCTGATTTTGATATAGGCTTTTTAGATGACATTGCTGGACAATACACAAATGCATGCTTATTTGTAACCCACATTGACCTATGCAATTTGTGGGGCAATTCAACATTTAAAAGTGTCTAATTACTGTAGGGGAATAGCCTATTGATTTAATTTAAAATGAACTAAATTCTCCAACAATAATGCAATACTGAGATTCAGATGGAAGGACAGAGAGAGAGGAACTAGCATCGGCTGGACTTGCACAACGCTAAAAAAATAATCCTGACTTTCAATGCCTGAAATTTTCCAGAAAGCAGTTTAGGCTAAAGAATAAGTGCTTTCTAGTGTGTTTCTGATTTATGTATTACAAGCAGTATTGCACTGGAAAAGAAGACATTTTTTGTGCTGAAAAGCATACAGAAGATTTGTGAGAGACTAGTTTTTCTGACACTGTGTCCAGCAGTGGTTTTGCTTTTGTATCCCATTTCTCCTTGTTTGTATTTATTTTTTAGTTCTTTCTCTTCTATTATTTGAGCAAAACTACAGGGCAAGAGAACAAGTGCCCAAATCTTACCTACTCCTCCCCCACAATGTGTTTACTTTTCAGAATTACTTGAATTTACTGCAACTGGGTGGTACAAATGATTGTATTCGCTTGGATGTTTCTTACTGTTATGTATTTCTCTGTAAATCCTGAATATTAAAAATGCAAAAAGGTTTGAAAATGCATGGGATTCATTTCTACTTTTGCTCCAATCTGTGTTGTTATTCTCACTAAAGTAACACAGAGTTTAGTGTCAGATCTTCAGGCAAATCTGCCCCAAGTATAAAATTAATGATTTCTTGCAGCAAACTCTGCTAGTGCAAAAAATCATGAACATTTTTCTGTGATGGCAGATAAAGACATATCATCCCATAATTCTTGCTAATGAGTGCAAACAATAATACATATGGTAAATGAAGTGACTGACAAAAAAATCAAGTATGAATAAGATGGAAAATATTGTGAAATACGTTGCATAAATCCGTGCAGAAACTATGACTGCGTTCTTGAATCATATCCAATACCAGATACCAGACTGAGTAAATCTACAAGTCCATGTGATCTAGCAATCTGCTTTGGCCTATAACTAGCTGAAAGCTAGATTGCTTCCGAGAGGATGAAAAAGTTGGTAACAACTCACTACAGGCACATCTGGGAGAAATTATTTGTTCAGTTCTTCAGGCATTATGTCCAATTCCTAACAAGCAATATCATTCATATTTTAGCAATAAATTAAGACCTTACTTCTTCAATAACTCAGTGTTTTAAACTTTGTGTCACCTCAAGAATTCATACCCCTGCACAAATTATTGGATATTACATATGAAACCACATGAAAGATCAAGAAATGCATTCGCTAATGTACTTCAAGAACTGATGTACACTCCTACCTAAATTCAACATAACAATAGCATGGATCAGAAGTATTTGTTCCTTGGTGCTGATTTGCTCCTCAGTATACTGTGCATCTGATCCTCAGGTGTTCATGTTCTCCTTTCTTAAATGCTTCAATGACTTGCATTAATAAACTTACAATTATTTGGAAAGTTAAATTTGTAAATTCACAGACATAGGTAAAGAAATCATCAGCAAAAGCATCTTAACAAATCACAAGATATTCTAGCCTTCAATGAAGCACTGTACCTTCCAAGAGGATATAGGAACAGGGCTTATGACATTCACTAGGATTGCTATGATCCTAATTTCACAGCAATACAGACACTGAAGAGTTGTTTTATGAATTGACTTGTTCCCTTTCTGAATTTCCTATCCATATACCATAATAATTTTTAAAAGGTAGAGAAAAGAGGACAGTTAGACTAGATGATCTCCAGAGATCCCTTCCAACCCTAACCATTCTGTGACTCTATGTGTCTAAAAAATTTTAAATGTCCAGAAATGTTTAGCATCCATAAATTGATATATTCACACTGTGATATACTCCAGAGTTTCCAGGTCTTATTCCATTGCCAGTTTCACAGGCTGAAAAAATTTTCAGTGTTCAATTTATTTATTGCTAGTAGACCAATTTAAATGCTATACTGCAGTGCACATCTAGACTGAAAGTACTGCTCAGTGTTCCAAGATATTAACCCTTTCTTGCATGCGGAACAGTACTAGTTATCATTTTTCATTATGCAATATATTTTAGGACCTTATTCTATTATTTCCTCTGTCTGTATCTACTCCCAAGTATCTCAATTTGCACTGTTGCCACCAGGTCCTCCCACTGCCCTTTTTTGGATAAGGTGCACAACACAAAATTGTTCAAGGATTCAAAATAGTTGCTTAAGTCCAGTATTAGCTAAGACTGCAAACACAGAATGACGTTCTGAACTGAGGACAGGAAAAAAGGTCATTGTTGTATGGAAAGCATAGATGCAAGCAGAGCTATTTTAGAAATCCTCTACTGCAAAAATCTGTGTGTTGGAACAGGGATAACCACTACAGGAAAGGAGGGTGCAAATGAGCCTAGAGAAACATTTGATACTAATGACTTTAGAAGACTTTCTATTTGGAACATTGCCCTTTAAAAAGATACTTATTCCACACATATTTTGTATTGGCAAGAACTCTATGGTCTACACAGATTTCATAGTTCCTTTTAAAAACTGATAATTACATTCCAATGTACTGCTTTTATATAGATGTGGAGAATTTTCCCTCTCTAAAAGTACAAATAAATTAAAAATTTTTCTGAGATAAAAGAGGGCAGGGAGCATGTCAGATACTTTAATTCAGGAAATCGAGTAATAAAAACAATAATGCACCTGCTGCTAATTAAATCCAATAAAGTAGTTTTTTCTTTCCTCCCTTCTTCATCACTGCCCTTCCCCCACCTTCAGAGGACGTTCAGGGGCAAGGCAAAATCTGCTTACAACACATTCAGTGAAAATGTTTCTTGATCCAAAAAGTTTGGATTACCTGGGGCATCATCTGAACAGTGAGTTAACATCCATTAATCAGGCAAGACTATAGACTAAAGCTTGTATTGGGAGCAGTTAGGACAATACTACAAAATGAGTCAGATGAACGACAATCTGCAAAATAGGTGTATGGAAATAGCAGGAACTAAAATAATAGAACCATAGAATCATTTTGGTTGGAAAAGAGCTTTAATATCAAGTCCAACCACAAAATGATGATGTAAAAGAAAGATGAACAAAAAAAAACCCCAAAAGAATGATGTTTTTAAAGGTTATTTGGAAAAGATGCGTTTGTTTCCTTTAAGACTGAAAATCATTTGCAATAGGAAGCGGTATCTTTGTACTAGCTTTGTACAGAGCTTTTACAAGAGACCCTCATCTCTGATTAGGCTTTCTCAGTGCTATGAGAATTTTAAGCAATAGTTAAAAATGTCAATTAAAGGGTGTGTATATATATGAGTATTTATATATACATATAAATAAACCAGGAATAAAAAAAATATATTTGACCTAGCAAGCCGTGCATATCTTATCATCATGACTAATTTTCTTAGGAATGTATTTCTTTGTCTTTCTATGTTTAGTAAAATACCTACTTCCAAGAATTGTCATTCTTCTGTTTAATTTTTATAAAAATGGTAGAAGACAACATGGTTCTGCATTTTGAAGTATGTTCTGTACACTGTCCAAATTAGATTAGAATACTTTCTTATTTAAGAGGAATTACATAAAAAGCTTTCTACTCTTTTTTTAATTATTCCTGTTTGGCAAATAAAGCTGAGCTTTATTTAAATTAAAACACCCATTATCCAATTAAATAAAACATTATCTCTTCTGCCATGGGGATTTAGTTTAAGCATATTAAATCAGATCAGACTTTTCCAACAATGAATGTGGTTGCCAGTTAGTAATATGATGGCAAATAAGCCATTAGTAAGGAATAAAACCAGTACCTGACCTGGTCAGTTCAAATGAATCCTCACCCCTATCAACATCGCTGACTTGACAAGTCAGGGATTGTTATTTTTCTAATTCTGCTCAACAAGAATATTTTTGTTGAATGCAGAATTTGACAATAACAGTTGCAAAAGCACATTTCAAAATAAATATATTTTTCCTTCATGAAATGCAATTGTCCATATACAGAAAAAAATGCTAAATGAAAAAAATTTGCACTAGTAAAATATTGCAAGAATTAAAAAAATCTATAAATAATATCACATTATAACATGATTATACAAGTAGTTATGTAAGTTACAAGTTGCATACATTTCTGACGTTGACTTTTACGTCACTATTTCATCTGGAGTTGATGCATATAGAAACACTCTGTGTCCTGGTCTTATCTCTTAAACTTTAATGCAAGAAACCATATTGGAAGTCATTTTTTCATTAAATTATTCTTACTGAACTCATATAACTCCATGTTACAATGTGTTATGTTTGTGTATGTTGACAGGTTTAAGTCCACAGTTATGCTGAATTCTGTTTGAGAGAAATGTTCTGCAAAATGATAGCAGCTGGTGGGACCATGAATCTGCTGAGGCCTTTAGTTATTACCATGGTAAAGTAACAACATAATCACAGGTTCCAACAACAAACTCCAGTATTGCCCATTGAACAACAAGAGAAGACAAAATGTGGGGAAATTTATCAGCTTCCAATTTCTTCTTTCTCCAGTGCAATTCTATACATCCTGCTGAAGTAATATCAGCTACAATAAGCATGCAGCTACTGATGACAGCTCAGTGGAAAATGATTTCAGCATCTTATTAAATTTTTATAATTTCAGATTTTTTCAAAGTATTTAACAGGAACAGAAGAAGGGATTGAATCTGAAATCTTCGCGATCCAAACTTCTTAATGCATCAGATCGGAAAGGTGAGGCTGTTCCATATATCCTCATGCATAGAGATGGCCCTTTCTTTTCACTGCTGTGCACTTGAAATCTATGGTAAACTATCTTATAGTTCAACAAAGTCCGTGCAAGATATGACATGTCACAAATGAATGCATTTCAGTTGGCACCAGTGGAGCTGGTTTGATTTACACCCATGAAAGCACTGGCACTTCCTCTGTACCAGTGCCTGGCTGGAGTCCCAGTGGCTTAGTGGGAACATAATGTTGATGTCTGAAATTAAGAAATGAGGGAAGGGAATGTGCCACAAACAGGGGTCTGGGGAAAAATCATCACCAGCTTCAGCAGCAGATACTTGTAATCCTTCTCAAGGCAATACTTGTTTTTTAATTCTGAAAACTAAACGAAGACAACATTACAATAAAATTCTAAATTCTTGCTATTTAATTGTGCAAGATCTGCAGAATATACAATAGCATTTCTGTAATGAATGAAAATATTAACTATAGAGGAGTGGTGCTCTTTTTAGGTAGTATAGACAAATGTAGTATTTTCTTTTTGAAATAGGAATCAGTATAAGAATATCAAAAGACCTGCAGCTCTCTGGATGCCACATACTGACAGTAATATATTATTTTGCATTATGTTCCCTGCTGTATACCTTGTACAACATATATAAAATATCAATGCACGAAAGTATGAATTATGCTGTCTGAATAAATATAATAAAAATACATACTAGAGACTTAGGAAGCCTTTACATGAAACACGTTATATCTATAAGAAAATTTGTAAGACACCTATTAGAGTTTATAATTTCTAATGACTACCTGGTAATATTTATGAATATAGTCTCTCTGAAGATCACCAGATAACTGTTGTTAAAAAGTTGAGAACAAGTGAGAACTTCATATTGCAAAGTGTCACAGAAATTAAGCTGTTGGCAAGGTTAGATATTTTCTGTTTAAAATGAGGTGTTTGTGCTTGTGAAGAGAAATGACAAAAACTATTTTTTTCAAGTGTGTGAATGTGATCCATTTTCTGTAGAATTATACTCTATAGGTGTCTTCAGCTACAAGGTATAAAATAATAGTTCATTTTCATTATTCTTTATATGTTCATTAATTGGGCTTTACATGGAAAATACCATTAGCATCAGAGAACACATTTGAATACCAGCTCCAACATGATCCATATATGAGATTCCTCTTCTCATCTAATAATGGATTATGACATTATGGGCGTTTATTTTCTTGAGATTTAATTTCCCATGGAAGCTACAGCTACTTCTGCTCAGTTGCATGACCACTTTTTTCCTCTCAAGGGAATTGCCCCACTGATGCCAGTGGGAATGCCTTTGTGTTGGCTGCAGGATTAGCTACAAATGTGCCATAGCTATGAATATGTGATACAGTGCACTGTCTGACATTCTGCTTCTGAAGGGACAGACAAAAGACAGCTGCCTGTTGATGGCCACCATGGCAAATAGGGGCTATGGAATGATATCCACAGCTGGAAGAGATCACAGCTCTGAGCAGCTTCACATTCCTTCCCTTGGTGGCATTCGCTTCTCCACTCCAAATGTCTGGAGCTAATTGAATTCCCTTGAACTTCTTTGTATCATACTGTCCCATCTAGTTAAAGCAACTTTATAGCTAGCTTTTCTAAGCCTGGCTGTTCTGAAATTAATTATGGAAAAATCAGGCTTCTTGCTGGAGTTGTTCTTCTAAGGAGGCAGCAACCTGTATGAGGGACAGTAGTTGTGGAGCAGCATCCACTTCCACACCACAATTGCAACTAGGAGAGGAAATAAAGGCATAGTAGTCATGAAGCCAGTTATGTCCTACTGTTAATCAGTCATTAACACCTAAAACTGTCGTTAGGGGTTAGTTGACCTTCATAGTCACAGAAAGGGTGCACCTGCTCATACACAAAGCGAATCCCAAGTCTGACTCTGGCTCCCTGATTCAGATCTGCAAAATATCCAGAGATAGCTTCTCCGGAAGGTCAAAGGCTCAGTGTAGTTCCTAGAAGCAATAGTTTAGTGGTAGATTTGGCAGACCTAGGTTAATGGTTGGACTTGATAATTTTAAAGGTCTTTTGAAACCCAAGCAATTCTATGATTCTATAAGACTTCTTAAACTAGGTTTACCCTACTTTAGGAAGCCACAATTCCCTAACTTGCAGAGACATGAAAGGACCCAGATCGCCATATAGACTCCTGTGGTGTTACCCAGTGGCCTACATATGCTGAAATACTTTGTGTGTGCGTAACCCAAAAATGATAATAATATTATTTTTAAAAATCACTGATAAATACACAACTTTTAAATACTTTTCACAAGAGTTCTGTCGTAAATAATAATAATTTAAAAAACAGGTTCATGTAGTCAGAATGTGAAAACAAATACTAAAGATGTAGATTGTCCTCCTTTTTTAGTAAACATATTGTTGGAAACATATGCTGATGAAAGAGTATCAGTTTAAGTCCATTGCATTTGGAGAGGTCAAAGATTCTAAACCGATTATAAAAGCTTAGGCTTAATTTGACATTGATTGGAACTTTATGTAGTAAATAAATCTTCTGCTATTTCATTTTTATCTATATCAGTATGCTCTTCAATTTCAGTCTCATCTTGGGGGGGTTTAGAGCAAAAGCCTATTCAATTCTGTTAGTGCTGATTAAACATTCTTCATTTTGATCCTTCCCGTTATACTTTTTTCTTGTTTTTATTGTTGTTATTGTTGTTGTTATTTTAAATATTTTTATTCACTGACCACATTGCAAATTAACATAAAAACTGTCTTCCTCATGTATTTAAATTTAATGTTACGTTAAACACAAAAAAGTTGTTCTGTAAATCACACTTGCAGTTAGGTACTGTCAGTTAAAGTGTCTCATTTTGTTTAATAATGATACACTAGAACAGGTAGGGAATGACAGAGTAGAAAGTTTCTGCCTCAACCTGTCTATCACTGTGACCAGGCATACTATCATAAACTATTTGACCACTTCTCTTTTTTAAATAAGAAAAAAAAGTCTTAGTTTTATCACAGAGGTGAAATTATTAATTTTAACACCTATATTAGAGGGATCGTTTGAAACCATTTACAGACACAGAACCTTATAAGTGAAACAGAACACCTTCTGAATGTTTAATCTTTTTGTCTTAAGTCGGCCCAAAAACCCAGGCAAACAAGCACACCAAGGCACAAAATAAAAGGTAGTCATAAATCAATAACGCTTAAAATGTGTGAGATACAGGACTAGAAGGTACAGCAGAGAAGCTGAAAGACTATTTCTGTGCCCAGATGTTTAAGTTCCAAGAAAGCACAGACACATGAACCATCTTCCAGATACAAGATATCCTCAGAACAATATTGTTAAAGGCTGTGTTAATGAAATTGCCTTTTTGCTCAGCAACTGTTGATTTTCCTCAGGTTCCAAAAGAACCACAGGAAATGGTTGTGTTGTACATATTTCCTTCATTTTGCTGAAACATTCAAAATGGTTTCAGATTAATGTTCTTTGTGTACGAAACTGTAACTTGCTGTGCATTTGCTACAGTGTTGAGACAAACTTTCTGCAACACTGATTGAGGTCTAGGTATAATTCAAACAATAATGCAATTAAGAGAAATACCTCTACTTTCTAAAACTACTTGCTGAAGCTGGTTTCTGGTCTGATCATCATTCTTTGTCTCAAAGACCAACAAGAAATTGATAAAATACAAGCAATGATTACTTAACTGGAGAGTAGCAGCTTACAAAATTTTGTGGCCTCAATGTAAGTAGGTTCAACAAATTATGAGATTAGTGAAGCGCTACTACAGAAAAAGGAGTAGAAACATGTTTTTGAGGTTGCTGAGTAAGTGTGGCCACTCTGGAGGAAGAGGAATGAAAGTGTTTAAGGAGCATATGCCTTGCAGGTCTGCTTCATGTCACCTCCTGCATCATTAGGTCTGTACTACATGACAGCATTTTTTATTCAGAATGACAACTAAAATCAGTGGTGGAAGCTGGGGCATACTGGCAGAGGGAGAAGACCTACTTGAGAAAAAGGCTGTATTACTTTCAAGCTCCCTTAGAAAAACTTTATCGATATAGCTGGCAGGGATCTGAACATTATTTCCAGTTTCAGACTTTTAGAAATAATTAGCAAAAGGGTCATATCTACAATTTTTTACTCAATTGAATACAATTAGGGTCTTCAGGACTAGTACCAGTCATTTCAATAGAATGCATATGAGGTGGTATTCATTATGTTAAAACTTATTAAGTTAGAGAGTATCACAAATAAAACAAGTCAAATAGTATATAATCAACACTGCATAGTTTGCATTTTCTTCTAGCTTGACTTACAGAACTTTTTTTTTTGCAGTTTTGCAAAAATAAGTAAATTTCTCTTTCCTGTGGGGTAATCAGCCTTTGGATAGGAGAAAAGTAGGTTCTTAAGACCCAGGCAAAGTGTCAGATAGAATTCCTTCTTCAGACTTAAATTATTTTAAACAAGCAGCATTTATATGGCACTATGCAGAACTGAATCAAATCACAGAAATCCTGCATATATAAGTTATGGATACATTCATATTTCACATACCATTAATCTGCACTGTGTAAGAATATTGATATGGTTGCTTTTTAATAAAAATGTCACACCTATGTACTAACAAGGAAAAGAAAAATATCTTCCACAGCTGAAGCCTAAATCATTTCTGCTCAAATGGAGCAGTTTAATTATAAATCTGAACTGTGATTGTCTCTGCTGGATTGTCCCAATGCAGTTTTTTTAAAAAAATGTGTTGAGTTTACATGAAATTTTATTCTAGCTATAGTGTTTATTTGCAAGATTTACTCATATTTTTAACGGGTAAAGAAAAATGTTCTTAGGAGTCACAGAGAACACAGTATAATAGATAAAGACATTGAAGAGTTTAGAACAGAAATGATTGTATGGCTGCGGTAAGACCCCTGGTTTCTATATCTGTGGCTATACTTATGTTCTGTACTGAGGAGATGAAAGAACAGCCACCTCTGCTGCTGCTGTTGGGAATGGAGAAGGACGAGACGAGCAAAGAGTCATTTTACCCCAGAGACAGAGGGCAGCAAGGTTATTGCTGCAGAGACCTTGGAAGAAGGAAGAAACAGGAAGTGAGGTAGAAGAGCTGTGTCTGGCTGAGTTCATATTCCACCCATTTCCTGATGGAGCTGCTCAGTGAAACAACAGAGGTGTTAATTCATTCCTAATCCTTCAGCATACAGTTCTTCCAGAAGTCCTGGGGAAAATAATTTACAAGGGCAAAAATCTCTCCAGTTTCCAGGGAAGCCTAATTGTGTCCATGTAGCTTAAATCTTGGCCTCGTGAAAGTCGATGGCAAAACTCCCATTGTCTCCAATTTTATTCAATAATAGTGAAAGCCTTGCAAGTACTAGCAGCACACTCTCCTGCAGAGTAAGAGTAAACATTTTCTTTTGTTTCAATTCACACACTTGGGTAAGTTTTCTTTCCATTTTTAAGTCTTAACAAACTGAAGATCTCAAAATGGAAACAACAGAAATATTTTATTTTCTTGTGTGGCAATCACCCACCATATCTTTCTCACTCTCTCTGCCTCCCCCAAGAACCCCAAATAATACTATTTGATTGCCACAAGATTTAAGAGATGGGATAAACTTGATCAAATAATGGCAATTTTAACAATAAACCTTCAGTTAGATAGAAATTATTGTGAAATCCTTCTACTGGTAAAGGACTTACTTGTTATGGGAGAGGGGTTTTATCCATTTATTAATGGTCACAGAAGTAAGGCTTCTTTCACTGACAAGTATTGCAGCTATCGATAGCTAAATTCACCTGGATTTGCAGTAGCTGCTAATTATGAACAAAGAAGTCATATTCACAAAAGGAAGAAATTTCCTTCAAAATATTCCTTTGGTGTGATAGATGATCTGCACATGCTATTTTTGAATGTAAGACCAGACTTAACTATTAAATAATAATAAATTTATTGACTGGAGACCTTATAAGCATCAAACATCATCTATTTCATTTTCTGTCTGCCTTTAAGTTTTCATGGATTTGGAACGCAGCTCTCAAGTTCATCATCTTATGACACTTGCTCCAAATTTAGAACCAGGATTGAGAAACATGTTTGTGCCTCTCTAAAAAGACAATGTAAACATGACTTATAATAAAGAACAAATTTCTACCTTTTTCTGACAAATATTATGCTCACAGAATAATAGGGAATCTGTACTGTGAATAAGGCACATAAGAAAACATACAGTCTAGTGACAGATGAATTTTAACTATACCTGAAAGACATATATATATAAATTACATATTTGTTAACGCAATCACAGAACACTGGTATCTATTTAGAATTAGATCATTTAATCCTAAACTAATTAGTATCTGTTTGTTAATGAAACTCTTACTCTAGCAATATTTGCACCATATATTGAACTAAATTTAACAACAAAGTGTAATGTAGTCTAATTTACATAGGACAATAAGTCAATTACTTCAGGAATCAAATTCATTCAGGAAGGTAATATATAAACAGAGTGCTTTTGCTTAAATGAAATCAAAGAATGAACAGGTAATTACATTTATTGACTAACGAATTTGACAAAAGTGAGTAAGGCAGAAAACCGTAGTTATTTCTGTTGCTCATCGTTTTTTTTGAGGGAAAAACACTCTAGATATAAAAACTACTGAATCTGTGGAAAACTAGTGTTTCTAATTCTATTGACAAATTGAGTATTTAAATATTTCTTTTCAAAACAATGTTTTGTTAGAAAATTCCATTTCTTTCAAGCATATCTGATGGTGATTTATCTTCTGTAGAATTGTATTGTATAGATTCAATGCAGTGAAAACTGCCTTACAAAGCATTCTCTTGTAAGTATTGCTTACAGTAATTGAAGACAATTGCTCTTTAGGAAAATATAGCTTGCCTCAATGCTATCTCATTCAGGAGGCAAAATCTGCCTCCTGGACAATGATCCTAGTGTGTCACTATATGAACATGGCAGGTGCAGCTTCTGAAAACACAGCATGCAAGACACTCATGGAAAGACATGCGAGGCTGTACCTTGTAGTATTGCACATTTATATATAGGGGATAACACATAACTTCCAAAACCCATATCCACAGCAGGGCACAGATCTATTTGTACCAGCCACATGTCCCATAGAGCTTGTTCTATTAAAGGAACAATGGGAGTTTGACTCAATAAGAGCAGAAAAAGGCTTTATGCACAGAGCTTCCCACTCCTACCCTCACCTTCCACACCTGCACTGGGAAACAGCCATTCTTGTTGAGCTGCTATGAGATCCAATTTAGAGCTACATCCTTTACTCTAAAACTAAGTCTTTTGAGAGGCTGGCTTACGGGTATGAAAAGAATACTGTATTCACTTGTGGTGGGCCTTTTTAAGCTTTTAGAATAGATTCATCCCTCACTGGCATCCAGCTGGGCTTGTTTTGAGTGCTGCAAAATATGCTTTGAAAAATCACCTAGCACAGACAAAAGAAAATATTTAAGCAAAAACGAGCTTTTGATTTACTATATTTGTGCCTTAAAAGTGCATATTTTTCATTTTAACGATACATTTACAGGAAGCATGAATTGGTGTTGTGGGATGCCAAACATCTGTCACAATAAAATTTCATGTTCTGAAATCATGAACAAACTATGTCTCAGCACACTGCCTTATCAGGATGATGTTCTTCTGTAAGAATTCAACTGAATACTAAATTTTCTATAAATATAACTTTAAAATTAATAAAATTAGTGACACATCCCTGTTAAAGATTTTTAAATTCATAAATACATCAAGATTTCTTTGCTAATTTGATCTTTAACTTAATGACCTCGTTAGGCTGGGCTTAGCCAGTATGATTAACAAGCCATTATAACACCAGTCTCCCATAAGACAAAAATAATCTTAACATTATTTTGTTTTAAACAGTACTTCTAAGTAGTGGAGTTTTCATTACTGGAACAACGGGTACCCGGAGTAACAGTAATTTACTTTCTTCCTAATTTGATACACCAGGTGCAGGTAATAGCAGTGTAGCATTTCTGGCTTCCTGAAGCATCTATTTTTCAGTCACCTATGTTAGTACTGTGGACCTTAGGTGACAATTTTGGGGCTTGGGTGACTCCTTTATTATTAGTACTGTGGAACTGACCATGGAATATGGGATTCCTTGGGACTGTTATTTTTCAGGAAAAACTCTAATCTTCACCATTGTAAAGAAAAACCTACACAAAGTCAATCTTAAGTGTGAGATGAATGTGAAATGGAATCTGTATTTTAGAAGAAAAAAACAATGGGAGAATCTGAAGACCTCTCTTCATTCCACAAATAAAAGATTTTGTTCATACATATGAAAGAACCTCAGAAATGCCGATTAACCTCCCGCTCAAAAAAAAAAAAAATTGATACAAGCCCTCTCTACTGAAATAATTTTGCTCTCAAAAGGCACTGTTTTCATTTTCAAGAGAGAGCAACATGAAACATTTTTGGATGATGGAAAAAAAATATATACGGTGGCTCCCCAACTTGCCTGTGATCTGTGAATGTCATGACTTTGACAGGCAGATAAATAGCTGTTTCAACCAGCCTGGGCTGTACAAAGCACAGCTAAGAAGATATACATATCTATCTATAAAGAGGTTATAAAGGAGCAGTGACGTATCTCAGCTGGAGGATATTTCTCCCCGTGACTGCAGCGCAGTGTTCTAACATCCGTCTACATCCCTCGTCAGCACAGCAACACAGATGCACCAGAATCACTGAAGGAAGGTTGTAAAGTGCTTCGAGATGATTTCCCAAAATACAAATAAATCTTTGTTCTCCCAGTGTTCTTGACTTCATTTTGTGGGCTGATCCTGCTGCTACATCTACCTCTCTTCCACAGGAGAAGTATCTGTGTCGTGCTACCCCAGGGCAGCAGATAGCAGCTCTTTCTCTACATGGTCCACAAGAACTCCTACATTTCCTTGCTGAGCAGCACTGCCTACTATGAAATAGAAGGAAAAGCACTTTTTCCTGTCAAAGACCTGCAGGTATTGACACAGAAAAGTTAATGGTGTTCAGGTTCTACATACCTACTTTCATATAAGAGCTACAGATGATAACTGTACATCAATTTACAGAGGCCATTATCAGCCTTACTTAAAGGCAGGGAAACAGACATAGAAATAGAAGGGTACAAAGTAGCTCGATAGCACAATTTTTAAACAGAATTCATTGAAAATATAGTGACTTTAATGGCGGTACTCTACCTCTTAGCTGCCTTCCAGCAGAAAAGCAGCTGTAGCCACAGAAACCCAAACAAAGATTGGAGAAGTGAAGCCAAATAATCTAATTTTATACAGCTTCAGCTGGGAACACCTAAGAAATGATCGATCCCAGCGACACCAGCTGATTCTGGAGAAGAGCAAAGATTATGATCTTGACAGAAAAGACCAACTAAAACAAACTTGTCCTCTGTCTGTATGAAACTGGGTCAGTTCAATGAAAGTTTAAGGATGAAAAAGCTAAAGGTCAAAGCAATGGAACCAGAGGACTCATGAGAAGAAAATTTGGATAACTTATCAGCACAAAAGTAAATAATCAAATGAAATTTCCCCAGCTTTTGATTTTACACATACAAACATACATCCACATGTTTTCCATATGCATGTTTTAGAGTAGTTCTTTTCCTGATGAGACATAAAAGAGAAAAAAGACAAAAGAAGAACAAAAAAAAAGAATATGATCAAACGTGTGTAAATCATATGCATTACTAATGGATGTTACAAAACAGCTAGTGAATGTTTCTAAAAGAGAGGGCAAATGAATTTTACATAGCCAAGTATTATAAAAATACAGATTTTATGAGAATCTTAAAGGAAAAAACAGATGGCATTTTAGACTGCATTCTACATACAGGATTTCTCTATCACAGATTGTGAATAATGTATGCGTTCTTTCTCATCTCTTTCATATATAAAAAGTTTTGAAATATTAATTTTTGTAGTTTAATATTTTCATGAGCACATATCCAGGAGAATGTACTGGCCTTCATAGGAATAAAAGTACTGTTAAGAGCATAAACCAATATTTAGAAAATGACATTACTTCAGTTCTTTATAACCACTTTTACCCTTTTCTCACACCAAAATTTTTATCTTGAAAAATTCATTTTTGAGTTGGACTATTCTAATTTTCTTAACATTAAAAAAAAAAGTTTCATTATTGCAGTGAAAAAATCTACTTAAATAGACCATATTTCCTAAACCAAATACATCAACAAATAATTTTTTATTTCTCTGTCATGATTCTCATAACTTTGTATTGCCTGTTTCATACCTTGTTTTATCAATCAAGTTCAAGTCAAAATTTATTAAAATGGAAATCTCTCAGTGACTTCAACATAAATTTCTTCCGTCTCATCATTTTTATTGTTCTTTGTATTTTTTTTTTTCAGATTGTGAAAAGTAGTGGCTGAACATGTTCTAACACAACTAAGACTGAGGAGTAACCAAAAAAGAAGGCATAAGGGCAAATTTAACTTTTTAATCAGCCTTTATTTTCTACTTGTAGTCCCCCTATAGACCTCACATGCAGGTCATAGACATTTTTGTGAATATATGCACAGAATCATAGAATCATTTTGGCTGGAAAACACTCTTCAGATCACCGAGTCCAACTATTAACCTAACACTGGCACTAAACCATGTCCCTAAGAACCTCACTTATACATCTTTTAAACACCTTCAGGGATAGCGACTCAACCTGGGCAGCCTGTTCCAATGCCTAAGAACCCTTTCCATGAAAAGATTTTTCCTAATATCCAATCTAAATCTCCCCTGGTGCAGCTTGAGGCCATTTATATATATATATACACAGTTATATGTATTAGACACCATGAATATTATTTGGGGGTTATTTGTTTAAAAAGTGATTCAACAGCACAGCAGGATATACATGCGGAAGCAATGGAAATTTTTACTCAGGCACCTCTCTTGCCTCTTGTCCTGGTTTTGTTAAAAACAACACCAGTTTTCTCTTTTAGTGAATTTTCCTTTCAGTTAAAGCTTTCTTAGTAACTGCACTTTTCTGAAGCTAGATACATGTTTTGGTAGACATAGCAATGGAATGCAAGGTCGCTGATAAGGATGCATGTCCCGTAAGTGAGAGGGGCAAGGAGGAGCGAACTGAACAGGTGACTAAAACTGACCAACTAAATATACCACCCCATTCACGTGATACTTCATATAAAAGTGGAAAATCACGAGGGTCTTGTCCCTTTTTTCCCTTCTTCAACTATGGCCGACATCTGGGGAGAACCCTGTGAGTCATCCCTGCAAATCTGACGCCTAGTGACAGACCCTGCATCCATGAATCCATTTCCATTTTGCTGCGGAGTCCAACCCAGGACTTCTGGGTGTCTGCCCTACTGCTGCCAGAGCAGTTCTGAGCTGCCGGGAATTTCAAGATTAGTTTTGTATATTTTGTATTATTTTCTCTGTTTTATTAGTAGCATTAGTAAAACATTTTTATCTTTTTCCAACTCTCTCTCTCTTTGCCCTCCTATCGCCTGAACTTAGTGGGGAGGCGGGGCTGAGGGGGGATGGAGGTGGGAGAGAGGGTTAACAAAGCGTCTGCCACGGTTTATTGTCACCTTGCAATCAAACCTTTACACCTCTGTACCTTGGAAGCTTCTAACTCAACAGCCTGTCTCTGCTCTGATTTTGTGCAAACCATGTAAAGACTTACTTTCTAGTACCTAGACTTTTCAAGGATTGTAGACTATAGGAGGTGTACATTACAAGCATGGAAATATGACATTTTTAGGCATAGAAATTGTATAAGTATAAATCATAATATAACTATCACAAAGAGCTATTCCAAAACTGAGATCATAGTCTCCTACATTATACTACTATTCTGCATAATTTCTTCCTTACTTTTGGACACTTGACTGTATAAATCATTCCTGCTTGGTAGGTCTTCATAAAAGGACTGGAAAATTTAAATAAAATTTAAGGGAAGAGGGCTGACTAAATATGCCAGCACTCACCTAGCCTTGGGTAGTTTCTCCATATCTAAATTTTATTAGACATGAATTGTACCTATGTTAGCAAGTAATATGAACCAGTAAGAGTGGATCTGTAGAACGAAGCAGATTATGCTGAGAAACGATGCCTATGATAAAGGCATCTCAGAGTTTTTTTGCTGCGGACAAGATCTCATCTGGTCCAATGAACTAAGTGCCAGTCCATGTAGTGCATCCTCTCAGGTTATTTTTATCCAGAAGAGACCTAGCTTGTACTCTGCAAGACCTCTCCTAACATGAACAAAAGTATAGTAAGTCTGAATGATAAACAGATTTGCCTCAAAAGTGCACTTCAGATTGGAACAAAAAAGCTCACAAAGATTTGTCAGCTATCTGGTAATGCACAAATATAATGATTCCTAAACACAGTCAGGACTTCAGTATTTGAGAAGGATAATACCCATTTCTTTATTTTGAGAGAATAATTTAAAAAAAAAAGAACCAAACCAGAATTTTTTAGGAAAGGTTCAATTTGGTTTTTGGACACAGCTCAAAATGGCGGTGGGCTTTAGTTTATGTTTGTATTGTAAACAAAGGTAATTTCTCTTTAAGTAAAGATATACAGCCCTCATCAGATGGTTACAAAATTAGTGGTGGCAAACAGGAAAAATGAAAATTTACTTTAAAATCCCTGAATCTGAAGATCAACTTTCTGAAAAGGATTTGTGTTAATGAGGTCTGTCAAGAATCTGAAAGTTGTTTGGACAGTTTAATGGGCAGGAATATGATCAAGGAACAATTCAATTCTAAATAGAGAAATATATTTCCTTAAATGTTATTTCTTCTAGTGAAAAGATAAACATTACTCATATGTAAAATGTAAACATCTGCAATACTTCATGTAGCAATGTACTAATTGTTTAGTGAATGCAGTTATTGATATCTTAGTAATAATGTTAGACTCAGAAGATTTAAATCAGTAGTGCAGGCCAGCATCCTAATGTAATGTTGAGAAAAAGTTAGCAAGGGGTTTTTGACATTGTTGCAAATATTCATGCCTTTCAAGATTCCATACTACCCACTATTTCACAGTTACTGTTTCTTTAGTTTTCTAGTCCAGACAGAGAATCTTCCTGAAAGAGATACTCAAAAAGAGATGAGCCTGCTTATGCCCCCTACAAGTCCCTCAGAGGATCCCTTACCTCTGAAGTTGGCCTGAGCGCTAGACACCTGCACCATGCATGGGCTGCAGCTATACTTACTGTCCCATTCCAGGCAAGAGGGAACCAGCTCAATCTCTGCTCAGGCCAGCCTGGAGGTGGGAGGGAAGTCAATCTAGTGCAACGAAACCTCCCAGGCAAGCTCATCATCGACATGCAGCACAAATGTGACAACCCTTGAACTCAGCGGTACCTGCACTCAAGTCCAAACTCAAACATGGCTGCAAAAGGCAGACAGATAGGAAGCACAAATGTGCCCATATGTCTTCTTGATATGATGTTTTTATCTTTTTATACAAATCTTATGCCTTTCTTAGAAAATGCAATAAGTCATTGAAACACTTTGCAATCTGCTTCATGAAACTGAAATGGTCTCTTAAAATGGATAACTGTTGAAATCATGTCACATTTGTCTGACTGCCTGATAAGCTAAAAAGCAAAAAGTAAATGAAAGGAAGCTTTTGTTATACCTTCTGCTTTACTTCTGTGGAAGAAATCCCTGTTTGTCTTTCAAACCCAAAAACCTTCAGAGTTTTTTATATGTTTGTATACAGTCTTTATATACAAAATGAATACCACATAAATTGAAGCACAGTAGACATTTTATGTGCTGGTTAAATAAGAATTTAGGCCTGTCAGGAATGTGCACACCAGCCTTTTGATTTTTCTTTACTTCTCTGGGTCTTCAAAAGCACTTTCACAGTGTTCAGTTCCACTTACCCTTTAAAGAAGCTTAAGGTGAGGCAAGATGAGAGAGAATTTTCTGTTCTAGTGTCTTAGAGGACAATGTCAATAAATGTGTTTTAATTAGTAAGGCCTTTTTTCCCTGTGACTATGGCAGTAAGTAAACCATAGTCCCTGGTGATGACACTATGCCATTCAGCAGAGGTTGTTCTATTCAATTTTTTCTGGTGTCATTGCTTTTCAGCATTGATGTCTGAGTAAGCTGTTGATAACAGCTGATTATGAGCCTTTTTTTATTTTTTCTTATACCTTGGTGTTGATGTATGTCTTGGTTTTGTTAAAAACAAGCCCAGTTCTCTTTTAGTGAATTTTCCTTTCAGCTAAGTTCCTCTCAGTACCTTCTAAGTAACCGCATTTTTCTGAATTTAGCTGCATAATTTTTGAGACACTTTTCGCTCCAGACTGAGAAGATGAGCAATGGAATGCAGAACAAGCTCATGTTTAGGTTTATTACTATGGTAACCAAGGTTAACTGATAATGGGACATATTCGCAAGGAGGGGCGGACAGAACAGGTGACTAAAACTGACCAACCGAGTATTCCATCCCATACACGTCATACACTCTATAAAAGAGGGAGAACAGGAGGGTCTCGCTCTCTTTGACTGTGGCCAGCATCTGAAGAGGACCCTGCCACCCATGCCTGTGATCCAAGGCCTGAGACCCTGCGTCCCTGAATCCAGTTCTGGTTTGCTGTGAAGTCCCACCCAGGACTTCTGGGTGCCTGCCCTGCAGCTGATGGAGCCATGGCAGCTCCCAGCTCCAGTCACTGCTGGAGGCATGCCAACTCCACGCAGGAGGGGTTAAATACTGGTCTACTCTGGGACATTCGAGATTGGTTTTGCATATTTTGTATCATTTTCTCTATTTATTAGTAGCATCAGTAAAGCCTTTAAAACCTTTCCAACCTGAAGTCTCCCTTCCTCCTTATCACTTTTTCCTATCTAAGCAGAGGGTGTGTGAGGGGGTAACAGAGACCATCTGCCACGGTTTATTGTCTCCTTGCAATTAAACCTTGACAGATTATTGATGGCCCGCACGGGGATAGAGAAGCCGTACGGGGAAAGAGAAACTGTATGGGGAAAGAGAAACCATATAGGGAAAGATAAGAGAAACCATGACAATATATAATTACTGTGTTGAAGCCAATACAATATTTTAGTGTTTCATAATGCAGGAATCAAAGACACTTTCTCTGGGGTGTCAAAATGCAGATTTGGACAGTTAATGAGTTATTGTGTAAAAAAAAAAATCAGTCTACAGATATTTTTGTCTTATGGCTTATGTGAACTAAGGATTACAATTAAAAAGTAGGGTAGGGCAATCTAATTACTCTAATAATACGTTTTTTTCTTATTGTGAGAACTGAAGCATAAACTGTCAAAGAACAAGCCAAAAATACCTCAAAATTACATTGAACTTATTAGCGCAATGTAGATCTTACAGAATATGAAAGCACTTTTTCAGCACTATCATATAAGCCAATTAATGGTCCCTGTTTGTCAAATCCAGCTGTATCAGCCCAATAGCAGATAACTGCTTCTAGTTTAACCCTAATTGATGCCAGCAGTAGAATCCAAGAAAAAAATCAATGCGTGTTTGTGGAATCAGGAGATTCTCATGTAAGCCTAATGAATTCTGGCAGACAGCATTTATGCAGTTTAAGAACTGTAGTAAAGATGCTGAAAACTTGAAACACTACCACTTTTACTGAGAATCTCTTTTCAGTAAAGATACGTGTTACTGTGGCATTTTCAAAAGTACAGTAATTCCTACTTTTGAATAATTTCTATGCTGATAGACTGATTTGGCATTACTGAAAAGTTGAAGGGTAGTAACACAATTGTTATCTACGACAGAAACAATAATTTGGGCTTTTTTGTATAGCAAAACACAGAACCAAAAGAAAAGTTGGATACAAACAACATGGGTTTACTTCATTTACCATTTTGACATGTTTATTGCAATGCTTCATTTGCCATGTCTGAAAGATATTGTCAGGCCTTGTTCTGAATTTCTCTTAATACATCGTTCCTTTTTCAGCAAGCCAAGTGTAAAATTCTGCCAGATGAGCCTGGTAGCAATTATAGCACGATTTTATTACCCAGTGTTGTATAATTAGATATATTGTCAATTAAAAAATAAATGAATATGTAATCCACTCTTTTGTTTTGGAGGAACCTTTTTTCTTTTTTCTTTTTTTTTAAAGAAATTGTAATTGACCCTACAAAAAATGAATTGTTCTGTCCTCTAGAGTTTTTACCATCTCCATAAAGTACTATGATTCAGAAAGATGTTTTTATGGGCCTCATCACTAAGGCATCTGAATGTTGCAATGATTATCCTTCCAGTGGTTCTATGAGGAGAGTATTAGCTTTCTTCTCTAAGTAGGGAATTTAAGCACAGGAAACACTGAATTACTTGTCAGAGTAATTATCAAAATTACATTGAAACGCTAGAGACTAGCAAGTCCATCCTTCTGATTTTTTGCTATTATTTTCACATGTGTTTTTTAATAAAAATAATGGTCTACAGTTTGATATTTTCTGAATTGATAAGTAGGGAGTTCTGTCTATGCTGAACAACACAGTAACTGAAAGAGCTGGGCAGATCTGTGTACCTGGAAATGACATAAAGGACAACTGATTAAATTTCTCTACATCCAGCCACTGCAATGCTCTTTAGATTAAATAGTTAGCTTCCAAGTCTATTCCTTGTCTTGACATTAATAATGTCAAATTTGTAACTGCAAGGTGAAGTAAGCTCAAGGGAAAGAAGGAAGTGGAAAAAAGGACAACGCTGTCAACTCCTTGCTAGCCTGTTGTATTCATGGATCATCACACTAGATGAAAAATTATTAAAATTACAGAGACAACAGACAATCAAAAGTATTGCACTCATAATAGCCTATCTGTATTATGCTTTATGTTTCTTCACTTGTGTTCCTTGGAGTAGGCTATTAACATGTTTCTTTGGGGAGCCCATCCCCAGAGACTGATTCTGAAGTAATGGCTTCCTCAGTGTATTAAATAATTCCGACAGGTTGCTCATTTTCTTTAATTATCTCCAAATATCAGTAGTTAAAAACTTGTAAAAAATAATGGCATAAGTAATTAGCCTATTAACATTACTTTTCATATAGGCTATATAAGACAATAAGAAATGTGTACTGAATATGATAACATTTTATACGTTATACGGATTATTTTGTATGATTGGGGAAAATATAAAATTGTGTTATTTGGGAAGAAAAAAAAAAAAAAGCCTGCAACGCCTCTGACCAATATCCACAAGACAGAAACCAAAGATTATTTCATTCTGTGTGGTTGTGTGGCCTCTATTGCCACGTTGATGATGGACAGTTAGAGTTAGATAGATATGCAGAAGTCATTTGCTTCAGTAGTTTATCTGTAGTGTTGCTTTCCAGTAATGTAGCTCAAAATGCAGGAAAAATGTAAGTTACAGAGATAACTATAGTAAAATTATGCAAGGACTTTGCAAAGCCATTGACATTGTATCACGATCGCTTATTTAAACAGCTGAAAGTAATTTATAGTCTGAATATTCATGGGTGTTATAAACTAAAAGACTAGATGAACAAGGGCTTAAAACAATGTCTACAAAGAAAGATAATGGTGATGTCTGCCTAAATGCTGCCAAGACCCCTGCACTACTGTCTTAAATCTTTTTTATCTAATAGTATTACTAATATAGTCACATTCACTGAAGAATTAATACATCGCTACATGAAGTATGGCAGATGTTTGCATTTTACATATAAGGAGTACGGTTTATATTTTCACAAGGAGAAATAATATTTAAGGAAATACATTTTTCTATTTAGAATTGAATTGTTCCTTGGTCATATTCCTGCCCATCAAACTGTCCAAAAAACTTTCAGCAAAGTTAAGTGAGTCACTTCTGGGGACAAGATCAATATAAACAATTTTTATTATTTTCTCCTAGGTGAAGGAGAACGTCTGTTACTGCCAGTGGTCCCCACAGAAGAATGTTTTGCTGCACTGTGTGCGAGGGGCCTCCAACTGAGAACTCTGTCCCTGGCAGATGCCAAAACTGGCTTTTTAGAGAACAGCATAAGGTTAGAGAAAGCACAGTTCACCACATAATTTCCAAGTCACCAGGAATTTGTGCAGACATTGATGGTGACTCCATAGTTATCAGCCTTCAGCAGATTGATTTTTCCTTAGCTTGTTCACTGTCTTCTCACATACATGAAAACTTCTAATATCCACAGCACCCTGTGGGAGGAAGCTACTTGTTTTTGATTCATACATTTTGTGAAAAATCACTTCCTTTTCTTTGCTCTGAATGTGCCACCTGTTGGCTTTATTTGATGCCCCCTATATTGAATTAGTGAAGAAGGAATTCCTCCCCTTTTAGCCTCCCCATGCTGTTCTAGATATTATGGAAACCTATCATATCTCCTGCTCTTTATCTCTTTTCCAGACTAAGGAATCCTACTCAGTCATTGCTCATCAAGGAGTCAGACCAAAGATACTGATTGCCTTTGTATCCTTCTCTGTACTTTTCCCACTTCTTTGGAAGACATGTCCTCTTTGAGACATGAGATAAATAATTCACACAGTTTGGAAGATACGGACTCAGCTTTATTAATGACATTTATTTTCTTCTGCCTCTGCTAAAATTTTTTAACATCCCATTTGCTTTTTGTGCACTCACTGCACAGTGAGCAAATGCGCATGGAGATATTCTAAAAACAAGATCTCATTCGAGAGAGATTATGGTTTCCTCAGACCACAACATTGTATTAATGAAGTTAGAATTATTCCCCTTCTCCTGTATTTTGTGCCGCTTTATATAAAACTTCATCTCTTATTTTGATTGCTTTTCATAAGGTAGTTTTCCTGTTTGTTTTATTGGTTTTGTTGTTATTTCCCCCCCACACCATTAGGCTTTTGTCTTTACTAACTCAAACAGTTCAATCTGAACAGCAAACCCTGTCACCTGGATATTCACGCCCTTTCCCAGATCATTTATGATCATGATAAAGAATGTAGGCCCTAACCTAAATCCTTACTGATACTAAATATAGCACAATAGTGTCCAGGATAAAACAGTCATTTTTTTTTAGTGTTCAGTTAAGTATTTTCGTGACGCTAGGAGTGAATAATCCAGTACAGAAAATCTATTTTTTTTGGCAAGCAGTAGCAAAGTTGTAATAGCAGTAGTTCAAAATTATCAATAGTAACTCTAGCTTACATGTTCAGGGACTGACAGTTGAAATAAATACAATGTACACAAGGAAATAATCTCTGTAATTAAAGCTGGTGTAGAAAACAGGAGTTTTTTTCCAAGCTTGGCTTTGTTCTCTACACACATTTTTTCCTCTTGTTGTAAATAGAAGAACAACTACTGTACACATCTGTTTAGACAAAACTCATTGTACTTCCGATGCATTTTTTTACTATTTAAGCTAACACTTATAGCATAATCGATAACGTTTTGGCAACCATCACTGAAGCCAATAATTTCAGAATACGATGAAGTACATGAACTTAGAGGAAGAAAAATGTAATCATTTACTTAGCTGATGGAAAATGTTAGTGCAGCAAGAGAACAGCTTGCACACTACGATGTCACGTATTGGAGGGGGAAATCCTTTGCAATCCCGCTTTCCTGCTGTACCTGCGGGAGTCTCAGCAGTTCTAAAAGGACCAGGATCTCAACTGCCTCCATTACTCTCTATCTACTTCTTTATTGCTACAATTTTGGAATTTGTATAAAACTGCTCTCTCTTGCCATCTTCTCAAATATTTCTCACAATCTTATTCCTTCTATTCTATTTTAACCTGTTTTTCTCCTACTATTTCTATTCTTTTCATATTTTGTAGCACAGCAAGAATCAACAGGGTGTTGTTTGTTTTATTTTTTTCTTAAATGTATTTATGAAACAAAACCTTTGTCAGAAGAAAATTAAATTTAAGCTAGTAACAAATAATTAAAACTATATTAAGGTTACTTTCAGCTTTATCAATGCTGGTGGACATTTTCTTCCTTCATTATTATGTCTTTCACCTTTTCTCCTTCTTTTTTCATCTACCATGAGATAACAGCCCCTGGGCTGGGTGGAGAAGGGAAATGCCACCCAAAGTGTCAACTTAAGCATCTTTCTCATTAGTTATCCTCTCTTACCTATATAGCACTAGAATATATATATCACTGCTGTGCAGTGGTCCTACAACATGTTCTTCTGGTGCCACACAGTGAAGCAAACCAACGAATCTATCAGAGTTTAAAAATAATCCTGGAAAGAAAAGGGCAATTTTCAACCACATTGCTTTTATGCTTGAGTTCATCTTCTGCCCTTAGAAACAGCATAATCTCTGTTTTTTAAATGACTCTACAAAATTATTGGATTATTTGGGATTTTCTAATTTAATGTTTAGACTCAGTAAATGTTCAGGAACAAGTGGCAACAGAGAGAGAATGACACAATTGAGTTCCTACAACAAAAATATTTTCCATTATTGGGACGTCTGAATAATATTTTTAATTTTTTAGGTAATATTATTTCCTCTTGTCACATTCCACTCTTCTTTGTTTAATCTTTTTTGACTTCTCATTCATGTTGGGTTTTATGCAGGTTGGGGGTTTGTTTGGTTGGTTTGGTTTTGTATTTGTGTTGTTCTTGTTTGTTTGTTTGTTTGTATGTTTCTCCCTCCCAGGTAGAAAAATGTAATCTACTCTATTTTACACATAAATTAATATGCAGGAAATACAAGGATCATTTATGAAAGCAGTTTAATTCATTAGACTTCCACTAACACGTGGAAAATGTAAGCAAGCTTTTGGGTACAAAAGGCCTATCTCAAATCAGAAGAGAAGCCATGGAGTTCAAAGTTAACTATAAGGTGGGTTCATTGCTCAGAATATAATTGGATATGTAACAGACGTTCTGTAAGGAATAGAGCAATTGTAGCATTTGCAGCAGAGTGGATATCAGGTACAGGGAGACAGAAAGAAGGATTAGGGGATGATTATCTCTGGAGGGAGAAGAGTCTGGTCATCTACAGACTATGGGTCATGGAGGTGGGTGAGGGAGAGAGAAATGGCACATGCCATAAAACCAATACCTGCTCCAAGTTCATTGCTTTCTGTATCAGATAAGAGTTACAAATTGTGGTTTGACATATGCACTTCAGAAGCACAGAGGTTTTTGCACTTTAGGATGTCTGCCGTGAAAAGACTCCAAGGACTCTGACTTGCAGATAGTGCTAGATGTAACTGCAGCATGTGACAAGACTGCCCATCCTAATCATCTTCATTTCTATTAATGATTTACATAGACAGGTATTAACTGCACTGGCTGAAAATGGGATAATCTTCTAAGTCTTTAGTTTCTCCTATAGGTTGGTGCTGGAAAACTAATGGGAAAACTTTCTTATTCTGGAAGATCATGCTTCATTTATAGTTAATTGATTCTTGCTGGGAAAATGTTTTTGTTTCATGATATTTAGCATTTATTTAAAAAATTGAATTTAAGTTTGAATTCTGTTAATAAATTTTACACACATACAGTTTTTTTGAATTTCAGTGGTGATTTTTCATGCTTTTTCATAAAATGTAAATAGTTCTGTGTATTTTGTTAAAATAATTAATTTCAATGGTACAACTGTTCACATTTTAACATCTATTTTTTAAATTTTAAATGGAATTATGAAAAAATATAAATTTAGATTTCTGAAAATTGCCATTCTATTTTTTTTCCAAGTAACGTTTTTGTACTGAATAAGCATTCCTCCAAAATGAGCAAAAGAAACAAAAAAGTCCACGTTTTGGAAGAACAACCTGTCTCATAAATACAAAATGCTGAGCTTTAAACTGGTCTCCTATCATTTTCTTTCATTAATATTTCTATATATTGACTTTTTTTATTAAGAATTTATATTTTTGTAACGTGTTTGAGTGAGGTATTATGCTATTCCCTTTTTTTTAACACCTCACATGCTGCAGCAATTAACTTTTATTCCATTTCTGAACCTCCTTCTTGCTTTGGTTTATACTTTGTTACCCAGATACAGGAATAGCAACAATTTAATACTTTTGCACATTTTGTTGTCTGGTGAATTCTGTTTAATTTCTTACTTGGCATTCTGTTGCTCATTCTAAAAGGAGATCTTGTGATCTCAAGTAGTTTCTCTTTCATTTCAATTGCAATTGATCTAATGTTTCACCAGGTCTAAATTCAGTTTTGAGTTGCTGGCACACATAATACACTCTAGTGTCCAATCAGAGTATTGGAAACACTATGTCCAAGGCTGCAAGGTGAGTCAGCAATTCTCAGCCAAAATCCAGATTTAGATGAAACAAATTGAAAATTTTCCAATTCTCTTGGATTAAAAGAGGATACTATGTTTTGGGGTTTTTTCCATCTACCCAAGTCCCTAAAAATATTTTACAAATTTTTTTTAAGCTATCCTTTCACATATTTCCTGGTTCAAATGAACTTCCCACCCAGGTGAAGCCATTTATACAAAAAACATTCCAAACAAAACTACAATAGATAGACGGCTTTCCCTTAGCAGTTTGATTTCTGTAAGCTCGTTTGTATTTCTTCATCTGTGTAGGCAACACAAACTTCAGACACATGTGAGCACCATTAGCACCATACACTCAGCTGTGTTCAGAGGACTTGTGAGAGATGGTGATTTCATGGAAACAGGACCGTCCCTGCAGGCTTTCAGTCTCCTGTGCTGATCACTGAATTCTCCGGCAATACAGCCTGCTGTGTTCAAGAGTTTGAACTATTTCACCTCGTGACCACCTTAGCAGTCCAGAACAATGACTCCAACCTTTTACCCTAAAATGTGGGTTGCAGCTCAAGAACATCTTTCTGTTTTATTTTGATTTCTCTTCGTCCTGAACTAGTCACTAGGTCAATAAGAAATGTTCTGTTGCCTGTAAGTTGTTCATCGCTACAACATGTGATGATAACACTAGGTCTTTATACACCTTGTAAAAAGATTAGCTTGCAAAAGTAAACATTAACTGCATGTCTGACTTGCTCGTGGGGTTTTGCATTTCCACTTCCTTCTCACACTTTCACGTGCAGCTGTCAAAATTGCTTTGTGTCTCACATGCTTTATGCAATATACAGGATGCAAAGCTTTTAAAGTCATCTCTTTCTTCACTAGCCAGACATAAGTGAGAGAGACAAAGGTCTCAGCTCAACACAGCAAGATAAGAAGTCTAGAGTTCTGACCCCAGTTGTGGTTCTTCTCATACTTTCTTTACTATTTTATTTCTCCTCGTCAGTTTTCTTATCTGTAATGAATTGTGACAATGCTTTTACTTGAAAATATGCATGGTAAAAACTCAGTCAGTCTGTTTACTAAGCCAGGCTAATATGATCATGCCTGATCACACTTTAAATTATCATCTAAGGACCACTAAGACCCGACAAGAATTTCACTATGATGTCTGTAGACAGGTGGGTATATGAATTCCTGTGGATTGAAGATCTATTGAACAAGTTCGTTCTTATAAATACTGTTTGGAAGATCTTTCATATTAAAATCATCCAGAAATGAGTAATTGTGATGTCCTGCATCATAGGAGTCAATTAACACATTACCAGCAGTGGTCTCTGAAACAACTATCATTTCTTCGAAGATGGCACTGTGCGAATGTCTAATGGAAATTATATACAGGTTTCTCTCTAATATTGTTATGTCAGTTGTGGTCATGGAACCTGATAAGCTAGAAAAAACCCTTACGGCAGCTTTAAATGAAATATTATTTTGACCTTCTGAGCAGAAATCTGGTAGAAATGTAATTTTTTAGAAAAAAACAGATTAATTAGGGTCCAGTTATGAGCAGAAACTTAAGCTTATTTTTTTTCCCTTCAAAGGGCAGTAGCTTTCAAAATCACTGCATGTATTTCTTTTCCTTTAATTTTATTTTTTCCTTCAAGTTAAGCCAGTGCTTGAGAATGACACCAAAATGATAGCCATGGTACTGTAGATTTGTTTGTCTGAGGATAGATTCTCCATAAGCATTTGCAAAATTTCCTTCACAGACTGCCCTGTCATCCAGACACTCTCCTGAGAAGGAAAATAACCATAAAATCTGAGTGTGCATTCAGAAAGAGGCGTTGATTTAAGCCTGATGGAAGGTGGTCAACATTAATTTCGTTATATTAAAAACTATCCACTATAAAATGTATAAATAAGTTCTATGTCCATATTTCAGATGCAGAGGATAAATTCTGAGGTTTCAGAAAAGCACTCAGTTCTACTTGCAGATATAGAACTCTGCTTCCTTCCAATCAGCACTGTTTCTGCCTTGATAGATGGGGAAACCTCGGAAGACGATGAGGCTTTCTCAGGACTAAGTCAGATGAAAAATGCTATATTTTTACATGCACCCTGTACTGCCATAGGGCACTTGTGATATTACATTTTTCATCTGGTGAGGATTATAACAAAAAAAAGTAGTCATTTGTATGTGAGCATTTATAATGTAACGGAGGTTTAAAGACTAAAATGTTGCAAAACATATAGGTTATTCATTAGGAAGATAATATCTGGCAAGCTGAGAATATTTAGTTGTTGCACACTGGAAAACAGAAGAAAAATGGCCATTACTTCGAAGAGGACTTTGCAATCTCTTCCTATGCACCCAGTCTGCATGCAGCAGCATTTGCTACATGCCTGTCTCTGCAAACCTGAGAACAGCCAGCAAATATCCTTACTAAGAGCAACCGCAGGTTTATAACACGAGAAAGATGTAATGCATTTGCACAGTAGAATTGCAAGGACACACGTCTATAAATGGAAGCATACTGTATGTATAACAACTAAAACTTTTTGTTAGTATAACAGTTGATAATTAAGTTGATGATTAGTTGATAATTAAGAACCTATATTTTTCTACTTTGTTCTCTTGAAGTTTCCTTTTATTATGCTGTTTCTTCATGCTACTGCTGAAACAAAGCAATTAAAAAAGGTTACAGTAAGATTTATAATGTTCTGGTGGTCTGGTGCGGTTACACCCCCTTGAGCTACCCCTGGGTAAGGGCAATTAAAACTGCAGCCTTGTTGGGACATGGCCATGCTCAAGTACATGATACTCTGTGGATTTCTGTCACCACTCAGTGAGAACTGAGCTTTGGCACCAAAAAAAAAAAAAAAAAAATCGTGAGCTTTTTTGTCTTAATCCATACACGCGTTGTTTTGCATGGCCTTCTGGAGCTTCACAGTATCAGGAAAATACATAAAGCACAGCAAACTAAGTTCACAAGCAAGTCTTATTTTACAGCAAGACTTCCAGCATCCTTTCCATTTGTATGGGTCACATAGCAGTTTTGCTTTTTAGCCTGGGTCTGCTTATGTGGATCTCTACTAAAGGGAGCTATCTTTTGTTTGGTAATCTGTTGGATTTTTGTAGCATTTCCATATTACGCAAGGAGAGGATTTCCAACATCTGATTTAATGTTCAGGTTAAATGGCTTTTAATGTGTCAATATGAAGCACTATTTCAAGATCTCTGTGAGCTAAACTAATCCCCATCAGTTTCTAAACTATATTTTAATTTGCAATCTGACACTTCTTAAGATAGTCTTCTAAAAAGAGACATAAAATGAATTGTGTTGGCCAGTAACAGCTGACATTTTGCTATAAATCTGCAGGTGGCTTCCAAAATTAACTAGTCACCCCTAACTGTTTAGTGAAATTGTCAGCTGATTCAATAGACACATTAAACTCCTATTTATAAATTACCATGACATTACTAGTGCAGCAGTTCTATAACAAGTAACATAAATGCCGACGCACATGTCACTATATTGTGTCCGGCTACCATGTCTGAAAGAAGCAGCTGAAAAAACCTGTACTGCTGGGTCACATGAAATGTCCTGCACTTTATAATATACTTAATATCACTTCAAAATATAAGACAGTAGTATTACAAAGGAATATTTGAAAATATATGGGTTTAGATATGAAACAGATTTATTTCTGCAATCAGGCAAGAACTCAATTCCATCTTATACCTCAAAAAATGTCCATGATTTCTAAAAATTACTTAAGATCTAAAGCTATTGATTAGCCATTGCTGAGTGTATTTCAGTATGTTGACAGTGGTTTGAATTTATATTAGACATGGCTTTCACTATCTGGATTTAAAAGTACAATTTCTGTAAAGAACTTCCATTTAGTGTTCTACCTTCTTGGAGAGCTTTTTTTAAGAGATTAGGCAAAGAAGACTTATCCAAAAGCTATCAGGTTCTTTTTTCAGGCAGATTGAAGGAAATCATTAATATAGACAAAAGAAGTTACAATAAACATCAAATTAATGCTCAACAGGTAATAAATATTGTTTAAAAAAATGGAATCTGGAATGAACTGCATGATCCTAGAAGCAATTTTACTGATGTACTAACTAAAAAGATCTTCATTTACATTTTTACTTCACCACCAAGATCCTCCTGTATTTAATTTATTTATTAGGTATCAGTGGTATTAATATATGTTATCCTATTGAGAAACATTACTATTGTGTATGCTACACGGCAATTAGACCTTTCCTCATACCTGAAAAGTGTCATTTCTGCAACTTGTAACAGATTAAAAAAGTCTTAATAGTTAAAAACATGCCAGGTAAATCTGTGACATAATAAGTATTACTCTTAATGAAGATATCCCATTAGTTCTGAAGTTGCTCCTAAACTCAAATTCAAATGCCTTAATAATAGTCAACTTTGTGCAAGAAATAATACTATTTTGGCAGCTTAGAAGTGATTCTAAACAGCTGCCCAGACCATCCTACATAAAGGAATAAAGACTAAGGAATTACAGTGGTGCAGCAATAACGTCTCCGACTTCCGAGGTAAAAAGTACAGCAATCATGTTGCCTGTGCTACAGCATCGAATGTGATCAGGGTCCTTGTTTTGTTTAGTGAGTGGCCAAAACAAAGACATGCATTAGAGAAAGTGTAATTTATATCAACCAGACATCACAAAGACGCAATTTTTCATTATGTGATCCCCCTCTCTTCAGACTGTGAAACAAACTCATTATGCTATCTTTGTGACATAAACATACTGCTTTGTAAATTGTTTTGACTAATAAGGGTTAGTGCTTAATACCAATGCCGACATGTGTAATATGCAAGTATATTTTTGCATTTGTGGCTGGTTTATCAAATCATCTACCTTTTTTTTTTCTTTTTTTTTTTTTTTTTTTCCCAAATACAACCTCTACTCAGAATAGTTTCCTGGAAGAGTAGGAGGTAAAATTAGTTCTCTGTGAATTTTATTTATATTTAGAAAAATACACAACACATTCCCAGATTTTACTTTAAAAAAATTAAAACGTTATTAAAGTAGAAACCAAAGCATGATGCCCCATTTTTATGACTGGTGAACTGAAATCTTGCTGCCTAGGGAAGTGGCATTTGGTGACCCAGGAAATGAATCCCTGATCTCTTATTTTCACTGAGCAAAAGCCTTTCATTAAACTGAAAATTATACATAGCATGCAGTTATATACTTTGCTACTATTTTTTTCAGCTCTCATTTTCAGCATTCCTTTCTGAAAATTCTATTATCTAAATTCCCACACACACTCCTTGAACAGTCGGCTATCAAATTACTTATATCCTATTACAGAAACAGTGGTCATATAATGAGAGAGAGAATTGCAGAAATTCTCTGCATGTGTGAGTGTGTATGTCTGCACACAGAGTATAAAAGCTATAATGCAAGATTTTTAATTATGAAGCTATAAAGCATATTAGCAATACTTGAAAACAATCTGAACAATCAGAACTAAAAGCAAATGATACTGAGGCATAAGATAACAGAGCAAAAAGCAGGTATCTTCACTAGCTGAAAACTGATTTGGAGTAACCATACCAATCACAGAAATGACTGCATTCTGGACTAGAGATTTCTGGTTTAAGTCTTATCTCTGATATCAGTCTGACATTCACTGCTAAAAATCAACTATACACTATTACAGTAGATTCAATTAAAGTTATTTGTGCTTCACAAATTTATCTCAGAATTGATTTTTTTGTTTGTTTTACTACAAAGCCAAAGATAGGGAAATTAGACAAACATACAAAGGTAGAAAGTAAATGTTATAAACTTGTGCACTAAAAATAATAGTAAGGTCTACAGTGGCTATATGAGAGGCTGAATGGTGAAGAGTATGAACAGAAGGAACTCTAGCCAGTTGAAGAAGATTTGCCCCATCAGAAACAAGTACACATTTATAGCACATTTTACTATTTATCTGTGTTATTGCAACTTTCAAAGAAAGAGAAAAAAATTACCTTTCCCACATACTGAGGTTCGGAGCCCATGTACTCCTCCAGTACAAAAAATTGATTCCACACCCAGCCTCGTTTGACTCGCTGGGCAGATGATCTCCTCCCTGGCACTGGGACAACATTTTCTCTTGGCTCTGCTTCTAAACTCTGTTGTGGTTGTGGATGTAGTGGCGTTAGGAGACCTCCATCAAACAGGACCCAGAGAAGCAGGGATAAGCAGTTCCTTGTGAGCATTGGCAACGGCTTCCCTACAGCAAGTAATAAAATCTCCAGCACTTAATGCAGAGCAGAGGAATCCAGGTTTGAGGTGTCTGTGGCCTCCACCACTTAGCTTCTGATTTTATTGCGGAAATGCTAATGCAGGCATTAATCCTTCTGATGACAAGGTTTTTGCCGCATTAAATTCCATCTAAAGGGACCTATAAAAGAGATTTACATGGCAACATCAAATTACATAAAACTACATTGAAGCGTTCATCAAAATTCTCACACCTAGTTACTTTCTAGAGACAGAGAAAAAGGCTAGGAACCACAGTTTTTAAAGATTTTGATTGTAGTACTGAGCTGCTGTAGAACATTTTGCAGTTATTACAGGAATAGTTCATTCTTGCTCTGGTTAGCATTACCTTTGTCTGAGGACAGGGCTGTAGCCTTTGCATTATGACCCAGTTATCAGACAAAACAGTTACCCATCAGTGATGTCAAAAATATTTACTCTGGATTCACATGGAAAATACCAGGGCAGAGAGGACCCAGTCTTCCATCCTGCTGTCCAGAGCAGGAATGCTTTGGTTTTTGTCTCTGCCAGAAAAGCATCTTGGCAGCATCCCCTTCTCTCTGTGTGTGGACTTGGACAAAGTTTATACTGAACCTGGGACTTCGGAGGATAGATTCATATGAATTCAATGAGGAATACAAAATGGGAAATAGTGCCCATACAGCTAAATGCCACAAAGCTGCCAAGACACAGCAAGAAGTCTATGACTGGCATTCTCTTCTCCTGACAAGCCTTGTATCAAAATGATAGCTGTTTTGTTCTTCAGAACTATTGTAAAGTACATTAAAAAATTCAGTCGTGATATATGGAGAAAATGATAGAACTGCAGTCAGTGTAGAAAATGAAAAAACAAAGAAGCCAGTAAGATAAGACAGTGACACTCATTTATACTGACAAATGCCAGGTACACAGATTAAAAATAAATAAGTGCTAACGAACTACAGGGCTGAGACAGAACTATCACATCAAGGTGACAATTAAAACTGTGGTGATCCTTGTAGCAGCCAAATGCCATCAGCAAAGAAGAAGAAAAAACAAACCAAAACAAAACAAAACAACTAAGGGTAGTGTTATGCTCTCACACTACTCTGTTTATACCAGCACAGACCATTCTAACAGAAAGACAGATAGGAAAATATATTGTGTTTTCCAGTCACAGTATAATTAACAGAGGTGCTTTATTTTTGCATTTATGAAATACTCTAATTCAATGCCTGCGATTAATAAAATCACAGTGCTAAAGGACATAAATATTTAAATATTAGGGGTGTAAATACTTAAATATTATGGAGTACAAAACAAGTTCAATGAAATAAAAACTAGTGAAATTTAGCACTCACGCCATTTAAAAATGTTGTGATCCAGCCCCAGTAAAGACACTGTGAAGACTGCTAATTCTATGGAATATGTTCTGAAACAAAAGGAGCTACTTGAGAATTTAGAATTAGACAACAAACAAAACCACAACATCTACATTCATATTCAGGTGGGCAGCAGCAAGTACAGAGTCAACATGAAGATGTTAGTGTTTATTTTTCCCCAGTCTTCCAAGCTATTGATCTTTCTTCTAATAAAGAGGAGGGCTTAATGGCTTTCACGAACCTATCTTTTCCTATGCTGGTCCTGATGCAGGTGTTAAAGCTGAACCCTCACACTTTCATAAGGCCCAGGACATCTGTTTAACGAATACTCTTTCCCTTCCCATGGCTCTTCTTCATTAGGGGTGGATGACTGTCAGGCTGCACATTGCGCTAACATGACTAGAAGGAGATCAAAGTTGTTTTTTGACAACTAGCATTTCCATAAACCACAGTTCTATGCTAACAAATTTGAAATCCCACTGTGGATTGAAGACTTAAGAATACATTAATAATCTTGTCTCATTAAGAACTACAATTTAGGAAATAAGTGCCAGCCTACTCTACCGTTTTCTGGTTGTCAAGTACAAGAAATATTACTTGTAGGATTTAAGATGGATCCATTTTCATTTTGAAAACAAAAATACAATTTATATCACTATGGAATTCACCACTTTGTAAGGGCCATATTGTGTCATTGATTTTTAAGCAGAAGTTTCTACCAAATCAATAAAGAGTTCTGCTTAAAAATCAATGACACAATATGGACCTCAGAAAAGAAGAAATAATAAAGTGCCTAACCACATATATTTTTCATTTTCCAACATTGCCAAAGGTTATGTTTTCCTTATGAATAATATTATTATTATCTGTAACAATAAATAACATAGAAATTCTTGTTTGTTAGGTACATGCTGAAGTATCTAAACAGAAAGGATTTATAATGGTGAACCCAGAAAACTCAAAAAGTTTTGAAGAAGAAAAAGCCAATACCCTAGAAAAATACTGGACTTTGTATTCTAAATTTTGGGCAACATTTTCTGTTCTGATTAGAAAGGCTATGTTTTAGGTATTAATAAAAAAGAAATTTAAAATGTGGTGAAAAGGTATCTAGTGCAAGCGTTTTAATTCTACCTTCAGAAAGGATTAAAAATAAGGGAAGAACTATCTGCTTATGATCCTTTAAAAGAAAAAAAAAAAGGTTTTTCTAAGTTGTGCTCAGGACATTTCAATTTTTTTTTCATCTATAGCAGAATATTCTTAGGTACAATGGGTACAAATTTCTCACTTTTTTATCATTTGTATTCTGTGGATTTTATCCCAGCAAGGAAACTTAAAGACAGGATGCTACCATACCAGAGAACTGCACTCAATATTAACAAATTTGGTATGTATTATCAGCTTTATTTATTTAACAGCTCACATGAATTTTTGTACTTCTCCCTTCCATATATTCAACACTATGTAACATCAGGTTCAGATTGTTTTAATCCATAATTCAGTTCCAAGACTTCCAAACTCCTGTGCCTCTCTTGATCCATAATTGCAGGCTGCATGCCTAGTTTTTAGGCCAAAATCATAGTGACTATGAAGCACGGGGTGGGGGAAACAAACAAACAAAATCTGCAAGTATCCTTTTGAATTGCCTAAACATTGATGGGTGCTGGAAGTAAACAACATGACAAAGTGGTGGGATAGTCTGATTCACAAACCCCCAAATCACTCTGTTTTCAATCTCTGTTATACCAGTGCTCTTTGCTGAGGAGTCTGTGTACATTACAGTTCTCCCAGCAGAGCTCTGCCTCCGGCCACGGCTGTCAGTCAGGGAGCTCTTAAAATGTTATACAACACCAAAAGTAATGCAAAGAGATTGAAGGACTTCAATGAAAGGAGAACAATTCCCCCTCGGCTGGAAGGTTAGTAGCCAAGTGCAAAACACAGAGCACTTTAACCCCTTTCCTGTCAGCCTCCTGGACTGCCTTCCAGAACGCATGCTGCAGAGTCAGGAAAGAGCAATGCCAGCGCTTGCTTCGTTCCCTACAGCTTCAAAAAGCTGATGAATGAGAGAGAGGGTCAGAGAAAAATGGGAGGCTAATAGATGTTGCAGTACAGGGTTGCAGCACAGATACCCTTATCAGCTACAAAAGAATTCACCACAAAAATATATATATATATTTTTAAAGGCAGTTAGAAGCCCATATTTGAGAATCCAGTACTTTGGCACTCAAGACAACCACTCCAGCTTTTCTTGTGTAACACCTGAGCAGAAGGAAACTGAGGCAGAGGCTCTCGCCCAGCCACCTCTTCTTCCCCAGCATTTTATTGCTGGTTTTGAAGGAAGCCTAGTGGAAGTGGCCTGGTAGAATATATTTAACAACACAGCTGGAACTTGTACAGCAATTCAAAGGTTAAGACTGATATTTCTTTTAGTCTATGTTTATTGTTTTGCATTTTCTTTTTGAGATACATTTTAGTCTTCCAGCCAGGATACCTAAACTTGTCTTGATGCGTTTATGTTGTCATATACTCATTAGACATTCAAATCTAACACCCTTGTATACCTCTGCCCAGAAAACTGCTATGAGGACTAAGAGATAAGGATTTAGAAATCCAGTCAGAACATTTAGCCACAAGGAGGGTACTATATTTCCTAAATTTTTTGAAGGAATTATTTCCTCTGGTGCTCATAAAGAGATACTCAACAAATAAGAGTTGTGCACAAACATGCACTGTCAATGCATCTCTTCCCTATGCAATATGAAAGTACAGAAGGCCAGATTTTTCTTAGGTCTTGCTGTTTTTCAAGATTAGCTATTTCTAGTCATTTCTTCAGGCTATTTTCTATGGATTTAAGTACCTTTATGTGTGACTTAATTAACTCATAAAAAAAGCTACAGCGGGAGAGCCTGTATGAACTTACCCCACACAAGCTTTTATACACTGGGACTACATTTCTTCATTTCCTCAGTTTGAAAAAGTGAAGTGACCCAGCAGCAAGCATGGACAATCTGTTTAAACATGATAATTAAGAAATCTTGTTCATATTTACCCTGTCCCCAAAACTGAAGGCTTAGAAACTCATGAAATGCAAATGATCAGTTAAATATCACTACTGAGATTATTAGTGAGAATAACAAAATATGGCATAAATGGTGCTTCTCCAATAGTTTTGGTACTGACCTGAATGCATTATACTGCCATTAATCTAAGCAATCTAAGCAAAGGAATGTTTTCAGAATAGCAAAACTGATGCATGCAATTACTGCTGCAATAACCCTTAACCAAAGAGAGCCATGGCACTGCAGACACAAGACACCTCACCAAGCTTTGCAAAGGCTATCCCTTCTAGAGAGGACAGCCATACATCTTATGCAATAACTGGTATGCACATAAGGTCTGATTTAGAGAAGTCTTTGAAAGGAAACTTTAAATGATCTTTGATCTTGTCATGGTTTAATCCTAGCAGGCAGTTCAGCCCCTCCCAGCCACTCGCTTGCCCTGCAGTGGGATAGGGAAGAGAATCAGAAGGGTAAAAGTGAGAAAAGTCATGGGCTGAGACAATGACACCTTAAAGCAAAAGCCCCACACACAAGCAAAGCAAAACAAGGGATTCATTTTCCACTTCCCATGGGTAGGCACGTGTTCAGCCGTCTCCTGAAAAGCCAAGTCCATCACGTACAATGGTTACTTAGGAAGACAAACGCCATCACCCCAGATGTTCCCCCTTTCCTCCTTCTTCTCCCCCAGTTTTATTGCTGAGCATGATGTCATATGGTATATGATATGCCTTTGGTCAGTTAAGGTCAACTGTCCCAGCTGTGTCCTCTTCCAATATCTTGTGCACCCTCAGCCTCCTCACTGGTGGAGTGGTGTGAAAAGCAGAAAAGGCCTTGAAACTGTGTAAGCACTCTTCAGCAATAAGGAGAACATCAACACTGTTTCCATCACAAATCCAAAACAGAACACCATACAAGCTACTATGAAGAAAATTAAATCTATCCCAGCCAAAACCAGTGCAGTATCTACTTAGATCAGACTGCAGATGCACTTCTCTCACCTGCAGACAATCAAGAAACAGTAAAGCTCCATGAAGCACTCAGAACTGTCTTCAGTCCAGCAAAGCTGATAATTGCACCCGCATGAATGGAGGCAATTTGCTTACTGACAAAGTATCTATTATGTACTGTTGGGGGAAACCTCTCTGCAGCCACCAGAATCATTAATCTATATCAACATAGAGAATGCTTTTGCTTATGTGAAACAACAGCTAATGTAGAGCAACCATCTTCCTACCTTTAAAGAGGTTTGAAAAAACCTAGCAGTACTGTAAAATGGTCAATCCATGCCAGCTAGAAAGCCAACTAAGATCTATAACTGTGGATATGCTGTAATAGCTGACCGTCTAACACCACTTCTCTGCAATTTCTTGAAATAAGAAAATACAATAACAGAAAAAAAGTTTATGCTGTCAGTATCTATTAAAATTAACTGCTAATGCATTTGAGATAATATGTCTTGTGGTTAAAGGAACGGTAAAGGATGTGGAAAACCTCAGTTCATTTCTCACCTTGATATGTTTTCTTTCTCTGATCTTAGGCAAATCAGTTAGGCTGATATTCTCCAAGGCATTTAGTTAAAGAATTCCCAATTGATTAGACTCTAGATCTCTATATATCTTTGTGAGCTGGACTTCCCTGAGCTTCACAATCTATCTAGACACCTTGGCAATAACAATAATTCTTTCTTTTTTCCACCTCATCTTTTTTTTAGTTAAGGTAGGAGCTAATTGGTAACAACAAATTGGAGGTTAGGAGGAAGTTTACAAGTAAACAGGTTAGAAACCTCAGACTACCAAGGAGAGTAATTCTCAGTCTCTCCATATTTCAAGTTGGAAAAGTTTCAATAGAGTGATTGAGCAAGTCCCACCTCTTCAGCCACAAAACCCATTTGGCAAAGGTAACATCTGGAATGCGTGCCAGGCAACTCTCATGGGTAGGAAAAAAAAAAAATCTATGTTTCTATCTGCTAAGAAAACACCTGACTTACTGGGGTCTAAACATTATCCAAAACAGTCACTCTTTTTTCTCCCTTTCTGTGGGACACAATAAGAAACCTAGAACGGCTCTCTAGCTGCATAGATTGACCCCTCATGAAGTTGAACACCTGAATCTTAGTCTCTGCTTTAGTGGTTGTTTATATATGAACAGAAACCCAATAACCTATGCCAGCCCCAAATATTTTGTAGCTTAGTGATGAGTGCACTCTGATAAACTGAGAGAAACATGGGAAGAAAACACATAAATGGAAGATGAATCTTAGTATTTCTGGAAGAAATATGTCACATCTAGGGGAGAACTGCACTGACTGAACTACTGGACAACAAGCAGATGACAGCCTTTTTCCTGCAATAAGGTGACTTCAGCTCTCCTTTGTAAAATTCTATTATGAAAGTCCCCAAATCCTAATATTTCATGTCAAATATTTTGCTTGATACAAAGTAAATAATTATTCAACTTGGCAAGAAAAACATGAGTTTGATTAAGGCTAGAATTTTTAGATTTGACTGCCAAAGCCACCCTCTTCATTCAATAGTTATTTGCAGAGTTGTATTTTCTATACTGAGTTAAGAGTTCAATTCTAATTTCAGTTATGGCTATAGATATAAGGAATGATGGCAATATTGATCTGGAATACTCTATTGAGTTTTTACTGGCATAAAACCAAAGTGAGATGAGAATGATGTCACTGATCTTTGAGTATGACTGTTTTTCTAGCACATTCATAGGAAGTTTGCTACGAAGATATATTACAGCACAAGAAATGTCATATAGCAGTATCCGATAAAAGTATTTATGATGTGCCTGATGTTGGAGAGGATTATAATTGTGTTTGGCATTTCTAAGCATTACAATAATAAAAGTATTATAGCTCCACAGACGTGCTTTAATAATAAGTAGTGGATGTTGTCTACCTTGACTTGCAAGGTTTTTGACACTGTCTCTCACAACATCCTCATACGCAAGCTCAGGAAGTGTGGGCTGGATGAATGCATGATGAGATGGATCATGAACCAGCTGGATGGCAGAGCTCAGAGGGTTGTGATCAACAGTGAAAAGTCTGGGTGAAGGCCTCTAGTTAGTGGGGTTCCCCAGAGGTCAGTATTAGGTCCAGTCCTGTTCAACCTGTTCATCCATGACCTGGAGGAAGAGACTAAGTGCACACTCTGCAAGTTTGCTGATGATACCAAACTGAGAGGAAGGGCTGACACACCAGAAGGTTGTACTGCCGTCCAGGGAGACCTGGACAGGCTGGAGGACTGGGCAGAGAAGAACCTAATGAAGTTCAACAAGGGCAAGTGTAGGGTCCTGCACCTGGGGAGGAATAACCCCAGTTAACAGTACAGTTTAGGGACGGACCTGCTGGAAAGCAGCATTGCACAGAGGGACCTAGGAGTTTCAGTTGACAACAGATTGACCATGAGTCAACAATGTGCACTTGTGGCCAAGAAGGCCAATGGTATCCTGGGGTGCATTAAGAAGAGTGTGACCAGCAGGTCGAGAGAGATTATCCTCCCCCTGTACTCTGCCCTGGTGAGGCCTCATCTGGAGTACTGTGTCCAGTTCTGGACTCCCCAGTTTAAGGACAAGGAATTACTGGAGGGAGTCTAGTGGAGGGCTACAAAGATGATTAGGGGTCTGAAGCATCTTTCTTATGAGGAGAAACTGAGAGAGCTGGATCTGTTCAGCCTGGAGGAAGGCTCAAAGGGGACCTTATTAATGCTTATAAATATCTCAAGGGTAGATGTCAAGAGGATGGGACCAGACTCCTTTCAGTGGTGCCCAACGATAGGATGAGGGGCAACGGGCACAGGGTGAAGCATAGGAAGTTCCTTCTAAACATGAGGAAAAACTTATTTACTCTGAGGGTGACACAGCATTGGAAAAGGCTGCCCAGAGAGGTTGTAGAGCCTCCTTCTCTGGAGACATTCAAAACCTGCCTGGATGCATTCCTGTGCAATCTACTCTGTGAACCTGCTTTAGCAGGTTCCTTCCAATCCCAACCTTTCTGTGATTCTGTGATTGGCTTTCTAGCATTTAAAAAAGTGATTATTTAATAGAGTTTGGTAACATAACAAAATCAAATGATATATACTTCCACAAAAAGTGTAGCTGTACAACGGTGAGAGTTATAGAAAAAGTAATGAAAAAAAGAAATATAAAAATATGCTGTGTGAGTGCAAAATGATAAACTGGTTGTATATACAACTTCTTATATATATCGTGTCAGCTTTGTCATCATTAGCTACAAGAAATAATTTATGACTTAAACACAAGCCACAGAGCCATCATCCTCTACATAGGAAATTATCGTTTCTGACTCACAAACATGCATGATAATATTGGGTAGGTAATTGCTAAAAAAAAAAAAAAAAAGACCGAAACTTTAATTATAAAAATTAAAATACATCAGTCAGTGCACAAAGCTCATTGGTTCATTGAACTCTTGACAGTTAACTCAGGTAAAATGAAATTTTCACTACAGGTTAAAAATTCATGTTTATTGTGGTTAGATACAAATCCAGGTCAGTACTACTCTGTAAATATATAATGCAGATCTACAGTTTAATTATCAGTTAAAATTAAGAAATGAAATGCCTCAGAACAGCACAAAGTTTACTTTTGGAAGATGGTCAGAGGACAAAGTAACATCACTAACTTTATTTTTATTCTGTCTTGTGTCGTGTTGGTCTTGTCTCAGAAAAGTATTATGGTGAATCTATACCTACTGTGTCAATGATTTAGAATCTTTACTCTGGATGAATTACAAACATTTTCACTTCTGGTAGGAATCTGTCTATATCAATGCTAACGCATGAAGAATCAGGAAACCAACCTTCATTCTATTATCCTGTGTTTTTCTGAACAAATACATGTGATGGGGGAAAGGAGAGAAAGGTAAACTAATCAACCTTTCAAAACATTAGTAATATATTGACAAATCTCAGGTTGCAACTGAAACATATTTATAATTTTGTAATTAACACGGGATACTAAAATGAATGTGCTCCGTAACATACTATTTTTTTACTTCTTAGGGTATTTATGTTTTTCCTAACCTGTCAAAAATTCTACCAATTACTTCAGGTTGCAAACATATTTTAGTTGAGAACCCTTTATTAAAAGACTTTCTGCTGTTGGTCAGACTTTGATTTTAGTAAATTTGGTATAACTCATAGTTTCTTGTGTTAGAAGGGCTACAAAAATATACTAAATTACATAACTAACTGAAGGACATGTGTTATAAAGTGAGTCCTTGCAGGTATTTGTTGCTGTATTTTGTATGTAATGGCACAACTATTGCTTAATACAAACTTGTTAGACACTTAAAATTGAAAATATGGGTCTTGTATTGCCAATTATTGTGATTTGGATAAAACTGATTTAAATGTCTCTGTCTCCCTCACCGTAGTATTAAGAAGTATTTATCCTTAATATTCCTTTCCATAATAGACTGTCAAAATCCATAACTTGACTTGTTCTTTCAGGTGAATTCTTACATTTTTGATCTTCTGAAATGTTAGTAGATTTGTGCTAAAAGTATTGAATTATGTAGTTTCAGAGGATGGCAGCCTCCTCAGGAAAGCATGACAGACAACGGTTTTGCCCAAGGAGTTTCAAGCCTTTAGTTTCATGAATATTAACAGGTAATACCAGAATCAACAGGACTGAGAGACAATCCATCGATTTTCTTAACTGTGAGAACATTCAGCTCAGGCCTCTCAATATTCTGGAATCACCTAGTTTACACTTGTCTTACACCAATGCTCAATCCTAAGCAGAGCTTATACTGAGTAATTTATCTCTTTTCACAACTTGTTTTGACTTGTTTTCGCCCTACCTAGGTATGCTCTGTTAGGACTGGTGGTTGTAATGAACCCATGATTCTTTTCTTATTATTGATGAACTAACAAAGAAATCTTTCATGGGTTTTAAAACATTAGAAATAGTAAGACTGTGGCTTCTATTTTTATTCTTTAAAACTGTTTGTTTTGCCCACAATTACAGCATGGGAATATAAGGTCATCGCAGCAACTGAGGTGGCTCGAGTTAGCCTGATAACAGCTATTCTTTCTGGAGTGTACATTCCCCTAGAAATAAATTCAGCCAAAGTAATCGTCATCTGTTTTCTGTTGTTCAGAAACAGACGTGTTTCATGAAAACTCACCAAATATCACAGCTGTCTGTGAATAGCTAATCTCTTCTCAAGAAACCTTTCACAAAACCTTTTACTCAAGTAAAACCTTCCACTTCTCAGTCAATCTGGAAGTGTTCCCAAGCTAAGTCAGTGATTAAACTCAGACATTGAAAGCAACCACGAGGCATTTTGTGTACAGTCTCTAAAAAGATAAATCAACATTCTTGCCTTTCATCTTTATAAATACTCATGTCTCTTGTGTGCAACCATTCATTTCGCAAATTTAAGACTAATGGATTAATTTTATAACAGATGCTTGCAGTGAATTTCAGTGATTAAGGTTGAACACAGACAACAGATGAAGTGGTGCAAGAGGAAATAGAGCGCTCATTTCTTTGACACTACTGCAGCCTTATCTTTCTCGATGAGAGAAATAAATGCAAACCTTATTTGTGAAAATGGTTTTCCTTTCAGATCCTTTCCTACCCTTCTAAATTTTAAATTAAGAGGACAATAAAATAATTTATTATGAGAGAAACAGGTCTTGTCATCTGTATAACACCCACACTCAGCAACATAAATTATTAGAGGCTTCCTCTTACTGACCCCTTTTTTCCCCATATGGTACACAAGTGGGACTCTATTAATCGGTGTGAATATATTTTTATAATTTCAGTCATACAAGTACCTGTTTTAATTTAATAAACTAGAGGCAAGTATTCTTTTGTCTCTGTTTTGTTCTTCGTACATAGATGCCCCACCTCCTGGCATTACAAAAAAATACAGGAAATAGACAACTTGAAATGTGAAATGCAAAATCTCATCAATCTTTGAAAGCTTATTTACAATTTCAAAAAAAAGGTGGGAAGTGAATGTCAGCCTTCCTGGCTGTGTCCCCTCCCAGCTTCCTGTGAAAATTAACTCTATCCCAAACAAACCCAAGACAAATAGAAAACATACATTCTTATTATTCTTCTATTCTTATTATGCTTTTCCTTTAACATCCCGCTTTCAATTATTTTAATAGTCAGATAAAAGTGTTAATTAAAATTAAGCATATATTTCCAAAAACTATTTCATTCAATATCCTCAGTCTTCATAAAAAGCAGAGGTTTATTTTACTTTTGTGTTTGAAATTTAAGTAAAGTTTTTCCCTTATTTTTATCTGAGTTCTCTCTATGCTGCAGTAAAAGTGCAACTGTACAGAGGATCGGTGGTTTGTAATTTGTATAACTTAGTTCAAGACACGTAATAAGCAGCTTGTTTATTACATATATTTCTTTTATTTTTATAATAAGCATAAATTTGTCTATTTAAAAACTGTTGTTTCAAAACTGTGGTTTAGATAAGAAATCAATAATGCCTTTTTAAGACTAAGCTCAGTGAAACGAAGTGCTGAAATAGTCCCTGATGAAATTGCACCTCAGCTGAACTCACAAAGAACAGTATTATGGAGAGAGGATAATGTCATACCTGCAGTATTATAGATTGCAGCCAATCAATCAGATATGTTATAATACCTAAGGGCACAGTCCTTTTGTACTAAAAAAATACCTTCAGGCCTCAAGGTAGAAAGATTGACACATTTAGTCTGGAGCAACCTAAATCAAATACTTCCCTGAAATGAGTGAATTAACCTTCCTGGAGGACACAGTGCAAACAGATACACACATTTTTTCCAGGTAGAAATGGAGTACTGGCCAAAGACTAAGCTAGAAGGCTAATACTCTGCACTGGAAAAACATGGAGGGAGCTATTGCCTTGTTGGAAATAAACATATATTTCCCCTAATGTAACTTCTGATGTGTGACCCACTGTGTGGTTTTGGTCATCACAGAATCAGAGAAAGGTAGAATGGGTGGGGTTGGAAGGGACTTCTTGAGTCCACCTAGTCCAACTCCCCAGCTCAGTCAGGGGCAGCTACAGCAAGTTGCCATGTCCAGTTGGGTTTTGAATTTCTCCACAGACGGAGACTCCATAACCTCTCTGGTCAACCTTTTCCAGTGGTCTGGCCATTCTGCAAGTTTTTGATCTATCTTGCTGTCTGCTATCTAATCAGAACTTCTTCAGCTTCTCTATGAAGATGTTTTACAGACAGTATAAAAAGCAATTTTAAAGTCAAGATAAACATAAAACTACTCTCCCCTCACCCACCAAACTAGTAACTTCATTATAGAAGGCTACCAGATTGCTTAAGCTTCCTTTCTCCCTTGTTAAGTCCATACTGACTACTCTCAACCAGTTTCTTGTCTTTCACATATTTGGAAATGGTTTCCAGGTTTTCAGGGCTCCATTACTTTCCCAGGGACTTAGATGAGGCTGACTTAACCTTCCTGAAGATATAGGCGGCATTTGTTGTCTTCCAGTTCTATGTAAACTTTTCCGATTCTCACGACCTTTCAGAGATAACTGAGAGTGGCCTTGCAATGACATCAGGCAGCTCCCACAACATTCATAGATGCAACCACCAGGTTGTTGAAGCGCTACCAACCCGGTTCTCCTCCACCAAGGGTGAATCTTCCTTGCCCTATTCATTAGCAGCAGGTGCTTCCTGGTTTTCTGGAGTTTCAAAGCCTCGTCCACAAGCACTGCGACCAAGTCTTTTCATGAAGATGGCTTTTGTTGTTCCTGCCAAGCCAGTAGATAAGCCAAAATAAACTTTCTCATTTCCCATACTCTCTTCTTATCCTCCTAGGAAAGTAGTCTTTGAAAGTTCCAAGGAATTTTAGAGATACTTATGGTTCACTTTTCAGATAATATCCCAATTTCTTCTTTATAAATGCATTAGCCTCTATCTATTATTACTAATAATTGCATTTGTTAACACGGGAGACAAAAATACAGCTGTGTGTTCTATGCTTCTAAATAAAAGTAGTTTGATTTGTCAGAGCCACTATGGGCTTCAAGTACCTGGTGGAATCCTTAGAATGCTTTCAAGGAACAAGATATGCTCTGTACTCTAAAGACCTATAAATGACTAGAAATAAACATGCAGATACTTAATAGACATTAAATGCACCAAATAAATGCTGTTTAGAAGACAGTATTTTGATCTAGTTTAAAAAAAAAAATAGAAGCTCGCCTATGATATCTAAAATATTTACATGGGTTTTTTTCATATAAGGCTCTAAATGTTAATGGTTTTGGACCATACCTTATCCTAAACATAATAAACTAACCTTTTTTGGTGACACAATTGTTATCTGGATAATATTCCTTTCCCTAACACTTCATATGTAAGTAAAGAAAGCTCAGTTTACACGGTGAGCTTTACAAAATATAGCTGTAAATTAATTCATTTAATTAATTCTAATATTCTCTAAAAATACTCATCTTCCTACCTTTCCTTACCAGAAATGGTACAATTATTTCTCATAATTTTATGACACTTTATTCAGAAATATATAGCGAACAATTAAATCACCATAAAATCAAGTACTTGCTTTGCTGGGTGTAAGTAAGGTGTTAAAAGCAATGGATGGTATGAAAGAAAGTAAAAGCTTATCGCTTAGAGAATTCCAGCTGAACTGCTTTTATGACTTTGCCTCACTTTAGCTAAAATTTTCTCTGATGTTAGAGGTTTTGAAATCCCCGGGAGGGTTTTATCCCCAGGAAGAGTCTTATTTTCCATTTCAAAAAGAACGAAAACAATTCTTTGTTTCTACTCCTTTTGATACACATACACATTTTTATATGGTTTGTGGCATTAAAGAGCATTAAACCCCAAACCTCAAAACTTAGAAATTGAATAAAGTTTTGCTTTTGAGACGTTGACCATTACTGGCTTTACTATTCCTTTGGTTTTGTAGACAAATCATAATGCAACAAACTCATGTGATCAACAAGGGTTTTTCATTGATTCACTACTTGCAACCCTGTATACCTCAGCACCCACTAAGCTGTCAGATGTGTTTCCACCTATTTACCCACCAGCTTCATTCAGACACACAGACAGAAAAGAATTTCTGGTGAGGACTGAAGAAAGAGAGAGACTGGAAAGGAGTCAAGCAGGCACACCTCTCACCTGGCATATGTGAAAGAGAATCCCTGTTGAACAGTTCAAAACCTGGACTGGCACTGAGGTCATCCACTTGAGAGTCATAATGAAATTTTTATAATACTGGTGAAGCAGGCTATCCCTGTATTTTTCCTCTCTGTTTTGCCAAAGGTTTGAAAACTGCTTTCCACCTCACAATGACTGAAATCTCGTATGTTTGAGTATTTATCGTGATGTTTCTGCTATATTGGTTTGTGTAATGATGGAAAACTCAGAAATCTATTGTCACCAAAGGAAATAAAAAGAAAAACCAAGGTTCTAAGATTCAGGTTTGCCACTGGCACAGACTGAGCACTTGATCCTCTAACATACATAGGCCCCCCAAACAGAGAAAGTATTATGCCTTCTGAAGGCCCTTCGCAGATCAGTGAAAAAGGCTCTACGTCTCTGATACCTCTGTTAGCCATCATTATGGCATTCAAGCATCACTAATGATAATTAAATATTTAACTAGTCTGCATCTGGGGCAATAGTTGGCAGCCAGGCTGGGCAGTAACTCTGGAAGCAGCAGACAATCAGAGCAGAAGGAATTATTGTGATCATTTCTTAATGAGGTGGCTAAAATGGCTCTTAGCTAATCAATGAAAAAGGCTTACTTATTCAGGCCTTGTTTAGAAACAACCTGAATTACACTTATGCAAATAAGAGCTTGCAGTCAGATTACAGAGACTTTCGTATTTTGGTATTACTGAGAAATATCCACGCCACAATGTAATTGAACTTGCAGACAAAGTGTGGGAAATTGCTAATTGCCCCATAAATACACAGATGTGTAGCACCCCAGTTGTGTAACAGGCTCCAGTTACATAAAATAAGAACAAAATACAGCATCAGCATTCCAGCTTGTCAACACATTGATCAACTCACCCTTTTATTGCTCAGTTATGAGTCACCTTTCTTATCTCCCTCTCCTATCTGCTGTAGCAAAATTTAGAACTGGTATTTAGAGGAGGGCAAAGGGAAAAGAGAGAAAATGGTACTGTCCTGTTTATTAAAATGCAACAGCTAACATAAGACATTAAGTTTATAGTTAGACACCTGAATTAAATAGGTCTGCTTCTCAAAAATGCTCTCAGTCATAGATTGTGTGTGCAGAGTACTTTGGAAAAACAGGACAAGTTTTTAGATACATATTAGCACAGGGCACTGAATAGTTTGTATAGGAGGCTGGAATATATGCTGTGTTAAAATTTAGGATTTGTTTACTGGAAATGGAATGTATAGCATCCTCAATGATGCCTTAGTTCACGTTTGCTGTCTGAAGGGATCTTTGAAGCAGAGACCAAACTGTGACCAATCTGACTTTGAAGAACACTGGAGTCTTCTTAAGTATTTGCAGCAAAACTAGGACTTTTTTTTGGCTTTCAGAGTTGATATCCCTCTCAGTCTAAGGGAGGCAGCAAAGTTTTACTTCCCAGATGTCCCTTTTGTTCTGTGAAGATTAAACATTCCATAGCCCAAAGAAAAAAAAAAAAAAAAAAGAAAAAGAAGATATTTATTTTCCTCAGAGCAAAGCCAAAGCCAAGTATTAAATATTCTCCTACCAAGCTCTTATTGATTTTTTTAAAAATATACTAGGAAATCAAGGCAAAACCCTCAGGTCTCTAATTTTCTTCAACTTATTTCAAAAATCAAATATTTCTCAGTCATTCATACATACAACCTCTCCATTAAGCAGAAAAAGCTCCCATGACAACTATATTTACTTTGGTCTTTAAGCCAGAAATTTTGAGGACAACAAATTTCCTTTATTTTGTGTTGTTTCTATCTGTTATATTTACATATACACAAGAAAAATGAAAGTGTACGTCTTCCAGGTATGCCTAAGAGTGGTAAATTGTCAGGAAAAAACACCAAATATATTGACTGCTGACTAACATAGATTAACTTTCCCAATACAGTGTAAAAATCCTTTCCACTTCCAAATTTATATAAAGAGTAAGCATTTCTGAAGGATGCCACCAATTATATGACTTCCTCAGGTTGTTTTAAGGTGCAAGTTTCCCTTTCCATACCATAAATACTCCAAAAGAAACCCTCAACAATATAGTGATTGTTCTGCAGTGGAAAAAAAAAAAAAAGTACCCACTCAGTACATCTGCGACTTTCTACAAAGTGCAGTGGTCCACTGTCTAGAGGTAGAAATAAGAAAATTAAGTGTATTCTTCCATCAAAAAAAACCCCTGAATATAACAAGTTATCCCAAAGAGTATAATCTCCCTGTACAAAACACACATGCACTTTCTATTATTTTGACTGTGTGCCAGTAACATTTATTTTGAAATGTAAAGCACTTACTGCAGTGCTTTCACATTCCATGCTTCATTTTTAAATTTTCTCTTGTCAAAACTGGAACTATAGATTTAATTTTGACAAGGAAAAGAAATAAAATGTATTCTAATATGACCCAGAAGCTTCTTGAGGTTACAGAGGGCCATGCAGAAGGAATAATATGATTAAAATTTAACTCTGAACAGATAAATTGTAAACACAACAGATGCTAACACATATTTTGCATTCTTGCAAAGTAAGCTATTAATGGAAGAAATAGTCTTTGTTTATCAAATTCTCACTGCAGTGCTCAAAAAGTACTGCGCAACTAAGAAAGCCAGAAAAATTTAAAGCTGTGAAAAGTAGAATTGGATGCTTACTGAGATTTAAAGAAGATAAGAAATTTGAAAAGAAAACATGATAATAGTAGAAGAATAACAATTTTAAATGGCCAATCCTTTCATACACTCTTTGATGATATTTTCTTTTTTCTTTTGATACTGATTTGGTAAGGTTATTGTACTACCGCAATGAAAAATAAAACTAAAAAATCTACCACTTTTAAAGTCAAGTTGGGTATACCTCCTTCGTTGTATAAGAATGAGATGAAATTTGTCTTTTAACACCCAAATGGTGATATAGCTTTCAGTGGTGATGCAGTAGAGAATATTACTTTTGTTAGCCATATGGATGTGTTAGCTGCTGCTGCTACATGCCAGGAGATGCATGTCTGCTCTTTCCGCAAACAGGAGCTGGTCAGAAAGCCCAAGAGCTGTAACAAGCTGACTTGCCTTCTGGAATCAGAAACTTTCTGCCCATAAAAAATTTCAGCCCTGAAAAAGGCCCATCAGCAGCTATGATGGTATCAGCCTGGATTTCAGAAGATGGTTATTCCCAAGGAAATTTTAGCAGTAGAATTACTGCTTTGATTTATGGTCACAGCAGAGAAGCTTAAGGCTAACCACTGTGGTGGACTCTCAACCCAATGGAAGTCCTCTTTCATGCAAAATTTTAATCACTAGCATTAGGATTTTGGGATTGGGGGGATGTACCTTCCGCGCAAGACTGCCTGTTATTGATAGTGTAAGGTGGAGAGACTATGTCTGTACTGAGGGATTCTAGAATTCACTGGAAGAGTTAATCTGGGAGGTCTTTACTGGAAAAGCCCAAATGTAACTTAAAAATTTCTTCCTTTTTAGTTTGTAGAAAATACAGGAAAAAAAAGAGGCATGCATACAGTAGCAACAATAATGAAACTAGATTTAATATAAAACATACTCTATTAGGGTTATATGAAGTAGGAAACTTCATCAGGTGGAAAGCTCTCTCTTTTTGACCTTCTAGATCCTTCAATTGTTTGTTGAAAAGTAAATATGACTGACATTGTTTCCAAAGGGATCTCTAAACAGAAAAGAGAAAACCCTATTTTTCAATACAATAAAGCAATCTAGTGTAAGGTCCCTCATAAAAACTGTATGGCGCAATGTTATGTAACAATTGTTTTCCATTCTCTTCTAATAGCAGAAAAATATGCAAACCTTTATGAATAAAAACACTAGCAGAAAAAAAAAAAAGAGAAAAAAAGTACACCAGTAGTCCGTTATTCTGGAGTCACTATTATAATAAATTCAATGGAATACAGTTCAATTGGAGTTATCACTTATGGGAGGTAAAAGCAAAACAGGAAGATAACAAGATGCCATCCAACAAAGCAAAGGCAGAAAATGGTAAAAGTAATTTTCAATACAGAACACAAGCCAGAAATCTGCCTGGTTTAACATATATTAGAAGACAGGTAAAATCTATGTCCTTCCTCATGATGCGCAATGGCTCCAGAAATTCAGCAGCTACATGCACAAAATACTCAGCAGCAAAAAGTGTTATGCAAAGGAGGCTACAGCATTCCTGGAACCTGGCAGGAAGAGCAAGGACTGTGAAGGAAAGATTTTGAAGCCAGTCTGTACTTATGTTCACATGATTGAATGCTACAACACAGCAGCTCTAAATATTTCTCTCCATAAAACGACACTTTAATTTTCTAAAATCAGCATAATTTTCATGCACCAAATGCTGAGTTATGACATGAAATACTTATTTGCATGAATTTCCATCATGCTGTCAACTCAAAGTTTCTTGGCAAACCTATATGTTTGCACCTGCTCCAGTTATCGAGGCTGGCAAACCAACCTTCATGGGGCACATAAGCCTGACTTTGCTTTCTTCATCCACTTGTGTTCTCCTTTCATCTTTCCCCATTACATACAGTAACAGAAAGTCCTTGCTTTGAGTCAAAGGCTGCTAATTCAATTAAGACTTCTGTCTTACAAAATCACTGCCACCCAAAGCTTGGTGCTTCTGATTTAAGACAGGGAAACAATAAAGATAATTGGATTAAACAGATTACACTTCATTCTGTAGCAAAAAATAGTGAAAAATGCTTTACAGAATTTAATATTGATTGCGTTTGACCTTGTTTTTTTTGAAAAATAAATATCCTACCCATTTTTTTATTCTATATTTTGCTCTTTATCCACTAAAGCCATAAGTGATTAATTAAAAAATGTAAAGAGCTGAAAAGTGTCAATTTCCAAAGTCAGTTTTGTGATGCAGGGAAAATCAGTCATGTTATCCTACATTTAATGTAGTCTTAGTGGAGATTTGAATCTGGCTCTATATTCTTATTCTATATTTTAATTATATTATATAGTCATTCACAAAACTTTTGAAGCCTGCATAATATCTCCACAGTCCCACAGCTACAAACCAACAACTTCAAAGAATAGTGAATAAAGTGCCAATTTCATATAACAAAACCATTTGTTCAAGGACTTGTGCAGCTGTACAAAATTACATTATCTTTATATATATATATATATAATGTTAAATTAATTCTGAATTTGGTCCCAAATGCTTATTTACCAGCTATGAATTTTATAATGAACTAGACTGTTGTGAAGAAAACTATTAAGAGTTTTGAAAGAAAACTGGGAAGAAAAGAGACTTATTATTTAAATGATCAACTCAAATGCCTGAAAAGGTTTTAAAGTCCTTATGCGTATTCATAGAATTTTGTAATTTTTCTTTACAATAGGGTGATGCAGCCAAGTTTTAAACGTTAACTGAGTTAGCAAATTGCTTTCCACTTCCATCAAGAGACAATCCACAAGTTCACAGATCCAATTATATCCCTATATTTTCCTTTTTATTCAATTAACCATTATCTGTTTGCAGATACGATATTTCTTATGATAAGGATCTGGTTACCTACTTCCGACCAAAAGATTTTACATTGGAATGGATAAGAAACTGTTGCAGAATGTAGTCTATGCACAGACTATAGGGATGATTTTGATCCTAAACTTTGTTTTTTGTTCTTTGCAAACTTACATGACCAAATAACTGTCGTGAAAGGTTTTATCATAGTTGGGTTTTTTTGTTTCTTTGGTTGTTGTTGTTTTTTGCTTGGTTGGTTGTTTTTGTGTGTGTGTTTTGTTGTTGTTTTTTAAACAAAAGAATAAATAAATCACGAAAGTAGCAACATCCCTATAAGTAGGTTCAGCATTTCAGAGCTGCATAAATTACAGATTCCTTAGCAAGGTCTGCTTTTGGCCTCATTTAAATTCCACAAACTGAAGCTTGGCAGAATACTTGCACATCATCTTTATTCAGTTGAGAAAGACAGGCTTCTTAAGCACTGTCTCGGATGAAAAGCATGATCACTTATCCTTCAGTTGCTTACACTCCACTCATTCTGATTGTAACAATAGAGCAGATTTACCCTGTTGAATAGAAACTGCTTAAATAAGTTCTTCCCCCTACTTCAGTCTCTCTAAGGTTAAAGCTGTAATTTGACATTATTGTATTAAGACTAATAATTTTTTGCTGTCTACATAAACATGCATGAGAATTATAGTACCTATTCATACCTTCAAGTACTCATACATAAACATTTTACCCATTTAACATGAAATAATTATTGCTCTGTAATATTGTTGGTACTCTGAGCCATTTAAGTCAGTCAGAAAAGTATTAAAAAGTAATTTTTTCACAATGTCGCATCCATATTATATTTCATTCTGAGAGCAATCCTTTGGCATCTGTGTGCCTACTGGGATTCAGAAATCTTCTGTAAGATCATTTTACTACAAAAAAGACTCACTTGGATATAAACAGCCTGCCACTGAGCTGACAGCAGACTTTTCATCAGTCACAATTCTCTCTACCTCTATCTCCAACTTTTCAAGAAGTGAAAATTCGACTATTTAATGGGTTGTATGAGAACAAGCTCTATATGACTATTTTGAGACTCTGTAGGAGACAGCCAGCTCTTTCCCTTAGGAGGTCAAGTACCTGAGATTACCATATGTCACTCCAGAGAGCTGGTCTGAAAGGGCTGACCTTGTGCCTCTTTCTGATTTCGTGAGCAGCAGCCTGACAGGACACTTACCCATCACCATTAATAATCAGAGAAAGCCAGGCTCTTGGAGCACTGGTTTGGATGAAGAACAAGATTAAAGATGGTTACAGAGTTCCACATGAGTTATTAGCTGTTAGCCTGATGTAAACATGACTAACGGATAATGGAATTAGTTTGGCTGAGCAGAAATCACCCGGAGGAGCCTAACACTTCTTTTCCATCGTGAAATATTTCATAGAGGAGGGAGAAGGGTAGGGAAAGTCTCGCATGTCACTTTGAGAGCCTGGGTGGGTTATGACATTGCGTGAAAAAGAATCCTCTCAAGGAGGCAGATGTGCTTTTTGTCTTTGCATAGGCAATTTGGAGCTAGAAGGAAAACAAAATTAATGTGGGGAATGGGACAAACTGATAGAAAATGTTTCTGATCTCAAATCACTTATAGTCCTACCTTCTGTGAATATATTTCACTAAACTACTGAGTATTTTTGTCATTATGGACTTTTTTCACGGAATCTGTGCACTTATTTTGTTACTAAATTTTTAGCCACTTTTTTTTTTTTTCCTTAATGCCATTTAACTCAATAAACAACAACAGACCTGATATTTCGTTGTTAAGCAGGGACTAAGCAAACTGAATTTGGGATCTAGCAAAATTGCCTGCAGGAGTCAACAAGCAATTTTCTCCTGAACAATCAGCAATCAGATCTTAAAAATAAAAGATAAAATGGTCTGGATTTCAGGTACACACATAGACATCTAGACAAACACCAAGGACAAGCAAGGTATTGTCACAGATTTTTGTGAATGTATAGCATTCACACAGAAAAAAAAAAGAATCACAGGCTAAACTGTAACCCCATCTTCCACTCCCATTTTTTCTTATGAAGAACAAAGAAAGAGGATGGACAAACATGAGGAAAAAGAAGCACAGGGAGGAGTGGGTGCTAGTGAAAAATCTTATTTTCTTTTGCATCCACGTGAAGTCGTGAAATCAATAGCATGTCAGTTGTTTATAATTCATCTCTGTGAGTTTATTAGCTGCCTTTTGTTCTGTTAAAGCTGATCAGGAGAAAAAAAAAGTAGAAGAGGGGAAACATTTGTGAAAATGTGCTGAAAAAAAGCCCAACAAATAATTTACCACTTTTCTTTCCTGTTTTGTGGAATGCATTTTAGAGCAATGATAGGAATGACAAAACAAACCTTTGTGATCACAGGATCTGGAGACATTTTAAAGTGGCATTTCAGAAGAATAAAAAGTAGCTTGCAGGAGGGCGGGGAAAGAATCAATTTCACCTGAAATGAACTCCTCAAGTCACTAATATCCTGGAAAATTGATTCTTGATTTTTCTCATTCTTATAGTAGAAAGATTGAAAAACATTAAACACAGATCTGCAAATTTCAGTAATTTAATCAAGGATTTGGAACAAATTTGTTTCAAGGATGTAGTGCAATTGCAATTCTGTATATGCTTCTTATAAAGTCTATAAATTTCCTGCAGCTCTTTTTTCTGCATATGGTCACTGTAGATAACACTATATAGGACATCCAGTACTTCTATTTAGAGCAGCTGCAAAGCATGCTGCAATGTGAGTACGCAGTGCCCCAGGTAAACAGCACGATATCCCTTCAGTCACTGTGGACCCTTTTTCCTGAAGGTGCTTTTGTTCTACTCATTTCTCTGTTCAAAAGCATGTGCTCACTCATTCCACAAACTTATTTCTCAGCTTAGAAGATGAAACACTGGAAACAGCCTTTTCCAAGCACTAGAGTAAGTCAGAGGAAAGACAAGTAAAAATAGGAAGAGAGAAAAAAAAGATAAAAATATTCTTCTTTTAAAAAATCTGTAAATCGCAAGGCAACTGATCATTATTTGACTTTCATACTTCCTTTTGCACCCTCTACAAATAAAAATACATAAACGGAGAATTTTAATGCCATCTTTTCAGTAGAGGAAACAAAAATGGTCAATACTCCATTCAGTTTTGTATTGGAAGAAGATATAGGTAGAATTTTTTCATGTTCCACATACATAGGTAGTTAAACTTTCTTTTCTGTGTGGTATAATGTCCTTCTGTGGAAATCTTCAAAAAACTGTTCATTAAAAGTGGGTTCATAATATTTAGAATATGAGTTTTCGGCAGAGCTTCCATTATAAAGGAAACTGAGTTTGTATCCCCTGCATCTACCACACTTAATATGCACCTTCTGAAAATACTGACATGAGTGAATTTCTACTGTAAGCTTTACAGCTACAATGTCAATAGATGCCTTACTACTGTTACCCCGAACTCTATTCCTGAACTTTTCAGGAAACAAACAAACAAACAACAAATAACATAGCATGGTAACTGCAATGTGAGCAAACCAAGAAAACATACATTACAACAAAACAAAAATTGTTTTTTGTTTTTTTTCTGTCCTGTTCAGGAAGGAAAAAAAAAAAGACAAACAACAACAAACTTTTTCATGGAACTAATATAAAGAAAACACAAATGAAAGAGGTTTAAAATATAGCAGTATGGTTATTTACAGCACAGTTTGATGGCAGTGAAAATGAAGCACATCAAACTTTTTAAAGATTAAAAGAGTTTCTATTTACTACATAAAAACTTGCTTTCATAATCTTCCAAAGACCAAAACACTAGTGATACAAAGAATACTAAACAGTGTATATAGTGGGACTGTTCATTTGCACACCCATATATACCCTATGAATAAATGCTTCAGAATGTAGCACATGACTTTCTAAGCATTAATGAATAAAACATCTTGACAGATCCTCACAGAATACGAATAACAGCAACTATATTTCACAAAGACACAAAAGTAGAAAGAAGTGATCTGAAAAAATCCGTCAGGGCAAGTAGCAGAATATACCAGAGCTAGGATGTGGACTAAATCCAATTGTGTATCATCAACATTGGCTTGGTCCTTCTTGGCTTTAAGTGATAGATTAAAAAACCAAAAGGTTCATATCTAAAAGATTATTTTACTTTAAAAACTGCATCCTGAGGATACAAAATCAGATTCATAGTTGACAGCATTACTCAAGAACTACATAACCTGGCAAAGCAAGTGCTTTCCTCAGCTTCTGAGATTTGACTTAATGATTATCTTGTGGGTGCCTTCCTACTGCAGGAAGTCACATGCACAGAGTGTGCAACATGTATTTGGCTTTACGATCTATCATGCATGTAACCTTGAAATACTCACCCTTAATCAAAAAGAAAGCATCTGAAACACCACCAGTTTCTTTAATAGCTTAGAACAGGGGTGGCAAACTCATTTTCACTGGGGGCCATATCAGCCTCGCAGTTGCCTTCAAAGGGCTGAATGTAATTTTAGGACTGTATAAATGTAGGAGTAGTTACATTTAAATGTACATAAATGTTCTAGCTTAGAAGATCCATGATAGCACAAAACAATGAGTCTTTGGTGAAGGAAAGACATCCAGAGGGGGAAAAAAAAAAAAGAGAGAGAGAGAGGGAGAAAAGAGAAAAGGGAAAAGGGAAAAGACAAAAGGGAAAATGGAAAAGAGAAAAGAGAAAAGAGAAAAAAGAGAAAAGCTACACTTCATTTCAATTTTCCAGGCTGATTGCAATCTATAGAAAATGCACAGCAATTTATTTGTTGACTTAAAATTTGTGGCTATTCTAAATTGTATATTGTGTTCAAAGGAACATTATTCTGTGTAGAAAATAATAAGAAACTTGATTATTCAGATGCACTGTGTCATGAATACTATGGAACTCTTCTTTCCCCTAGAGAGTGGATGACTATCTATAAACCCCCTGTTTATAACAATTACATTTTAATAGCACTGTGTGTAATTCACTGCTTTTATTTGATATGTGCTACCCTCTTGCATCTTGCAGAAGCTTGCCAAAAGGCATCATTTTTTTCAAGATGAATTAGTTATATTTTTTTAGTTTTACCTATTCATGATGTTACAGCATTATCTTGAATTTGATTTCTACACATTGATCAAAAATTGGTTTTCTTATTCAATTCACAAACTATGTATACATTTAAGGTACCTAAGCTAATTTTAAACTCTGCATATTTTAACTACCTATAACCTGATAATCACTAGGAAGTATACATAGCTGAAAGAAAAAAACAACTGGTTTGTAGGCATCTAAGTGAATTTTTTGTATAAGAAGCTCACAGCTGTTCTTCTGATCTTTATGGTGCCTGATCTACGCAGATGAAATGGGGACTTACTCTATTATCTTCTGGATGCCCCAAACACTGTGTTGGAGAGATAAGGTTTAAAAGTTCATCCTATCCTTATATTCACAATATCTTAGCAGTAAGCAGTTACCAACACATTTAAAAATCGCTTTAACTGAATCCAAGTTAAAGTAAAATGTATATTTTCCCCCCAGCTTTCAAAATAATACTTTTTTTTTTTCTTCAACTTCATTACTTTTAAATATGTTCGAAAGACTCAGTCTATTGAGCTACGGTTAGATGAGATGTAGCTGTTATGATCTTAGAGGGGACATGGCAGTAAAGTATTCACAATCTTTTCCTTACTTTATACCCCAGCTGGCACACTTGGAGAGAACCCCTGCTTTACCGCCTCCAACAAAAATCATTACCTTTCGGTGAAACCTTGTATTCCCATAGCCATTCTACCCCAACAAGTCTTCCAAAGCATCCGGGCAGAATCAGTCCTTCTCCTGGAAAATTACTATATTTGCTGCCTACAGAAGAAATCAGCTGACTGCACTTTTAAAATAAAATAAGTACTTTTCTGCTTCCTTAGATATGTGTGCTTTTTATATCCTGTCCTTGACTGACCAATTAAAAACTTTTTACTTGGTCAGAGAAATTTCATCCCCTCTCTTCCTTTGGTGAACCACTGATACATTTCATTGTGATACACAATCAATAAACACTACTAATTTTGTATCTTTTTATTCTACACTATTAATAGCAAACATACCTGACAAATATTTCAATGTTATACAGATATGTAGCTCATTATTAAGATAAAACTTAGTAGTAATTAGTCATTCTCAGGTGTCTGATCTTCAGCATCTTTTTCTAAGCCACTGCCAACTCCTTCTCATGACTCAACCTAACTTTTACCTGTACAATGACAAGCAGACTTGGATCTTTTGCCCTCGTTAGTGAATACTGAGGATCACCGTCATTTTGGTTTTTTTGCATAAATTATGCTGATTACTGCCTCCCACAGAAGCCTACTGTCAAATTTTATTTTTTATTTTACACCAGACCTTCAGTACTTTATTACATGAAATCTCAAACTGAAGTGTCAAAAATATTTTTTTCATTCTATTGTCACTCAATGGGAAAGACCATAGCAGTAGTGGAGTGTGTGTTGGTGTTGGCTGGAGTAGAGTTGATTTTCTTCATAGCAGCTACTATGCTGCTGTATTTTGGATTTGTATTCAACATAGCATTGATAACACAGGGATGTTTTAGCTATTGCTAAGCAGTGCTTGCAGACAGCCAAGGCCTTTTCTGCTCCTCATACCACCCCACCAGCGAGTAAGCTGAGAGTACACAAGAAGTTGGGAGGGGACACAGCTGGGACAGCTGACCATAGCTGACCAAAGGGATATTCCATACCGTAAGATGTCATGCTCAGCATATAAAGCTGGGGGAAAGTTGGCCAGAGGGGCCACTGCTCAGGGACTGGCTGGGCATTGGTCAGCTGGTGGCAGGCAATTGTTTTCATTTGCATCACGTGTCTTTCTTGGGGTTTATTTCCCTCCCTTTGCTATTTTCCTTTTCATTACCATTTCTTCTTATTCTTTTGTTTTATTTTATTTAAGTTATTAAACCGTTCTTATCTCAACCCATGAGTTTTCTCAGTTTTACCCTTCCAATTCTCTTTCCCCACCCTACTGGTGATGGGAGTCAGCAAGTACTGTGTGATGTTTAGTTGGTGTCTGGAGTTAAACTATGACAGAGTGTGAGAGTAATTTTTTTCAGATTAAGAAGGTGGTGATAAAAATCCTACGTTTTCGAGCATTACTTTTTTGGTCTCCTTTCCATCAGCCTTTCAGAGGACTCAGGTTTGTGTAATGTATTCTTAACTAACTGGGCATGCTCAGCACAGTCGTTAAATTGAGATCGTATTACCATAAAATGTAACTAGCTAGCTTGCCTTTTTTTTTTTTTTTTTTAATTAGAAGTCAGCTAGCTACACACTTTCCATTACGAGCAGAAGACAGCCCAACAAATGGATTACATCTTTCCTCGTATTGCTCATGCTGTTGTAGAATGTGATTATTTCAATTTTATTGGCAATCTGTCATTTTGCTAATTCAGTATATGACAGTATAGGACAGCAGCTGAAAACTATGCACAACTCTCCTTCCTTGCAGGTTGCTAGATTCCCTTTTATACCTTTGTGATTCTCTGCTTGTGAATGGGATTAAAGCAAAAAAAATATCTTGTGTTTTATGAGACCTCATTTCAGAGTGATTCTTTCATGCTCTGGATGAAAGTGAAAAGGTTTCTAACAAGTTGGTAACTAATGTTTTTTACAAACTTAAGTTGCTGTTCCTTTGGAAGCAAAGAGTGTTACAGCTGTTGAGTAAAAGGTATTATTTGGTTTACTAATAACCATTTTAAGATCTGTAATCTATAGCTTGCACTGTTGGCCTATGCAATGGGCTTTCACAGCTTGTTCTATTTCCTTATGCACCTGAGGTTCATATAAATAGGTCAAAATTTTATTTTTTTGTAATTCAAATAACATTCATGCACTGTTATGAAAATATGTTTTTCTGCAATGACACAGAGTCACAAGTCTGCTGTCTCTGTTTAAAATCTAGTTTGTAGTAACAGCAACATATGGGGTAACTTTGAAAGAGAATATATATAAAGTCCCAGGCTCTAATGACTTAAATACAACCTGCAGTGTCTTATGCTCGTTTATTGCTGGACTGCACTGTACTGAATGACGGGCCTGTAATCAAGCTCCTGTCTTTCCTTCATGAACATCTAAAAGGTTTTAAAGAGTGGTGTCTATGTTTTGGCAAAATCTCACACTTTGAAAGTTCTTTTCACCAAGCTACTAGTGGAAAGATCAATAACAATCAACTTCAGCAATCCTCAATATCCTTTTATAAAAATTTGTATTTATATGTTCTCATGGGTCATGGCTGAGGTGACAGAGCACTGGAAGAGGCTGCCCAGGGAGGTTGTGAAGTCTCCTTCTCTGGAGATATTCAAAACCCTCCTGGACACATTCTTGTGTAACCTGACCTAGGTCCTCCTGCCCCAGCAGGGAGATTGCACTGGATGATCTTTCAAAGTCCCTTCCAACCCCTAACATTCTGTGATTCTGTGATTTTCAAAATGTTTCTTTTCAGCCTTTGCTCACATTTTTATTACCAAAGCAGAGGCTTCTCTTTGAAGTTATGTACTGCAAAACACCAGGCACAATATCTGTGCCAATCTCCTACTTGGAAGAATCAGCAGACAGCCTGAAGGTTTGCTTCCTATAAAAATATTTCAGGACTTGATCTCTCTAACAGAAACTCCTTCAGTTTCCCACAATCCCTACCAAAAGTTATGGTTTCTGTCACATATATCTTCCAGAATAAAAAACTTTTTTTTTTTCCCCTGTATTTACCAATCCATGGATGTGTTGTACCCCTGTACTGCTAAAGCAGGTATTCCAGAGATGGACTTAAATATCTTGAGATATATTTGTACATTTGTTTTATCTACTATTTTCCTTATTACTTTCTTGTCTGTTTTCCCTACTTACTGTTTTCCTATTTACTATTTTCCCTATTTGTGTTTCATATGGTCTAAATTTTTGTCTCTTCCCAGTGCTGTTCAGAAACTCTGGTCACCCTTCTCCATTTGTTTCTTCCCCTCAGATTAAATGACCAATATGTTCTCTACTACATCAAAGAAGTATATTTTCACAGAAGATATCCTAGATGCCTGTCATGGATGAATCCCAGACAGCAACTAGGATCCTGCAGCCACTAATTCACCCCACCCCCCGAAGTGGGATGGGAGAGAGGATCGAAAGAGAAGGGAGAAACTCATGGGTTGAGATAAGAACAGTTTAATAGGACAGCAAAGGAAGGGAAAATAATAACAATAACAATATACACAAAATAAGTGATGTACAATGCAATTGCTCACCACCTGGTCACTAATACCCAGCCTGTCCCCAAGTGGCAATCACAAACATTGGTCCCATACAGTTGATCCCAAAAGAGCGGAGACCCGGACAACAGTTCAAACTTGAACACAATTGCACCAAACAGTTGATCCTGGAAGAAGAGAGTGAGCTGGAAAAAACAACTCCAGCTATATACAGAGCATGACACTAATGGTAGGGAATAGCTCATTGGCCAGCCTCGATATCAACTAGGTGCTGTCTTGTTATGCTTCTTCTCAGCTTCTATGTGCACCTGCAGCTGGAAAGTTGAAAAAGTCCTTGGTTTCCTTGGGAACAGTCAAAATATCAGTGAGCCCTGACATTCTTTTCATGACAACTCCAAAACACAGCCTAGCTACTGGGAAGAAAAACAATTAGCTCTGTCCCAGGCAAAGGCATGGGAAGTCCAGTATGTTATCACATTATTTTCATACTAAATCCAAAACAAAAGACCATGCTGGTTACTAAAAAGAAAAGATTCTAAGTATTATTAAGAAAATTAACTCAATAGCAGCAAAACCAGCACAATGCCAAAGGCAACACAAAAAGTAATCTGAGGTTGTTGTCTTTTAAAATAAAAGCATTGAAAAAGCACGTCTCCTAGAATTTCTCATTTTTTAGTAGCAAAAAAAATCTTCCTTTTCACATTTCTTTAATTATTTGGAAAGAATTCCATCATAATTTTATCTTGGAGGTACAGGTGATTTGGTGTTGGTGTATTTGTTTGTTTGGTCGGTTTGTTTTGTTTTGAGCAGGGTAAAATACATACTTATTATGTGTCATCTGCTCATTATTCAAAAAACTTGATTATGGAATTTCACTTTTCCTCAAGGAAAGGGGATCCCCCTAATTACATGAATTGTGAGTAGGGTTGGAGTCTTGCTTTGCCTCTGAACTCTGAAGTACTTTGCATCCTCTATAATGTAATAGAAACAGCCTCTTGACAATTCCAGGTCTTTTACCAAGACCTTATTACAAGCTGTCACTCTCCAGTTTATTAACTTATACATGTATTTCAGATACTCTAATAATATGGATAAAATTGCCACTATATACAGTGAAGTTTACCTTCTTACTCCCTTGTCACCTGCTTGGTAACTATTTCACTGTTTCTGATGTAGAAGTGACTAATCTGAAATTTAAAACTCCTTTCCCTAGGCAGATATCTATTCCATTTTAGCTGTAATATTGATCAGTTGCAGCTCAGCAGAATTTTTCTGGTCAAAGTATTCCTCTTTTTCCAGCCTCTAAACACCACTATCCCTTGCAAAGCAGTAGTCTACTACAGTGCTTCCATCTTTTTCCAGATAGACTTGTATTTACTCATATCTGCAGTCTAAATGCTAGGGTTTTATTGTTTCCAGTTCTGAACCATGTGAGCACTTCTGCCTCAAGTATTTTTTCTGAGGTTGTTGGTAGTGCTCTGAATTCTGTTTGCTCATTTCCTAGCCAGCATTTTCACCTTTTGAGAGAAATATAACAAGTTTCATGGCCAGGTGCATATAACATGATTATGTGCAAAATAGCCTGCAGGAACAAGCAAGGAATAAGTGATAGGACTGGTTTTGAAATCCAATCAGACCACTCTGGCACATGTATTTGATAAGTCTAGATAGCGTTTCAAGGTGTCTTGCTTATTCTTTTGTATCTCTTCCATACACTTATGAATTCATTTAAATTGGCATTGATCTGTCACATCCCCTTGGGCCTTGAAGTCGTATATCTGAGAACAGAACTAAACATGGCACTTTTCAAGTTCTACAGTAGATCTAGTCACATCAAACTGACTGACACAAGGACACTTAAAAGCTACTTCAGGTAAGAGTGCTTCAGAAAAGCTCAGGCCACTACTATTTCTAGCTACCTTTAGTGTATCAAAAGGCAGCAATGACACAAATTCAAATAATTCATCATAAGTAGTTTCTACTTTTCATTCTGTTTTAAATTTCTAGTTTAAGCTATCAGCCCAAAGTCAGATGCAGATGGAGCACAACACAGATTCCCACATATTCCTTTTTTGTCTCATATCTCTGTGGTAAGAATATACTTTGTGTTTTTTAAGCAGTCAGTATCACAACATGGCATCTCGAACTCTATTCTTTTGGTTGTGTACACAATACTACGCATATTGAAAAGTGACCTAGTTTTGTATCCTTCCATAAAGTTACAGATCATAAATCATAATTCAGGCTAGACTATGCCTGAAAATGTTTGTGATAGGAAGATGGCATTAAATCAAAAGAAGGAGCTCTAGCTGTAACCACACATGGATGAAATAAGGTTAAAATTTCAATTTAAGGTGTATGATTTCTTTGATATAGGCTGCTGAACTATACAATCATGAGCTGGATTATTCTTTCAGCCACTTTTTCATGTCTTCTGAATTTTTCCCCATCATCCATGTTAGATTCAGCTGCAAAATTCCTCATGCAGCGACTTTCATATGGATCAGGAATCTACACAGCCTCTCATGCTAATATTCAAGGAAATATTTCCTGACATTTTACTCAACCAACTTCATAACACCAAAAATCAGGTTGCCCTGTCCCTCACTTGATGAATATACAGATGGTGTATCTGCTTATGTGACTGGATGCACAGAAATTGCACAATACCACATGATGTAATTACATCTATGTGATGCAACACACAACTGAATGTGATCCTGCCACATGACGGACTTGCTGCTAGTCATAGGAGAGACAAGAGGCAAAAGAAGATGTAGGCCAAAAGGAGCGGACCACCACGACAACGACATCAACACTGCTTATGTCTGAGGAGCCACTGAATAAAGAGGGCCACAGACAACACCTGTTGGACATGTTCGTTGATACAGGAGGTATTCTTGGTTTGCTCTATTGCCTTAATAAATATAGGATATTTCCTATTACATACGATAATGTAGAGCAAAGCTAGCAAGAAGGAGAGGTAAGCATGAAGCGTAAACACCTCAGAACACATTGGTTGAAAAAAAAAAAAAGTTGTGTTTTGACTAACACTGTAGAATGCACAAGTTGCAAGGACATTAAAATATATAAGTGAATGAGAGTGCTAACATCAGAAGTAGCTAGGAAGTGGTCTATATGTTTTCCCAGTGATCTTAGCTAAATTTTGAAGGATTTAAGATCTGTTCTAACAAATAATATCTTTTAACAGCAATGTTAAATGAGTATATGTATGCATATACAGCACAGTTGTCCTATTAAGACACTAAAGTTAAAACTCTAAGAGTCCACTTCTGATATCATCAAGTCACAGTAGGTAGCTAATTTCTGGTTAATTAAATATGTAGCAAGTAGCTAATACAATGTGTAAAACTCTTATCCTCTCTGAACTGCAGATCTCCTTAAGACCTGAAATTTCCCTCCAAAGCAAATACAAGAAAAAGGAAACTTTTAAAAGGGATGAGAAGAACAGAAAGCTACTGAATAGTTGAGCTGTTTTTATCTATTTGTGGTGTTTTATTCCTTTTACCTTCAGAGACAGAACTTATTAAATGAAATCTAAAAATGTGCAGTACTTTATTTAGTCAGTGTTACAACATTCCCAGTGTTCTGGATCAGTCATCATGGTGCTATGCATCTCCACCCTACCACACTCTGGACCCTGGCTGTGTGATGGAAACTGAGCTCTGACTGGAAAAAATATGAAAATTATTTAAAATGTGTGTGAATCTGTGTTTATATTACAAGTGCCAGTATCAGGTTATGGTTGGACTCAATGATCTTGAGGTCCTCTTCCAACCAAAATGATTCTATGACTCTATGATGATTTCATTAAATGACCGTTTAAATGAAAATCACTGTCTTCCAAGAGTTTTTGCTTACTGAGCTGTAGGTGCCAGTATCATGTCCTATTTCACTTTTTATTTTTTTGAAAAGGAGTACTAGTGGCTTCTGATGTTCTCACAACACACTCCCTTTGCTGATAAACGAAATAGACAACAGAAAATAACCAAACTATGTGACTGAACGTTTTAGTGACTGAGAAGGGAAATCACAGTTTACACACATTTCGCTTCATCTCCTCTACAAAAAGCTTCAAAAATTTACATTCAGCTCTTGAAATATAGTAAGTTTCCATCAACCTCGTTGCATTTTGGAGGGGCAGAAGGTGGGGGCACATTCAGAGTACTTTAAAGAAGCCTGGATCTGCTGCACTGTTACTGCTCTCATTCATGTATGTGAGGCACCTTATTTTGTAATGTTTTCTAGTTCACCAAAATCACAATCTCAACCACATTTTGAACACTGTATATATTTAATGAGGTGTACATATATACTATATGTATTGTTATATAAATACATTCAATTATAATGAAAACCAAATGCACCTAACATGTAACCTGATGGTTAGCTTCATGCAGGTGAAACCTCTAACTTCAAAAGCAGTATAGAGAAAATGTCCTGGTGGAGTTGAATTGTTGACAGCAGTGGCTTTAATTAGGCTTAACTTTGGTTCATTTCACCACTACTGCTCTTTCTGGCTGTATACAGCTCTCTCAGAAGAACTATAGGAACTGTCTCGCCAGTCTTAAAACCTAAAGTCAACTGTCATTCATTCTTCCCAGAGCCATGGATCTCTGGACTGTACTTGACTCATATTTCTGTATTGAGGCTGTCATTATTGATAAGAAAAGTGTTGATAACTTCTTTTTTTCCTAAGAAAATACTGCCTTTGCTGGAACACCCACTCTTCAGCATTTCATAAAAGAACCTTCTGAGAAAAATATTTCATTTTCAGAGACAGAAAAAGACTCAACACAAAACAATTCATCCAGCACTAACCAATGGAGCAATATGGAAATTAGTGTTAAGAATTCAAATTTTTCACCTTAGTATCAATAAAAATTGGTTTGAATTCATGAGACTGCCTATTCACCTTCAAATCATACATACTATGATAGTTTCTCACTGAAAAAATTAGGACAAATGCATTTTAATAGTTGGTTGTTTGGGGTTTTTTTTTGTGTGTGTTTGGTTTTTTTCTGCTCTATGGTGTTCTTTTTTTTTTTTCTTTACAGCTGATTTTCTTTGTGCATTGTTGTGTCAAACAAACCTCAGTCCCTTCTGTATTTCTGTGTTTCATAACTATTGTTAACTTGATATTTTCATATTATTTTAATTTTCACAATTATTTTTATTGTGTACATTAGAGTAGTTCAACACTACCATCTAGGATTAATTAATTACCAAGGCTGATTTTAAAAGGTTTCAGGAAACTAGGATTTATTCGTTCTCTAAGGGAATGCACCATTCAAACACTCTGCCTGCTCTTGTTACTGAGCTTTGTTGCTGAAGCAGACCTTGCTTTTAATCAAAGTTTTGTGTCCTTTTTCCTATTGTTTCATTACAAAAGAAAAGAAAACAAACTAAACCAAACAAATAAAAACCTCCTGCCTAAAACTTCTGAGATCTAAATGAATTTAAAAACAAACAAACAACCAAAACAAAACCCTTTTCTAGAGATTTGATTTGTGTTCTTGTATTATGCAACCATTTGACTGTATGAATGTTGGAACAGTCTAACTTGAAATCCTGCTGGAGTATTTGGAGTTGAAAACAGAGCCATAAGTCATTCAAAATTTAATTTCCCCTAGATTTACAGTGAAACCTCAGCTTTGATCTATGGCATCTATGTCCCAACAAACTGGCCATTCTTAATGTTATCACACTTCAGACACATGCTTTTATCACTGAAATATAACGTATAAGGGATATTTGGATCACTGGTACAGGACTACAATAATGAATTAATAAACTGCAAGTGACAGAGAATGCTTTGAAGAATGCAGGTGTGATGAACAGACATCAATCAGTGTGCTAAGCCTCTGGTTCAGCAAAGTATTTCTGTCTCAGCCCTGACTTCAAGCATGTGAACAGTTCTGTTGATCTGAGCCAGCCTCAGACCTGGCACAGGGGGGTGCGCAGGGGGAACAGGGTGCTGCTCCAAAAGCACGAGCCTGCCAAAATTTTCTTCCCATTAGGGACAAGTCAGGTCTGTGTGGTGGCAGTAGAAGCAGCAGATGACCATGGCTCAGCTGGCTTGGAGAGTGGGGGCTTGCAGGGGGGCAATGATTTGGTTTCCTGGTGCTTTCAAACCCACAAAGACTTTGCCCTTGTGAAATGGTCACTCTCCCTCACTCTTATTCAAATCTTACAGAGTTTTGTTTGTTTGGGGGTTTTTTTGGGTTGTTTTTGCTGTGTCCATAAAAGGCAACTTTAGAAATCCACAGGTACGCTGATGAGTCCATCACATGCATAGCTAATAGATCTGCTGCTCAGCTTATAGCTGCTCATATATCAAATTGTATGAAGTCTCCTTGCCCTGAACAAGTCACTAGGGTAGCTGGAGAACAGAAAACAAAGGAATCAAAATTAAGCCTCAGCATATGAATCAGGCAGTGGGATATACAGAATCACACTGCAAAAAAAGAAAAAAAAAAGTAGGAGAAAGATGGGAAGCATGGAAGGGAGGGAGGGAGGGAGGGAGGAAGGGAGGGAGGGAGGAAGGGAGGGAGGAAGGGAGGAAGGGAGGGAGGGAGGGAGGAACCAACCAACCAACCAACCAACCAACCTGGAGTCAACCAAAGGATGATAATCTTATCAATAGCCATTTGAACCACAGAGTCAATGACAAACCTAGTTTCAAGTTAAGAAATCACCCATAATATTATTGTGAAGGTTGTGTATTACCTCTTTCATAAATTCACATCCATTATATCCTAATATAGCTTTGAACTTTGAAGACTTTGCATTTTCTTTCTAACTTCATATAACATTCAGGTATACAAAAGTTGTCTCGCCCATATTTTTCAAATGGTATAACAAAGAATAAAACTAAGTACTTCATTTATAAATAGCTAAGTACCTAAATGTAGGCAGTCCAAATTATTTCACTTGAAGAGAACATGGTATTAAAAATGACCTCCTCACATCCAATTCCTCGATTTCATCAAGATACATCAAAGTATCTTTTAGACTGAGGAAAAGGGAAATACATTAGCTCCTGGACTGTGTGCAAACCACAAGCTGAATTATCCTGTTCAGTGTGATTCTTGTTAGGTTTATATATATTTATATATATATGTGTATATATATAAAGAGCTAAATGAGTAATGCTGAATGGAAAAACAAACAAACGAAACAAAAACACCTACCATTTAAAAAGCTCACCCAATTGCCATCAGTGAAGCAGCAGGAAGTTCAGCTGTTAATGAACACCTCTAACCTTACCTACATCTATGAAAAAATGTGCTTTGCCTAAGTAGAACTGAGAGGAAAAAGCAGGTTTACAGTGCAACAAAAATAACATCTTCAAAAATATTACAACCAAATTATGTCATTCCACAAAATGAGTTTTTATGAACACATTTTTGTACGAATTAAGAAGACTGAAGCTTGTCGTCTTCTACATGAGCAGAACAGATTCATGGATGTGATTAGAGAATGGTAATTAAAGCATTAGTGTAAGATCAGGAAATGATCCAGTAATGAACCAGTACATACTAAATACTTCAAAAAAAAAAAAAATACAACTCCTCTCTATTCTGCTTTTCTAAGGGCTTACTCTCATTTTAAAGTATAACCAACTATTAAGTCTGTCACAAGTCTTCTTATAGATCTAAATATCCTTCTTAATTTTAACACAACCAACCATAAACATTGTATTCTTGAATTTTTTACATTCTACAATGACATCTCACATTACTATGTACACATAAGAATGACACATTCTGCAACTCCTCTTGTTAGCAGCATATTCTTCTTGTACCAGCACAAATACTCAAATGAGCCAACACTGAACAGAAATGCAATCCTCATGTTCTATCTCAAAGAAAAATCAGTTTACGATCTCCCACATGAATGTCTCTCATTTTGTTTTTATTTGTCCTTGTTTTCTATTTAGTAAAGGAAAATTGCAAAAGCTGTATTTTTACCATTGATTTATTGTTGTCAATCAATAAGGACAAATAACTTGTTTTAAGATATAAGATCAAAGGATGTATTTTTAATAGATTATATGACTAGTTGGCTAGGAATTGTATTTCTCTAGAATCTACAGCACATTCATATAATTGCCTGAGTTAAATTCCTGGAAGACAGGTTTCCATAGTATGTAGACAACTGTTTGAGAAGAGAATTAGAATTCAAGATGGGTGTGGTTCTGTCCCTGTGTCTACTTCACCCATGACAATTAATCTAAAATACCCAGTTCTGTAAGTCCCCATTATATCCTGGTTTAGTTTTTCAGTAGGATCCTAGGCTTAGGTGGCTAGGAGCATACCTAGAGAGCCTCCGCCTTGTGCCTAGGAGAAGAACAGAGATGCACATGGTCATTTTTTGGAGACTTTCACCATGTCTAGCCCAGAACAGATCCTTAGCTTTCCAATGTTTCCACTGTACCTAGAGCAGTTATCTAGGTACTGGCACTGACAAAAATCCATAATTGGTTTGTTTCAGTACTCATGAATGAATCAATACTTACTTAGAAGCTCCTACAATTCAAACAAGGCAGACCAGCTTCTCCCAGTGGAGCTCGGTTTAAAGACCTTCTACCTGGAGAACAAGCTCCCTTGAAGCATCAGCCCCTGTACTGTGCATGTCTTCCCTATCCCAGTGTAGTTGAGGCTGTTAAGAATGCTAATTGAGCTCCTACTGTCTGGTAACATAGGCACAATACTATTTTTACAGTATAATACAAATATTTAAAATGTTTTGACAAGACTGTGTTCTGAGAACACTTAACTGAATATCAAATTACTAAATCACAGGAGTTCTTTAGATGACATTACAGCAGATATGCTGCATGTAGCAAAGAAACATGCTCCAATACAGTAAATGGTACTCATAGTTTGCAAAATTATGAAGATGGCACTGAGAGATTCAATATAAAGCAATGTCTCACTGTTTGGGGAGGATGAAACTTTGTGGCATTATCACTTTTGGTGTTTTCCTTATTTTGATCTGAAAACACAGGCATATAAATCCAAATTTGTTAGTAGACACTATAAAAAGCCAGCAGCAAGTAAAAAATACTACTTACCTCCCAGCTTACAAGAGAGACGATATATTGTTTTATCTATTTACCACAGTAAGGTACAAGAAAAGATACATTATTAACCTTTCTCCCCTTTGATCTTTCTCTAAATTATTGCAACACTTAACGCTGAATGTTTTGTTGCAGTTGTAGAAAATAAACCAAACCGAATCAGCCTCAGAGGTCTGTTATCCCACTCATGTATGCACATACCCTCCATTAGCATTAATGAGAACTATCCATGCATATGGATGAGAGATCAGACCCCTTAATTTGTTTAGATGAGACCAGTTTTAATCAGTATGAGCTAATGCATAATTTTGTAGCATACTTGTGTGGTGGGTGAGTCAACACGTTTGAGGTTTTAACTTTACATTTAGAGGCATCTGTGTAGGCTGAGATTTTTTGAAACAGAAGAATGTCAAAATATTAGTCAGAAATATTATTCTCAGCTTACTTGTCCTCTGGTGAGGAGAAAAGAAGCCACAGTGACATTGAGTGACCTTGCAAAAGCAAACCAGGACAGAGAGTGGGTGTTGAATGCTATAAGCATGGTTTTGCATTGAATCCCTATCATTAAAAAAAAAGTCCTACAGGCGTCACTGAGGTCTGCAGTAATAAATCATTGCTCTTGTTTATTAAACACAGGTCAGCCAGCTTATATTCCTAGTGAAGCTTCAAAATTTGCATTACCTCCTAGCCTCACAGCAACCTCATACTATGCTCAGTAAACATGTTTATTCAAACAAAACAAGCATCAAGAAATATAATTTAAATTTATTATACAAATATCACCAAAACATACCATTCAAGGTGAAGAACAAAGACCTTCTCAGGGAGAAACTTATGATACTTTGACCTCCATTTGAAAATGAGTTTCAATCTCAAAAACAAACCCCCACATTTTTTGTCACATACACTATCTTTCCACTGCTTAATTTTTTACTGGTAATCATTTTCCTAACTCACTTCCATCAGTCCCGCTCCATAGAGGTCAGACTTTTTTTGACATGTATAACTGTGAAGACATTGCCTGTTTCCACAAATAAAAAGAATGTACCGACAGATGGAGAAACTTTTTTTTCCAGAGGAAATACTCAGGACATCTCCGAAGATTGAAGATATATATCTGCGGTTAAAGGATAAGAATTTGCACCTATAAAAATATATCTATAAAGGAGGGCAGTAGTGAAGGCCCATTTGGAAGATGATGATCCATAGATGTGATTAGGCCTTTCTCTTAATCTTTTACTTCAAGGTTTCACGTTAGTGGATGTTCAAACCATTTATTTGACAAATGTAACTTTTAGTTTTTAAAGCACTTTTTGGCTATTCTCTTATGCTTTCCAAGGTTGTGTGTGAAGCCATGAGTAACTTGTACGGATCACCTTAAATAACAGTCTGTGTAACCTTGTGCTACAGCTCACAATTAGCCAGTCTGAAATGTAAACAGGTAACTAAAATGTAAAAAAAGTTTAAAGAGTTCTAAAAATTTCTTCATAAAAATTTTCTTCATTTCTGCCTTGTTCCCACAAAGAACAAAGAGCTTTTCCTACTGAATTCTGAATGAGGCCAGCAGGATCTAACCAGTAACTGACACAGATATGCAATGCTTCAGTTTAAAGAGATTATCTTTTTAGTCCATCTAATGATGGAAAAGTGACCCTTCCACCCAGAAAGCTGGATTCTCCCATTCCAATACATTGTATCACTCTCAATATCTCAGTGGGGAAGGGGAGAGAAACGGTATAAACACACATGTAAGCATACATTCTATGCTGTGTATATATAACATGCCACACACTTGGAGATTTGCAATTTAAGATGCGTTGTCAGGAGAATTTATGGAAGGAATCATGAGCATGTTGCAAAAGTCTCATTATAAAGACAATTCATTACAGGGTTTTCACAGAAAGGTGCATTTTCTTCTTATATATACACCCTATTTATTTGTTTGTTTATTCCAAATGTACTATTTCACCAAAATCACAATAAAGGAGATGAGAAATAGAAGTACAGTTTTGAGGTGTCTTTTTCACCCTGCTAAGACTGAATGTTTTTTAAGGCAGACAACAGATTGCACCACTGATTTCTTCACATGGAAATACTTTATGTAAAGTCAATACTGAGATTCACATTAAAGCTTAAATACAAGCAATAAGATAAATTCCTCTGAGATAACTCTTTGAACTAATCTGTTTAAAAACATATTGCAGAGTGTGGATAGAGAACAAATGAATAGTGCAGTTAAATATTTGAATTAGAGATGATACTTGGTAAATTTTTAGCACATTGTTATTGCAGATGTTTTCCACAGTTTACAAAAATATTAAAGTAAAAGATTGTTATAGGAGTTTTCTAAGTGAATCTTATTTTACTGCTACATAAATTCAAGTAATACTTATAAGAACTTATTTACATGAGTCTGAAGAACAAACAAGCTCTAATGTGTGGTTAATAAAAGGACTCCACAGCATATCTTAACTGGTGTTAAAGAATTCAAATTGTCAAAACTTAACAAACTGATCCCAGTTGGATATCATGTTTTATATTTGGGAAGTGAAATAAACTTCATCTCTGATAATCCTCAAATAGAATCTATGCACAAACAAATTAATCTCATGGTCTGAAAGTAATTTCTAATAGGGTTTTATTCGCTTCCCAAAGCCAATCTGTGTTCCAAATCCAATTCAGCACGTGTGCAACATTGCAGCAATCTTCCTGAGCTAGAAGTGTCATATTCAAAATATATACTGTTGTATCCAAGCCATATCTTCAAATTGTATCTATTTACATAGTAACGCTGGATTCCATGAGAGGAATCTCATCATGTTTAGTCCTCTGGACAATTAAAACAAAGGTCAAATAAAACATGTCCATATTAAACTTCTTTGGACTGAAAACCTCGCTGACAGTAACAACTCCTAAATTAAGTAACCTAATCTTTCTAGCACCTCAGTAATTCACAGAGCTGGACTCCATCATCTTTTAGTTGAGTTATTGGAGGATTTAGCACTACTGAAAGGTAAAAGCTAAGTTCCTATTCTGTTCTGCAGAAATACAGGCAGAGAAAAACGACTACAACAAGTTTCAATGCTTACTAACCATGTATGTAATCACGGAGTTATTAAGCAGAAAATTTTACACACAGAAATGGGTATTTTCTTTCCAGTGTGCTCTGCTATTATGTAGAATTGTAAAGAGAGAGAGTGATGTTGCTAAAATTCCCTTCCCCAGCATTTTATATTTGCTATAGAATAAATCTAAAAGATGTTGCTCTATTGTAGAGGGGCCAATTTGAATGGAATCCAATAGACATTGCTAAAAAAAAAAACCAAAACCCCCTCAAAAAAATAAACAAACAAAAAAACCAAACCAAACCACACCAAACCAAAAATGTTTGGATTGTGCTCTATTGCTTCAATAAAGTACGAAGTATTTTTCCTTTATTTACTGTTAGAAAGTTAATGTCAAGAAGTTCTTCATCTGGTCAGTAACTTATTTTTTCTAAATCTTTAAGAACATTTTCAGAGTGCATTCACTTTTTTGTGAACTCCTAAGATGTACTTCAAAAAATATTTTTACAAAAGTACACGTGGGTAATAATCCATCAAATTTTACTTACAGTTTCATGTCCATCTCTTTTATTTACACCACACTGCAAATTATATAGGGTTGTGACTGTCCCTCTGTACTTTAATTTAGTCATAATTGCATAAAAATCATTAAGACAATAACAGTGGAAGTTACCTGATGAACATAAAAATAAATGAATAAAAAAATCAATCAAAAAAGTGAAAAAAGTTATTTTGGTTAAAATCCAAGTGTACAGATATAGCTTAAAATTAACAAACAATCCAATGGCAGAAACTTAATGAGAAAAAAATATTTACTGAGCGGAAAACATACGATACCAAAAAAGCTCATAAGCATCACAGCCTTTCCACAGAGAATTCATGTCAGAACAAAACTAATTATTACATTTTTGTAAATTCTGTAAAGAGATTTACTCCTTTCCTATCAATTTCTGTAAATTCCTTAATCAGCATGGCTTAAGCAGATCAATTAAATATTCTCACACATGGAAAGAATAAACTGAGAAGCTCTCATTTGATGCAAAGGAAACATGTCCCACACAACTAACTAACTAACTAACTAACTATCTGTCTATTTATCTATCTATCTATCTATCTATCTGTCTATCACCATTTGAAAAACTTTATATGTACTTGTAAACTAAGTTAATAACAAGCATGTTGCCTTCAGGAAACTGGAATCACGTCTACAAAATCAATGTATAATGAAGTTTAAAGAAGGCCATGAGGGCCTGGGAAAGATTTTGGGGTCACGAAGCCGCTGTCATTTGGCACAGAGCCACAACAGCACTTGTCAATGCTATGCCAAAAAACCGGTTAAAACTTTCTGGGTCCTGGATCCTTTTCCACCCTCTCCAGAAACCTATTACTGAGTAAATAATATGCTCCTCAAAAATTATAAACATATGAATTTATGCCCCTAGTGTACAGTGAAAATCACAATTGGTCACACAGCCTAGAAATGCAGTTGAGTACAAAGATATACAATGATCTTAAGTAAATTGAGTTAAATTCAGTCAGAGTGGAAAAAAATACATGTCTGAGTTCTCAGTAATTTTTTTCTTTGATATTCTGCATATATATTGTCTTTTCCAGCTGCTTCTTTATATAGCAAATAATGTAAAATTTCAGAAATAAGAGCACCCTTTAATTTTACAACTTTGGTCATTTTTGTCTTGAATTTTATGGCTATTTTATGCAGGCTAATTTTATTATAATTTTTGTGAAGAAAAATACAAAAACAGCAAATAAAAAAGTGCTGATGCAAAGAGTAGTTAGTGCTCAGAGTTTTGAAACAGACTTTAGATAAAGGTGCAGCTGCTCATCACCTACTGGAGTCATGCTCTGATGGCACAAGACAGAAAAAATCTGTTTAGGCCCTTTCTCTTTCAACAGAGAACATGCTTTTTTGAGAGCTGCTTCAATTCAAAATAGTGAATCAGTTCCATATCCTCCTGTGACTTCTTACTAGCAAATCACTTATGTATGACTTTAGATCAAGCACATCAGTAATCTTATTGTAACCATAACCTAATATTAGCCATGTGCTTAAATATGTTTGGAAATGTATTTTGTTAAAGATCCTAACTTTCTCACACCAACAGCAGAAGTAGTAATTTATGAACAATTATACCTATTAATTTCAAAAACTAAACCCATGAATTTCAGATATGAAAAATTCTGCACTAATTTTAGTTAAAGTGATTATGGATCAAATAATGAAATAAAACAATTCCTGATGCAAATAACTTCCTAAAGTTACATCTGAACACAGCTTCATGTTTAAGTGATTTACTGTTTCTCAATTCCTATGCATTACTACCTTCTAATCTACACACCACTAGCTCTTCTGAATTGCATTTGCTATTCAAGTACAGTTATACACACACACACACAAAGGTCTCTTGATACTAATTGAAAAAAATTCTAAATCTTCCATCACAACATAATAAAGCCTGGTAGTGAACTGTAAGTTAATTGCTGCCAATACTTATCATACCTCTGATAGAAACTGCTGATTTCCAGGTAACTGCTTACCATGGCCCTTGATTAACTGTGCATGAATGCATAGAATTTCTAGGTTTAAATGATTTCCAGTGGCTTCAGTTCACATTGCCTGGCAGGTGATGGACAGCATCAGAGTTCTGCTACTTATTTTTACCAGAGTTTTGGATTAAAAAAAAAAAAAATCCTCAGGATTCTCAGTTCTGGAGCTTTCACCATGAGAGTTTAATGTTTTTCAAAGTATGAAATACAAATTAAATGCAAAATGGAACTCAGAAGAAATATTTCAGGCAAACTGAAATTAACTAATTGCTGGTCTTTTTTATGAATGTTTTCATTCAACATTTTGTCTGCTTGATTATATTTGTTCTCTGAGGTAATTCTTTGTTTGGACACAATATTTTAGACAATCATAATTTTAAAATTATGTAACAGAATCAATGATCTGCAGACAATCTACAGACATTCAAAAGCTCATAAAACCGATTATAACAGCAATCGTGTTGTTGGTTAGTTGTGTCGACTTATTTCAGAAAGCTCTGTATTTTGTGACTTTCCTTGCATGCTTCAAAGAAGAAAAACGAACTCTCATTTAGGGTACAGGTTCCTTTTCTTACAAGCTCATGCATTTTGTGTTCCTTTAGAAAGCCATGGATATGTTCTTGGCTAACTCTTTTATGCAGCTTCACTTCTAGACAAAAAACAAAAATTTCCAAATTCAGGAATCAGAAAAGTCAAACAGAAAATTCTGACATATTTGGCCAGCCTAAAAGTTTAGTTTCTGTTCAGAATTGGTGTCAGAGACCCTGCTTGGACTCCAAATGCTCAACATTATCTTCAGGGAGAGGCAGAGGCAGCAGTGCAGTCCATACTTTTCACAGTAGCATATCTTCTCTTGGCATATCTCTCAGCTGCCCTGACTTCCACATTTTGAGATACCTCTAGCAGAAACTCTCTGTTAAGCTCTGGAAAGCTCTGTGTTTCTGAATTCTCAATCCAAAAGGCAGTTGGAAAAAATGACATGGCATTTCTCACACAGGACAAAATTCTTTCCTTTCTAGTCTGCTTTTCAGAGGAAGTGTTCTGGAACTATATGGGCAAGTGGCATAACAGATTTCAGAAAGAGAAAGTCCTAATTTCGTCTCAAAACTTTTTGCATATGAAAACTTATAATTTTCCAAACAAATTTTGGGATGTGGGTCTGATCCTCCTTCTGCTCCATTGGGATCATGTGGGAAGCTGATTAAGGCATCCATCTTAACATAAGACTTAAGTGGTGAATAAAAAAAAAAATATATTTTAATTTCCTCTGTATATTACTTGAAGAAGGAACATATGGGAATAGAGCAGATGCCTTGAGTAAAGTCATAGACGGTTTTGGGGAAGGTTTTGTTTGCCTTTCTAAATCTGAACTGAATCATCATCACTTTCATAGGATAAGTTTCAACTTTCAACCTTCTCATTTGTGCTAATACCTTTGCGAATATAAGTGCAACATAAGTAGTGAATTCTGTTATCAGACTAAGAGATTCGGGCTTCCTCTGAAAATACTATCATACTACAGTTCAGATATACCTCTCCAACAAATACAAAGATCACTTAAATTCCAATGCTATTGTCTGAAACAGGCAGCTACTGAACTAGTTGCTTAATACAGTCTTTTTATTTCATATCTTTTAAGGATGTGTGATCTATGGTGGTGACTTAGATTTGAATTTTTAAAGTTAAAATGCACTAAGGAATTTCACATTTGCTGGCTGCTAAAAAAAAAAGGCAACCAGCATATTATGTCTCTTTTTTTTAAAACTATGTATTTATCAGAGCATAATGCTCTTGTGGTTAAGTGGAAACCATTTTCTGACTATCTGTAAGACAGAGTTTGAACAGTATGCATGGAAGTGACATACACAGTCATTTCATTAAGAACCTTACCTCTTTCTTTCTCGGTCTCATCAAGAAGAAAGAACATCAATACTGACAGGAATTATTAAGATGACAGAAAGATTCTGTTATATCAAAATAAAGGAACATTGTGAGATTTCAAGTCTGGCAGGTCTAAAATACATTAAAAGACTTAAAGGTGGTAGTATAAAAGATTATGATCTCGTACCTTGATTATGTCAATTTATCTATAATGATGACCACTAATTTCATTTATAGAATTTCATATAAAATTAGTGGAAGACTAATGCTAGATTATTTGTCAGTTTTACTCATACAGAATTTGTTTCTTGCATTTACTCCCACTCCATGTTCTTAAAGTGGTTAATAACTGAGATATGCTTTAGTTCTTCCTAGTTGCTGCATTAGGAGTTGGACAACCAGAGTTAAAAGGACTGCCTAAGGGCTCAATCCACCTCACAGGGAAGTCAATAGGAAAACTCTGATTCACATCAGTGGCACTTGAATTAGTCCTAAATACACAGAAGAAAATCCAGCCGGTAGTATAGCTCTCATGTTCAGTTTACAATTCAAACAGAGTCATTATGAGCATGAGCAAGTTAGAACTAGCAATAGGAACTCTCTGCAATCTGAAGTTACTCTAAGCAAGTAAGAGCAGAAGCTAGAAACAGAAGAGACACTACGAACAATGAAGACTTTTATTATTAATAACACAGAGAAAGTTATGGCCGACTATTAATAAAAGCATTATATACACCATTTGATTTGCAATATCAGTAAATTATTTCTTTAAATTGAGTTACAAAAATGAATGTTTATGGGAAGTGTGGGATAAACAGATTTATGTCCAGCATGTTATTTCTATAAGACTCCTTGAAGGAAGGTAAAAAGGTCCCTTGCAATAACAGCTTCACATAATGAAATCAAATGAAGTTGTTAAAGGTAGTGCAAGTGTAGTAGTGCAGGTAGGAGGGAGAGTCTTGTCTTCATGTATAGAAAGTAGCAAAAGTATAAAAAGAACCATCAGTGTCCTTTATACTATGTTCAGAACAACATATGTTCAGAACAACTATGTTCTCCTTGACTTTTGTACAGAGAAGAGCAGTGCCTGCTTCCTCATATCTTCTGGAATATAATGTGTCTCTGAGAAAAAAAAGCACCTTAATTTTCTTCCTCTAAGAAACTGAACTGATGTAATCTCATGTCTGATTTGTTCCTGTCCTGAAGGAAACTGGAGAAAAAAATTCAACTCACCAAAGCGAAACTCCAGAGAGAGTTTTTGATGGGGTGTGGCATACAGGGGGATTGGTCTGTATTGTCTTCATCCTAGTGTACTGGGTAAACCTCTACCTGACCTCTAAGTTTTCCATTCCACTTCTATATTTTAGTACAGGTTACATAAAAATTACATGGTTACTGAACTTTAGTGCAGGACACTATAAAATCGGTCCCTTAGTGATCACACATTGTAAAATAGAAGTTGAAGTTAATTGACATGAAAGTGTCTACAGTGATTAACATAGCAGCATATTGCTCTGCCATGGTTAGCATTATTTTGTTTTTCCCTGGGAAATGATGTTTTACATTAGAAGTTCCATGTTGCCTTTAACTTCTATGCTTTCTGCATCAGTGTGCTGATGACTTGAGGTTATTAGTGGAAAAATTCAACTACAGAGCAATACAAGAAGACAACTGTTATAAACACAGATCGTACACAGCCTCTTGATACCTTTAAATTTTCAAAATTTTCAAAAATCCATAGTTGTATTTAATTATCTTACGGTTGTTTTGGATTCAAAGGAGTGATCATGACACTGATGAAGATGGCATTGAGTGAAATGATGTCAAGATATGCTACAAAGACAGCTCCTCTCATGTTTTTAAGACTTGTTTCTGTTTTCTTTCCCTTTTAAGAGTATCGGATTTTGATCCAGTACCACTGAAATCAATATCGCAGATGCTTCACTGGATCAAGGTCTGATATTTTTTTCTCTTTTCAGTATAATGTAAAATCGAATAGTTTCTCTGCAGTGAGTACAGTTCATAAAACTTATTTAAGGAATTGTCCGGGCAGTTGTGCTATTGACCTCTGTGTGAATAGCTTTTAGTGATGAGATAAACAACATATCTAGACACCTAGGCATATGGTATTTTATCATCTCTTTTGTTTACATGACAATAGCGATTCAACTTGAAGCAGCAGAAAACGTAGATGTGATTCTATCAGAGATATACTACCAGTACGTGTTCTTAGGGAAACTAACAACATTCTGGAATAACCTCACTGAAGTCACTTGACTTAGTTGATATGTTTGAGACATGATATACTGTATTTACTTTAGAGAAGAGTTTGCATGCTGCATGCAGTTTCAAGGTGCACTTGCAAACTCCAACTGCTAGAATGACATAGGCGATCTTCACAGAAAATATTTTGGACAAAATGACAACTTGAACATACAAAGTGAAATGATGATAGAGCAATCTTTTTGTTTTGGAAAAAACAATGTAAAGAAATACCATCATACTTAAATGAGGTTGTCATATTAAATGCTCTCTCTACTCTTTTCCCTCATTAGTTTTAGGTGAAAAACAGTCTTTTATTGCAAAGTAAAATGTAAAATAGTTGCTACACACTGAATATAAGATGTTTGATTTTGAGACAAACTCTAACTTGGCACAGTTTTTACCCACAAATGTGGTAGTGTTATTTATGTACGTGTATACGTCATAGAGAGTTCTACAGGTTGGGCGGTTAGAGAAAAAGTTATTCTAGCCTGCTTTACATGTGGCCGAGGCTTTACTCAATGTTCTAGCACGCAGGATGAAATAGAAGCAAAGGAAACATTGTTTCCCTTTGTGATCAGAGGAACACAGGTTTGCTGCTTTTGGGCCCCAAGAGAGCTTCACAAAAGATGAGCTAGTCTTACAGGCACTCTATAGCGAGTCATCTGCATGATTATGGATTAGGTATTTCAAAAATTTGTTCTTATTACAGGCAAATGTCAAGTCATCTTCAAAAAAAAAATCACTGCTGCTCAGCTTAATCATGTTTCCTGCATTAGTAAAGGATAGGATGGGAAATGAACAAAAAAGTTGTATTATTTCTAGTGCTAATTGCCTGAATACTTCTGCTATTTTAAAGGTGTCTGCAGACCAAATAAATGAGAGTTAGTCCTCAGACATAACTTAGAATCCTTATTCTAACATCACAGCAACAGCTTCCACTCTCCTTTAATTCCATGCAGTCAAGGGGCTTAAACAAAAGAGAGAGGAAGTACCTCCTCTGGTTACTGTTAGACTGACATATTTACTTTCAAAATCTTTCACAACAAGCCCCTAGAAAAGATGTGCAGTCTGTTTATCTGACATTCAGTCATTGTTTGCCTTTACGGGGTGATTCTGAGGACCATTTCTCAGGTGCTGTTTCCCTGCATTTAGGAGTCCATTCTGAACCCAAAAAGCATTAACCCAGCCAGCTTGCATTTCTTCCTGTATGGTCATGTAAGATGTACTCTACACAAAATAAAGAACATTGACCTTGAAAGGAAAGAGGGGGGCAGAATAATAAATCCTGCAACCAAACCCATTCAACAGCCCAGACGAAGATCTAAGCTCTGTCAGAATGATTTCTTATTCCATTTTACTGAAGCAGTGCCATGCTTTATCACTTCTGAGTTCATGTCTTACAGCTGAGGCAGCCCACTTGAATTGGAAAGTTGTTTATTTAGAGTATACACGTGTTATCCACATTGTCAGTACGATTTAAAAGGAAAGAACATTCTGCACGTGAAATGTATCCGCAACTGCAATGGGAAACTGAAATCCAAAACACTAAAGCACGTATAACTAACTGCTGTCCGTCTCATTATGCTCCTTCTCTTCGTATTTACAGAAGTACTCTAGTTAGACTTGTGACACTGGTGACTCAGTGGTGGAGGTGGCAGCTTCAAGTCTTCCAGGTGTTTCTGCTGAAGTCTCACAATCACAAGTAAAACTGGTCCGCCAATCTGAGCTAAACCTAATGTACTTCTACTGTCTGTATCGTTACATCACTGCACACACACACAGAGACTACAATATAATTTGGAAAAATGCTGAATTTGCCTTGTCAGTATGAAGTGTGCACATGTTGAAAGACTTAAATAAATTTTGACTACAAAAAAAGATGCTTTCCAAGTCAAAGTCCTCAGTTTACAACCACTGAAGTTTATACTTGTCAGAGCTAGTTTACGCTGCTCAGAACTAGTCATGTTATGTATAGATGTTTTTATAGAGGTGGGTTAAGTTGCTTAGTTTCATCAGTCCAGTCAGGGTGCTGCTTTAATAGGATAGACCAAGTATGGCCATATAGGCATAGACATATTTTTTTAAAGCTCTGTATTAAAGTGCAAATCATCCCAAAGGTTATTTGCTCAAACAGCAAGGAAATCAAAGGCTTTCTTCTTGTAATTTACAAATAAGGAAACCTAGATCCAGAATGCTAGAAGTGCCCTGGAACTCTGTTTAATTTTAGTTTAATGTAATTGAAAAATCTTGTGAAGGCAATATTGAAAGTTGAGCTCATTTTCTATTACACTGCAGTACAATACTGTACGCATTTCATGTCAATTAACATTATCAAACTACAATGAATCTAAATACTCCTACATCCGTACTTTGTGAAATGGGAATAAAAACTTGAAAGTAATGCAAATGAAGTCACTGATAAAAGATCCACAAAATTTGGAACTCGGTCAAAAGTGTATTCAATGTAATCCCATCTTGGGTTTTAATGTTCACCTTCTTATTTTGTTCTTTCTGCCAATTGATTATCTTTCAGTAAAGTTTACATGTTACCATTAAATGTTAATAATGTATAAATATTAAACACACCATTGCAAAGTTAGCAACACTATTAATACCCTCAATCTGTGGAGGTGATACTAGAAATTACTGAGATCGGTATCAATAGTCAGAATTATAAAAATCCTGTCTTTCTGGAATTGAGAGCAATAAACAATGGAAAAGGAACAAATTATATTTAATACAGCCATCTTAGGAAAGAAAAGCTAACACTTTTTAAATAAGACATTCCTCTTAATATTTCAGTATTTTCTATCATCTTGTCTGTACGTAATACTTACAGTACGCTGTAACCACCCTAAGACACTGCATATTCTGAACTGCTAGTAACATTTTGTTCTCTAGTTTGCTCAAGGAAAGAAAAAAAGAATAATCAACCCTCTGCAGCACTGATGAGCAGAAATGTCACTGCCAGATTCCCCACTGCAGATCCCTGTCAGGCAGGGCATTGTTAAAGAAGCAGGCAAAGATTTGAATGTGCATAGTTGCTCTGGATTTCTGTCCCACTAGGTGACAACAGCTAGCTAAAGTATACATGTGCAATAAGCTTTACACTCCCCCATGAGTGCTAAATCATGGTGTTGGCTCAAATTTGTTTTTTAAGAGCTTTGTTGACTTCACAGCTGGTGAGTTGACACTTTCCATCACTCCACCACTTGGCAACAGATGCCTCTTACTTATGCACAGATGCTGAGTATCCACCCAACCCTAACATTAGCCTTGTGTTTTGAACTAATTGGGCCAACACAGTTGTAATTAAGATTTGAATAATTAGAAAACTAACATGATTACTTTCACAATTAAGCCTTATACTGTACCATTACATTCTCTTTTGGACTATACTGCATAGCTCTCATTTCCTTGAGTCCTGTAAATGCATCAGCCTTCTAAACTGTGGAATAAAAACACATTTTGCAGATAATATTAATGATATTTTAAAGGGCCAGTTACAATATATGATTAGACTGATATTTCATTTCATTCTATTTTCCCATGGATCCCTATACAACCACCACATAAGAAAAACCGTTCACAAGAGGGAACAAAGATTTTTAAACCAGTATGTGAATATACGTGAATCCAGTGTAACATAAAAGATCTTTAAGACAAGCTGATTTAGCACATCCTGATTTCTTCCTTTGACTTGATGTCTGTTTTAAAATGATGGGTGCTGGGGAGTAACTGTTAAGTAAAGGAATATAGCTGAGAGAAAAGGAAGAGCCTCTTCTGAGGAGCGTGTCCTGGGGAAATGGCAACTGTAGTACTTGCAATGAATAACAGACGGTCTGATTTTAGAGAGAACATAATTAATAGAAGAAATAGTAGGAAATAAGCAATTCAAAATTGAATGTGATTAGGAAATGTCCATTCAAAGCATGAGGGGTATATTGCTTTTATCATCCAAAGTGTATAAGCACTGTATGAATATGTAAACATCTCATGCTTTGGGTATTGAAGTAATTTTAAACAGTGCTCACAATCTATTGGCCAGTAGTATGCAAAATTAAGGTTTTCATGTCTGTGTATGCTCACAGAAATGCCACTTTTTTCTCAGATACATTTACTAACATATGCACAGAACAAGGAACTCTTATCTACAAGTAAAAATCATCACTTGTTAAATTTGTATCCTTTGGCATTAGAGATACTGAGAACCATAGAGAAAAAACATTACAGCTGTACAGGAACACTAAGAAGCAGCATAATTTAGAAAATGTATATTCTGCTTATAGAATGTAAAAGCTAATTTTCTTTTTTCTTTTTCATTCTAGATAATCTACACAGTTCTTGGCAAAGTGCAGGAAGCCCAGTATTTTTGATTCGAAGAGATCACTCTTAAAGTTAAGAATATTGTTTCATATGACATATTTAAGAAATAGACAGCTGTAATCTCAATTCTACATTAGAAAGGAAAAAAAAAAGGAAAAAATTAAATGCATATTATATGCTATTGTAATAAAGTGCACCTAGTTATGGGGAGGAGAGGTAATTTGTTGCAGATAGACTCTCTTGAAATAACTGTTTACATTTGCAAGTCTCCTGCAGGTGTTTAAACCTTATTATTTGCACAGATATCTAAACGTGCTTTAAAGGGCATTTCAGGAAGAACAGATTTATCGGGGAAAGCAAAGAAACAGGAACAAGCAAGGAGAAGTGGTTCACAAACAGGTTCAAAGGAGAATACTAAGTGTTAAATGGCAGCAGCCAACAGCAGTTCAGCCTCTCCTGAGAGAACAGCAGTTCAGTTCCCCCGAGGCAGGAGAATGAGAAAAGGCTGTAATTACTGGCTGCCATTGTTAGTGAAAATAAATATTCTACTTCCATTTTCAGAAGAAATATAGCCTCAGTCCCTCTTCTCCTGCCAATTCCTTAATCCAAACTACAAATTCTTCTGCTTATGGCTATGATAATCCCCGGGGTTAATATCTGACATCAGGGCAATTTGTTATCTTGTAAAAGTTTGAGCTAGGTATTGTCAAGACAGTGATGTGCTATTTCCTTAAGTACAGAAAAGGGAACATGGTGATAAGAATCTGTGGAGAGTAACATGACTCCCAGAAAGCAGTTACACCAGCCCACTACACTTGGTCTGCTAAGGGGGGACAAAATGAAAGAAGGAAACACTCTCTTGACCTTTATGTTGAGCAGATGGAGCACTTTCCAAATGCTGGGAAGAGAAGCCTCTCTGTGGGCAACATGGGGGACAAAAAGAGATAAACCAAGTTAAATATTAAACAGCAAAGGAATATCGGCAGAAACCAAAAATCATTTCAGTACTGATAAGCTTCAATTTGTCTGAGAACAAAGCCTCACAAGTGCTGATGGCATCACACCAGTAATCACATCCTCACCTAGTCTCCAGTGGTCAGAGCTGCTGTACTATCCAGCACATGGCATTGCTTTGGCTTGATGACCACTCAAATAAGGAACTTGTGTATTACTCAACACCCTGGACATTGAATGATACTTCAACCGTAGACATCACAGTACAGTAGAAATCAAGATGTTATAGCTCTGAGACTTTGGCTTTGTTTAGACAGTCTATGAAACTTCAAAGCTCCCATGAGCTTCAAACCTACATGCTCTGTTAGATTTTCTAGTTCTATCAATCATACACAGTATACCTCACAGCCATACCCTGGCCCAGCTCCTGTTGAAGTCAGAGAAGGTTAAATTAATTCTTCATCCAGGTTTGACTGATCTCAATTATTTTTTGCCTTTTCTGTAAAACAGATTTTGCCAGTTACTTCTGTTGCTGTATGTTTATTTTAACTGTGAGGCAATATACTGAGCAGTCTCCACAACTTCTTTTCATTGTGTGGTTGGTAAACATTAAATCTGTTTTAATGAAATTAAAGCTAAGTTATAGCTTTACTGCAATAGGGCTGCTTTCACAATAACTTCCCTAAGACGTTGTGTATTGTTTCAAAGAGAGATGAATAAGATTGCCAGTCAACAGTTATCAAATAACATTTAGTTTCACAGAGAGCCTGAGAATTTTTACAATTATAGAATATCGAGTTCCAACATACATGTGCTTAAGTTCTCATATAGAATTATAAAGTCATACTTCAAATGATTACTTAGAATTAATTTATCTTCCTGTGGCTGTGTTTTGCTTCGGTATCTGACCTATACATTTTTGCATAATAAAGAAAATAGGTATTCATATTTTCATTTGTATTCTCTGTATAAAAATAAAGATTTAACGATGTTTAAAAGTAATTACAGCAAAAAACCTTCATTTGGAAAAGCCCAATGCCTCATTAGATATTTGCAAAATAAACTGAAAACTAGAACAATAATTTTGATTACTAATACTTTCTTTTTTTGACAGGAGATATTTCTTTATTTCCTTGTATTATGTTTTGCCTTATATCCTCCTCACAACATTTATCTTGGCATTATGGCTCTCTCTGCCTTTTGAAATGTTTGCCTTGAGGGGTACTGATGCTACTAAAGAACATTATATTTGGTAGATCTGCATTAAAAATCACTTCTTTTTCCTGACAAGCTATTTAAAACATCACATTTATGCCTTGTGAACTATGCTTCAAAAATATATCTATATATCCTATGAAACCTAGACCCATCTGACCCAACTTTTTTTATTTGCGAGAAGTGCAATTTTTATTTGGGGACATTATTGCTAAAGAGGTATGAAGGAGACATTTTCCAATACAAATACTGTTGTTTACTTCTACTGGGGAGGGAGAAAATATCCTATCAGAAAATTTAGAATAATGACTCCTAAATGGCTAGATTAACTATGGACATAGTAATATCAGATCATTACTCTTCAAAAGTGAAATTTGAAAATAAGAAGGGCAGGAAAACCATACAATACCAACAGATGTAACAACCAGCACTTGTATGTTTTATAGTTGGGAAAAGACCTCTAGTTCTGTTCCCCTAATTAATCATTTTTGCACAAGACATACAGACACCAAGTCTAAGGTGGAGTCAAAGAATGATATATGCGAAAGTATACTTTGAAATGATAATAAAAGAAAACTTAAAGAACAGCTAGTAGAAAGAAAAATGCCTGATGCACTTAAACTTTGCATTCAAAAATTTTTGTGTTTTGCCTGGTTCAGCCTGCACTGACAGAAACAACAGGTACGCTGCCAACACCACTTTAGCAAATAAGTAAGTTTATATAAAGCTAGATTTATTAAATCTCAGCTCTTATGTAAAATCATTATTTAACACGAGGTATCTGAACAATATGAATGTGGTTCTTGTCTAGACTAGGCAGAACATACGTGTATATTTAGAAAAAGTTGTGAGAACTTCCATTCAAGAGAACAGTAAAATGTAGTATCCTGCCATTTTTACCTGAACTAGCATCTCTGGGCATTATCACAGACAGGGTTTTATAGCCACTAGGCAATGAGAAATGAATGGTAATTCTGGATGTTCAGCATCCACCTTCCAGCCCTTCCACAGAGCTGTAACAGCAACATTTAGAAAGACAGTTAAGTGTGTGAGTTTTCTATTTAAAATATTCATACTCATTGATCACAAATAGGGCAGAAAAGTCATACAGTTACTACAGAAAAAGTGAGTTGATTAAAAAAGAGTGACCTTTAGAAAACACTTGCAAAAAATTTCTATTCTTCGTTGGAACATAATGCTCCAGGGAGTCCAGGCAGATTAAAAAAACAAAAGCAAAAACAAATATATATATAAAATAAACCAACTAACCCACGTAGTTTAAATAACAAGCTTGAAGAAAAACACTTCTACAGAAAAAAAAAAATATCTAATATTTCCTGTGTTCTTGGGTTTTTTTGTTTGTTTCTGGGGTTTGTTGTTGTTGTTTTTTAAAAAATTACCTATTAAAAATGTTCAGACTCTTGCCCTGATGGCTCTGCTCTTTTCTGCTATACACAGCATCTTCGCTACACCCAGCCTAGAATTAACTCACATTCTTGGCTGTTGGAACTCAAATACGTCCTTGACAGATACATTTTGGCTCTCAGAGTGAGAAAGAGTGACAGGTAATTGCTATCTGCTACATTTGATGGGTAATTCAGAGTGGGACTGAAGTCCATTGATGGACCTGAATTTAGTTGCTTACGTGTTCTGTGCAGCAGACAAAGGACATTTCCATTTCAGATAATAATAAAAGATGGGAGGGGGGAAGATGAGGAGACACAAGGACAAATGCCAAAGCAAGTGATGGTGCCTAAAAATCTCAATCGATTTATATGCAGTGAGGACCAAAAAATAAGATCGAAGTCTTTACATTCAACCACAAAACCATCAGAGATAAATGATACACTTCAAAAAACATTTTAATTAGCAAGTTCGTTTCCGTGTTTTCCTTATCAGCACCTACCTTCTCAACATCACCTCTTAATGTCTGTATTTATTCTGACATACGTACTTTTTCAAGCAGAAGCTAGGTATAACATGTTTTATTTCTTTGTTTATTTTGACATATGTGCTCCTTCAAGTAGCCATTCAGAGGTAGAAGGGCCGAAATACCAAAAGCCCTGTTTTACAGAAAACCTGAGTTCCGCTGTCTAGGAGGTCAGATTAAAAAAAGCTATTTAAAGATGACAATACGAAACACAGATGTATCCTGAGAGGATTGCTCATTACATAGTGATAGAAAAAGGGGGATCTTTATTGAAAGGCATAGGGTTTTTCTCTTCTTCCTCTTTTTCTTTATCAGTGTAAATCAGGACTTACAGTGACAGTGAGGTAGATCTACACTAGACAGAAAAGGAATAAGAAGTGTTCTTTGTGACAGTGAATGCAATGAATTTATATTCCTTTTACCATTTTCAAGAGATTTAGTTAAATATTTAAAATGACAGTAAACAAGTACCAAGATCATTAACGTTTTAGTGAGAAATGAAAAGACCGTTAACAAGGAAAGATGCAAGTTTCCTAAATGGAAATGAAATGGCTTTTGATTTTGTTGTATAATTAATACTCCAATTTAATGATTGAAATATTACTTGAACCTGAAGAGTTTTTACAGAAAGCTTGTTGCAACTAAATTTGAGTGACTTCAGATTTGGTGGAATGGTTTCATCATCAAATCTGCAGCAAAAGTATTGAGTAAAATTCTGCTCAAACTGTTCAAGACAATGAAAGTCTAGTCAAGAAATACTAGTTTTTATCTTTTCTTCATGCTATAAATATTCATAGAAAACTGTCACTGTACTATCTAGTATATTTGTTCCATTTACAGTTTTGGTTTTATTTACAGTATTTTCTTAAATAGGAAAACTGAACTATGGGATAGAGCCTTCCCCCTCACACACACCTTTTAGATTATGTATTGAACTAAATATAAAACAGATATGTGAAAGTGCGTAACATGCACACACAAAGTCAGTATGCCTGAGGACAGGATGCCAAGAAGGTTATTCTTAATAAATGTACTTTGTGATCTTAATATAGGCTTTTAGGAGAGTTGCTTAAACTGCCATTTCAACTCTATATACAGAAACACTGTACTATATATATAAAGATTCCAAGGGGACTGAAGAACATAAAGGAGTGGTGGTAAGAAAACTCAGAACCTAGGTCACTACTTCAAAACACATCCTGCGGGTAGTGGTGGAACTGACTGAACAAACCAAAATCATTATGAAACGAATAAATGGCTGCAGACAAGTGTTTAGCAAATGTGTGTCTGCATTTACAATTACTTTTAGCACTTGCTGGCAGCCTTCAGAGAACAGCAGCCAAGAACCTACCTAATGCTTATAGACTCTAAATGACCTAGGTCAAAAAGCTGAATTTTGGGATAAGTGCTGGAGCACAGTGTTGATCAAGAAAGGTCAAAAGTCTCATCTGTTTTCTGGAAAATAAGTAGGTTTGCATCCTTATTTACCTTCACTAGAAGAAAAAAAAAATAATAATAATTTCAAATGTTTCTCTAACCAAGTCAGCCACAAGTGTATTTTGTAAGTATATTTGGTGTGGTAGACATACTATTAATGCAGTCAGTGAGCAAATGCATTTATGAAAAGAATAATAAATCTGATATATTTGGAAACAAAAACTACTCGTTCAAGGCATTTAACAGAGTGTTTGTCATCTGCTTTGGAGGCTGTTCTGAATATACTATAGTTGAAACACAACATAATTCTGGTACCTAAACATACAGCTTTTAAACTTAAGTGGGAGACAGCACTTTATAGTGAGTTAGGTGCTTAGGTGCTCTCCTGTTTTGAAATTCAGACCTATGTGTTTCTTATGAATGTCTCCATGAAGGTTTCCAGTCTGAGCTGAGATTACAGTTCTGGGCCATTCAGCACAACAGCACAGAGATGGACTTCAGCACCCACAGACCCTAAATCACACTCTGCTGGGACATGGGACAGTAAACATAGCTTACATTGTACATGTGTCAACCAGTGCAGTCATTGCCTTAAAAAATATTGACAGCTGGGATATCTCCAGGAGAAAGGTGCCCCTCCAGCCTCAGAACTGTCTGATGTACATCAAAGAGCCTAATCTTTACAAGAAAACTCTCTTCACCCTTAAAATTGAAGTGATACGTTTGACAGAGACTGAAACACAGCTGCTCCTAACGTAATCTGATCAAGTCTTATGACACAATATCTTAACTCCCATTTGGTTGGGAGAAAAAGAAACCTCTGTAAATGATCCATTGCAATATTAGCATTGTAAAACGTATCTTTTACTTCTGCTAAATACCAAGTCCAGTAATAAATATGGCAATGTAGGTTTGTATTTTACTTTGAAGTAGAAATTATCTACATGAAATATTTTTTTCCCCATAAGCTACCAGGCTTGAACATTCAACAAGGAAGCAGACTGAAGCTTTCTCCCTCTCAAAACACCACTGAATCTTCAAAACTGTGCTACAAAATTGTTGTCTCAACAAATATGCATCCAATGAGACATGCCAAACCCAACGCCTTCAATGAGTTAAGCAGACCTTAGTGAAAGTTTCTATTAATACAAAGGAAGATAAGGTTTGAAACTAATTCTTTAATATGGTACATCTATCAGAAAGAGCAATAGATAGAGAAGCCAGGAAAAAGTAGTAGTAAACAATACATTTGCCTCTAAATCAACTAATTATGAGCCTGAGAAGTTCAGAAGGTGCAACTTTCACAGTAGCTTGAAAATTACAGCCCCTGAAAACATGCTGAAAACTGACGTATGTATGTATTTATAAAAAGATATACAATGCAATATGTGTTTCTTTTTAACTGTAAGGTGCGGTTTTGCCAGAACAACAACATCCCGAGGTATCTGAGTTAAAACTTGCAGAGCTTTGTTTCCATGAACCCGTTAAGAGCAGGTGACTTCTGCAGTGTAGACACACACATAGACTCCAAAGCTGGAAACAGAACTGTCTCTCACTGTGCTGGCTACTCACTGTACACTGAGACATAGCTCCTGACACAAATAATCTACAATCTAAATCAATTAAAAGTGCAGAAAAAGGGGATAAAGAGGCGGTAGAGTGTTGGAGCACTGGTATCCCATTCATGTCACTACTAGAGTTTTCAGAGTGTTTTCAGAGGGGTTTTCTGTTTCAGTTGAAGAGTAAAATGTACACAGGTGGACCAAGTGAGAAAGGTGATGTCTTCACAGCATCAAAGGAAGAGAATGGATGTGAGAGTGATGAAGCATTAACTCATGGCAGATGAAGAAAAATAAAGGAAAGAAAGAGGAAGAATGCTAAGAGGCATGGAATAAAAAGAAACACAAATCATTAGGAAGAAAAAGAAGCTGTATGAACAGGAAGGTGCTACCCAGAGGTGCAAGAGTAAGTGCCCAGGAAGCAAACTACAAAAATAATGGAAGGAGGGATAACAAGAGTGTGGTGGGACATGGTGGTCTTGCTAGCAAAGTAGATCTTAGCTCTCCAATGGGTGTTAGTAACACAGAGCTTTAAATGCCTTCCTCTACAGTAAAGCAATTTACCAGATATCTTTGAGAAAGGAAACGGAGGAAACTCATTAATGCCTGAAACTTATTCTATCTCACTTCTGCCCTATCCTCTTGAAATGACATATCTCTTTACATTACATAATCTGGATTATTAACGGTAGCCATTAACAGTTGTTTTCTTTTTTCGTATATCATTATCACTGTCTTAGCAGAACTCTTCCTTGCTGCTCTGTGGTTGGTTTTATGTCAGTTTCAGAAAGCTCCCTTTGCTTTATGCCTTTCCAAACCTCAATTTAATAAATTTCCTTAAAAAGCTCCTAAAACATTAAAGTGCTAGCATCAAACACTAATTTTCAATGAAGTTAGGCCAGCCAACAATCATACTCTTCCATCAGTAATAAGGAGACGTAGCTTGGGGCTAAAAAAAAAAAATAGTGGCCTTACTCAAATAACTTAAATATATGAAATAAAGCAGAACTCTGCATACAGCTACATATTTAACAGTATTTTATATGGTTTCAGAGTGAAAAAAAAGACCCAAGGGAGGGAACTAGGCTATACTGACATGTCTTCCACTGCCTTCCTGTGTAACCTGTGTTCCTACATTTACCAAGTCTGAAAACCTTCACTGAATCAGATGCCTCAGATTATTTGTTTAATGAGGAATGATATTGCCCGTACTGCCGAGGTCACTTTTGAACATTCGCTGTCTATGAACAAGCCCATAATCCACCAGTGGAAAAGATCAGAAAATAATTATAGCATCATTGTCTATTTTTATCAAAAGATGAGGAAAAACAGCATTTCCCTGTGTCTGGTGATCTGTCATCTCATACAATCTCTGAGGCTAACATGCCAGAAAGTAAGGGCTCTCCACTCAGAAGCAGATAGAACATTTGATCTTGTAAAATAATGATAGAGATGTAAGTGCATTTGTAAGACTTATTTGGAAACCCACAGACACACTGCCATGCAAGCGTGATTTATTTATTTTTTACTTACAGCAACAGCTTTGTGAAACAAAAGGGAAACAGAGCCATCATGTCAAACAATGTCTGTAGTCAGTCCTTTTGAAAGGCTGGAACAGAAGTTCCTGCTATTTGTCTGTAATGTGGATGTCTGTGACTGCTTAGGAATTGTTTACACTAGAAATTTTTCCATGAAGGGCATTAAGTTGTCTTTCAATTTTTTAAAATGAATATTCTGATGTATATTTTTGAACACTAGTTATGCTGAGAAACCATTGATTATTCATGAAGGCAAAAAAAAGTGTATAATGGAAGCTGACTTGTGCATTCAAATATTTCTACCCTGGTCAAGACTTGCATCTCAGGATGGAAGAAGCACAAAACTCAGTACATGTCATATTAATGGAACATGAAAAAAGAAGCGAGACATATGCTACAACAAAATGACGATCAGGGCCTGTAACTATTTCCAAAATCAACTTCCTTTCCAAGAAAACAGTGGATATGTTGAGTCACCATTATAAAAAACATTACTTTCAGAAATCATTTTCAAGAAGGAGAATATACTGATAGACACTTAAGACTGTCAGTATTCTTAGTACATTCCCTCAAAATCTCAGGTCATTTTCCCATATGCTTCTGCTTTTGTGAGAAACAGAACTTGGTATTTCTCACTGAAAAAGCTAACGGATTAAGTAACAATCCTGCGGGTAACCAAATTTTTGTTGTGTTTTGGTTTGTTTTGGTTTGTTTGTTTGTTTTTTCAGGGGAGGTGCAGGGAATGGAGGGTATGAATGGAGTAGGGTAGCGGCTTGGGAGGTATTTTTGGATGAAAAAAATCTCTCTCCATATTGAGTAACTGAGCTTTTATTGCAAGATATAGTGCCATGAATTGTATTACCAACATTGGGTGATAACCAATGGTACAGATATTTATTGATAGTAAACAGTATTGGCTGAAAAAACCAGTGCAATTAATTCACACTTTTATAAACTGTCTAGGACTTGGGCATCTGTTTAAGACAACAAGATTCAAAATCAATTAACTTTCCAGTGATCTTTTCTCCCTATTATGACAGATTTTTAAACCCAGTGTGTTAATTTTTGTGGACAACAGAAAGAACACGGACACGTTTAATACAACAGATCTTAATTTGGTCCCTTACAGTATTAAAAAGTTTGGGCTGTTTAGTAGCTCTTTAATTACATCCCCTGACAGTATAGCTATTAAATGTGGAGTTGACTGATATTAGCAAATTCACTTAACTTCAGACATTTCAGGGTGGATATGACACAGGTATCCACCAGGTCATCTAACTAACTGCAGGCTGTATGTCTCTGACTTTTTCTTATTAATCATTTAAACTTTCAAGACAGCCTCCCTCATCTACTTTAACTTTTTTCTTTCAAAATAAAGATCTTCAATAATCAGTCTATTTCTTTTGATATGCCACACATTCTATCAGCCCATGAAAAATGCGTCCTCTCTTCAATCAAACACTACTTCCCCCTCATATCCTCGTCCCCCTGCCCCCGCAACTACGAATTTAATTTTCTGACCACTTGTATTGAACTCACACCCCGACTCACCCTTATGACCCACACAACTGCTAATGCTGCAAAAGCAACTATCCAAACCACACCAGCCTCCGAATATAACATTACACACGCCAGTCACAGCCCTCAGTCCGACGGTAACCTGGAAAGCTGCATGCATATTCTTGACTCGCATTTCAAAAATCCCTTTCTGTCTCGTTTAAACGCCACGGGACTTTGAAGCCTTGCGCCCGCAAGTTCCTGCTTGCGAAGGAACGGCACTCCTTATTCAGAATGAAGTTTTACCACAAGCCGCTGTGCTTCCCCAAATAAATCCACTAAGCACAAAGAGGAAAAGTGCACTTGCCTTTCCTCCTCCCTTCTCACACCCCTGCACGTTTCTCACTTTTTTTTTTTTTTTTTTCCCAAGCTTCATCAGAATCAGAAATAACTGCAGCCGTTCAGAAGAAACTGTTTAAATCCTGCATCCCTCCAGAGAGGAGTTCCAGGCTGGGACACCTGCCCCTGCCCCCAGCCCTCCCCGGAGGGAGGGCGCCGGCTCCCTTGCTGCAGTGCAGGCTGGCAGCTCACTCCGTTCCAACTTTCAATGCAGAAATTCGGCATGATGCAGTCAGCCAGATAAAGCAGCACTTACCTCAATTGAAACCTTTTCTCTGGTAAAGCTGAAGCATCAGTCAAATCAACAGTGATTTGGGGGTAATCTAAGTTTCAATCAACACCCTCCGGGTAGCTGCATACTGCTCTGCCTTTTTTGCGTTGATGTTGAACTCTTCACTGTCTAAAGGAGAGAGAGAGAAAGATAAGCTGAAATCCTCAGAGGCTCCTGGGGAGTGAGAGAAGAGGCACCAAAGCAATGTTTCTGAACATGAGATTCTCAGCAAGCGTGCTCAGGTCTGAAAGATCGTGTAACTGCTGTGATAGGCTCCTGTCATGTCCCCTGAGCTGTGAGATGATCATTGACCTGATTAGCTCTGAACACTCCCTACATGCAGAGAAAGCACTGAGAGGATTGGTGGGTCGCAGGGGAATTGGGAAAGGCACCAGGGCCGCTTGGGAATCTTCATTCTTCCAGACTAATGGATATGCTGCAGCTGAGGCTGTAATTTGTGAGGAGGTTATGCACAATGTTAACCATCTGAGGACTTAAACAAATGTGCTTTTGCATGCTGTTTCTCAAGGTGTACCAGCATTCAACACAGCCTAGAGCTGAGTAATTAGAGGCTGTTGTAGCTGTTTCGTAATACAACGCTCACTGCATAAGATGTTCTGTAAGCTGAGAGATAAAGTGGGTTCATACATCTGTCTCTGACCCTGGAGACAGCAGCAGTTAATGGGCAGAATAAGTGAAATTAGCATGGTGGGCTCATGTTAGCCCCCAGATGGCAATCAATCACCATGGAAAGAAAAAGAAAAGAACAACAAAACCCAAAGACACTAGAATTATTTAACAAGTGTATGTGGCAGTTTAAACAAAATGTAGAGAAAGAATGCCAAATCAGTACAGAAAGGATTCTTCAACACAGAGATAAAATCAGTAGCCAAGCATAACAATACAAGTTCTCCTCTACACTTGTAGTAGAGGGAAAATAAAAACAACAAGGAATGCATTTAAAGGACCTAATTTGCCTTTCACTTATACTGATACAAATAAATCTACAAAAGATGACAGATTAGATTTAGACGGGAAAAAAAAAAAAAGAGGGAAAGAAGAATGAGGTTTATTTGTTACCTTTTTTTGATTCCACGGTATTACAGAATGTAGATTTTTGTGTACCAAGTATTCATGTTTATGTAGTCAAATAAGTTTAGCCAAAGTATGGCAAGTTTTATCACTATCCTCATCTGCTATTTTTCTGCTTCTTGGTCAACAATTATGGCACTAGCCAATTTCCCGTTCAGATTTATCCATGGAAATACCAGTTTGCGACTAAGAGAGTTCACAGAATACCATGTTTAGTAATGGTGGTCTGATGCACCAATATAAAATGGATAAAATTTTATTTTGATAGCAACTAAAGAAGAAGGTTTGGAACCTATGGTAGCAATGTTAGTTCATATGTAGTTATCATAAGATTCCATAAATGCAGAAATGAAGATAATAATAAACATATACTGGAATTTTTAATCACATTTAGTTGGGGTCTATTTTAATGCATATTTGAGGTAAAACAGTATGATTGTAGTTTAGGAGGATAAGCAGTCAAGAAAGTAATTTTTAAGTTGTTACGCAAATGGCAAAGGAAATGGATTACATATTTACTTTCTGAAGGCATTAACATCAGAAATCTTATTATTACAAAGAAAACAGTATCATGTGACTTAGATTACTCAGAACTAACCAGGAAAGTTTGAATAACCCATTTATTTAGCAAGACACAGAAGACAATGATTTCTCACCCTAACTTCAGTCACTCTAACTATAATGCCTGAGAAACAAGCAACAAATGTAAGATAAGTGCCCCATGTTCCCACCACACAGTCAGTAGGAAGAAACCAACTTTTCTACCCTGACAGTAGTAGCTATACAATTTTCATGATTCTCCTCTGGAATCACCTCTCTCTTCGTACCAGTAAAAACTCCTCCATGTGAAAAATCTGATTAATAAAATTATCTTTGGCAGTATTTCATATTCAGACAGCAGGTTTTTTAAAACATAGGTTATCTTCTAATATGATTTACCGAATGTCTATCCCCCAAGGATTCCCATTTCACCTGGGACTAATGATAACAAAATAATAATTAATCTAATAAGAAGACTTTTACATGCATTAAAATGAAAAATAAACACATTCTTGAGCTTGACTAAATGAGTTTCATGTGTTGAGACCAAGATGACTTGCTGCTAAAGCTCTCACTGAAAAAGTTGCTTTCCTTACCATAACTTTGCACTACAGAATGGGCAGCAAGTCATTCTAACATTCACTATCTTACCTGTTCTGACATGGCATCCCTCATGAAACAGGTAATCCACAGACACACAGTGTATTATTTATGATTTCAAATACAGTGAGAGAAATTAAATATGAAAAAAGACCTTATTAAGACAATTTCTTCACTATTCCAGAAAACTTCCAATTTCACGTTTCTTGCTGTTTTGTTTGAGTCCGAACTCTCACCAGCCCTGGAATTTTCAATATTTCTCTTGAACTACTGTTCTACAACCTCTGAGATCTCCATGTCAGGAATACTTTTCCTGTTACTGTCCCCTTTTCAAGTCTGTCACAGTAGTTTTATACTAAAAATCCCACTCTTCTAATATAAATTTTAATCTTTCTCCCTTAATGTTCTCATTGACTTTTAAAGGTTTAAAATTCAAAATTTTTACAGAAGTTCATAGTATATAACTGAGTTATTTTAATTGTTCCTCACCACAAGCACAGGTCTGAAAAAGAAAACGACAGGTCCAGAATAGGGACTGAATAATGAATGGGCCAAATTTGAAGTGACAACATTTTTTAAGTTTGTGCAGAAACAAATGGGACTTACTGATAACTTGGACAATTGTGTAAGACACTAGCATTTTAAATTCAGTGTTAACAAACAAAAGGATACAATAATTTGAATCACTTATAAATCCTGTTGCAGTCTAAATAACAGAAGCTAAGTCAGTTGTCTTGGGTCCAATTCTCAATCCTAAATATAACTTTACATTTTGGATTCAGTTCCTATCAGTCATTTAGATAAGTGGACAGAGGTTGTTCAGAGCAAGGAGATCAGAAAAGTAATCTATCTTCAATAGGAGATAATATAATCACTTATATATATTAAAAAAATATACACCGTTCGTGGCGCATACATTCTTATACAAAAGGGACAGTACGTTAAAGTAGTGGGAAAAAAAAAGGAAGGAAAAGGAATAATTTTCTATGCAATCTATAATTAACCTTTGAATTCACTGCCACAAGCCATGACTGTAGCAAAGAATTTAAATATACATGTGTGAGAAATTTTTAAAATCACAACATTTTAAAAATGTATACACAAAAAAAATTTGTTTCAGGTCTGTTCGTCAATGAGAAGCAAAAATATTACCTCATGGGGAAGACATGGGGAAGACAAGATACTAATCATGTTAAAAAATACTCTACCAACTAATACCATTTAGTAGTAAAATTTAGAAGACATTTACAGTATCATTGCAGAAGCCATGGTAGTTTTCCTGGCAAAGGTCATGAGATACTCATGCTTCATTAGAAGAATAATTTGGTTAGTTTGTGGTGTATTTTAACAGATGGATAACAGTTTTTAAAAGAGCTGTATTTCTCAAATCATTTGAATAGAGTGAATGCTAAAATAAACACAGAAAACTATATAAGTTTCTTAATCATACGAAGACCTTCACTTCAGAGACATGAACTACTGCAGCACAATGCTTTATCATGCATCAGTGTAAATTCAATACAGAATAAAAGGCCATAGAGGAACAACAAGAAAAGTGACAGAATCACCTATGTGCTAAGATAGTCACAATTCTTCCTCTGGCCCAAATCACACATGCAATCAGTTACCTCAACTCTGCTGATGCTCAGGAACTCAATGAACTAGAAGTGAATTGTGTCTTTACCCACGCCTTCAACATACAGAATTTTTTTTTCTACATTTAACAAGATCCTGTGGTATGAAAAAGACATACTATAAAGGATGTACCAGGAGTATCAATTTCATCAGTAAGTTCTTTTTTATAAGTAATTGACAAAAAGAGGTATTGTCTGCTCCATTTGGGCTAGAAAAACAGCAACTAGAAATCAGGCACGGGTGTACTCCAGGATAGCAGTAAAAACAGACTGTACAGAGGAGACTGAATAAAACCATCTTTATCCTTTATCTGTCCAGGGAAAAACATATAAATAATAAAGCACTTAAAGACATTAAAAATGCTTTGAAGAAAATGAAAACCATTTGAACCATTTGAACTTTCACGACCATCAGATTTTCTGCATTTTGGCAACTATTTTCCCCTGTGGCAGCCAGAGACAACCAAACTAGACAACTGTGAGTAGTACCTGACAATTGCCAGGCATTTTAGCACTGAAATTTTACTCTCATTCTCATTAATTTCAAAAGTACAAGCTGAGCAGATTCAACTCAAAATTCTCATCTGGTTTACATCAGCATAGCTGCATCGATTTAAGTGGAAAGAAATACAATTTGTCATCAATGATTATTATACCGAATTTCAAAGATCAACCACCCCACAACACCATCCAACATTTTGTTTTTGACATGGATCATTTTTATTCAATCTTTCTGGCCAGTGTGAGTACAGACAACACAGGAAGCTTGTTTGCATCTAACCAAAAGTGTTATCTCAAACTTTTGGCACCTTAGTTCAGTGCCTTCACAGAATCACAGAATCACAGAATGTTAGGAATTGGAAGGGACCTCAAAAGATCATCTAGTCCAATCCCCCTGCCGGAACAGCAACACCCAGATGAGGTTACACAGGAATGTGTCCAGGCAGGTTTTGAATGTCCCCAGAGAAGGAGAGTCCACAACCTCCCTGGGCAGCCTGTTCCAGTGTTCTGTCACCCTCACTGAGAAGAAGTTTCTTCTCAAACTTAAGTGGAACCTCTTGTGTTCCAGTTTGAACCCATTACCCCTTGTCTTATCATTGGTTGTCACCGAGAAGAGCCTGGCTTCATCCTTGTGAGACTCACCCTTTGTATATTTATAAACATTAACGAGGTGTCCTGGTTTCGTTAAAAAACAAGTTTCTCTTTTAGTGAATTTCCCTGTCAGTTAAAGCCTTCTAAATAACTTCAGTTTTCCTGAAAGCTAGGTACATGTTTTGGTAGACATAGCAATGGAATGCGAGGTCATTGATAAGGAGGGATGCACATCTCGCCAGAGCAGTGAACTGAAACAGGTGACCAAAAAACTGACCAACTAAAGTATTCCATCCCATTCACGTCATACTTCATATAAAAGTGGGGGATCACGAGGATCTCGTCCCCTTTTTCCTTATGGCTGACATTGGGAGAAGACCTTGCGAGACATCCCTGTGAGTTGAGGCCTAGTGACAGACTGAATCCAGTTCCGGTTGGCTGCAGAATCCAGTCCAGGACTTCAGGTGCTGGCCCTACATCTGCTGGAGCAGTTGCCGGGACTTTCAAGATTGGTTTTGTATAGTTTGTTTTATTTTCTCTATTTCTATTAGTAGTATTAGTAAAACACTTTTAATTTTTTGAACTCTCTTCTCTCTGTCCTTCTTTCCCTCCCAGTCGCCTGTCCTTAGTGGGAAGAGAGGAGACGGAGGGGTGAACGAGGGAGAGGGGAGGAGAGGGGGTTAACAATACATCTGCCATGGTTTTATTGTCACCCCGCAATAAAACCACGACATGAGGTCACCCCTCAGTCTCCTCTCCTCCAAAGAGACCTACCTCCCTCAGCCTTTCCTCATAAGGGAGATGCTCCACTCCCTTAATCATCTTCGTTGCCCTGCGCTGGACACTCTCCAGCAGTTCCCTGTCTTTCTTGAACTGAGGGGCCCAGAAATGGACACAATATTCCAGATGCAGTCTCACCAGGGCAGAGTAGAGGGGAAGGAGAACCTCTCTCGACCTACTAACCACCCCCCTTCTAATACACCCCAGGATGCCATTGGCCTTCTTGGCCACAAGGGCACAGTGCTGGCTCATGGTCATCCTGCTGTCCACCAGGACCCCCAGGTCCCTTTCCCCTACACGGCTCTCCAACAGGTCATTCCCCAACCTATACTGGAACCTGGGGTTGTTCCTGCCCAGATATAAGACTCTACACTTGCCCTTGTTATATTTCATTAAATTTTTCCCTGCCCAACTCTCCAGCCTCTCCAGGTGTTGCTGGATGGCAGCACAGCCTTCTGGCGTGTCAGCCACTCCTCTCAGCTTGGTGTCATCAGCAAACTTGCTGATAGTGCACTCTATTCCCTCATCCAAGTCATTGATGAATATATTGAGTAATACCGGCCCCAGTACTGACCCCTGAGGCACTCCACTAGATACAGGCCTCCAGCTAGACTCCACCCCATTGACCACGACTCTCTGGCTTCTTTTCTTCAGCCAGTTTGCAGTCCATCTCACTACCCGATTGTCCAGACCACAACAGCACAACTCCTTGTTCAACAGATTCTTGATGTTAAGGTAAAGATGTGATCCAGATGGAAGGAATCAGCTGAATCCTAGCTCTACTAAGTGGAAAACTGCTTATTTCGTCAGGCTCCTCCTTCTGGGGGTTCTAGCGGCTCAGACAAATCCAAAGCATTATTGCTGTCATCTGATCACTGTTCTCACTTTCAGTTTAGCAATAATAATCAGTACTGTTCATTTTACTTAGACCAAACTTCCAAAGATAAGAAAAGTAGTATAGCATAGTGCTTTATGACATTTCTGATTATGTTATGCAATGTACAGTTTGAGCTTCATCGTACATTATTAGTAGTTGGTAGTTGACTGAGACAGTTTAATGTTAGTGCTCTCCATTTGCTTGGAGGCATCTCCACAATGTTGGAGGTAATTAGGAGGCACAGGTAACTTTGATTTTAGGTAAAGGTCCACAAAATGCATAAAGAAACAAATGCAAGTTTTGGAGCATCCTAATACCACAGTGGGACAGTTCCAAAAACATAATGACAGTGGGAAGGCTGGTGGTGGCTATTAATAAATACTTCATGATTCAGTTCTGGAAGGTATTAAAGAACACTGTTCTTCCCAAGAGGAGGAAACCTATGGGTAGAGAAGATACAGAGCCCTGTGAGTTAAATGAAACAAGGACAATGTTTTTAAAAATGTATTCAAATCCGCTAAAGAGAAAAGGAAAATAAAGGTAGAAAGAAGATGTGAAATGGAAACAATCCACCATTGTTTTGATTATGCCTCTTCAGTTTCACTACCACCTGAGAAAAATATACTTTGTATCACCAAGGAGTATAGTTCATGTTCAAGCACCAAGTGAATTATGGTTGTTCAGAGTTATAAAGAAAGAAGCAGAATGGACTGTTATTTGAATATGATATGTACCTGCAATATTATTTATTTACAGATATGTATTATAAAGGCAGTTTTGTAAAAAGATGGAATCCAAATTCTGCTCAGTCTGTCTGGTATGTCTTTCTGTATGAATTGAAAACTGCAGGACTACAAGAATGTACAGGACAGAGTAAATTTTATGTCTGAAGTTAATTTATCTCTGCTGAAAATTTCTGTCAGCGACACACACCTATACAGTTCACCTGAAAACAGCTTACACAGCTGTAACCAAGGGCATGGTTTCGTAGCAAAGTGTGACGTGTAATTTCTGGTCTAGGTCTCCTTTTTGCTGAGGGCTGTAGAGGTCTTTTAGGCATAACAGCAATAACCAGGAGCGCCATGCAAGTTGCAGCACAGGAGCAGTGTGGGAGACACAATGTCTCAGGGACATCCTTTCTAAGGTACAATTCCTCCCTCACATCCTTCTTGTTCAGGTGAAGGGAACAGTGTGATTTGTGGTATGACCTGTCTCAGTAGCAATTTACAACAACTTCCCAGTAAAATCTCTGCCTGCTCACTCCCTTTTGCCATCAGCTTGTTTTAGCATGCAAGGATCAGGGAGAGAGGATAGTGCAGAAAGTAGTGTGTAGGGATGCAATATACTGCTTGTAACCATATAAATATCTTATACCTATCCATTAGCTTCCATTTTGCCATCTTTCTGAATAAGGAGGGGTTGCTTGTCCCCTTGAAGGGGACAAAACGGAGCTGCAATTTAGTCTTGGGATTCTCCCTGGCATTTTTATAGCTGAAGCCTGTTCTGCTACTTACTCAGACTAATACTATAAATCTAAGACACTTTAAGGGCCACATTTTTTGTGTCATAAACCATCATATCTGTCCATTTTTCAGTGGAACCACAGGGCTTTCATAATACCTAGAGAAAATCAGATCTCAGGAGGTGACAACATCTCTGCCTGAGATTGTTCAGACATTATTGGTTTCTGGAAAAGCTAAGAAAAATATAATAACAAATATAAGCACTAATTAAGCCAAACTTTCCAGCAATCCTAACTTACATGTCTGTGACTATTTTTCAGTCTTCTAAATTTCGAGGAATTTGGTTTTGTTTCTTTGTTTGTTTTGTTTTGTTGCTTATTTTAAATTTTACTCTGGACTGTTTTTCCTTACACGATGCTGCTCTTCTCTTTTTCAGTTTGTCAATTTCAGAGTCATCTTTTAATCTGTTTTTTTAAAATTATTAAAAAAAAATCTCATTTTTCTCTTCAAATTATTTGAATGTACTTGTTCTCTAAGTAGAGGAAACATCCTGTTTCTTGCCTTAATCTGCTGTCTTTCCACTTACTCATTCCTTATTAATGTTTCTTCCTACACAATTCCAGTACCACAAGCACTTACTATCTTTCTTCTCTAAGGATTATTTTCCCCATCTCTTCTAAAGCTCCTCCTTCCTTGTTTTCTTGCTCTCTTTTTTGTCACTCTTAGAAGGAAAGGTATCCTTCTGCCTTTTCTGGCAGCATTAGAATGGACATGTATAGAAGGAGAAAATAGAGGGAGAATAACAGCTGCATTTTTTCTATGTACGCATAAAAAAAAAATCTTATGTAGGAAAAGGAATAAAGTGCTGAAGAACTTGCTTTTAGCATCACATTTCCTCAACTGCCATGCAGGAGGAGCTGGAAATGCTGTACAGGAGCAGATTGGAAAGTTTTTAATTCCTAGTTCTCTCTTGTTCTTCATGGCCTGAAGCAAGCTTTTTCTCACATAACAGAAATCAGCCCCTTGGCTATAAAGGATGACTTTCTTCTGTACAGAAAACAGCAAAGAAGGCTGGACTATACTATAGAGACTACCTGTAAAATTATTTTGATACCAAGCCCTGCAAGAATAGGCTGATGGGAACAGTGGCCACTAAGGCAAGCTCTCATTCGGGGTCAGTTTTCTCCCTTCATGTATGGCCATGTTGGTTGGCACTTAGGCTAGATCCTGCTGTGGCAATACTCAAGCTACAGCACACCAAGTTGATGGTGGACAGCTGGCTAAGGCAGTCCCTCATCCTGGTCTTCTGAGCAGAGCAGAACTTTTGGAGCCTTTCAGGAATGTAAGTAATTTAGTTCCTTCCATGTGCCTAATGGCAAGACTATTACTCCCAAAAATATTGTACTGCATCCAATTGCCTAATATTAAGTGGCTTTCACAACATAAAGAAGCTGAACTGCATAATGTATATAGATCTTCTTTTTGGATACCAAGGAACATGAATATTTTGGTCTAGTACACAGTCACTGACCCTGGTTAGCAGGGCCTATCCTGTAGAGATATCTTCGTGTTTGTACTATTCACATCCTTAACCCTTCCAATATCTGCCCATTACAGACAGCATACTACATATTACTACCCCATTAGTTTGTTTGTCTATAGTCTATAACAACATTCTGAACAAAATTATTGCTTCCTTCTACAGAGCTGCATGTTATTCCTTATTTGACTGGTTTTGATTCTCTCCCGCACCTCAAAAACATCATTCTCATGGGCCTTTGTCATTATCAGGTTTCTTAAGATTTCCCTCAGAAGATCAGCAGAGATAGAAGAATGAAAAGGCTATAGTAAACAAAACCGTCTTCTTAATTGTTCCATCCTGTAGTCATTATTTCCAATGGGATCTATCAATGCCAAGATTTTAAAAGCTCAGAAGACACAGAATCAGATCACGATATGAAATGTGACACTTGGTTCTAGCTGGTAGGAAACTGAAGGGGGCAGGAGGAGAATGGACCAAAAAAAACAGCCTCCTTAGCTCAGGAAGCCCAAGCAAAAGCCATGTCTCAGCTGCAGCCCCTTCACTCAGGGAAGCAGAGGCAATGGTCCAGCAACGTAAACTTCGGCATGATATTCCACAGAGAGAATAAAGAAGTAGCATCTTAAACTGTACTTCACTGCAGCTTGCTGCCAAAAAAATAGTGAAGAGCATGCCGAAATAGAGTTTCTTTAATATAGTTTTGCTGTGGAAATATGTTGGAAGATAACATGCTTCCACAAATCACAGCCACACTTTATCTGTTTTGAAGATGATGCGTCTTGAGATGGTTCGCTAAATAATAAAATTTGGCCTCCAGTGGTTAACATGAATAAAATTCTGTAGCCAGAGAAGACAGACGAAGCATACAATACACTAAAAAAAAAAAAAAAAAATTAATTCTATCTTTTCTGGACAGGACGTATCATTTTGTTATCATATTCATTTTGGACCATTAGCCTCTCTTTCCCCTTTTTCTGAACATAGAGGAATGAAAGATGGCTTAATTATAGCACTAGGAAATTACTTCTCTTTTGGACGGGGGGTGGAGAAGATGGTTTTATATTCACAATACAAAGCTGAGACTGTAGGATATTACCTTAAAATATTTATTCTCAGCTACTCTGTTCCATTTGCATCTGTAATAAGTAGCATGTTTAAAAGACAGTCAGGTATATGGAATAAGAGTAGAAGAACTGGGAAGCCACAAGGTACAGGCCTTGCTTCCAAACTTCACAGCTGCATTTTCTCTCATAATTGCCAGTCGTGATTCATGATTGATGTGGAAATGTGTAGTATTAACACTGCCTTTTAAAAATGGTGGGCAAGAAATGTAAATGCTACATATTCATTCATGTTCATTTGTCTCTTTACAAGCATAGCCTGTGTTCAGCTATCTCCAGAACCATCTACAATGATTATTAATCAGAATTTGCAGAAAACCTGTATCTTTTTTTTTTTCCTATTCATGAAGGCACTTCTGAGAATAATAATTATACTACTTAGCCTTTATCTAGTGCTTCTCATTTTTCAAGTGCTTCACAAATATTAATTCACTAATTAATCTTCCTAACAATTCAAATTACTCTCATTTTACAGACGGAGAAGCATTAGCAGAGAGGGCAAGTGACCTGCCTGAGGCCATGGAGAGTAGAGAAAGAGGAGAGGATAAGGGGGAAAGATGCTTATAACTAGAAAGAAATGGAGGCAGATGGGACAATTATGGTGATGGTTCAGCAAATAATCATAAGACTCCTGTGAAGAATTTAACATACCACCGGAGGGCAGGCAGTGCTAGCCCTCCTGTGTATTATACAGTCACTCAGTATGCCAAAGGATCCACAAATTAAAAAAAAAATGAACTGACTAATAAAACATATTGTGCACTTTCATAATCTTTTTTAAACCAAAACACAGTCTGCTCTCAGATACTAGCAAAATCTCAAAAGTAATCATGAGCACAAAACCAAGGTCAGGAAGCTAAAAGACTTAATTTACTGGGCAGCTCATCCGATGTAGGGCTATCTGTACTCAAAATTGGATCAAATAAAGGCAAAGACTGCCCAATACTAGTGGCATAAATTCAGTTAGGATTTTTATACCTGGTTCATTTTGCATTTCTGGAGGCTGATAACATACTGTCTATAAGACTAGATCTAGGTCTCAGATTTAGTTCATACTGTGTGTAACAAAATAGACTTTCCATTTGGACTTTGCCTTTCTGCTTTCCAAATAACATCCGTTTAATCGTCTAAGTATCTCACCTTTTTTTGTCTTGTTTTGTTTTGCTTTACAATAAAAACTTCCTTTTAATCCAGATCTCCCAAACGATTGCAGGAAAACAGGAACTTCTACATTAAGACTATGGGAGAACATGGGCTAATATTATTGTATAGTACTGCTGGCAGGAATACTTTTTCATTAAGGCTCTAAGAGATATATCATTGCCAGGAATTTAGGACAGCAAGCTGGGATGTGTGAGATCCAAGATAAATCCATGAACTGAATGACTGAGTGATATAAGGGCAAAAATAGTTCTCTATGTCACAGCTGATAGGAACTTAGGGATTGGGTTTAGATTGCAGTAGAATCCTAAAAAGTACACTACACATAACCACCCAAATAAAAAAGCTTCAAATGATTACAAAAGTATTCAAAGTATTTTAAGGTCCATGAAGATGGGAACAAACTAAAAAAAAACCACATTGAGACTTGTTCAAAATCCACCAGATGTAGAAACAATCATGTCCAGTTGAGATCACTTTTGCCTCTCTTTGAGAAGTTTTGCTTTCTGCTCCACTGATATGAGAAATGTTTGTTCCAGCTGCACTTTATGCAAGCATTGACATTTTGTATATAATATTGTATTGTGCTGATCAGTGATGATAGAAGAAAGTGTTGAAAAATCTATATACTCTCATATTCAAAACTCTCACACTACACTGATATCCAATAGTACAGAAAGCCACAATAGGAATGAAGAGTAAGATATGTGCGCAAGTTCAGTGCTAAAAGGGGAGCTGCCACTCCTGTACCCTGTGCATTTCTCTCTCAAGTTACCCCTTTGTCTGGAGATGCTCTTGGAATGAAATATGTTAACCTGCAGAATAGATACACCTATTCTGTATCTTAGAAATTTAACTGCTTCCCAGGCTCTAAGAACCTGAAAGAAAACTGTTATTCCAGAAAAGAGTAATCAAAATATATCTTTCTTTCCTTCTGTAAGATTTTGAAAGTAAAGATCAGAGTTTTCTCTCTGAGTGCTGCATCCTCTTAAAATCTCCCTATAAAATTTATTTAAGATCCATATTCAGGAAAAGATTTCCTGTAAATGTCAAGGTGGAATAAAGCCTGTATCAGCACTATTTTGATGTTATTAACACAACTTTATCACGATTTCAGCATTTATAATCTTTGCAGCCACTACACATGCTTACCAATCCAATCAATGACAACAGCAAGCATCTAAGCACTTACGATCTCAAGTTTTGTAGCAGTGAGAAGCAAATTGACTGGGAAGAGCATCTGCAGCATGCTCTAATCAGGATGACAATATTACATTTGTGATTTTATTCAGTGATTAAATTTTTGTTTAGTTCCTGTGATACAATGGTTTTTATGTTATTACAAAAAAAATAATTAATGATCGCAGAACTTTCATAACAGATCATGTACATAAGTACAGGACTGATGAGGAGGATGCTCGATAAAGACATGAGGGTATCACACCAGAAACAAATACTGCATTTTATCTGTGAAGTTTAATTAGGCTTGCTTTGCTTCGACCGGCCTGTTGGAGCTCTGGGTAAGGCAATAGACCCCTCTCACTGAAGTTCGGAGCACTGTGCAGAACAGACTTTAACAGACAGAAAACATGGCAAAGAAAACAAAAAACCTGGCTCAGCTGTGATGTGCCTCAGCATGGAGGAAAAATACTTTGTTTATGCAACAGACATAAAAATGTCAAGGCTACAGACCAGAAGCCCTGAGTTTCTTCTCAGGAGAGTGTTATACGTGCAGATTATTCATAAGCTGCTACAGCTTCATCTCATGTTCCCCTCTTCAACATTTTTAACTCTAAAAGGAAGATACGGATTTTGTTTACATTTCTCCAGAATTATATTTGAAGGCTGCTAAGGATGGAGCTCAGAAGTGCCAGTTACAGAAATTTAACTGGTTTAGGACCCAAATTCTTTTAAACAATTATTATTTATTTATTTTACCTAAATTGTGTCGAAAACTAGGCAGTTCTATGCAGTTCAATGCTGTAAGTTAAATGAGGTGTTATCAAGGTATGGCATATAGTGGTTCTTAGATGTTGTGACCTACAAGTAAACTAGCTTTACATATCAGCTCATCTTTAACTAAAATTTGTTAATACAATCTAAATGTTGCTGATGTTAATATTTTGAAGTACTTAAGGTAAGTAGGAGAGTGGCAGTTTTCTTTTTCTAGCACTCTTTATGTTTGCATGGGATTTAGCTTTTTATTTTTCAACCAGGAAATGGTATGTAATTATTTTGGATGTCTTCTTTTATTGCTTAATTAAAACTATAGAAAATGGCATAAAGTAAACTCTCTCCATCACACTGACATTTGCACAGCAGCACATTTGCAATCAACCGAAAGCATATTTGTCCTATGTCATTAATGATATAAAAGATACAAATTATTTATTTATGATTATATTAATAATAAAATATTAATTTGTTGAAGAAAACACTGTGTTAATAATAAATAACCCTGATCTCCATGAACATGATACCAGAATGAAATTGCTTTAATTTGGTCTGGGAAAAAAAAAAAAAGAAATACAGACTTATAGAAAAGAACTCTAGCATCTTGTAAACATTGGTAAAATACATGTTTCAGGACAACCTCTAAGTAAGCATCTGCATAAGAAGTGTGTTGTAATAATGGATTAATTTACTGTGCTGTATCATTGAGCATTATTTGTGAAAGTTCTACTTTTTCAAGATAAAAAGTTCTGTATTAATAGAAGACTTGCAAAGTCTAGAATTCAAAACCAACACCTGAAAACAAAATAGAAGAAATGTCTGTACTTTGCGTGATTTATTTTCTAATTTGGGAAAATATATGTGTGAGAGTAATGATAAATCCACACCTATCACTCCTTCAAAACCCTGAATCTTCAAAACAAGGAAACAAAGAATACTAAGTAATGTGTAGGTCAGAAAAACATCCTGTATCTGAGTATAATTATGGGTCTAATACAACAGAAGTTCATAGGCAATGTCAGCCACAAATGAAAATCTCTAAATGTAAATTATATATTTTCCAGCAGGTTTTTACAGTGTTTCGGTCAGTCTCCCGGTAAGCAAAATACTTACAAAAGTGACCTTCCTGAAGAGTTGTTGTGCTTTTCAAGTGTTTGGGAATTTCCCATTGTTCATGTATACCTTCACCTAAATTTTTCATCCTTTATTTCTACACTTGCTCAGATGGTAAATTATCTTTCTTTTTGTGTGCATATTTTTCCAAACTGTTTTTTGGAGCATGCAGGAAAGCTATGACAACAGTGATGACATCTGTACCCTTTAATCTGTAGCACAATGCTGTCTGTTCCTATGCCTCATTCTCAATACTAATAAGCATATTGCCAGTCACTTCACTTTCACTTGGTATTATATACACTAGCAATCTTTTCATGCAGGTCTCATACAACAAAGCTCGAGAGTATCACATTTTGTAAAACGTGAGACACAAATATTCATGTTCCAGAACTTAGGAGTGATTTTATCCTCAACAGCGAGCAGACTGGGGATGGTTACAACTCTCAGACATATCTGAGCTAGTCCTAATTAGCTCAAAATACTGGGAACAACATAGCAGGGCTCAAAGAGCTAACTGCAAACTAGCTGCCCAAATACATTCTTTACAATGTCACAAGCAGCAAACAGTAAGTTTGAGACCAAAGGAACAACGCAGGGCATATCCCTCACATCCCATTAAAAAAAAAATAATCCTACCCATGCTTTGACTTGTTTCACCATGGACTAAACCGAAGTTGTTCCAGTGAGTTAAGTGAGATTATTTACATGAAATTTGTAGGCCAACAGATTGTGGGCCAGAACTTACATACATTTCGTCAAGGGACTATCCTTATTCGTGCAGATAAGAGCAAAAAAAATTCAATGAACTCATTAAATTGCATTTTAACATTTCCAAGACTGACTTGTAATGTTATAATTATGTTCATAACCATAGTTTACTCAAATTATTTATGAATCATAACTCTTGAACAAGCAAAAAAGGCATTGGTAATATATATGTACATGTAATTAAAATGAAAAACTCCTTAATAACTCATTGCTAAAATATGTGATATACATATGTACACATAGATGGAATTATTCATAGGAAGAAAAGGTGATATACAACATCCTAACCAAACCCCAAGCATTCTGAGTTTTTCAGAAGGTCTGTCTTGGTGCAAATATATTCATTTTCACAACTAAGTGTCCCACTGTAAAGAATGCTGCAACATCCCTGTAAGCCTTGCAATATCATTAAAACTGCACAAGGCTCTCATGAGTGATTTACTTCATTGAGTTTGCACTATCATAATTAATCATCTAATTTAAGATAGTCATTTAGGCTACTCATAGTCCATTATTAGAGAAGAATGTCAGTAAGTTTCCTTCCACCTGAACATAGACATGTTTCTCAAAATTAGATTTATCATTCTTGGCTGGCATGTAGCTCTTCACTCTTCGATTATGAAAAAATCATAGACAATTTGCAATCAGCTTCCTTTAGTAGAAGCGTACAGAAAAAATACTTTTTTTTTTTTTTCTTTAAAGATACATTCTGGTCAAGTGCTTTGTCTTTTCCTGTCAAGTTTTCCCTAGCTTATTAAACAGACATTCCCACAGAGTCTTATGAAGTACTATTATGCCATGTCACTTCACTACAATAACAATCAGGCAATACATGTACTGTGCAAACTAAATTCAGCTAGCCAAAACAATAGCTAGTAAATACATTTTTTTAAAATTCAAAGTGTAAATATTCTTCCTTAAGATCCCAAATGCATGTTGCAAACTATCAACATACTCAGAGCATATCATTTACTTAGACAGATATAAATGTTTTGCAGAGTGAAACTTCAACATTAAGTTTCTTAATTCAGTTAATACAATCTAAGTATATGGTCCAACTTTTAAGTAAATGGTCTCCTTCGACTATTTACTCTTTAAAGAATTTCTTTGTTTCTATCAAAGCAGCCTTACCCAGATTTTGATTGTTTCGTAAATATTTTTCCTCTATGATCCAGGCTGAGAGAAGAAGTAGAAGAAAATGAGGAATGAAAAAGCATAAATTTCCTTTCATATCTGAGATACATGAGCTTACTAGTCATTAAGTCTTTTCTCATAGGTATGCTTTAGTTACAGGGTACATTTTCAATGTCAGAAATTAGCCATTCAGTCCCTAGTATCTCCACCTCTAAATAGTCATGAAGTCCTGCTGTGCGTGAGATAAACTGAAAGGCAGGACTGATATCAGTGGGAAGAGAACAGACACAGCCTGGGTGAACTGCTGGGTTCCTTAACAAAAAGAGGCTTATGCTGCAATACCATCACAGGATAAATCTGTTCATTTGGTAAATGAGAGAAGAGCTGTGAAAGATAGCTATTGTAATCTCCCAGCTAAAAGTTCACCTCAGTCAGATGTAGATGTATGATAGCTCTTCCTGTAAACAATATGGGTATTCCATGTTCATTTTTTAAATCACACTGTAAATGCCTTATCCTCAATTCGATATACAGTGCAACTCCCATAATTTATCGTTTAACATGACTGTTATGCAACAAGCAATTTCCTTCCCAGATCATGGTATTAGCATATCCCACTTCCAAGGAAATAGGAGGTAAATACTGCTAGATCACATTTTCTTACTGACAAAACAAAGAAACCAGGCCTTTCCACTGAACACAATGTCTTTTCCTGCTAAAAAAATTGAGATCTATTGTCGATCACAGAAACAGCCATGACTTAGTGAACCACAGAGGCCTCCAACAAAGATTTTTTTCATTAACTGCAACATCTTTGCACTTGGGACTCAAAAATTTTCCAAATAACAGTGATTCACCAATTAAATATTGAAAGGTATCTTAACTACAATATACACAGACACACATTTCCACATTCATACATTGTACACTTCCCACAACTAATACGGTCTCCACAGCTGGCTTTGACTTTATGCATACTCCCCTTTCAATGTACAAGGAGATTTCTTCCCAAAGATATTATAGAGAAATCTGTGAACAGAACACTTTCCTTAGAGAACAGCACAGAAAACGATATACTGTGATATGGACCTGCGATACTGCATCTTGCATGCCCAGGTGTAGCTCTGTCAAAATGAAAATTATAGTTCAAATTTAATGATTTTTTTCTCCAGACAGAACAGAAAAAATGCCCTGAAAATTATGAATTTTTTTTTTTTTTTAGTTTTTCTTGATAGATCACAAAGACGAGTCATTTTCAGGTTGAAACAGAGCCTAATTTAGAAATCTTGAAACCCTGAAATAAATCTGAATATCTTGCATGCCAATGTACTGCCAATTAAAATAAACAAATAAATAATTCCCTACAATTTGATGGTCAAATAAATATCAAGTAGCTACCTAAACAAAAATTATTTGATACATGGTTTCTGATGATCTATAAATTGATCTAAAGCATAAAATGTTAATTTGAATTGAAATCATTTTTAGATATAGACTATGGACCTTTCCTTTATATAGTCAGAGGTTAAAAATCTGGTCTATAACTTCATTATTTTTGTTGCCAATATAGGATATATAAATAGAGGAAAGAAACATCACAGTTTTGGTATTTTTAATTTTTAAGAGGCAAGTAACTGCTCTTAAATATTTCAATGAACACTTGCTACAAGGAATTAACTAATTAACACTTGACTAATCAATACTTAAAGAACTAACACTTAAGGAGCTAACGCTTAGAGAGCAAACCCTTAACCCACAACGCTTAGAACCCTTAACCCACATTACAATTGCCTAGCTTTGCTTAGCCTTGTGTAAGAGAAACAAAAGTTTATTGACGACTTTACAGGCCTTGCAGGGAGACAAAATCTTGGGTGCATCCTTGGTGCATCCTTGGGTGAATTAGATAACCAAAACTTGAACACAGGACAGGAGATACGCCAGTTCTAAGCAACTCAGCAGTCTGAGTCCCAGCCAACTCATCACACCAGGCCAGAGGTGAACATGTACAGAGAAGATGACCCCGGTCCACGATCACTGTGCAGGCGCAACCAGGAGGGGCCAAAGGTGGAGACTATGGAAATGATTTCCCGGAACTCATTGTAATAAGAACCGCCTTCTCGGGGACAGGTTATGAATATGCATAGGTGTTCCTAGAACTTTCATGAATATGTAACACTTTACAGTATTTAACTAAGCTTACAGCTACTGGAAATTTGCACACGTCTTTGGTGAAAATTATTTCCCCATGTGTCCAGCGCTGAAATAAACATACCTGCTTTACAATCTTACAGGTTGTAAGGTCATTTTCTGCGTGTCACACTCAGCAAAGAAGCAATGCAGAACTTCTGTGTGAAATAACTGATGCACATGGCATATTTATTAATTACTCAGGAGTTGAGAGAGATGGTTGAGGCAAGGTAGCAAAGACAGGGGAAGAGCTGATTAAACAATATCTTGTCAATATCTTATTTTGTGAGCATAGTATCCATGCCAGCTATATGAAAAAGCAGCTTCAGAAAATAAGTGCCATGTCTGGCTTGTCATTATGTCAGCTGTTACGTTTTCTGAAAGTCAAATAATTTAATGCCATTTCATAAAGTAAATACTGTCATCCCAGGGAATTCAGGTTACATGCAATGTTTTAATAAATACATTTATAAGAGCTTTTCTGTCAGAAAACACATGCCTAAATTAAAATACTTCGAAATTTATTTTCTTGTAATTTGTTCTGACAACTCAAAAGTGTGTACGTAAATCTGTAATTCTTCCATCTTAATATTCTTAATTTTTTTATGTATGATTTTTTTCACATTGTAGTTTAATTGCAATTATAAACAATAGAAGAAACTGAAATCAAAATAAAATGTGTTTAGGGTTGGAGGTTTTTTTAGAGTTTCTTTTAAAAATAATTTCAAAGTTTGGCTGATTAATTCATTCCTAAGTAGACGTAATGCAAATTCAGAACAGTTTTCAGCTTGATTTCAGTTAAATTTTTTCCCTTTGTATTTGCATTGTATTGAAATAACAGAAGAAATTTCAGCTACAAAGGTATCCATGGCTAAATTGCCATTCACTTAAATAAGGACACACTTAGACTTACACCTGCTGATGCTTATGCTATTTTATCATTTTATGTCCTTCACTTTAAGGACTAGGCACTGGCTGAATGAAGTCAGTGGAATTCAACAGAGATGGAATTGGCATTAACATGGTTTGCTATTGTTTACCCCCACAATACAGTATGGCTATGTGGAAATAAAAAGGTTAAAATGAGAGTAGAATACGGAACAACATGAATTCATTCTCATAACTGTTATCGCAATGCTAATGAGACATTGTGCAAACAAAATCCACTCCATTACAATTTAAGGAATTTAATAGTATGTCTATTTCCAGTGGTCATTTTCTTTTCTTCTTACTGTAATAAATAAATTTGCATATTATATGCAAATTAAAAACAAAGAGAAAACACCTCACACCAGTTGCTATCTCTAATCTCTCTCTCTGTCACTGTGCAATGTGTGAAGCAATAGATGTATAATATCATCGCTGTACGTAACCACGTCTCAACACTGATAACTCCATTTACCAATTCCTAATGTTCCATTTCCAGGCACATAAAGGACAAGAAGGTGATCATGAATAGCCAACAGGGATTCAGCAAGGGGAAGTCATGCTTGGTCAACTTGATAAACATCTGTGATGAAATGACTGGGTTGACAGATGAGAGGAGAGCAGTGGATATTTTCTACGTTGACTTTAGTAAAGATCTCATATCTTCATAGAGAAGCTGTTGAACTAAGGGTTGGATGAGCAGACAGCGAGGTGGATTGAAAATTTGCCAATAACAGCAAGACCCAAAGGGTGGTGATGAGTGGCAGGAAGTCGAGCTGGAGGCCAGTAACTAGCAGGGTGCCCCAGGGGTCAACACTGGGTCCAGTCCTGATCAACAACTTCATTCATGATCTAGATGATTGGGCAGAGTGTGGTCTCAGAAAGTTTGCTGATAACACAAAGCCAGGAGGAGTGGCTGATAAACCAGTGGGTCATCCTGCCATCCAGAGGGACCTCAACAGGCTGAAGAAATGGGCAGGCAGGAACCTCACAAAGTTCAATGAAGGAAACTTCAAGTTCTGCACCTGGAGAGGAACAACCCCATGCACCGTATATGCTGGTGAGTGACCATCTTTGCAGAAAGGACAGCTGAGGAAAGCAGCTTTGCAGAAATGGCCCTGGGGGTCCTGGTGGACACCAAGTGAAACACAAGCCAGCAATGTGCTCTTTGCAGCCAGGACAAATAATGGTATCCTGAGATGCATTAGACAAAGTATTGCCAGCAGGTAGAGGGAGGTGATCCTTCCCCTCTATCTGCACTAGTGAGACCCCACCTGGAGTGATGTGTCCAGTTTTAGGATTCCCAGCACAGAAGAAATATGGAGCTATTGCAGAGAGTTCAGTGAAGGGCCACAAAGTTGATTAAAGTACTACAGCATCTTTCATATAAGGAGATGCTAAGAGAATTGGGAATGAAGGCTCAGGGGGATCTTATCAAGGGGTGTAAATAAGATGTAGCCAAGCTCTTTTCAGTGGTGTTGACTGACAGGATCAGAAGCAATGGGCACAAACAGAAACACAGGAGGTTCCCTCTGAACCCAAGAAAAAACTTTTTGACTGTGAGACTGACAGCACTGGCACAAGTTGAACAGAGAGGTTGTGGAGTTTCCATACTTGGAGATATTCAGAAGCCATCCAAACATACCTATTTCCCTGAAAATAAGACCTACCCTGAAAATAAGCACTAGCATGATTTTTCAGGATCTTTGAGGACGTTCAAAATATAAGTCCTACTCCAAAAATAAGCCCTAGTTACAATTCATAAAACAATTCCATTCAAATAGTGTCCAGTGAGCTATACATGTAAAAAAGCAAGCAACTTTTGGAGCAAAAAAACCCTTGTCTTATTTTGGGGGAAACAGGGTAGTCCTGGACAACCAGCTTCAGGTAGTCTTGTCAGAGCAGGGGATTGGACCAGATGACCTCCAGAGTTTCCTTCCAACCTCAACCATTCTGTGAATTTTAGGTATGGAACACAATCTTTCCATATGTATGACTTAAGAAAATTGAGGATCAGAATGCCAAAATGCTTCAGTTTTGCTGACACACACCAAAAAATTTATATTCAGTTTGCTTCATTTAGTATTGATTTTGGCAGAATGAAGGACCTCAGGTTTTGGGTATATAAAGACTCAGATTTAGCAAGAGCATTTCATACTAATGTGGTCAGTTCCAAAAAAGGGATACAGCAATTACCAAAAATAGCACTGCAAGGATGATTGCCAAGAAGCACACAGAAAATATACATTTATAAGTAATGTTAGACACAATACTATATAACCAAAGAATTTTTTTGTTAATATATCCATAAAGCAGGGATATCTTAAAGCAGAGTTAAAATATGGCAGGGTTAAAATACTAAGAGATTGATCAAGAAGATTAATCTAAATCTGAAGATCATCCCAATTGTGGCCCAGGAACAATACCTGAATTATATCATTCAGTTTTGTGACTTTCTGCAGCAGTGAGAGATGACAACGTGACGTTGTTTAATAACACTGTAAAAGTGGCAAGCATAACACATTCAAATAGAAGAATGGTTTAAGTCTTGAGGCAGCGGTGTAACTAAAAAGAAGGACAAGATGTTGTTTGAGCACATATTCAATGTACTCCAAACCCATTATTTCTCAAAGCAAACAGGATGTCTGTACCAGTCTCCTCCAGTTTTACTGTGTCATTTTGTTATTTGATGTTTCGAAAAATTGTTGTGTGGTAATCAAAACCAGAAAAATGTACGTGTATCCTACAAATTCTATCCATGTGTAATACAAAGATACGTTCTTTATTTACTATAATACTCAGTAATCTGTCAAATGATCAGCAGTAAGCCTTTCTTTTGTTTATTTGACTTAAGAGAAATCCACAGGGCAGCTGAAAAGGGGAACTGGCCAAAATGAGTTCTATAGTTCTGCAGTTACATTATTATCATCATCGCAGCCAGCGAGTTCAGATCTAGCTTTGGTTTATTTGTGAAAAGAGGCATTTGCATCTCTGAGCTGAAAAGGTACTACAGCTCAGCTTTCCATAGGAAGACATGCATCATTTTTCGTATCTCACTTGGGTGGCCTCAGGAACAAGCAGCAGCTTTTCTTTACCAGGCATCATGTTAATTGTCTTACACTTCACCTTCAGTGGATTCAACTGACTTGATGCTACTCCTAGTTTCAAGATTGCACTTGGTTTCAGTCTGACACCTTTAAGCTACTTCTAGATGAGGGGACAGGTGAGAACTCTATCATGTTACACCTGAAGTTGTGGTCCAATGATGATCCAGACAGGGAAGTGTCCTTACACTGTTTTCCACCCTGTAAGTTAAATGGAATCTCATAATTCAAAAATATAGTAAGCACTTGAAATTAACTTCAAACCATTCAGCAGACTCAAATGATGTGCCTATGCTATTAAATTAACCAGTGCCTATGAATGTTTCTGGGCAGTAGGCTCAATCATTCATACTGCAAAATTATTACAATAGTTTCTGGCACACTTGTAGCCTCAGTGTTTGCTTGCAAGCTATTCCCATGCATGGATTAGGAGGTGGAAAAGTACAACAGGGAATTTACATCAAATCATCTTGTTTGGAAGCTGAGGGAGTTTACTTATATTGCTGTTCTCTGTTTTTTAGCCTCAGTGCCAGAGAATCATAGAATCATGGAATGGTTTGGTTTGGCAGGGACCTTCAAAGGCCGTCTAGTCCAAACCCCCTCCGATAAGCAGGGACATCTTCAACTAGATCAGGTTGCTCAGAGCCCCATCCAGCCTGGCCCTGGATGTTTCCAGGCATGGGGCATCTACCACCTCCCTGGGCAGCATGCTCCAGTGTTTGACTACCCCCATTGCAATGATCCTGGTGTATTTCATTTGTTGATACAGACAGTCAAAGTGAGCATGATCTGTAAGGAAGACTTTTCCTAATGATGTCCCATTAGGATTTCAAGTTAAGCAAAGAGAAGCTATAATGGAGAATGTATTATCCATGTTATATAAACTTAGAGGAAAATGTAGAAAACCTCTGTCTTCCAGGGCTGTCAGTCAGGCACATAACTAAAGCCCTTGTATTGCTCATGAAGACAGAAACACAATCAAAAGAACTTCTCAGCACTCTTGAACATACAAGCAATCATCACTAGACACAGATGCAAGACATAATGATTGAAAAAACTAATCCTTGTAGTAAGCAGTAACTTAGCATACTGTTTAGTATAAGGAATCCACCAGACAATGGAAGACTGACATTTAAAATACAAAGGAGAAATAACTGGTGTGTAGCATTCACACCATATGACTTGCATGGATTTTCAGGCTGCTGAATAGCGCTTTACACTGTTCAGGCACTTTTTGCGTTAATGATCTGCAGTTCTGACTGGTGTTTCTGGGAGCAGGCATCCTCAAAATATGATGGCTCAGGGCTGTCAGCTCCTCCATGTGTCTTCTGTATAGACAAGTGCTGAGGTACCATTTAGTCTTAAATTCAGTTCCCAGAATATCTCGTTTCCACAGTGTAATGAGGTGGTGCATTTTTTTGGTGACGATTTTGGTTTTTGCTCCTGAATGACCAAAAATCTATTTTATAGATGGCAAGTGCTGTGTCTGTTACTCATTTAGGACAAAGTGGCTAAAACAATCAATTGCCTCTCTGGGTTTGTTGTTGTTGTTTGTTTTGACATCTTCAAAGAATGTTACTTGCTAACTGCTATTATCACTGATTTCCATCCCATTAGTCAAGAGACATGCCATGTCTCATAATGAAACAGAGAAAAGCACAAAACCCTGCAACTGTTTAGTGTTTCAGTGTGGCAGACAGTATAGAAAATGATAAAACATTTTTAGATGAGTAAGAGCCAGATGCAACTCCCCTTAACATACAGGTCAGAAAACTGCCGTTGATAGCAATTGATTCTGGATCTGATCCAAACCAAGTTGAGAATACAATGGTGTGTCAACAGCCAAGCTGTATTCAGCATTGGCTAACTACTCCAAGATGGGAAATAACCAGATGTATCATTGAAATAGCTATTTACAGAACTTTTGATTAACTCCTGCATTCGTACTAAAAAAAGTTCCAATGCTATTTGTGCATCTTAATTCTTTGGGAACATCACTTTCTGTAAAAATTACATTACTTATTGTTGATTACAGCCATATCCTTGACAACAGCAAGTACTTAAGTACTACATTAATGTTGGAAAATTGCTGGTAAAACTTATATTTTCCATAATCTCTGTTGAAAACATTTAAATGCCAAGCAATTTGAGGCACTCATATTTTGTAATTAAAATGCTTTTTAATGCCCACTTTCACCTCACTCTAGAAATTACTTGGGCCTTCATGCTAGGATAGATATTGATTCATTTCACAAGAGCCTTTTTTACCATCTAGAGTAAAAGACATACTAGAATTAGTGTTATGCAAACCTCTTTATTTCTGTTGCATAGGAAATATGACGTTTCAACTTTTATCTTTTCTACAAGACAGACAAAGAAACTGAAAGTTCTATTTTGTGAAATATTAAGGAAAAACATTATGTAACAAACTGCAATATTCTGAAGTTCCTTAAACTGAAAAACAGTCTGATTCAAGTATACCCAAAATACTTCATTTTGAAGCTGTTCGTTAATAAACTTAATCTCCCTTGGTACTATATATTTTTTCCAAAATATATAAAGTTTGGGATTTTAATGCCCTTAACCTTCTAAAATGTAACCAACATCAAACGAGAAGGAGTACACATAAAGAGACAGAATAGAATTAAACAATCTTGTTTAAATGAACTGCTTAGAATGCAATATTTCATTTAGATTTTTCTGACATATGCTTGCATCAAAATGAAAAGCGGCATGTACATGGAAAATCTTTGGTACATGTTTTTATTCCAATAGAAAATTTGCTCTGCAAAAAGTGTTGTGGTTTTTTTTTTTTTTTTTAAATTCCTAACTGTGATGCTAAATTATACAATTTTTTTAAAAAAATGTTTTTCTTTTTTTTTTCAGATCTAGACTTCTAGAACGAGAGACTGGAAAGGCAGATTGTGTTCCTGGATCCTCCATTGACTTCTTAGCTACTTATTTGTAGCTATTCATTATTGGCTTCTGAGCTATTTTTCTATTTCTGATTTGGTTTCTTTACGATAATGCATATTTTGTATAAGAATTACATATAATTTTACAGGCAAGGTAATTTACATATAACTTTAAAGGTAAGGTAAAACAACTGTATTAAAATTGATGTGGTGTTATCTAGTTAGGTCTATGTGATATATAGTAATAGGTTTGTGTTATAGTCTTTATTAATTTTTACATCTTGTTGATAGTAGATTTCTACTCATGAGAATATTAAAAGAATACATTTACTTCAAGTAGTTTTGTTTAACATTTTATGGGAATCTTCCAACTAACAGAAAAGATTGCTGAAAAAAAAAAAAAAGAAATACTGGTCTGAGTGACTGCTATCACCCTTTGGATTGTATACTCAAAGTGTCATCCTTTCTATCAGTTGAAAAGTAACATCTCTAACTGCAGACTGCTGCTGTGGAGTCAGGCTGCACTTTGAGCAACTGACTCCACTGTTCAGGTTCACTGCCTACCAAAATAGCCAATCTTCTGTGGGGAACACTATCCACAGACTGTTGATTATTTTCAGGAAATTCATGAGAGCATCACACTAACAGTTCATAGAAAAAAATTCCTCCTTGCATACCCCTGGGGATACATGTATAGAGAAGCAGTTTCACAGCAACAGCTTTATTTCCAAACCACAACATTCCCATGATCTCAAGCAAATTGGTCCACTAAGATTTCTGAAATCCTTTTCTTAGATTATATTCCTCTCCCAACTGATAACTTATTTTAAAATATTCATCAAGACATGAAAAGAAAACAAAACAACCCCCTCCCCAACTTTTCCAGTGTAAAATAAATAATATCAAGATTACGTAAAATGTGAACTGTAAAAAAATATGCTGCCCTCAGGTACATGATTATACCCTTATTCTACTTTATGCTAGCTACATCTTGATGGCTAATGTCACAAATTTTCCTGCAACACCATTTTCAGCTGCACAGCTCCACAGAATCAACTATTACACACAACACAAAAATAATACAACTGCAAAAATCCTATATATGAATAGAAAACCACTTAGATATATATTTCTTGATTTAAAATATCTTTAATGGGGCATATATGGAAAAAGGATAAACGAGAGAAGAATGTTTCCAATTTACACAGGTGTATACCCTGTTCAGAGAAAGGTACCTACCTATCCAAAGTCTGTTCTAGAACTTCTAAAAATTCATTTGTGCTGTGTCTGCCTTGAGGCAGATGTCTAGAGCTTATGCAGAGTCATGAGGACTCTGGTAATACTGAGTGTTATTTGCTACAGATTGCTTAAACCCTTTCTGCTCTGAAAGGAAAGATAAAAACAAAATTCAGAAACTAAACAAGGAATGTACAGTGTAGATTTCTTCTCATGGATGTTTCTTATCCTTCTGCTCTTGGCAAAACTCTGGCTTGAAATAAATGTGAACACTGAATTCTACTCATAATTCGCACACTCACTGCTCCAGATAGAGGAAAGAGATTTATGTTCTGTCTCAGAGACTTACAGACCCATGATTCAGGAAAGGACTGAGTCACATGCTTACGTTTTCTCTTGTCCTGGGTGCAATCAGCTGAAAAACATTTTTGAATGAAATATTTGTCAATCAAAATCAAATATTTGCCTCTGAAAATATTAATAAACCTCAGATAAATTAATATCTTGAAAGTAATCTTTCAAATAAAACTACACCCAGAAGCATGATAAACCAGTAGCAAACAATTAATTTAGACAACCCAACAGAGTTCTTATAGTGATCAAAATTTTACACAAAGGGCGGAATTGTGTTCTGGAATTTAGTGCTCCTAAAAGCATCTAAAATTAGAAAAAGAAAAAGATTAACAAATAAACAAACCAAACCATAAACAGTGAAGCCAATGTCCATGCATATAAATATTTCCCCTTTGAGATGTAACTACAAGTCTGGGTGTCACACTGAAAACAAAACTTATCCAGTAAAAGGAAGTGGAGTATTTATTTTTATCCCAGATGTCAGTCACTCCGAGTATTCGTATTATGAAAATTATGGGATTATGTCAACCTCCTCAATGAAGTACAGTCTTATTTTTACTCATATTGTAAATTCATACAAGTTTCAAATTAATTGTTTGAAATCTTACCCATCATGCCTTTGAAACAAACCTACAACAGTATAAGGAAAGCATTACAAGGATATTGGTATCAAGAGATGAAAGGGTTAGGACTATGATCAATTGGATTTGACAAAACACAAGATGTAGAATTATCTTTGATAGTTCAGAGCATCTTAAAAGGATTCAATAGAAAGACATATTAAGCTAACAGAGCTATGGAAAAGCAGAGGATAAAAGAAAAACCCTTAATAGACACAGTAGCTCCTTTTGCTTTTATCAGCTTTTATCCTAAAAGTATTTACAAAGTCCAGACTATGAAGTACATGGTCACTGTGCTCAAACACCAATGAGAAGAAAATGTGTGAGTCTGAAGACTGAGTAGTAAGGATACCTGGCCTTGAGCAATCTCAGCTCTAAATACTAAGTTAAAGGTGTGTAGCCCTAAAAGGATATAGTCCTGGATATTTGCCGTGAACAAAAATCAAATGAAAACTACTTCAAAAGCCAAAAAAGGTAAAATAGGTAGGTATACAAACAGTCCAAGTTCAAATAGTCAACTGGGATATTCAAGGACAGTTCTTGGCATGCAGATAATGTATTCAGCTGTGGGGTTTTTTTGAGATTCAGGTCTGATAACAGAAGAAATTAGTCCATACATCCTGTGAAAATATCTGTTTCCCTCTCTGGTCTTGGAGCATGTTCATTGACTCATATTACCTCTTCTTAAATTTTAAAAAAAGCTACCTACCTACGGGAGAGCTCACTCATGGAAGACAACTGAAAGTCTAGTTGTGAATATGGAGTGTGGATATCTAGCAAAAAATGAACGCATTATCCACAAAGTTTATGGAACACAAATGCATTCAACGCAGGACAGTAAGTGAAGATATAGATCCATCCACGATAAGAAAACAGCAAAATTCAGAGATTTGTAGAAGTTCAAATAGATGTAAAGTTCTTATGAGTTGCACTCTTTGTTTTTCCCCCAACTCACAGACTGTATCAGAGTAACATTAGCAGAGCCCCAGCTAAGATGATACTCTGAAGCCAAAGATCACATTGATCATACAATACAAAACATATGCTAACCCTCACAGTGCAAGCAGGACATGTACAGCTACATTAGCTCTCTAGTAAATACATCCAAGTCTGTATGTGCTATAGATTTAACTTGTGTCTGCACATCACCACTCTGTGCATTCCTCTAGGAGGTCACATGAAAAATGACTAAATGAAAGATACAAATAAATATTATCATAAAATATAATATTTAATGTATTTTTACTTTCTATTCTACCTCCTTAGTTTGTTATTTGCATCAACTTTGACACCTTAACATTTAACGTTAAGTAGGCAAACAGTTCTGAAAAACTCAGCGAATGCAAGGGAATGTAAGAGAGCACAATTACGCATTTCTGAGTTTTGTAGATAATGTGCTGCATTGAACATGTCTTTGGTAGTTAAAAGGAAGTTTCCACAAAGCACTAAAATCTCCTTGAATTTGGAGGTGTAAATTCAAATGAGAACAAAGAGATTAGTTGCTGAGTTTCACAATCTAATCCAGTCATAGAAAGATTGTCATTGTATTCTCCTCTGTGTTAATTACTTGTGAAGGAGCAAGGGTGAAGGGGAAGCATTTCCTGCTAGTCCAGATATACGAGCACTTCAACCTGGAATGTCCAGAAAATACAATCCAGGAGGGAGGTAAATGGATTGGATTCCTTGAGTTCAGAGACCTAAGTAGCCCACAAAGTGACACACCAAGTTTCTGCATATAACTACTTAGACATCGATCAGATTTTCAGCTGAATTCAGGCAAAGTGAAAATATTATCTATTTTGCTTTCAGACTGAATGTGCTGTCCAGCACTAAGAGTCTGGTCATTCTCTAGGTGAAATTATCTCTAAAGACAAAGATGGAGCTCAAGGCATTCATCTCTGTGTTGTTACATTCAAAATAGCGTTATGGGAAAAAGAACATACTATATATAGGAAGCCTAACAAATAGATATTAGTCTAGTTACAGTTAACAGTAACACCTCTAATCCAAATTAATACAGAAAAAGCACTTTAAACTGTACCCATGCTCTCTTTAACTAAGTGCGTATTTTCTTATGTTTTTAACTTCAGCCATCACAACTGACATCAAGAAAAAAGTATTCTACATTTTGTTTTTCCCATACTGAGATATGGTAATACAACAAAACAAAATAAAAGCCAAACGGAGCAAAGCTATGCATTACACAGCTAACAATACCCATAGGACTGAAATAGATTGTTCATCCTTCTATTCTGTCTATGGGGAAAAAATAAAAACAACACAAACACAAAAATGACCACCACCAACCTGCAGCCAAGACTGCTATGAATAGCTATCTTTGTCAACCTAACAAAAGCATCTCTTTCCAGAAGAATTTCTGGTGATATTCCAGTTAATTAGCAGTATTGTTGCTTTGCCAATATGTTTTGCATTTTCTTTTATGAATGATTTCACTACTAGGTAGGAATATTTTACTTGACATGCTTAAGAAACTACTCAGTGACTTTTGTCAGAGTGCTTCAGGGGTTGCTTCTTTTTTCCTTCTTCTCAGCTTTTGGGCTAACAATGTGAGCCACAAGTACCTCCTCTGTCTCTTCTCCATACTGAAGTTAGCCCAGCTGGAGTTGCAGCCTGACAGCAAGACCAAGGCAAAAATGTCTCTCTTCACTTTCCTCAGGTTTTCAGTGAGCCTCCATAGAATCACAGGTTTTGGTTGGAAAAGATCTTTAAGATCATCGGGTCTAACTGTTAACCCAGCACTGCAAAGTCCACCACTACATCTACATGTCTTTTAAATACTTCCAGGGGTGGTGACTCAACCACTTCCCTGGGCAGCCTGTTCCAATGCCTCACAACCCTTTCCAGGAAGAAATTTTTCCTAATATCCAATCTAAACCTTCCCTGGTGCAACTTGAGGCCATTTCCTCTCGTCCTATTGCTTTTTACTTGGCAAAAGAGACCAGCTGCCAACTCACTATAACCTCCTTTCAGGTAGTTGTACAGAGCAATAAGGTCTCCCCTCAGCCTCCTTTTCTCCAGGCAAAACAACTCCAGATCCCTCAGCTGCTCCTCATAGGATCTGTTCTCTAGACCCTACACCAGCTTTGTTGCCCTCCTCGGTAGCGTTGCATGGGGTTGTTGTGACCCAAGTGCAGGACTCAGCACTTGGTCCTGTTGATGGGCCTCAGCCCATCAATCCAGCCTGTCCAGATGCCTCTGTAGATCCTTCCTTTCCTCAAGCAGATCAACACTCCCACCTGGCTTGGTGTCATCTGCAAACTTACTGAAGGTGCACTTGATCCACTCGTTCAGATCACTGGTAAAGATATTAAAGAGAACTGGCCTAAATACTGAGCCCTGGGGAACACCACTTGTGACCAGCTGCCAACTGGATTTATATCCATTCACCACAAGTCTAAGGGCTCAGCCATCACCAGTACTGCTCATAAAATCAAACCAAATCAAATCAAATCAAATCACACAATTGACTGGCAGACACAACACAATCTCTGCCTTCCTAGTCTTCTGCTATCAATCCTGGACACCTGCACACGCATGTTTGCAGGGGGTAGCTCACCATGTCACTGTGCCTGGGATCACTGAGGGGTTCATCCAGCTTCTCCATCACTGGTTACCCTCAAAAGCCTGTCATGGGCAAAAGGGACCTTGTTGTGCTTGTGGTACTAGCAAAACTCTGCTGTTGCAGCTGATGAGCTCACAAATATTATAGTCCACTGTCTCAAATACAAAAATCCCTCAATAACCATGCAGTTGAAATTGTAAAAATCACACCCTTCCTACCCCTCCACCCTGGGTTCTAGATTATGTACACTCCAACAGGGCTCTCGGAGGCCTGAACATAGGCTGTGTTGAGCTTTCTCCAGAAGACCAGTATGTGTGCACAGAAAGGCAGCTGGGGGGGCCAGGGGGCCTCACAGCACACTGCCATGCTCAGCCCTTTACCAGAAGGCATGCCATGTTCATGAAGGGAGTTTCTTCCTCCTCAGTCTTGGGCCCACTTAAGTTTATTTTCAATACATTCCCTCAGCACAACCCACATCACTGATGACACCATGCAGCCTTGGCTTACCCTGAGGAAACGGAGAGTCACTCACCCTCAGGCAGTTGGTCGGCCAGGGCCACCCAGGCCAGTACAAGGCCCTGTGAGGCTTCTACTAGTAATGACAAAATTACATTTACTGGGCTTTAGGGTCTCTCTCTGTTGGCTAGCTGTCTGTAGGGTGCAGAGAGGGGAAAGAGAGAGAACTATGATGGTAATTGCAGGGTTGGAGTACAAAGCATAAATAAAAAAGAAATCTTTGCTAAACATCAGCAGGAGCAAACACCACTGTCCTTCTTTGTATATATTAATACACTGAAAATTTGCTAATGTCTTATGAAATACACTAGAGTTGATAACTGCTATGTTTTGTTACAGTTCCAGCATTCTCCATCTCAGAATGTTTTTAATGACCACCAACATTGCAGCATTTTGTGTATGGAAATCCTGTGGAGAGACACATCCTGTGGCCAATGTCCTACAGTCATTATTTTTCTAACTTTCCCATACAGTTTTTTTTTGAGAAGATAAGATTTCTTTTTTTCTCTCTTAGACCAATATATGTCTAAAGCTTTCATTTCCTTTTCAGTATTGTGGAAACATAGTACGTTATGTCTAGAAACTTATTACTGCACAAAATACAGGGATGCTTTCTCATACAGTCTGCCCAATGGTCAGCGTACATAGAGTAACAACCCAGCAGGAGACTGATTAACACCTAGGTCAATACGGAGAAAGAGGAATCTTAAGCTTTTACCATTCATATGTATTTTATATCTTTTTATCCTCTTCAAGAAGGAGGACCAAAGAATTGAAATACAGACTAGCTAAAAATAATTTAATAAAAATATGTCTATGCATGGCATGGAATCTTGCTCTGGCCCCAGTCATTTTTCTTTTCTGAGGTTAAATGATTTCTCCTTGACTTTTAGAAAAGTTGTAGACTACTTCCTAAATCTATCTCTCGATCAGTTTTTAATCACTTGCTTCTTCTGATCCATGTTAATTTCTGTCACAATGAACCTTTAAAAAGCTCCCTCTCTCTTTTTTTTTTTCTTTTTTTAAAGAAACTCTTTCAAAAGTTCTCATTTTGAGAACTAACAACACATATGAAATTTCAAAGAATATCTGTTTCCTCAGTCTCAATTTATTTTTACAATATACAAAAAACAACAAATATTTTTGTTCTTCCTTTTTCTAGATTAAAAAGAATAAAATATTTTAATTATCTAAAAAGAAACTTTAGTGTTGAATGAAATATTATAATTATTAGTTGTTTGTTTGTTAGTTTTTTTCCTGAATTTCTGACTCTCTTGGTCACTTCAAGGAACACTATTTAACAAGAAGATCAAGAAAAAAGCTATTATAGAGGTTGAACAAGGGTGTCAGAATCCAGTTTTAGTTTAGCAACAGGCCAATCTACATGTATTCACATCCTGGAATTTTGTTGCTGTTAGCTCAGATTTGATAAATGAATTAGGAATATTTTAATATGCTATGCAAGAATAGTCCAAATTCTCTTAGTTAATAAAGTCAGAACTACCTCAGACATAACACAGAAGTATCATTTCACACAAAATCCTTTTAAAAGATTAATGAACGACACTGAGCTGAAAATCTACCTTAGTACTGAAACCTTGTTTTTCAAAAGGCCTTTAATGCTCCTCAATGCATTTTAAAGAAAAAAAAATAGTAGAAAATAAGAAGGAAAAAAGTAAGTGGAAGATTTCAAGATTTTTATGAACTGACTCCAAGTTTAAAAAACAAACCTATAATATGTATGGCGCTTTTTTGTTTGTTTTTTTAAAGGTATAAGTTAATCTAACTAAAGTGTACATAAAACCAATATTTTTTTGGTGAATAAATAGACTAGTTTCAACCAGAGGTGATATCACTTGTATAGCAAATTATTTTACTGTATAGTATTGAATGTTTTCTATTTCAGAATAATTTTTTAAATTGACCTAACCTTTTGTTTCTGGACTTTCATGTTCAAATGCTTCAAGTTAATATACAGCTTTCTTAAAAGAAAACAAACACCAAACAAACAACATAAAAAAACCAAAACCAAACCAACAAACAACAACAAACTCCCCCCTCATTTCAAATCAGAAATCCAATTATCCTTGTTCCAAAGTCAATGAACATTAGGACATGCAATGCCATTACTTTAGTTTATTTTTTACAGAAGATAGTACTGTGAAGAGCTGTGGGTTGAGTAGGACTTAGTGTGATGAGAAACAAACTATATGGAAATAATCCCTGAAAAATGAGTTAAACTTAAATAAAATAAAAAGCCATTGATTACTGCAATCTGCCATAGTGCTTTACCTAGTGTGGAATAATTACTGAGGGGCCAAATTATTGAAATTGGTTATGAAGGATACACTTATTGAGAATAAATTATATCCACATCTTCAACATATGAGGCAGCTGCTAGGTGGTTAAGGAATCTACTCTACATGGTTCCTCTTCCCAGCCTGGCCTGCATTCTTGGATGGCCGTGCACGGGAGGAGCTTGGTGTGCTGGCACTAAGGAGTACAGGGGAGTGGAGCAGTGTGGAGATCCCGTAGCCATGCTCTGTGTACAAAGCAGGTACAGGAACCAGATGGTATAGCTGCTGTCAATTAAAAAAGGTAATATTCTATTCCATCCAAAATGCTAGTTGCTGAGCTAGCAGATGTGTCAAAATTTGTTCTGTGGAAGAACTTTGCTCATTAGAATCTCATTATAATAACAAAACACGCCTCCATCCCAAAGGATACATGACTCCATCACATGCCTGTGTTCCCTTGAGCATGTGTTGTGAAGTTTTTACCTTAAAAATTGAAGCAAGAGAATTTTACACCAATCAATAACAAAGATATGTATGACTAGAGTCACTCAAGCTCCACCTAAATGTAGAAAATAGTATAAAATATCCTAACAGTAGGGGAAAGTTAGGGAAGATGCCATCACTGAGAAGTCAAGGAAACAGCATAAGACTTCTGGGATCCGTTGATGGGCTAAGCCTATCTTCTCCCCTCAAAAGGACACTTTTGGGCAAGATTTGTGCATTTGGTTATACCAAGTGTTTCCTGGGACATGTAAACTCCAAGTTTGTATTTGTAATCACACTAGTAGCAGTATATAGTCAACTTAGAATTCATATATATTGGGTACCCATATGTATTTCTTGCAACTAAAGTGTATTTTTGCAACTAGAGTGTGTTTTTGTGGCGAGTGTATTTTGTCAACGGTGATCTAAAAGAACTTGTACCTGTTGCTTTAATAAAACTCATAATTTGTGGATCTAGTGAGAATTTCTCATTGGATGCGCTCAGGCTTACAGTATACACCACAATATTCGAGAATCCATACAAGCATGTAAATTCAATGGCCACAACCCAACCCTGCACTATTCGTGAATCTGTGTGAATTCAACATAATGCCAGATTGGCTGTTAGTCACGATGAGACTTTTAGTGTCGACTTGAGATCTTTTGATATAATTGGGCATCACTCAGGGGTTCAGCTCAGCTGCCCTCAGCATCACATTGAGATACTGAGGACAAGTTGGAACACAAGGGAGCTTAACTTCTGCTAATTTAACCCTCTTAACACAACACCCAGCCTCAGTAATTGACCCATAGAGAATACAGCATATTAGAACATGATCAGATTGACTATATCAGACGCTGCTGATCTTGGTTAAGTGGTTGCTATCTCACTGCTTGGTACTACTGTTTCAGTTCTGCTGGTTTTATTATTTACCTGCCCACTGTCCCTCTCAGTTCATGAAACTATCAAAGATTAGGAAAAAATAGAGCAAAAACCAGAAGTACCCTTTGTGCTATGTGCAACATAAGTATGTGCAAATAATACAAATCAGTTTTAGCTAACGAGGTAAATGGAGTCTACTCAAAGCTATCATAAAAACAAGTCTTTTACAGTCAATCAATTTTCAAACCATAACTGCCCCTTAGGGTTCAAGGAGAGTTTCAAAGGGTTTTTCTTTTTTGCTTTTGATTAATCAATAAAGATATATTACTAAGAAGAAAATGCATCTTTGAGAGGTATGCAATTGGCTTCTGGCTTAAATGGAAAAATGCCATTTTCTAATGACGTCACTGCAAAGTGTAAAATTATTTTTATAAATCAACATACTTAACAGCTTTTTTTCAGAATGCCTAATCTGTGTGTCAAGATTAAATCAAATTAACTAATTTTAAATTCCATACATGCTGTTGACTAGCATATATTCTTCTCTGTACCTTTCTAAATAGGAATATAGCCTGAGGAACTAATCGTCCTCTAAGCCTTTCAAATAAGGCTGTTCATGTGGATGACTGGCTTTGAACGGAAATTTTTTCTGCACATTGATATGTGCTGGCTAGTGTTAGATGGTGAAAGGGTGGAAAAAAGCTGAGTTGCAGAGCACAACAGCGTGATATGTAAGTGAAATTTATTTCACCAGGGTAATGGGTAACTGCAATTATTCATGTGTCAGTCTTGCAGGATATATTACATTATTGGTACACTTCAAATAAGATTTATTTATTTACTATTGTATTTTAAAAGCCTAGATTAATTGTTTGATTTTTAATTCTTCGTGTTTCATTCCTGTTCCATACACCAACCAGATGGATTTAAAATATCCATTCTATAGCCAGTTAGGCTACTTGAACCAGAAATATCAAATTTAAAGTACTTATGAACCATGAATACTTCTGTAATATGTAAACATCCTATCATCTACTCTGGTAACTGACAAAAAATACTTCACATTAAATTGAAATGCAAAACTGATGCTAAAATGGGCTTTCTTAGAAATCTGTGAAGAAATAGGCTTTGAATGATGTAGTTAAATCAGCTCCTTTTTTTGGATACTTTTATATTTTTGTTCAAACACAATATCTTACTTGATTCATATTTTTTTTCAAACATGCTCAATTTTAATTATTTTATATTAAATTATTTACTGCAATCCTTATTGGTGCTAATTTTGTACTATTCTTTGCATATAGGTGTGACTTTTGCTTTCTGTATTCTCTGAAAATTGTACCCTAATAAGGTCTGCATTTCTGAGCAGCAAAATCAAAAAGTAAGGAATAATTCATACATTCACACACATGTCAGGAAACTATATTACTAATAGAATCTCAGACCCTCTTGGTTACCACAGAATCCTGCTATCTTTTTCCACATGATTTTCACTGGAGATTGTTGCCAAGACATTCAGCACAGGCATCCACACCACATCAATTGAAGTAAAACTCATTTACCAGTGAGAGACTAAGTTAGGTAGCTATTAGGTGCAGATACACATAGTAACGAATTATCAGATGGTTTTTTAGGCTGCTCCTAGGAAATTTTGAGAATGAATAAAAGGGCTGAGCTGCTTCCTGTCCTTTCCTATAGGTCGACCCATGCTCATAAATCTTTAAGAACCCCTTCAAGTCTCAAAATCTCTCAGCAATGGAATAGCTACCCTAAACTAGGAACACCGATTAAATAGTATAAGCAGACACTGTAGACAATATTATTCTTACATCTCTTTTCCATTGCTTGTAAGCAGACCTATCTCCTTGTTTTCTTCACCTTAAAAAAAAAAATATCAGTAAACCATGGGAAGCGATTCAGTAAAATGCAAAGAAAAGTGACAATACATGTAAAAGCACTCGGAACAATCTGCACCATCAACAGTCTTTCTCAGATCACCTAGGCTGATATTAGAAAGTAGATTAATATCTTTCACATGCTTTAAGTTTTCTCCAGAATATCTCTAAACTTAATTTATCTGTGAACAACCAAGATGGTGCCTTAAGTCATAAGACAATGACCTAACCAAGCTGTATCATACAGCAGAGAAACAAAATGTAGATGATCCTGGTCTCGTATAAATATGATCTGCCATGGATTGCCACCCATTGACTGAAGAACTAAAACATAGTTCAGATAACTGTTCAATTTCCTTTCTCATGACAAGGTAAATTTTAGTCTTTGTCCTTTAACTCAGAGGCAGCTTCCCTGGTAAGATAAAGTTTTGCCAGAATTTAGTTCATATATTTACATATAACTCTGGAGATTGAACAGATGAGAAATGAAAGACATTCCTCATTTCCAAATGTATTCTGTAAACTTTATTTATTATCTGCTAATATGAATATTTTGAATTACATTTAAAGATGGTGCTTAATTTTAAAATGCCTGAAATCTTTCTTTGTAACACAACTCTTCTTCAGGTATCAAAACCAGGAAATATTTGCTGAAATGAAACCAAAAGCCTTTTCTACAACTTTCTCGAAAAAGAAAGAAAAAGAGAAAATAATGAAACAGAGAGTCAAAGGGATTTTCACCACAGACAAGGTGACGATACTCACCTTGTACATGGTAAATGTCAGCTTCAGGTCCCTTAATCTATTGGTCTTTCACATCCTAAGTGAGAGGTCCCTTACAGCCGCTTTGGAATATTTTGGGGTCAGTATCTCTCAGTTGTTCTCACTAAAGCTGTTCAGATCATTCTATTCATATAGTGAACAACTTTGGAGCAATTTAAAATTTGATGAATCATTATAAAAATAGCTCTTATTAAAAGAAAATCACTATATTTAATAACAATTGAAAGGATAATTTGATCTTGCGTCATTATATTTAACATCAACAGAAAAGAGATCTGATCTTGCATCTCCCATGTAGTACAGGAGTGAAGCTGTTCTGGTTTTGATCAAAACACTATGACCTGGATTTCAGAAAAATTCTTGAAATAGATATGTTGGCACGAAAAGGATTTTGCTGTGACGAAAAGCACATTTTCAAAGAAGAAAAGACACACAAAACTCACAAATCTATATTTATTTAAAAAAAAAAAGGTGGGGGAGGGGGAGAGACCAGCTGCTGAACTGATTCAATTAATATTTTTAAATGCTATGTTAGATGTTACAGCACATAAGTTTAGGAACCCTTGTTTCAGAAACAGACTTACAGTGTTAGATACTGTCTTAAAAATGGTCAGTACTTTAGATTACACAATTGAATCTTATAAATAAACACAATAGTAATATTTTAATGCAATATCTCTAAAAAGCATTCACTCTGAACTAATGTGTGTTTATCCATCTTCTTCTTCATGATTTCCAGAGTAGATACTTTAAAAATAATTGACCACAGGCAAAGTAAAAATAAATACTATAGACATCTTCATAAAATAAAGTCCACTTGAGAAAGCATTAAACTAAATAAAAAGTAAATAAAAAAGATTTGTCTTGTACATTGAAAAAAACTGCTATTTCTACAGGCTTCTTCAATCATCTAACATATTATGATCTGTGGTGAATTTTGGGGATGATTTCTGAAACATCAGAGTATTGAAGAACATGCATTAACTAAAATCTTCTATCTGAGAAGTAGCATTGTAACAATACTGCAGGATTTGGCAGAAGTGCTCATCAAGCTACTTTCAATGATTTATCAGCAGTCCTGGCTAACCAAAGAGGTCTCAGTGGACTGGAGGTTAGCAAATGAGACATTCATCTTCAGGAAGAGCCAGAATGAGGAGACGGGAGACTAGAGTCTGACCTCACTGCTGGGGAAGATTACGGTGATCACCTTGAGTGCATCATGTGGCAAGTACAGGACAATTAAGTGATTGGCCCCAGTCAGCATGGGCTTACGAAAGGCAGGTCCTACTTGACTAATCTGATCTCCTTCTATGACAAGGTGACCTGCTTAGTGGATGAGGGAAAGACTGTGAATGTTGCCTACCTAGACTTTAGTAAAGTGTTTGACACCATTTTCCGCAGCATTCTCCCAGAAGAAACCGGCTGCTCATGGCTTCGACAAGTGAACTGGCTAAACACCAACTGAATGGATGGTCTGGCCCAAAGAATTCTGGTGAATGGACTAAAATCCAGTTGGTGGCCAGTCACGAGTGGTGTTCCCTAGGGCTCAGTATTTGGGCGAGTTCTCTTTAATATGATTACCAACAACCTAGATAAGGGGATCAAGTGTGCCCTCAGTAACTCTGCAGATGACATCAAGTTGGGTGGGATTGTTCGTCTCCTTGAGGGAAGGAAAGATCTACAGAAGCATCTGGACAGGCTGGATCAATGGGTTGAGGCCATTTATATGAAGTTCAACAAGGCCAAGTGCTGAGTCCTGCACTTGGGTCACAACAACCCCATGCAACGCTACAGGCTTGGGGAGGAGTGGCAGGAAAGCTGCATTTGGAATGGGAGTTGGGTGTGTTGGTCAACAGCTGGCTGAATATGAGCCAGCAGTTTGCCCAGATGGCCAAGAAGGCCAACAGCATCCTGGCTTGTATCAAAAACAGTGGGGCCAGCAGGACTAAGGAAGTGATTATCCTCCTGTACTCAGCACTGGTGAAGCTGCACCTTGAATACTGTGTTTATTTTTGGGTCCCTCATTATAAGAAAGATATTGAGGTACTGGAGTGAGTTCAGAGAAGAACAATGAAGCTGGTGAAGGGTCTGGAGCACAAGCCTTAGGAGGAGTGACTGAGGGAATTGGGGCTGTTTAGCCTGGAGAAAAGGAGGCTGAGGGGAGACCTTATTGCTGTCTACAACTACCTGAAAGGAGGTTGTAGTGAGTTGAGTGTTGGTCTCTTTTGCCAAGTAAAAAGCAACAGGACAAGAGGAAGTGGCCTCAAGTTGTGCCAGGGGAGATTCAGATTGGATATCAGGAAAAAATTCTTCACAGAAAGAGTTGTCAGGCATTGGAAAAGGCTGCCCAGGGAAGTGGTGGAGTCACCATCACTGGAGGTGTTAAAAAGACATGTAGATGTAGTGCTTAGGGACATGGTTTAGAGGTGGACTTTGTAGTGCTAGGTTAGTGCTAGGTTAACGGTTGGATGTGGTTATCTTAAAGGTCTTTTCAAACTTACAAAATTCTGTGATTCTATGAAATGTTTATAATTAGAAGTATTGTTCTGCAATGAAGTAAGTAATTGAAATTCGATTTTTTTTTTAACCTGTGCAATGTTTGTTTGAGATACAAACTGACTTTTGGAGCAGGTTGGTTCTGTTTTACTTAAACATTTAAATCTTCTTCTATTCAGATATCAGACTTGCATACACAAGGGGGTCTTTTTCATACTATGTCATGTGTGATTTCAATTACTTTGAGGAGATTATCTGTACTAACACAATTAGTGCAGAGCATCTGCACAAGTAGTAACAACTGTATTTGAGAGCTGAAACAGAATTCCAGCTTTCTAAATTAAAGATGTATTTTCTACACTGAAGGAGGGGGAAGGAGGGGAATAATACTGTGTTCTGGTATGTAGCATTTGCTGTCCACTTGGGACACTGAGCTAAAAATAAGGGCTCTCAAATTACATTCCTAGTATGGAAGTCAAAGAAGGCACCTTGATGCATTATGGATTGGAAGAATAAGCTGCTCTTTTGACTCAAATGGACATAAAATTATTTTAATTCAATTATCCCCAATGAATCATTCCCTCAAAGTATTTTTCAGTAAAATCTATTTCTTTATGCTCCTGTGAAAATGATAAGAAATAAAACTTCAAAGTTTTCCAACTGATTATACACAAGTAATTTAAGGACCTGCAGAAAAGAGGGACATTTTGCTAAACAGAGTGAATGATTGCACTGTGGCATCACAGGGACAAAATCTTGACAGAACTTATAAGTGCACTAGGTAGTAGCAAGATATAAATAGTGTCTTCACACTTAGCAAAGCCTTTTTTGTCCTGTAATATTGGGTTCTCTAAAGTAGGCACTTCTTAGTGAATTGACTGAGACATTATGACAAACCTAAGCTAGAGCACTTTCCTCAGCATTCTAGGGAGCTGGTCGGAGTCAAAGTAGGGTGAACAAGCCCCTGAGTGCTCTTTAGTTTGCTGCCATTAATCCCCATTAGATTTGCACTGAAGAGCAAGTCAAAAAATATGCTGCTGAGCTGACAGAACAGATAAAACTGCCTCAAGCAGAGAATTCAGTGGAGCTGATGATACTGTAATATTGTACTTAAATGTTGTAGGATGCTCACTTCCCAGACCAATGGAACCTTAAAGCCTCAATTCAAAAGATTTGTTAGCTTGCTGTGTTATCAACACAGGGTGTTGGGAAGTAAGAACAGTTCTCTTTCTAACATTTAGTGGTCACTAAGGACACGCAAAGCTCAAGAAATCCTGTTTTCTTCTGCTGTACAAGGTCAATAGTAAGGTGAGAAGACCATGGAAACAGAAAAGAAAATAGAGGAAATTATTTAAGTGAAAGAAGGCATGCTGATGAAAAGGTGTCAGGGAGGCTATGAAAACAGTTTTGCTGAGTTGCTATGAGACAGTACAAAAAGAAGGATAAGACGTCAGAATAGAATCTGATATGTGCTAAAGGCTAAACAGATCGGAATTTGCTGAAGCTTGTGCAGAAATATAAATACAGAGAGATTTTCACTATGTCAAACCCTCCAGTTTCACTCCTGACTAGCAACAAGAAACTGCAGGTACAGGGAAAGGCAGGAAACCACCAACTAGGAGGGCATTTTGTAAATGTTCACTTGTTGTGGCTATTCACAGAACAGTTCATCCAGTATGCTTCTTGTTTATATAATCCCTCAGAAGTCCATATATTTAAAACATACAGAGATGCCAGACCACTAGATTTACACATAAAAGCTAACTCACTTTGGATAAAGATGGTTTAGAAAAAAAAATGGACCCAGGTTGAAATGCAAACCAGTTTTACCAAATTTTCGTATTAATAACTGAATTTCTGAGAGGGAAAAACACAAACAAACAAACAAACAACAACAACAAAAAAACCAAAACGAACATAAAGCCGGTCCTCAGGACAAGCCTGTGATTACACATTAAATGAGGGTGTGACTAAGGGAGAAATACAGAAAGCTGTCACCACAGCCACATCTGGTGTTCGTCCTTTATCTTTCATGACCTTCTACTACTTTTGAAGAGGTGAAAACCCAGAAAATATTTTAATTTTTTCAGCCTTATATATCCAGTGATAGCAAATTTGCCTCTAAAATATTGTCCTTCTATTTTCAGGTAACAAATATCACTCAGTAAGTCATGATCTTGGAATGCTGACCACCTTCTGGATTTGACATTAATAAAGGGAACAATCTCAGTGCAGACTCTTCTTTCTTACTTAAGTTTTTCAAGAATCTCATCTTTCATACTTCAATTGAAATGTAAGCCCACTGAAATAATATGTAATTTAACTGAGTTCTTTTTATGTCAACAGAAGATTTTAATGACATCAGCTCTTATGAATGTTTGTGGATAATTTATCTGATTATCACAAAGTTACATCTTTATTAAGGAATTATGTGCACTTGCTAGGAACTTCAGCCTACATTATTTTTTAATCAAGTAAGTGTAAAAAGAAAGAAAGAAAGTTATTGAATGAAAACATGCAACACGGATCTCAGCTGTTCTCAGTGTGTTCATATTTGAACTAAATGACATGCAATAAAATCTGTGAATCTTAAGGGAGTGCACCACAGATGATAACAAGTATTTGCCCTATGTAGATAATTCAGGATCAGATATCTTTGTATCTTTATTCTACATGGGATAATGAGCATTTCCCATGTTTCCTCCAAAAAAGGCAGGACAGGTTTTTTCCAAGCACAGATACAGTGTAGTACGTAGTAAAATTGCACCCAAATCGTATGTAAGTCATGTGGCAGTTAATCACAATAATCACCTTTATTGCTTTTTCTATTATTATATATTAGAAAACTACAGTGCTATTTTATTCTTTTAACAAAAACTGAGTCTTGAAAAATACAGTAAATATAACATATACTCCATAAACCTCCATGTATGATTATCTCCAAATATACTCTTAACAATGGGGGCTGTCCAAATAATTTTCATACTGGGTCACTCCTATAGTAGGTTTTTGCCCTTTTCTTAATTCTTCATATCAATTACTTATTGCTTTTTTTCCACTACAGTTTTTCCTTTAGCTTCTTTGTTCAACATCTACTATTTGAGGAGTATTATTTAACAGCTAGGAATACACATACCTACTGTTTAACAAAATTATAGCCACACCATTATAGTTAAAGCTATGTCAATACTTCTATAATAAAAATGCTTTTCCAAGATTTATAATTCAAACATAAAGAAAAATACTTCTGGGACAAAGCTTGACATATAAGGTCATAACCCACAACAAATTTGTTTTACCAATTTTCAAGCAAATTCATTCTTCCATTTTGAGTGCTCCAAGTGTAAATCAAAAACAGAGATTTAGCTGTTTAAAGCTAAACACTGTTGGCCATATACTTACCTGTGGCAGCACAATATTTGAATGACCTTTCATTAGGAACAAACTTAACCTTCAACCTAAATTGCCTATTACTGATTTAATATTTAAATATATATACATATATATATTCACATGCATAATAGAGGGCTTTGTGATCCCTATAGCTGACATGTCCCTTTAAAGAGTAATTCTATTATAGAACATCTCCACTGATGGACATTGGCTTATATGCATTACAGACGCAACCCATATTTTATGTCTGTCCTGCTGCGAGGCTGCAATTTTCCAAAGGAAGCTGAAGCGCAAAATGCTCCACCACGTTTGTTCCAGTCACACATCTGTGGCCAGCTGTGGCCAGCCTGCCCCTGAGTGTGAGTGTGCTGCCTGGCTGAAGATCTCTAGGCTTGCTGGGCTTTGTATGCTCAGGAAACCACAAATGGGCTCATCCTTCATGCTGTACTTGCAGACTCTGCGTGCACAGCAGGCACATTAGGATCTCCATGAGGGCTCCTACTTATCTTGAACACATTTAAAAAACTGAAAGCAGATATTTATAATCAGTCTAGTTTACTTATGTCAACACACAGCATTAAGTTGTACAAATGTAAATGTCAAATAAACACTTGTTCCAAACATAATTTTCTCATTTTCTAAACTGACACATATTAATATTCTATAAGTGCTGGGAAGATGAGACCTTGTACTACTGAAATGGGTTTAATGATATCCTTGACCTAATTCAGCAACTGCCACTGACAGGAAGGCTAACTCAGTTTCTTATCTTTATTTCAACTGAGAAAAATCTTTTCATGAAAACAGAGTTGACTCATATTACTGATTTCTAGTACTGAAGGAAGATTTGTCAAGAGTCCTTCAAAGGGTCAACTTTTCTTCTAGTGGAAATTTGCATAGGATGGCTTACCAGTTACTGCATGCCTTCAGAGAAATTTGTGCATCAGGCTGAGAATGAAATGGTGTCTTAAGCTCCTTAAGACAGTGCAAACTACTTCTACAATATCATTTAAGAAGTAAAAATCATCTCTGTGTTACCTCAGGGACACAATTATGGTGTCAAGTCATCAGACACAAAGTGCACCAGTCCACCTGGAAATATAATATTTGGACTAAGTAGTATTGTCTGGAAACACCTTTTGAAAGTCATAATCTGTCTTGAAAGCAAGATGAGTTTAATAAATATAGTGTCTAATTCTGCAGTGATTCAATTGCTCTATTTTACTACAATATTTTTTTCAGCCCTGTTTCAACTCAATAGTTGCATATACTTATTTTAATCTCCAAGCTACCTTCCACTTACCCGTCTGGAATTAAGTTTCTCCTTAATCTCCACTTGTTATAGGATCCTGAACTTCTCTTTCTCCTCTACCAATTTTTACATTCATAATTTTTGAGACAAAATACTTGCGATGTCATCTGGTTTGAATAAGTTTTTTTCTTTTTTTTTGGTTTGGATATTTATCTCCTCTCTCTTTTCTTATTTTTTAAAATCTTTATTTCATTTCCTCTTTTAAAACTTGCTTGAAAACTAATCTCACTGGATTAAAGGAAGATCAGTGGATTTAATACAGAAAAAAAAGCACATTTCCCCCCATTACAGCTCAAAAAACTCAACAATACTGGTGGATAAAGTGGCTTAATTATAATGTCTTGGCCTCTGTCAGTTTGGTGAATTGTAAAGGTACTGTACTGTGATAAAAAATGTGATTGAAAGAGGAATATTCACACAAACTTTTATATCACATTAGAGATTCTAACCTTGATTCTGGCTTTTCATCATTTTACTAATTTCTAGGTCTTTCCAATTAGCCCTACCTTAACAGTATTTCCCCTCTTGCTCTCATTCTAATTTCATTTTTCTCTATCCTTGTCTTCAGATTTTTTTGCATTTTTTTTCTCTCTATGCAGCAGTGTAGTGAAGCATTTCAACAAATACTGAAACATTTTAGCAGAACTGCTGATCTCATGATTTTCTGGAAGACTGAAGAAAAACCTCTGAAAAGTCAACAGTGGAAAGATATGTGTATGGTGGTTTTGAAAGATGAGATGTCTTACCCTGTTCGTACTTGTGGAAATTCACTGATTTTCAGCTTTTGAGCTTTTACATTCATTTTTCTCATCTTTTGTCTTTTCATTTGTCCAAGCCTTTTTAGGTCACTACTCTTTGCTTAGAGAAATGGCTGCTCTTTCCTTTCTGTATATTTTTATTTGGCATTTATTACTATTTTGGGTAAGGATAATAAAAATATATAACTTTAATATGCTCAGAGAGCCAAAAGATATTTCAAATCAAATTGAGAACACATTGGTCCTTCCTCCTCTTCTTCAGTGTAGACATATTAATTCTATTCCTGCAGTCGGTATCTGGCTTATTGAATAGCCTGTTCAAACATCTTATTTTCTGCCTCAATTTACTTACATGAAAAATGTGTTTACCAAGTTTATTAAATACACTGCATGTAACAATGACAGTAGAAGTAGCATTATTTTTTGGTAAGCAAGCAGACAGACTATATATCTAATCACCACTGGGAAACTATTTACAGAAGTTTAGATGCTTTGTCAAAAATATATAAAACTACGGAGAACTATCCAAAAAACTTTGCCTTGAATTCAAGAACATTTTTTTTTATCTTCTGGATTTAATTTATAAAGTTGCTTTATTTTTTAATCATTACTGAGAAAATTTCAGATTTTTGGTCTTATTAAACTGATTTAATTTGCATATTTTGAAATTATCCTTCTGCTACCTTTTTTTTAAGACTGGTATAGGGCATCAGAAGTGATAGGTCAACAGGAATTGAGATTTGCCTAGCCTAAGCTGCTACATGATTTTTAATATAAGAATCCCAAATGCTGCAACAATTACACCTTAATTGTTCAACAGGTGCTTTTATTCCGAAACACTAAAATATGTATAGCATGGTTCTCAATAAATGGCAAGATACTCCACTAATGGAGATACAGTCCTGGAAGTTTGTCATCACATATTCACAAATAACAAACCCCTATGATCTCTGTTTTTATGGTACGCCAGGCAGAAGGTGCAGCCTCAATATAAAACTTTTACTGACTATTGACAGGTTTGAAAAAATAATGAATCTTACAACTAACCACTAACTATGAGGACACATTAACTCAAAATTGTGAAGACAATTAGGAAATGAAATCTTGTGGACTCTCCCTTCTTTGCAAGACTATAGGGGAAATTTAAATGAGCTCTTTCTTTTTGGAACTACTTTTTCCATTATTTCAGAAAACTGTGAATTATTTGCAAAACTGTTTAAACAGTTGTCAGAGAATGAAAAGGATAACAGCTCAAACATTGTGGCAAAACCAGTTCATTCAGCTACAGGAGATGGGACATTCAGTATAAGGTGAATTGTGATTTACATGTCAACGACAAGCCAATGAGCCACAGACAAGGCCGACTGGCTGATACAGGATGTGGGGGTCTATAAAGGCCCACCTTGTACAAGCACTGGTGGTGCTCACTCACCGTCCTGAGGACCACTTTGCCCACCAGTCTCACCACATGAACCGAACAAGACACTGGAGTACGTTGCATATCGCTGGATCCGAGACTGCAAACTCCATCATACATAAAGCAGAGCCATAAGGATGGTGAAATCTTGCTCTCTCCTTTCTTTCCTATACTTCTATTATTTTGCTTTTCTTTTTATAAGTAATATAGTAACATAAGATTTACAGCCCCGCATATGCCGCAACCTTTTTATGCTTACCAATTGAACCTACAGTAACGTAAATCCTTCTGCCACCGAATCATTTGCTAATTAGGCCAAGCTGCAAAATAAAAGCCTTTGGTTTATGGACCTTAAGTAGGGTGTGTACTATTTTCCAACCAAGGGGACCCGCGAGCCTGAGTCACTTCTCCCCCCCCAACTCTTACCTCGGGCTGGGACTTGACAACACTCACTTGGGGTAAGATCATCAAATACTTTGGAGACAGCTCAGGCAGCAAGCACATCTGAAAGCAACGAACACTGCTCTAATGCAGGTTAGTAAAATGTGTGTTTCTACTGGAAAAGATAGTTTTTAAAACTAGCAAAACATCAATAAAGTTTACTTAACAGAATAACTGGACACTTTTCCAGACACAAGGGTTAAATAAATTAAAGATTTGAGATAATAGAAGGCTACTTCAAGTTTTCTAAGTAAATAAATAAAATGTTAAGCACTACCAGAATAGGAAAATTATTTGAGTCATGCCCTTCACCTAAACTAAGATCTGACAGACTGAATCTTGTCTTCAGTGCACTTAAAATCAAATGGAATTACTTCAAATTCAACAGTGTGGCACTTGACTTCAAGAGGATCTCAGGGATATATGAGGGTTGAATGAAACTCAATTTTGTTCTGATAACCATGCTTAGAGGACAATTTTCCAGATTCATGTAAAGATTTCAAAATGTCATAAATATTGTATATTTCAGGAAATCATTATCTAATCTGATATAGACATAAGAGTTGTCTTTATATATTTATTAAAAGAAATTTTGGGGTAGATGGTTGCTTGACTATTGATGAACATACAAAGTTTTAAGAAAAGGTACAAAGGAGCATGTCTGTTTATAAGAAATAGATGATGCTCTTCATCAGTTGTTGGTTTTTTTTTTTTTTTTCCCCCCTTCTTTTTTCCAGAAAATGAGATCAACCTTGTAAGGTGCAGGGAATACATTGAAGAGCCACAAGGCCACACATCCAGTTAATTAAAAAATGAAGAAAATAGTCTTCTACAAAAAGTATCTGCTTGTGATAAACAATGCTTCTATTTCTAAAAACTGGAGTAACTCCAGTAAAATTAACCATACAAACAAACCTTAAAAAAAATACATATAAATGCGTACAGAATTGCAGAGAGAGTCTCATAGTGCCACTGCACATAAGAATTCTGCCTCTTTCCTTAGAGATCTTACTGTAATGCCCTAAAGCTTATGAAATTCATTAACCCCATGTCAAGGGAAGCAAGAGAAAAATTCAGTCTGCTAGAGCAGGGGGCGGTTCTAAAGCATTGATATATTATCAAATGCTTATTCATATTTCTACAAAGTGTCTGTACCGAATATAGCCTCAGTCAGGAAGCGAAACAAATGTCATAATTGTAGTCAGAAGCTAATGCAAAAAGAGAACAGATTGAAAAACCCCTCCCTCCTCTCCAGGGACAGAAAAGCCTGTTGTTCCCAGGAGGTGGAAAGTAAGGGAGATGGAGTGCAGGTGGCTGACATCATCCCATCCCACATTAAGCAGGAATGATTGCCTAATTGAATAACCTTCTGTTGGCAGAAAGACATTGTTCAGAAATGGGTGATCCCACCCTCTTGCCCTTGCAGCAGGTGGCATTCAGTCAGATGGACAAATACAAACGTCAATGTAAAGAGCAGGACAGACACCAGCTGTAACTTCCATCTCTCCAGACACCTGGGGAGCACATTTTGAGAATGTTGCTTGAGGGAACAGAAAATGATATGTATTTTAATAAGCTAAATACTGAATTTGGATTTTAACATTTAGCTCCCATGAGCAGAGCCATTCCAGATTTTCCAATTACAGGAAGTCTGACAAAGGATGTCAAAGTCTCTTCTTTCTGAAAAGGACTTGTATCTTTTAGCTGACTGTTAATTAAAGAAAAAGGAACATACTGGGTTTTAGGAATGTGATAGCAGTGAGGGAAAATGAATGGATGGTTGGAAGCTGAAGACTGTGAAGTCGAGGGGTCATTTCTATTGCTATATATGCTTCCTTTGTCATTTGTACAGGTTGCTAAAATTCTTCAGTTTCCCATTAATACAATACAGACAGTACTATTTTTCCTCCTGCTTTTTACTTGTCCTGTCTATTAGAGATGCCTAGAGTGGGGCAGAAACTCTTTTGTTCTGTTTAGAAGCGGTTAGCCCAATCAAACCACGATCACTTTGGGTTTTCAAAACATTATACTATTATTATTACTATTAATAACTGAAGTTGCCTACCAGAAGCCAATCCTGTACTTTAAAAATTAAAATATTAATTCACCACCAAAGCACTTGAAAATATCCTTAACCTTAATGTATTCTTAAATTAATGGAGTTCAGGCATGTCCTTAAATGCTTGGCTGAATGATGAGACAGCTCAAATGCTTCTCTAAATGGCAGCAAAAGTCTGACAGAATACTTACCTACCTCAAACATAATGATCCATTTCCCTACAAATATTCAACAAATTTGTAACACAGGTCTTAGTAGAGGGGGAAATAAAAAAAAAAAGGCTTTAATTACAAATGCCAAGCACAGATGTGTAATTGATATTATAGTGTGGGCAGAGACTCATCTCAGACGAATGATGGGGACAATAAGCAAGAATCCTTAAAGTGTTAACTGGCATGTTTGAATCCTCAGCTCCAACTCAAACACTCAATCGCCAGGTCCCAACCCTTTCTTCATGGATTGATAGTTTTGCATGAGTTTGCAACTATAATAAATGGATCTGACATGGAATGATTTGGGGTGAATTATAAGCACTCTGCTGAAAGTTAAGTCCAGAGCGCATGTCCAGACTGAATTTTAGAAGTCATGAAAAGGGTATTCCCAAAGATATGGTTCAGCTGCCAAAGGACATAATTCATAAAGCTGCTCCTGGGAAACAATCCATAGGAATCTACTCCTGCAGGCAAGATGCCAGCTTTACTGCTGGGAATTATGCCCAGGCAATAGACTTTTCTACTGCAGTATGTTCCCCAGTACTACTCAGTCTGCACAGGACAGGATTAATGACATAAAGTCACTCGTACTTTTTAAATAAACTGAAAGAAGAACCATGTGCCTGCAAACTAAGGGTGTTGCAGCTTCCAGTACAGTAACTGGGGTTTCATTATATCCCTCTGGAATGACAAAAAGCACTGAGGTAAATTGAAGATCTAGCTATACCATTTGCTAGCTCTTCTCACCTTCTAATACCTTTTAGGTCAGTTTGCAAGGAAAACAGGAGAAAACTACTTTCAAACAACATCACCCCCAAAGGAGCTCATGGCAGGTTTCTAGATCTAGAGTCCTTGACAAAAACCAAAGATTTTGAAGTACACAAATAACAGAGAAAAGAACAAGAGAAGCAAACTTGCTAGAGAAGAACTCCCTCCCCCCAAGAACTAGCAGACCAAAAGGGATGTACAAAGAAAACCATCAGTCTTATAAAAGTAGTCACAAATGCAGTTTCATAAGACAATCTCTCTTTGAATGCAAACTTCATCATTTTAAGGCAGCTCAAATCATACTGATGCCCTCACTGACTTGCTCCTGATCTTTAAGCAAAATTTAGGAGACGTAGAAAACAAAGTATTTGTAAATCAGCATGCTAACCTGATGATGATGTTTCTGTTTCCAACAGATAATTAAAATCCTAATCCCTTCAGCCTTTTAACACCAAAATAAGCTAGAGAAACCCACATTTTGTCACAGCAGCCTCTTATCAGGGACAGATCTATGCACATAAGGTAGAGGCTCAAGTATACAATGGATTACGTTCATAACTGTCCTGTTAAAACAATAACAAAAAAAGCATGCATTTTTTATAATGTAGAGTTAATCTTTGAGCGAACACTAACTTGGAAATATTTTCAGTATGTTTCAATACAACTAATTGAATATCAACCCTTGTCCCTACCCCCACCTCCAAAATATCAAATCCTACAACACCACCTAACTTTACCTTCCAAGTAACAATGTTAATTTTTGGTCCAGTTTCCCAAATCAGAGCTACAAGGATGTTCCAAAAGAGTTTCCCTCAAACTGTTCGTATCATTTAAAATAAATGGACCATTTTATAGCTTAAATTACACTTTTACTACAACATATGAGATTTTTATTAATAGCTTATAGGGACAGATAGTTTCCTCAGTAATCACTAAATTATCTATATTTGGGCAAAATTTGGTGTTTGTTACACAGACAAGCATTCATACCATGACATTATCAGGACAGAAAATCTGGTCTTTTTTTTTTTTTAAGAAAAATGCGATAAATTACCCAGACTAGGCAATGCGCAGGTTATCCCTTTCTTATAAGAAGGGCTAAGTAGTCTTTTATGACCAAAAGTGCTCAAGGCCTAACTTTACATCTCAGAATAGAGCTGAAAATCTCAGTAAGGTTGCAGCATATTGCTATGCAGATCACAGTATAATAATTGAGAGGAGAAATCATTTCTGAAGAATACAAGATAATCATTCTTCAAAAGAAGTAGGCAGTGTGTCAAAATAAAATCATGTGATGTACTAGAATATCTATACTGACATTTCCTCTCCTTAACTCACCCTTAGGTTTTAGTGCCTGCAAGAATTATCCCTATTTATAATGTCGCATAAGCAGGTGTACCTGGGTCACACACTGTAGCTTCACTGTTTGTGACTGGGGAAACATCGATACACTAAGTCCGCAACCCAAGAGATACTATTATTTCAATATTTTTCTTGGGATTTTCCGTAGGAGTAGGAGGAATTGCTCATAGACTCACGTCTACTATCTGTTTACTTAATCGCTGACCTCTTGTCTTCATATTCTGTACTTATGCTCTAGATTCTTGCAATATGACAAAAAGAGTCATTAAAGAAATCAGTCTTTTCACCCTCCACAAATTATTGCTCAGTAATAATATCCACTGTATCAGTATTATTTGAATATGTGAATGATTAAATTAATATGACATTCTATTGTCAATGCATATTATATATATTTTTACATATAAACTACATATCATATTCTGTTCAGTCTCAGGATGTTTTCAGTGAGGAATAGGTGGCAGTGATTTCAGGAGACTTAAGTTCCTCTGAAATGTCAGATTTCACACTACAGGACATCAAGGTGTAAAAGAAAGCAAATCTCTAAAATACCATGCTTTGAAACTTTGAGCCTATTAATCAAGAAAAATAAATCACTGACAAGATTACAAAATCCTGTGTGACAACCATCAGCTTGTTGTGGTGTGCAATAATCTACTAAAAATCAGTATTTATGATGTAGCAAGTAAACCTATCCAGTTGTAGTGTCATGAATTGTCCTGAGCAAATAGCATACTATATTAATATTTTAGTTAAAATTCCTGAACTACATGGCTGGTTAATAAGCTGTAGTTCAGGTTGAGAATATATGGCTGTTCAATATAACTGGGTTATGAATAATCCTTGTTATTACAGAAGACACAGACTCCTCTGATTCAGAGTAGGCATGTCAATGGAGCAGAGGGAGTTGCATTATTAATCCTCCCATGTTCAAATGTATGTCAGCAACCAACAGAGGTAAGTACATATCCCACAGCATCATGCAAATGCATGCATTATTAAGACTTTTTACTGCTTCTTGAACACAATATTAACCACAATGTTAACCACAATAAACTACCAGTTTATCTTAAGAATGCCTAAAAAAGTTGTAAAAATAAAAATCTCATATTACTTTATATCTAGATTATCTACTGACATCAGGAAGAAATGGAAGTTGTTTTGAAAATAAAAAGTAGCACTAGTGATGTTATTTCATGGGGATCTATGTTGATTAGCCAAACAAAAATGACTACGTATGGAATTATATAAAAAGTTTGAGAGGACAAAATATGTTGAGAGGACTCTTATGAGATTTTGTCCCTTGTTTGCTTGCCTGTCTACCCAAGGCTTTAAATTGCTGATATGCAATTTACAGTAAATTTCTTCACTTCTAGTTTTTATTTAGTCTTACTACACTTAGAATTGCTCTGGCACACTGGACCTTCCTGGGAATGACTGGTATTTGTAGTCTTTGAAAATGAAAGTAGTTTTCACTTGAAGAACTGTAGAGGAATACAGTTTTGGAAAAACTCTGGATGTCACTGATAAGCAATTGTTTCTGTATTAAAAACAAACAAACAACCTGTTTTGATCCCCACTCTTGTATTATGTTTCGTAGTGAGAAGTGTGTAGACTTAAATGAAACCAGTGACCACCTAAAGAAAAACAGCTGTAATAGAAGTGTTCATCAGCCCTCATTCAAATTTCAGTGAAGCGAAATTAGCAGTTTTGGGAAACAGAAGCACTCAAATGTCTCAGTTGTCAAATCCTGACGGTGAAGGCTACCTACAGCTCTGGTGACATCTCTAAGTAAACAGCTTTGGTGTATTCTTTAATGCAAGAAAAGGGCACAATCAGGCAGTGGTGAGACCAGAAATATTTCCAGAGACAGAAATGCAAGGGGCTAATCATTTGCAAGATAAAAAAACCAAACCAAAACCAAACCCAAACTACTATAGTAGCTTATGCTGTGGTTATAAGCAAAGCGAACAAAAATTCAGGAGGGAGATCTAATGCTACTAGCAAGGAGAAACACACATAATTGCCTCTCTAATTTTGGTTACAAGAAGATTTAATAAAATCAAGTATACTGAAAGCAATAGGGCACTGATCACCTAAAACAGCTATGGAAGTGAAAAATGTTATGCTTACACAAAGCATACACAAGCTCTCTTATTCATGCCTGAAACATTTTATATGAAATAACAAAGTTCTGGAGCTATAAATCCTGCATTGATATATCACTGCATGATCTAAAAGGGATTACGGTTTCCAGACCACTTATGCCCTGTGACCCAACAGCTCAGAAACTTTCTCAGGGCTGTCAAAATCTGCATAGACATGCCAGAATATACTGGTGTAGAAGCATCGTGCTGAGCTGTTGGAAAAAAGACTACATTTAAATAACATGTATAGTGCAGACATATCTATCCCTTTATCATCCTGGCTGCAGAGTCTTAAACATGTGCAGCGAAGCAGCCACTGATCTCCATGCAGTTCCTTGGCAAGTCCAAATACTGACAGTATTCAGGATATGTTCTGTAACCAACTGGACATTATAAAACAGTAACTAAGTAACTAAGTAACTAACTTGGCAATAACTTACCAAGTAATTTGATCAGTTCAAAGCTAAGAGTAGCACTGCACTTTTTCCAAGAGGTGACACAGATCTGTGCAACGAATTGTGCTTTCTAGTACTGTACTATGGCACTGGGTTAAACCCATATTCTGCAACAAAACAGCGGATAGTTCCTAACTCCTGTGGTTACAACTGTAGTACTTGGTTTTGAGCAGCTCCCTAATAAGTACTGTGACATTTGTATTGGCTTCACTTTACTCTAAAATACCATTACATGCAAATATACTATCAGACTCCATTTTCATTCTGTATTTTTAATAGGTGAATCTGGTGTTATTATTAAAAAAAAAAATCATACAGCAACATTCAGCAATATCAAAATTTGTCACAAATTTTAGTTATTCTGAGTATGTTCTCTCTTGGCGAAAACAAACCAAAACAAACCAAAACAATGACAACAATAAAACAGAACACAAACACTCAACTCAGTAATAAAAAGCATTTCTACATAAGATTTTTTTAATGTATATTTTTAAAATAATAGAAAATATTTGGATTTGAGTAAAATGCCATTTTATTGGAAATATAGTTGCTAGACATTTCGATTTATGAAGATTCTCGACTTCTTTATGCTATCTAGGTTTCTTCATTTTTTTTTCCATTGTTGAGAAAACAATAAAAATTAGTTATTTGAACATCTTTGACTGGTTGTATTTAGATAAGTGTCCCAGCTAGAATAAGGATATCTTTTGCTCATATTCTTTATCAACATTTCCTATGACATATCACTTCTGTTCATACAAAATACCATCCTTGGCAGACTTTGTTAGATTTGACTTCTTTAATTTGCTTATCTGCTCATCACCCCACCAAAATAAATTGTACTTCAGAAAGCATCTAATAATACTAACCCTGTATTATCTCATTTACATACCTTTTAACTAAACTTGAGATGATTGAAAGGTGATATTTGACCTCAGATTTGGATTCTGGATGCAAGGTTAATTCATGCTTAGAAATACAAGGTGTTTCAGAAAGATGGACTCAATTTCAAAGCAGTATATTTCACGATGGCAACATGTTACAATTACACAAAAATTTACAAATGAATTAATAACTTATCAAATTTTAGCAACCTTTTATAAATGCTCTATGTCCCCTCCACCTGCTGTATGGACAACATTGAGATGATGGTTTGTGGTTACAGAGATATAGTGATTTCAAGTTGGGCCCATCTTTTTAAAACACCCTGTAGATTTACCTGCATACATAAGACAACAAGTAAGATAGATATTGCTTATGATTAGTGATATGTAAATTAATGTGTAGTGCTTTCAGCTTTCATTTCTTTTAAGAATTGCAAAATGTCTAAAAATTTGAGGAGATTGTGGCTATTTTTCTTGGACTCCAGGTCTCACTCCCAAAAGGCCTCATATAAGAAAACTCCAGAGCACACTGAGTACTAGCCTTCTCATCTCAGTCACCTAATATTTTTGTTAGGAATGCAGAGGGAAAGATAACTACTCCTGTGTTTAATACATTTTGATGCAGACACTGAATTCAGAAGAGACAGTGATGAACATCACAATAACCCTTGTCATCATACAACCTTGTATTTTATCTGCCAATACAAAAGAGTTATCATAGTGCTGTTCATGGTTCTAACATTTTGATTACATGTAATCATTTGCAAAAGTAACAGCTGTTATTGTGACCACAGTAGCACTTAGATGGTATTTTCCATCTTCAAAGGATGTAACAGGCATCAGCTAATTAATTCTTATAGCCCTTTAATTCTATTTAGAGTGCTATGGAAAGATAAATTCAGTCTTGACTGTAAATGAGCCCAACGGTCCGAGCTTTACCCTTCGAGCTAGAGCGGGCTAGTTAACACGTTACTGTCCAATGTCAGAAACGTTATTTTTGCTGACATCAACACCAAGTTGATTTTATATGGCATGTCTGAAATTGAGGAAAGGTTAAGTCTTGCAGAGCAATGAATTCTTGGTTCTCAATCCAGTAAATCTCATAACCAGTCTAATTTTTCAAGCCTGTGAGTGATCATACGGACTTCAGCTTAGAAACAGATATTTTACAGGTCTGGGAGTGTAACAACAAGCACTTTCAGGATGAGGTCAACTGTGAATACACAGCTAAGGAGGAAGGCACAGGTTGTTCTGGCATCTAATTCTGAACTTGTTCTTTTAGATCGTGCTCTCTCTGTTAGCCACCCAAAAGACAGCTTGTCAGTTCATTACCTTCTGTTTCTCCTCTATATTTTACTGTGCATAAAGGCAGCAAGCATGTATTTCAGATGTGCATGGAACCATAGACGTAGACTTTTACAGATTACACGCAGCAGCAACTATTAAAACCTGATGGTGCTGAAAGACCATGATCATTTTATACCTAGCACTGCACTCATTGCTTACTCATTTACTTACTTGTTCCAGAAGAAACATATAGGAGTCCTGCTTCAAACTTGCTGGTTTTATATGTGAGCTGGAATCAAGAATCAGCCCAGTGAATCAATAAGCAAGTGAATATTTTCTTAGAATGTTTCTTAGAAAGCTGTTTTCAACACGATAGGAAAAATTCATAAATTAATATACAACAATCCTCTGGCACAGATACACACAAGTAAACATTTTATCTGCAGGGAGATGGAAGTTTCCCGTAAATTACACAGATCTTGGGAAAATAAATGACTATGTAGCTGTCCTTGTATCTGAAAAACCCTCCCTTCATCAGCCAGCATTACATCATCCCCTTCCTCTTTTCTCTCTTTTCTCTCATTTCTCCCCCTTCAATGGCAAGAATTTCCTTAGGATGTTTAGAATTTTCTGGTTTGAGATACCCACACCACGTGGTGTGAGAAGCCTGTGCTATAGCAAAAACACTGATACTTTTTCATCCACCATCAGCACTTTCTTTCAAGCACATATAAAATAGGACATTCTAAGAAAGACTTTAAGTCACTATAAGACTGATACTTGCTTCATCTTAATCACCGTATAAGTGCACTATGTATCTTGTCTCCCTTTACTGCTTTTCATTTCCCATATCCTACATTTCGTTGTTCTCTGCATTTCTTCCTTGAGTTCAGACCTCTTATTTTGAAAGTTCTCTTTGAAATTAATGTCTTTTCTGACTTATTTACTTTTCTTCCACAACCAGATATGATGGCTAAGAGTTTTCCCCTGGCTTAACTCAAGCTCATCATTCTGCCTGATTCTCCTGCCTGTCTCTTCCTGCTGCATTGTAGCTGTAGGAGTACACACAACCCACTCTGGCAGCTGTGTGTAAGGACTGACAGATCTGCTTACCTCCATTGAACCTGAGTTGAGTATACTTGCCTTGGCATTTCTGGAAGGATAATGTACTGATGGAGGACTATTTAATAAAAAAAGTATCTGGGGTTCATTTCCTCATATGTGTATCACAGCCTTTAGTGAGAACTAGCTGAACCCCTTTCACTAGATAGGCTCTAGGTGTTTAATAGCCCTTCTGCTCACAGGCTGCAGGTAGGAACTATAGAACACAAGTACTGAACCCTCTAGACTTCCCCGGAAGCGAAATACAGCTCTGACCTCCGTCCAGGGGATAGTCTAATTTACATTTTAACCTGCTATTCAATGTGTAAAATGTGAATCATGTGAAAGCTGAAGTCAGTAAATCAAAAGCTATGAAGATTCATATTTTATATTCATTCTTTGTAGATTTTATAAATTAGACTCATACAGAATTATAGTACAAAGAGACTTCAAAGAAAAGCTAGAGTACTCATTAAATGAAGATAAAGATTATGATTACTTCAACTTTAATTCAAAAATCCCCACATGAGGAAACACTAGAGGTGACAAACCAACTAGGGAGAATTCCTTGAACAAATAAAAAATATTTTTTCTCTGTGTCTGATAAATCACTGGTACAGATTCAATTTCATAAGTTGCAGTGCAATTTTCAGTCCCTAATACATTGCAGGTCTAGTAAAGAAGCCTTCTGTGCCTAAAATAACACTGGTTATTTTAAAATAATCAATGCATCAGACAGAGTAAGTGCAGCATGTTGGGCCTTGAAGAAAGAGATTAGCCTAATGTTCTACAGCCCAAGGGAAGGACAGATGATATTTATATTACTCCTGAATATGAATAAGAACACTAAAGGTTATAGGGTTATTCCATTAACTCAATCCATCACCGGACAGTATGAAAATTGTATTACGTTTCCAGACAAGGTCTTGGGAGAATTGTAACAGGCCCATTGATGTTATTTTGGATTCTGCCTAAATTAAGTGAAGGCTTTACATTCAAAAGATTTTAATTTGGCCATAGATCAATATTGAGTTGCACATTTCAATTTATCCTGTTCTCTGTATTGTAAAAATTTTCTTGCTGTGATTTACGGGAATATTTAATTAGCCGATGCCATATAAGTAACTCTTTGTCTTACAAATGTTTGTCTTATGAAAAACAGCTGCCAGTCATGTACAGGTACAATTTCTTAAAATGACTTTGAATTGAAAATTTTAATTTCAAGATACATTAGTTTGGAAAATTATAATCTGAAAAATACAAAGACACTCAGCATGTATCCTCCAGTCTCCTCTCATCCAAAACTAACACAAAGTATGACTCTGACAGTTATATGATACATGGAGAAGAATTAGGAAGACAGTAGTGATTGTAGCTGTGTTATCATCTGGCTTGGTTTAAATGTCAGTCTATGGCTCCCAGAGATTCATCATTCGATCCACTGAAAGTTTGATTGCTCACTGTCATCTTTAACTAGCAATAATAAGAAGACACAATATGTCCATGAAAATATTCCAGTTGGGTTTTCTGGAAACCACAGTGAAGGTGCAAGTCTCCTTCCTCTCTAGCTGTTTGCTCACTTGCAGCATACTGGATTTTTTTTTTTTTTCTGAAGCTAGCTCTCCTATTCTCTCACACAATCACCTGTGCAAGTCTACACTCGCGTACAGGGAAGGGGTGTCTGAAACCACACTTCTCAGAAGGAGAGAAATAGGAAAGCTGTTCTGGCAAGTCTGTGATAGAAAATTTAAACAGGAGGCAATATGCTGCTTCTAAATGACGAGAGCAATAACTCTCATTACTGCTCATTGGTAATAGTGGAAAGCCTTAGTCCTCCTCCTTCCCTCAGCAGTAACTGTCCTCCACTCTCTCTATTCCAAACCTGCAGCAGGAGCAACACTCCAAACTGTCACATCACTTTAAAAGCATGTTCCTTTAAAAGACGGATGGCCAGAGTAGGCAGCATGGCCTCCACTGCTAGGGCAGTTCTCTCCTCAGATATTCTACTCACCTGGAAAAGCATGTATTATTAAAAAAAAAAAAAAGGCATATTCTAATCCATACAAACAGGACAAAATAAAAAAAGAATCTTATCACCTTCAACCAGAAATAATCTATTTTATTATATGTGTTGAGTAGTTACAGGAAATCTGTCAATTCTTTAAAGTATTTGTAAGATCCTTAATTCTACCAATAACCAGGCACCCAGAAGTTAAATACCATGCAACAGATTCACACTTATTATCCACAGAGAAGTAGAATTACACCCAGAGTATGAAATGTAACACCCATATGCTTTGTGGACCAGGCAAGGTCATTCTGAAATTATCACAAAGAAGTAACATAGAAGAGGAATGAAGCATTCATTCTTAGTAGCCTTATCTCCCTTGTGAAGAGAAAAGATGTGTTGTTCACTTTACAACCAAACTAGGTAAAATCCTAGTGAAGAGAAGGCAGTTTTGTAGCTGGTGCGCGAGTTAACCTTTTTTTTTTTCTAACGCATGAAACTGGCAGTTAATGCTATATAGTCTGAATGTCAGATCTGCTGCAATCTGTTTAATATGGGACCGTAATATTCACAACTATCTGAAAAGATCCAGGGAGAAATATATGTAACATTTATAAGAAATTCATGGATGACCTAAGATACCTACTGAGAATTTCCTGATGGAAGATAACCTTAAAATAGAGCAGTCGTTTCTGATTTCTCTGACCCTTTCTGTACCCCTAGTCCAGGACCACTTGGTAGAACAGCAAAAATGAGACGCTATTGTCATCTTGCATAGTATTAAATTCTGACAATTACCATTTGGCTTCCAAGAAACAAAGCAATTCAGAAGATGAAAAATGCCCAAATTATGCTTTCTTTGCTATCTGATAAGTACGACAAATACTGCTTTACCATATCTGGTCATGCAGTTCTTAAAGTGTTCACCACTTCATTGATTTAACTGTCCATGTTAAACACTGATTCTCTTTCTTATTTTCCCTCAGAAGCCGTTCCCTGATATCCCTGTACACCTTCACTACTTTTCAAAATATCAGTGCTTCAGTCTTCTTAAATTTACAAAATGTATGATGTTGTATCTGTAAATAGGATGTATAAATAATATTTGCTTCTGAATATCAAATTCACAGTGTACTGGCATGCAAATTACACTTAATAAACATACTATTTTTTTAAGTTTTCCTATGTCAGATATATCAGACATGTCTGAAAGCATGAAGAAACAATTTTGTTAGGGCCAGACTACACCAGAGCAGCACAAATGGGAGGCTGCATAAGGGACTATTCATTTCACTGCATTTCAGACATTTGAATTAGCTGCCTAAATTAACCAGCCAGTCTCCTGGTGCAGAGAGAGAGTTAAAGAGGTGTAAAAGCCTTCAGTATTTATTGGAGAGAGTAACTCAGAGCACCTCTCTCTATATATTCATCAGTTTTAGGAATCTACTAAGCTAGAGCCAATTGGTTTCTTAAAAGAGGTTTTTAAATCTAGGCACTATCCATACACATGACACCATTGATCTGTATCAGGATCTCAACTCTTGCTACAGCTAAAATTTTGAATTAGTGGTGGAAATTATTTATAACCATAGGTCATCTGGAATGCTAGGCTAACAGGGAAACATAATTACCTTCATTTCAAGATAAGACACTCTAAGCCAAGCCTGAACAAGTAAATGCCATGGTTTAGAGCAGAACATTCCTGGCAAGGCTCTTTTATAAATAAGTCATCTTCTTTTAGGAAATGAGAAGTAACAGTAAGGTTATTTAGAACAAAAAAAAAGAGTATTACTGGTTTATTTCCCATTTTTTTCTCATGTGTTTTCCAGCACTAGAAGTTATCATTTTGGGTTGGAGGTTTAAAGTTATTGCAGCAATTCTATAACCTGCAAAGTATTTCACATTTTAATCTCAGTTGGCTTAATAAATTCCCTACATTAAATAATAAATGTAGTTATCATAATTAATGGGACATTTGACACACTGGTTTCTATATGTTTTTTTTGTGATGCCTCAAGCAGTTCTGCGTGTTGTACATCACAATACATATGATCGTTAAAAAGTTCAGTGTGATCAATGGTTAATTAAACTTCTTATACTAACCAGTCATACTAACTTTACAGTTCTGATAAATCCCCAACAGTCCAGTTTTCCTTTCTTTTCTAATTATACCAAACCTGTTCTCACGAAAGTTATCAAGTTCCACTAAAGGAGTACCTGTGTTTTTATGACAAGCAAATAGAGCTAATACTGTGCTGATGAATGCACTGAGCTTTTCTTTGCTGTGGATATTTACAAATGGTTTCATAAAACATTTTTAAGAAGAGATTGTTTAGCGCCTTTGTAAACTCATTGTGTGCTGCTTAAATTAAGAAGTGTAACAACACAAATAACGTTATGGTCTCATTAATATCTGGCTAGAAAGTGAATTTGTTTTAAGGATTTTAAGGATTTCAGAGTATATTTTTTTTAAATGTACTTGAGGCATATTTATCTGCTGAATGCACTGGTTTAGTAGTCTCTGCTGCTAAGTTATCTCTTCTAAGTTAGCAGCATAACAGTTAGCCAGTAAAGACAGGTTCTTTGGTTAATTATCATAATAATAATTATTTCTCTATGCTTTCAAAAATTATATTGTTCTTTCATTCCAAGGAACTAAGAAAAACATTTAAGCCTGTGCTGAGTCCTTGAGATCAAAATATACTACTGGATTTAGAAGTATCTTCTATCCATACCTAAAGCCAAGCAGGTATTCCACTGTTAATAAGTAGAAAGTAGATTTCCAGAAACTTCACTATACTTCTCAATTATGGACTTTGGATTTAAAAAAAACCTACAGTCGTGAAAGTCAGATTAAAAACAAACTCATGTAAATCACTTTGGCTTCTTCTGATTATTCTTTTGATTTCCCCTCGTTTAGACATTCCTATTTATTTGAAAGGTTAGTTTTTGACCTGAGCTTGGTCTTTGTCTACGAGATATTCTCTGAACAACAACATCCATCCAAAGTATGGGATAATACCTAAAACAAAATATGATGTCAGAAGGGACAGGATATTACAGTGAACTTGTGAACTGTTTCATATATTAAGGATGTTCATGCATTTATTGTCAGTTACAATCAAAGGCAATAAATATCCATAAAGGAAAATGCAAAAAACATGGTTAGCACTGGATGGACAAAAGCTGTTCTATTCTAAAGCTGGAGAATGCTTTCCACTCTCTCTGTCCCTTTCTATCTACTTCTACAACAGAAAGACTTTGTGCAGCTTTTGTTCTACCTATCTGTCAATTTAGGAGCAAGATTCTCTTCTAAGGTGTTAAAAAGACTGAGTCCTTTACCGTCTGCATTGGAAAGGTTTCCATAAAAAGAACAATTTGTTGCTGTCTTCTTTTGCCATAATTTTGTCAACTGTGCAATTAGCTCACGTTCTGACAAAAGACTTCCTAACTCATTGAATTTGTTCCAATAAATTTGAATTCCTCTATTCTTGGTTGAAATTACATATACAACTACTAAATACACTCTAGGCTCAAACTCTTCCTGTTCTATGCAGTCAGCAAAAGTACTTGCAGAACCATTAACAACTACTATTTTAATGGTAATTTTACTGCTACAAATTCAACTTAAATTTATTAACCCAGGTCTCCAACCAATGCCAAAGACCTTAAGCCCCAGTAAAATTAATCAAGTTTAGGCAATCTAAACAAAATTAAAAACTTTTTTGGTATTTTACCTATAATATTTTTTTTCTCTGAGCCTAATGAGATCTTCAAAATGGGGGAACAATAATTTAGTTCACAGATGGGTTATACATAAATGATTTTGTACTATTTTATCTGCATATAGACCTGGTTTAATGAATCCACAAACACACACACACACACAAAATCACTTGTTTGATTTTGGCCTCATCTTTGATACAGCAAGGCTAGTTTCTTTGGGCCATCCCACAATACAGGACATGTAGCAGAATCTTCTAGTTGGCAATTCAGACAGGTAAAACAGGATCCTGCTCTGAGACTATCTCTTGAAGAGAAATTGTGCCTGCATCAGACTTATTGGGAGTTCTCTGAAATATATAGGTAGCCCAGAAAACACACTCAGCTTTGATTTCACCATGCCACTGTATAAATCTGTGGTTCATCTGCACCTTCAATACTGTGTGCAGTTCTGACCCTCCCCTCCTTCTACATCTCAAGGGCACAGAGATGAGCAAAAGAGATGGAGTGTCTTCCCTACATGGAATGACTAAGTGAGCTCAATATCTGCAGCCGGGAAAAGAAAAGGTTAAGAGTTGTGGCAAACTTTTTTAAAATACAGTAAAAAGAAAGAAGAGGTTAATTATTAAGCACTAGAAGTAGGGATAATAAACTAAGCTATGAGGACCCACACTCAAAACAGATGGCTGAATTGTGGGAATTCATGCCAAAGTATATTTGATTGCCTATATTTCACAGTGTGTCCAGGGAGACTTGAAAAGTTCATGGAAGATGAATCCACAGATGGTTGCTAAATATCTAGATAAAATGCTTATATCAAGAGTCCCTGACCTGAAAAATATTGAAGGCTGGAAAGGCATGATATAAGGATACCACAGAATCATAGAATCATTTAGGTTGGAATAGACCTCCAAAATCATTGAGTCCAACTGTAAACCTAACACTGCCAAGTCCATCACTATACCATGTCCCTACATGACACATCTACATGTCCTTTAAATACCTCCAGGAATGGTGACTCAATCACCTCCCTGGGCCTTCTCCAGTGCTTGATAACTCTTTCCGGGAAGAATTTTTTCCTTATATCTAATTTAAACCTCCTCTGGTGCAACTTGAGGTCACTTCCTCCCAGCCTATTCCTTGTTACTTGGGAGAAGAGACCAACACTCTCCATGCTACAACCTCCTTTCAGGTAGTTGTAGAAAGTGATAAGGTTTCCCCTTAACCCTCTTTTTCTCCAGGCTAAGCAGCCCCAGTTCCCTCAGCTGCTCCTCACAGGATCTATTCTCCAGACCCTTCACCAGCTTTGCTGCCCTCCTCTGCACTCTCTTCAGCACCTTGATATCTTTCTTGCACTGAGGGACCCAAAACTGAACACAGGATTCAAGGTGCAGCCTCACCTGTGCCAAGTACAAAGGGGTAACCACTTCCTATACTGTTTTCTGGGCTTTCACATTTAGTCACGGTCTGAGACAGAAAATAAGGCTACATGGATGTGAGATCTGACATAATAAAGCCATTCTTATGCTTTACTGCAAATGCGCACGAACCTAAACTAGCAATTCACTACTTTTCATCTATTCCAAATATTGCATGGGAAGAAGAAACATGAAAAAGTGGTATTTTTTCACTGTATTTCATTAATTTTCTTATTTTTTTGTGATGGGATATTTCAATCTAACAAAAAAGCATTTCACTAACTGCCTCATTTTCATGTTCAACTTCAAATAGAACAAATAATTTAAATCTACAGTACACTTGTTCATCTTATAACTTTTATTTACTACAGCTCTGATTTTCCTTTTGAATTCATAAATAATCATCTAAGAAAAAGACCCAGAGAGGCATTTCTTCCTCCCCATTTCTTTCTAAACAATTCTACAGCCACAAAGTTGTGAAAAATGTCAGTAAAATACATCTGCAATTGTTCTATCCTTTATGGCTTTGTTTTGGAATGAAGCTTAGATATAGATCAATGCTGCATCTGTTTCCATTTGTTCTGGCCTATTCTGTAGTGAATTAAAAAAAATCCCATCGGTCTCCTTTTTCATTTATTCATTTAATCTTCTTAACACTTTTCAAGCATGTTGCTAATAGATAATCAGGAGGACAAAACCACTACATATAGAAACTAAGTAAAAGTCCTTACTTTGGGAAAAAAACTTCCAGAGTGTCTAGCAATCTTTCCAGCTGGCATGACATGTAATATATAGTATACAACAACCTGGCTCTGTCCTTTACACCAGAGAGAGATTAGTTGTTCCATGCAGACTATAAAATACAACTGGCAACCTTATACAACAAGAACAGGTAGTTGCAATCCACTGAAACTTATTCGGTGCCAAATGTCTCCAACCAGCATTATGGCCAAGGGACCAAACCGTAACTCTTCAGGTAAATACACTCCACTAAATGAGTCCTTTTGTTTCAGGCAAACAAGAAAGGGAGTAAATGAGAGCACAAGAGACAGCAACTGGAACACAGCAGCAGCACAGCAATAGCGGCCCACATCTAATACAATTAGCAGGCGTTCTGGAAAATGCTGAGAATGTCAGACCAAGCACTTTGCATTTGGAATTAATACTCAAGGCTACATCACGGCAGGAGTCCAGAAGAACAAAACAAGGAGTCTAAAGGGTGCAAAAGCATATGCTATGTGAATGCTGCTTTCTATGCATGCAGTTGGTTAGAGCCTAGGAAGACTTGCCTAGAAAACTTTGTTCAATCTTGCCTCCCAGAAACCAGTGTATACATCTCAAATAACAACACAAATAGTAGTTACTTGCTGCTAGTCCTCTTTTCAAGGGTAGTATTCTACTTATGACATTTGTGTAGGCACTGCGTACATATACAACATGAGGAGCATCAACCAAATATATTTTACTGGCCAAAGATCATCAAACACTACTTAGAAATCACAAAGGCAGACAGTTACTCCTATCAGGAAGACGCATGTAGCAACATAAATTGTAATTTCACAAAATGACCATTCATGTTACAATACAAACCTGTCTCTGTGCAAACCTGTTTCTTGCAAACCTGCTTCTGAGCACCTCTGGCCTTTAATTTCAGAAGGCGCCAAGAGTGGAATCTGCTTAATGTAGTCACAATGAACTATGGTCCTACATTCCTTTAAAAGACCAGATCTGGGCAGGAGTAGAATGGATGTTGCTTTGTGTCTTGGATCAGGAGAAGCCTTGGGGAGGAAGAGGAGACTACTCCTTCTTGCAAGCAGCAAGAGTGGCTAGGTGCCAGAGAGGTTCTCTGGTGTGCAGGTGAGCGAGCGGCTTATGGGACAGGAAAAATGCAGCCTTAGGAGAGCACACAGTAGGGAAGAAAAAGAGATTTTCAAATATCCAGGCCTCCAAAATGGGAGTTAGCCTCTTTCTGGGGATCAACAAGATTCATTTGCACTAATCTAGTCTCAGAACTTGGACTAATAGCAAGCCTGAAGGGCAAGAGAACTCCACAAAGACAAAGAAAGCAAAAAAAAAATTCTGCTTGCAAACCCTCTTAGCTTTCTGTCATGTTCTGAGCTCTTTGCTTTAAAAAGCTCATGCTACTAGTCTTGTTCTAGTAAAACAAACGTTAGAGATTCAAAACATATTCAGTGTTTAGGGGATGATAAATTCAAGGCTGACTCCAGCCCCATCAAAAAGGCACTAAATGATATTTCAAAATATGGCCTGGAGTCTCTTCCTTTCAAACTGGCACTAAAAATGGAAGTCTGGAAATCCTGTGAGTGATACTGCCCCTGTGAGACTCAGTCAGGGCTGAGACAGGCACTGCAATGAGAACCTCATGAAAAGGAAGATTTTGTAAAAGATATTCCTGAGACACAGTTGGAGTTGCTTTGTTGAAAGAAAGAGTAATGACTAGTTTCAGTTGTTTTTTTTTTTCTTTTGAAATCTATAGATGATACTGAGAGAATAAAAATTTTGAATGGTGTTTTTTTGTTTTTTTTTTTAAGTAGGAACAACCCATTAAACACACGCGCATACACATGCACACACAAATGCATGCATACACAAGGCTCCATCTGGCTACCAGCTGATAATTTCCCACCTGCTAGAAAATATTTTTTCCATCACACTGTATATTTTACCAGATAGCATCTTAAAAGACACTAAAGGTTAATGAAAATGTGGACCTGGAGGAATCTTCTGGAAAGAAGAAAGATACCTCCCTACCTGGAAGAAGCATTTAAAATAAATAAATAAATAAATAAATAAGATTAAAAAAATTACTTTGTCACAAGATTTCATGTGGCATGTTTTCTGTGGTACACTTTCCCAACACACCTGTCAAAGAGTTCAGCACTGAGCATGACTAATAAAGTAGGTAGAAACAGGATCTAAAAAGTAAGTAGAAGTAGCAACGGTTGAGAACAGGGAATGGCTTTGTATGTTTGTTTGTTTTCCTTAAAAAGCGGAGGTGTATTTCTTCTCCTTAAAGTTCTATTCCAAAATGCATTTGTGTTTACTGAAGTTTCCCTTACAAATTTGTGTCTACTAGGACTCCTAAAATAAGAGAACTAAAGGTATTTCAGCTTTTAGAAATCTGAAATTTTACTCTCTGAACATTTATTTGAACAGTAGGATTTTTAGGAACTTTACATAGTCATGGTGATAAAATTATGTATTTTTACAAATACCAGTGTAAACATCAGGGAAAAAAAAGGTAGAAGATAGTGTGCGGAAGGATAGCTGAAGGATTTTTCCAGTTACAGCTACTGCTACATTGTTATCATCACTGGTACATTAACTATTATGAGTTGTACATTTTGTCCAATAATATTGTCAAATAAGTATTTAAGATTGTTAGGATTCGATATTGCTAATATATTTTGATATTAAATTAATTTATTGTGAATGTTAGAAGATATGCTATTAATCTCCTGTTCATGGAGAACCTACATTCCTATAAGCAACAGTGAGAAAGATAATCTTCATCAGGCCCAAAAACAAGTACACATTGTGTTTGACTATACAGTTTCCTACAAAAAAGACGTGGAATGTTTCTAGTATTGTGTAACTGATGACTGAAAGGCTGACTCTGTAATCATTACCTTGAATGACTGTAAACATATGCAAGTAGAAAACCCAGCAAGAGTTATCACATCTTTAGTTCCTAAACAAGAAGTACCTAGTTTGTCAGTGATGAAGAGATATTCATTAATATTCATCTAAAGTACATAAATTATCTATATCATCTATATCTATATCTATATATCTATATCTATATCTATCTATATATCTATATCTATCTAAAGTCCCAAGCATACAGAACACAAGTAATCATTCACAAAGTTACTTAATATAATGAGGAAAATACATATTGAATTAATCTCCTTAAAAGTTAAAATATTAAATCTGCATTGGTATCCTTATACCGTTAGGTAGCAATAAGAAAAATCTGCCAGAAAAAAATAAACCATCTCTAGCAGATAGAAGATCGGAAGTAAATTTTTAGCCAAACTAAATCACCAGCCCCTAGTTCAACATATGCCATTCTGCTGGGAGTTCCCTTACTATTCAAAAAACTGAAGTGAAGGAATACAAGTATCCTTTCAGTGGCTTTTCTACTACAAATGTAACACTCTTTCATTACCTAGATTATATTCAATAAAGTTTGGCCCTAAAATTTCTGAATTTAAGATAAGTGATTTAAAAAATGAGATAATGAATTAATTGTGAAACGACAAGCACACAGAAAAGCCATAGTACTATTTTTATACTCACTTTAATCATAGCTTCTAATTAAGCATTGGAACCTCCAAAAAGCATATCCGACTTACGAAAATCATGTATATTTTGCAATATTTTGTGACACATAAGAATCATTCCAAGAAAACTTCCTTTTTAATGAAGCATCTACTGTTCAACATATTATATTTGGTAAAATGACTTGCCTACAGTCACTTCGGCCAACAGGGTACATACATAATTTAAAACATTTTTATATGATAGGCTAAACTACTGAAGACATGAAGATCCAGCAGATTCATGAGCTTTCTGGGAAATTTTGAAGCTAAATACTAGAGAACTTTTAGAAAAGAGGAGAAAGTTAAACATTAGCAACAATATATGACAGAGGCTTGCTATTTTCCTTTCTTCCAGAGAAAGTCAGGAATAAATGTCATGAAACGGCTATAGAGCCATTTACGAACCACACAAACATATGTATGTTCTTAAACGTAGTGAGGACTGACTACAATAATCAAACTGAATGCAGGCAGTGTTGTGCAAATTGGATCTAAAAGGTGTATCAGGGAAAACATTAACTACTACGAATATTCAGTCAGGAAAATTAAATAACAGGGAAGGTGCCTAGACCAGATGGTTTTAACTGCCTTTCCTCTTACCTTTCAATCTAGTTACTTATGTTTTACAGTGCCAAACAGGAGAAACAGAATCACAATGCTTATAAACAAATGCTGTATTTCAGTGCTATCAAGGCCAGGGCACGGATGGAAAGATCTTGTGCAGCAAGATCCCAAACATAGTAACTTTTCTTCATGTCACCATTCCAGTACAAGTAATAACATTAAGAAGGGAAGTTTCCTGCATACCTTTTTATGGGACTAAGTTCCTGATTACAAAACTAGTCATTATGAAAGGATCTACTCTGTGTTCTCAAGCAACCAAACCTACCAGCACTGGAAACTCAATTATACCATGTATTAATATTTCATAAATTAAATTTCATAAGATACACTTGGGTGAACAGAGTAACTAAATTAAAATTTGATTTCTAATTAAAAACTTTTCAATCATTTTAAGAACATTAGTACAATCCACATTATATATTTGCTACTCCAGTCTCTCCAGAAACTGCAGTGCAACTTGTAAGGCAGTATTAGTGATCAGTTCTATGCACTAGACAATGTTTGTGGTAATGTAGAGGGCATTTAGAACAGATTGGCAATGGCATAATGATTTGTTACATTAATGATATGTGTGCTACACTAGGAAACTACAAATATATGGAGAAGCAGTAAATTTCGAAGTTACAGAGATCTCAAATTTTAAATAGGTCTGTATTCTAATAAGCTGTGCATGATCATCAGAGAGAAAGGCAGGACAAAAATGGGAAGAAAGTCAGGGACATTTACAGAAAAAGATAAGAAACATTTTATAGTAATGTCGGCACGATTATTTATCTATTAGGTCAGAACTGGACTGACTGAAAGCACCACAAAGTAATTAGGAGTCTTTCCACAGAGTTGAAAAGTAGAAAAGTGGTGCAATTCTGAAATATGAATCATTATTGCCCTTATAATTATATAGTTGACAATACTGAGACATTAGGCTGATATATTTATAGATTCCTCATTTGGTATGGTTATGCTGTTAAAGTTTAGATGTTATTGCATCATTTATGAACAGATTATCCATATTACAGAGATTACTTTCATTTTCTGTCAATACTGTTTTAGGAGTTAGTCATTTATAGACAGAGTATGGTATGTTTGATTAAGCAAAACTCTTAGTAAATTTGGAGATAAGCTGAGGAGTTAGTTATTCGTCAAAGTTACTTATTGGATCAAAGTCAAACTTCACAACATCTTGTCCATATAATTTCATACAGATAAATATACTCAACTTTACCAAGAAGTATTAGAGTATACTGTCAGATCAAGCACTTCTTCACCAACAAGATTCTTGAATAGAAAGGGCTTCTGTAAGATGCAGTTCATTAAATTGTGCTTCTGCTAGTAGAACCAGTGATATTAAATATTATCACTTAATTAAAACTTTGCCCTTTTCACAGTGTAAAACTTGAAGAATTTTGACTAGCGTTAAAAAATTCAAGTATTTTACACAATATGTTCATAAACTTATGAATCTAACAGACCCCTTATAGACTAAAAAAGAATGAAGCCAAAGTCCTAAGCCTTTTTTTCCTGTTTATTTATTTTGAGCTTACTGAAAGAAATAAATCAAATATATCCTCCAATCAAAAATATTTACATCAGCAATTCCTTACCCCAAAATTGTGCTTAGTAGTCCTGTGAAAACATCAGAAGTGCCTGTTGAATGGTTTTACTCAGCAGTTTCTAGCTAGCTCCTTGCACAGGATGTCTCTTAGCAACTACTCTGTTGCTCATCCACAATCTTTTCATGTTCTTTGTGACATAATTAGAAAGCTGTGGGTTGTAGCAGCAGTAGAGGACCCCAGCCCTTCAAGTGTTTGACATAAAGGTGCAAGTCCCATATGCTCAATTATATAAAGGCACTGAAGTCTGCTGGAGAAAATTATTTCATGGTATTGCAGCTAGGGGTAGAAATAAACCAGTAAGTGATTTTCAGAATCTGTATTAGGTTGTTAGATGTGTGGCTTAAGTGCAGGAGGACAGTAGAACCAGGACAGAGCCGTCTGGTAGATCTATCTTCCTGTCTCCTTCCACAATGCCTTCTCAATCTGCTCCTCTTCACAGCAACCATTAATAGCATTTCACACATGCCATTGTTTTTAAACTAGGACAATAGTACTATTTTTCCATTATATCACAATAGAGCACAAGACCAAACTCCAAAATATCCTTCTTAAGTAAAAATGTGTATGTTTTTGTTTGACTTCCATTGAGTATAGGGTATGTCACTCAAATAAGAATGTGTTCTTCAATGAAGAAACATTCATTAGTATGGTGTTGTAGGAAATGAAACATTTCTAACCTTAGAGATTTGGAAAGGCGTTGGAGAAAAAAAGTGAGTATTTAAATTAACACTATTCTGTAGGTCAAATAAAGTGAAATTTGATCTAGTGAATAGGAATACACATTTCTAAAATCCAAATGCATACAAATATATCATTTTTATGTTAATAGGTAGCATTTTTTTGTTATTTCAAAAGGATTTTAACAAAAGATCTAGAGCTTTAAAATTTTTATTTCTAAACTTTTTGTTACAGTTAAGGTTTCTGACAATGAAATTATAAACAATCTATCCTGTTGTCCTCTTTACATTTATAAGATTTTTTTCACATTAAAAAAATACTGATTTTTACTATGGAAGTTTAGTCTAATCTCTGGGACCGAACCGGCTTTCTACAATTTATGTATTCATTAGCAAAAGATTCTGCAAGTTGTGTCAGTCCCTTAAGCAGACATGTCTAAACCGCTGTTAATAGTTATTCCAGCCAGCAAAACGGTTAAAAATAAAACAGTGGTGTCACTTTTTTTTTTCCCTATTAAAAATGCAATGGATTTAATACTGTCTAAATATTTCAAGAGAATGCATCAGTTTCTATTCCCCACCCAGAACTTCTTCAAAACAAGCTAAAAAGCACCAAACTGGGAAGTCTATTCATTTTCTGTCAGCTTCTCATATCTCTATCGTTTAGGGAGTTTCAATATGTTACAGAATCTTAAATTTTAAACATTACATGTTTTTATCTTTCTTCTCTTAGACTTTCAATAAGAACTGACAAATAAAAAAAGTAAATTTGAAAAAATTTCTTGTAGGAAATTTCTCCCTCTCTTCACAAACTATTCTAAGTAAAAATAAAATGAATCTGGAATTAGAAAATACTTTTACTGATTTGCAATATTTGAGCCCAGCTCATTTTTGTTGCTGTTACCTTGCATATCCAGACAAAAAGGTACTAAAAAGCAATTTCAGAAACAAGTTATTACTAATGAAACGCTCTGGATACATACAAAGAAACAGACTTCGGACAACGGTGGGTTTTATTTGTATCTATTTTTTCAGAAGGTCTCTGGAGAAGCAATACTCAAGGATACATTTAGCGGGTCTTTTCAATTATTATTTTTACTATTATTCCCTGTATTTTTTATGTGCTGATCTAGGATTGCAACGGTATCACAAAAGAAAAATGAAAACATACTAATTGGTAATATTAATGTAATTCTGAGAAAACAGGTATAGTTCTTAAACTGAAAGGCTGAAAATAAGTATTTTAAATAAGCTGGTGTTTCAAAATTATTGCATTTTATAGTCATTATGTTATAAATAGTTATAAATAATAGTTATAATAGTTACAAATAATAACTATATGTCTGCTAAACCTTGAGAGAATAAGGGTATCTTAAACAAAGAAGTTGCTTAGCAAAGAATTTACTAATCAGGAAAAGGTCTGGTACATGAAAACTGCATTACACCCAGTCAAGCTGTTTTGTCACTACACATGCATTTGAGATGGTAGTGGTGAGGTTGATGTAATATTTCTTGAAATGTGACACATTAACGAATGCCTTATCAACATGGTACATCGAAAATAGATTCCTGTTCTACCCAATTAAAACAAAAGTTGTATTACTTTGGACCTGACAGATTTTTTTAAATTAAAGGACAATCACAACTGACAGTGTACCACTGTGTTGAATTAGAGTTCTCTCTTCCTCATCTTGCCTATAAAGTACAGCAGAAGGAGAATGAGAATAATATTCACATTTAACTATATTTGAACAGAGAGAGCTAACAAGAATATTTTGTGCCTTCCTGGGCATGCAAGTGTCATCAGCTGTACATTTAAAGCCTATACGAAGGGAAAGAGAAAGACACTAATTGTCTCCAAAGATCACGCCCATGCTGTCTTAAGGACATTTGCTTCTAAAAACTTCGAGCCAAGACATAGAGTATGTGCAATGTTCTCCTTGAAGGACTAAAGAGTTAATCTTAATTGTATGTTTTCTACACTGCAGATGATGGAAGGTTTTCCATGTGGTATATAGCACTGTCATAAGTTACACACCAGGGTGCCGAGTACCTCTGGTTATTACCAAGCGTATCTCAGTGTTGACTAGATTTCAGTGGTTGCCTAAGAAATCCTGAATAATACACTTTGTGCACCTGGTGCATTTAAAAAAATCTCATTATATCCCATTATTATAATGGGTAATAGGATGCCAAGAACATATTAACTACAGTACCAATAATGAATATAATGCATAATGTAGTGAGTAGTTTGCATTTCAACTGCTTTGCGTAATTCTTGTAAGAATAACCATAAAAGATCTGGTTGCATATTAAAAAAAATGTTTTACTTATGCTCCCTCTCTTTTCTGTATTCTTTTTGCAATTCTAATTAATTTGTGAGTTTTATAGGAAATAATGATATAGTTTTTAAATAAGTAGTATTTTGCGGAGCAACATTGAAATCTTTAACTACATCTAGTGCTGGGCTTTTTTAAAAAACATTACAAGCTGTGACCTGAAGAAAATAAAATGGTAAGCACCATTATATCTTCATATGTCAGCATATGAAAGAAAGTGGCAAAAAAATACATTTAATACTGTATTCTGGTCACTCTGGAATGAATTTAAACCATTTCGAACATTGACATTTGAAAACCTAAGTAATATAACTAAGAAAAAGAACACATTGTTTGCTAAATTATAATGTTGTTCATATTCATGCAAGAAATCTGAAATGGGCTAATCTTCTTTGAATGTCTGGTTTGCCTCAGCTGGAGGAGGAAAAGAAAAAAAGAAAATGAAGCAGCACAATCAAAGGATGTACACACTGATGATATTAGACAGTGATTTTCATTCCAGAGACATGCAAGAAAACTCAGAAGTCTTTTTGAATCATGGCAATCTTACAGGGAAAAGTGAAGGCAAAAATAAAATTTAATATCCAAATATACTCAGTTGTTGGACTAGCACCATACCTATTAAATAAATAGCACTATAGATGGCATCAAATGAATTGTGGTAAAAATAAGACACTACTTGATTTGCTATGCACCATTAACCAAGACTAAACATTTCCTAAGTATGAGAAAGTTTGAATCTCCTTCTCTTCACGTTTTGAAGAGTTCTTAATAAAACCCACATAGTTTGAAACAGAAGAACAGTCTAGTTAGAACTCCCAGAAAGAGGATCTTATCTGACAAATAAGAGTACTAATTGTTCCTGAAAAGAAATCTGAATATGTTCCAAATTTATATAGTGAGTAATGTTTATTAAGATTGTGTCAAATAAGAAGTAAACATTGCCAGAAAATAAAGAGGGGTCAATGGTCATGTCAATCATTAGAGTGATACATCCTTTTATGTTGCAAACCTTGACTTGAGTGCACTCCAAGAAGTAGAACTGTCACATCCAATATACAACCCTGAACTCTACCAGTGGAATGAACTCATTGTGACCCTCTTTACACAAACAAAAGACCCCTCTGAGTGTCTAATAAAATTCTGTATTCAGCTACCTTAACAGTGGATTTTTATTTTGATGATCTGTAATGAAGGAATGATTTTGTTCATTTTGCAAATATATCTTAGTCTACACACTATTGATTTGAGTCAGCTGAGCTCGGAAACATGGATAGTGAAGTCTGTGCACCTAAGATAATCCTCCTTAAGAAGTATAGGGGTAAAAAAACAAACTCTATGTATCTACATTACAAGAATCTGATTTACAACCTGGAAAATCAAGTTTAATTTTGGTGATTGTGAGAAACTAAGAGTAGGCAAGTTCTGTCATGTAATATTCAGGATATTTATTAGACGGTGAATGCTAACACAATTCTTTTCCCTGGTGAGATGAAGTAATCATTTGAAAGAAATCACCTTCCGAATTTCCTTTCCGTCCTCAGCCATGAAACTTTAAAATGGCTTCCTTTCCTATTTCAGCTAAAGACAATATTTCCTAGCTTAATGTAACCCTCTAAACATTGACTAGAAAACAACCAATGTAGAAAGCAATGCACTACGTAATTCAAACTCTACTATATATTCAAGAAGGAAAAGTGAGATACCCATTTATTTTTTCAATACATGACTTTAAATTTGAAGTATCTATCAGATTCAGCCTGCCAAGTTCAATATACTAGTTTAGTCTAGTAGAGAAACATAAAAGTATACTTATTATCTCAGTGAAAAGTAATCTTTCCTTTGCACCTCATTTTCTTCTGGTATTGATCAAGATAACCAGCAATCTCACTTGCTGTCAGCAGATAAACTGGCTAGGTGTTTGCTTCTTCCCAGTATATCAATAAAGAGGGAAGTACTGGATTCTGGGCTTTTCATCTTCCTCTTTTCATCCTCCACCTAATCTATGTTATATTTGTAGAGATGTAGTAGATAACAATGCTGTTTATACTATTTTACAAGTTAAATTATTAAAATATTTCTGTTTACCTCTTTATTTTCTAAAATATTCTTATTTTCTTACCACAATTTATTTTATTATTCTGATCTTGTGCTCTACTGTGTTTTCTTTAGCAGCAGGATCATCGTTTTCATATTGCCAATGTTGTTGCTATTGCTACAGTTCCATGTAGTTCATGAAGAGCCATTCACATTTATTTCCTAATTGTTCTACAGTTATGGCCTCTTTTATAGGTTATACTGCAATGTGTCTTTTAAACCTCTTTCTTCACAAGTTTGAAATTTCTAGTGTGCTTCATTTCCTTATTTTGGAGTATGAGTCATTTCAGATTAGGGCCAGATGAGTCATGTCAGTACTGGTCTCTGCTCTATCGCAATGCTGCATTGATACTTGATAGCATACAGTAAGTTGTAGGAACTTAAATGTACTTCTCTTTTCTAATAAGTTTTCTTTCCTGGTTATTATCCTCCGCAAATTATTTTACTCCCCATAGTTCACATTAATCTATAATTTATCTATTCTCAGCTCAACGTTGAATTGTCTGTTGTCGGAATATCGTAACTCCATGTGCTCAGCTTTTTGCCTTTTTCAGCTGTGATTTTATTATGCATTCAATGTGTTAACAGCATTGCCTGGTTCAGGGGTCTTAAGTTTCCCTACTTACCAAAAGTTTGGATATTCAGTATGTTCAAAACAGACGAATTTCCATACCATTATTCCATGGGGTATTATGAACATAGAGAAAAGAGCTTCCTAATGGCACTCAAAGCAGTGCCATTTACTGAGGAAAACACAAACACTTGCACAGAATTAGAGGGATACAGCAGTCTGCTATTTTATTTTTACATGCAAAAGTTCATTTTCTGATTTATAAGAAGTTTCTCCCCAAATTCTGCTAGATTCTTCCCACAGGTAAGATGTGCTATAGTGTTTTGGACCAAAAACTCCAATAATTTGTCTTCAGCTTCAGCTAGATGACGCTTAGAAAAGAATAAGAAATAGATTTTAAATGTATGGTAGCATTCTGTTTCACCTTTCAACAGCCAGTGGCACAAGGATTCCCAGAGTCAGAGGTGGCATCCAAAGTATTGCATTTAATGGACATCATAAGAACCGTTCTCCATGATATCGCCTTTGCCCTTCTAAATCACTGTATGTTTTTGGTTTTATCATTTACCTGACAATTTCACTATGAGCCTTTTACCTTTGTTTTGTTTTGTTTTGTTTGGTTTTTTTCCAATGAAAAGCATCAAATAATCAGTTTACTTGTCTTTTCTGTTTAGCTTAAATCACACATAAAACATAAAAACAAGCTTTTAGCATGAGCTGGACACAGGCATATTAAAAAAGTTTAGAACATAAACAATCTGTGCTCACATAAAGCACAATCAGAATTACTTTCTTAAAGATTAATAGTCCATATTTATATTCTCAAATATTCAACCGAAGTCATCATGCTTGCTGGGCAATATGTTATAATCAGAGGTCATATCAAATTCTTAATCAATTATTGCACACATAAATAAAACTGTAAAACAAAATCTTTATAAGCTGACTAGCATTTGTGAGAAAAAAAAAAAACATTACGGTTGTACAAGCTAATTTCTTTGTATCAGACTCTTCTGGACAGAGTTTTGCAAGTTATCTCTTTTAGGCTCATCAGTTTATCTTATTTCCCTTCTTTGCTGAGACAAAGAAATTACTGGCATGATACTGTATCACTATTTTTAATATAGATTTTCGAAATGCAAATAAGGAAACTGTTAACAGCTATTTTCTATTTAAGATGAAAGGTGTCAAGATCTTAAAAAAAATGGCATGAAGACAAAAACCACAATTCCTGATCAAGGAAACAAACCTGCTCAGTGATAAATGGCCAAAACAGTAGTGAGGAGAATGAGGAAAAGAAGGGATATCTCTCAGTCAGAATTGTTTTCTAAATAAATTCTACCTAACTGCACTGACAATGTAGCACATAGGAAGAAGCAGATGCCACTTAAAAGGATATTACTGCTTCATATAAAATAATTTATTATTCCTCCATACAAAATTCCCCCCATCCCAAATCAAATCCTTTTAAAAGTTTGGCTCATAAAGTCAACATTGGACTTGTTCTTTCATCACTGTAAGGATGTTTATTGAACTCTCGAGTCCAAATCTTGCATGCTATCAGGTTTCTAGTCACTCAGCAACCAATCCATCATCTTTACACCAGTTATAAAAAGTTTTATAACCTTTCTGTCTTTAGCTAAGGTTTTCTATCCTTACATTATGCTTCTGTGCTGGGAAATAAACAAGGAGTTGCAGGAAACCCCTGCACAACCCTCCAGCTTAAAACACTTAGAACTTGTATAGCCAGTACTTTATGCCCAGTACAGCTGCTGGCAGAGAAATTGGCGCCGATCTTACCTCCCACGTCTCCTGCAGCTCAACCGCTTCCGCTGGGTAGTTGTTTATTTCTCTTTTCCTTTCATATCCCTGACCTTTTTTCTAATGTGTTGAGCTGAGTTTGGAGTCACAGTGATGAATGAGGTGCGATGATGAGAATCATAGTGAGGATGCAGCGTGCAGGGCTGTATCTTGGGCAGCATAGTGTCAGACGGAGGAGGGGGGGAAGTGGAAATCTGACAGGTTTAGCTTGCTGACAGCCCATGTTTATAGGCTCTGTAAAGAATACAGATGAGACAGAGGAAAGGCAGAGACGACAATGACATAATAAATCTTAGCCACGGTGTTTTCAGCCTGAAAAAGTGAAGAAATAAAATCAAGTTTGGGATGCCGTTAATGGTTAGGCTGTCACAGAATTGAACCTCTTCACTCTCTGCTTCTCCGGATGAGAATAGATACACTAGACTCTGCCATTTGCAGAGAAAATTGCAGCCCTCTCTCCCCTTTGACACCAAAATACTTTAGGTAACACATGACTTAGGAATTCTAATTTCAATATACAGGGTGATATATCTGCATACTTCTCGCCAACACACTCCAAAATATCTAAACGGGAAGCTTTATTTAATGGTTGGAAATATTTTGAATATTAACCACCTCCCCACCCCCCGCCGAAAAAAAAAGAGAGAAGTGGTAAGAAAAAGGATCAGCCTCCATTCTGAAAGCAGCAATCATCTCCTCAGCTGCTTCAAACATCGTATCTGTTTGACTTCAGTGAAGCTATGCCAGTTTATATCAGGTGAGGTTCTTGACTCTAGTTTTCATTTGGGAAAAATTCCAAGTAAACTGTGAGTAAATTCCAAACCACTACAAAAAGACTTCAACATTTTAGCTAATATAAAATTTTGAAATGTTTAGACTTTTCCCCCCACCTCCAAAGTCCCAGATACAGTAAAAGTTTCCTTTGCTCTTTTGAATATATCGAGCATGAACATGACTTTTGTGATGCAGCCTGAGCATTCACCCTACCTCGACTAGGCTGCATTTGCAGACAGACTTTTTCAGAGCTGCTCTCATTTCTCAAGTTCCATTTATTCCTACAAGAGCTACATCTTTCCATAATTCCCACTTATGAAAAAATAAGACCAAGAATGTAAACTATCATTGCAAAATAGTTTCACTGTTTTTAACCAGTTACCATTACCATCACCAAACAACAAATGGCAAAGTAAGAACAGCCTTCTATGTAATTACTGGCAAAGATAATGCAAAATTCCTTCTTTATCAGTGGCTGTAAAGTCTGTATCCATTTTCATTTAACTGAATCCAGTGCTAGGAATTGGATACTAATATTTCTCTTTTTGTCCTTTGTAGATTACCTTATTGCGGAATGTAGTAAAGAACTGAACTAAGAGAAGAGGTTAAAGAGCACATAATGCACTATAATTTTGACAAAAGAAGCACACTGAAACATGCATTTGTTTTCCCCAATAGTAACATGTCTTCCCAATAGTAACGTCTACTTTCAGGCCAGCTTTCATGTTTTTAATACCTTATTTGTTAACTGGGGGTTTGTTTGGCCTCCAAAATTATGCGTGCCATCCTAGAGGTCTAATCCAAACAAGGTTGGCTAACCCATCAATCAGCCTACAAAAGCGTAAAGAGTGCAACCTTAGTTTCACACTAGGTGAAAGGCAGAAGCATAGGGGACAAAGAGTGTTGTTTTCTATAACCAGCCATTAGACCAATGCACCCTTGTTGAGTCAGGAACATGCAATAAATTTACATAAAGTAAGATTCATAGAAACAGCAAGTTTTCAGGAAAACCAGACTTCTTTAAGACACATTAAAAAAGAGTGCAAGAATAATCACTAACCATTTTGGAGGAAGAGAATCATTCATGTCCTGAACTTGGGGGAAGGGAGAAGAATTTAATCTTAAGATCTCAAATAATTATATAGATCTCTCAACAGACAGTAAAGTAGCAAAATATTGTTTTGATGGCATATACTAACAGTTTGTTAACTTGCAGAACTAAGCATATTTAAGCGATTTATCCAATATCTCCAAGAAAGACAAGAATCACAGCGTAGAAACTACAGTTTCCAGTCTCATGATGTAATTCCAAAATGATGTTGCATTCCACATGCCTGCTACTTTTTAAGTTCTTGTGCTGAACCACCAAGTCATGTATAAAATGGCATATACTTATCAGGTCCATTATATTTATGCATAATAATGTTATTTCTTCTAGTCTCTCTAGATAAAAAACCACAACGCAACAAAAAGGAAATTATCAACAAAAAATTACATTTCATGTAGTTATTTCCTTTGGCAGACTTTTAAAATGCTATCAGATCTTCTCCCATAAAAACAGGGAGGATATGAAAACAGTAAAAAAACCAAAAATAGTTATATAAATATAAATAATAATACAAATGATACATGAATTAGAAAACAAAACAAAAAAATACCCAGGATTAATCAATGTACATATCTCTCACTCACCAGAGAACCAACCCTGTATAAGTTCTCTTGAAACTACTGTGAATTAACACATATTACCCATTCAATTTTTCATGTACATCTGCAGCTGAAAATTGTCAAATTGACAAGCTAAGCCCCAAGCTTTTACTGCCTGTACTGATCCTATAAGCAGATTAGAATAATGAAGACTATTCTGTGATTAGTTTAGGTAAAGGGGAAAGAAGGCAACAAAGTTTTTACAATTATTCCTGCGTGGTCTTTATTCTAGCTCTTCTCATCTGCTGACTTCTGACAACAGTGGCTGGTAATGCCCATGCCTGACCTTACCCCTGCTCTTCATTAGCCTCATATTTCTCTAAAATATAGAGCACCTCAAAACAAAAAGGTATCTCATACAAAGAGATGAGAAGTGCCTGTTTTCTACCAGCCGGTAATTATTTTTGCAAGCATATGCATCTTTCTAACATTATCTTGAGAGTATAAAAACAAACCTAACCTCTGTAGTCAAAAATTCGTATGTTTTGTTCTTCGTTTTTCAAAAATTTCTCTCTGGGGGTGTAGCTGAAGAGTGAGGAAAAAAAAATGGTGATAGAAACAGAAAGTGTCTACCCACCCAAAGTCAAGCTGTCATCTCAGCTGGGGATGCTGACATTCAATGTTATATTCAGCTAAAGACAGAATGAGCGAGACTGCTGCCTAATAAGACTATCATCAGTGGAACTGTTTCATGCCAGACCTGGGGACTACTTATATTTTCCTTCTGAAAATAAGCTTTTCATTCTTTCCAGACTTTTGCCTAAACAAACATTTCTCAGCCACTTCTTGGTTTTGTTTGTTTGGTTTTGTCTGTTATATTTATCTATTATACTTCAGTTATTTGCAACTGCTTCTTCATTTTGTCCATGTTAATTCCCACCTTACTAAGTAGAATTTCAAGTCCTAACACTGAAAGTATTAGTTATAAACTCAGGGACTAGGGATGGGCCTGTTTGAAGTTTAGAGTACCTGGTTGTTCTACTTCAAAATGCCAGACAGAAAAGAAGCCTACTGGAGCGAAGTTAGCCAAACCAATATATTATTTCTTAACAGAGGTTAAACCTAACACAAGCTAACTTGAGGAAATTCCCCAGACTGTGCAAACCTTCCTCCGCTTTGACAACTGCTTCAGAGAAGAAATTACTGAATTCAGGGAGACATCAGATTGGACTCATTGTCACTAATTTCTAAGGGAAAGCCTATAACACCTCGGTAGCTAATTAAAACCTAAAAAACATTCATTTTCTTAGTAGCATACTGTAGGGGCTCATTGTACATCAAAGATAAAATGCAAGATCGATGTTAACACCAAGCTCAGAGTGGAAACCATGGCAATCATATCTGTTTCATGGTGGATGTCATTCCAGTATTTAAGAAGAATTGAAAGGTTGATTTGCCCATAAATTGGCTGCTTTTACACTACTCATTAGGCATGGAAGGAGTAGCAATTGAATCTGGGAACCTAAATGTTCTGGGATATACTACACAAGCAGCAAATTCAGTTCCTCTCCTACTTCCTGCACAGATGTCTCAGGCCTGTAATAGTATCATATTTCACAGGTACATATTCATGTTTGGAAAAAAAATGTGTGTGAGAGAAGTGCCAGTCAATTGTCTTCTGGTGATGCTTCTGTAGCATCACTAGCATTCTTCTTTTATGCAGTTCAAGTAGCCTCTTGGATGGACAGCCTGGGGAAGGGTGTTTTGTCAGCTGGTGGTATAACTGAATGTTCTTCTCCAGCTTTCTATTACTCGCCACACAAGAAATTTCTGATTTGTATCAGGGAATTAGGCTGTAGATGCAAACAAATGAGCTCTGAGGGGAACTTTGCCAGCCACCCTGAGGTTTTCCTCTTTTCATTAACAAACAACACCAGATAAATCTGGCTCCAAGAGGGGACATAATTATCTAATCAAAGAGGCTTTGTGTCATCATTTTTTTTTAGAACATCACTTTAACTCTGTGTTCAAGTAAGTCAAACACACAGCTTTTCTGCCTGTATTATCAAGCAGGTGCAGTGTACTAAATAAGACGCGCAACAGTTACCACATCATGTGTGGTTCTGCAGAAACATCTAGTCTCCAAACACAGACTCAGAAAAGGTTTCCCAGCTAACTGAACAGCATCTAAGTAATTCAGTGAGATCTTGAGACAAAGCTAAAACCATCAAGCACAAATCACACCCTTTTGCATGTTGTCCTTACTTTTGATAACACTGCAGATCTAACATTGTTTTCTTGTGAAAAATCTCTTAGCAGTGTTGTGGAAAGGAAGAGCCTGACCCCTAGAAGACATACTAAGGAAGGAATAGTGCAGAAGAAGGGCTCAGGCTCTGTATATGAGATCTGCAAATGAATAAAGACATCCTCAAAAGAGGTTCAGAATTAAATAGTTCATCAAAAGGTGGTGCAGTAAGGATCTCCTCATCCTACTGGGAGGGCACACCAGGGGAAGAGCAGGAAGTACATATAAGAATGTGCAGCAACTTCCTGAGGCATTTCACAACCTGGTGAGAGAAGAGACCTCACTGCTTCTTTTTATGATGCATTCACCCAGGGAATAAGATTTAGTTATGGTGGAAGAAATGCTAGGAGTTATCATCATACATAAAACTTTGGCAAATTTTGTTTGTGTGAGGCTGTAGTTCCTTTTGGTTTTAGCGAATATGGGGTTTTTTCTATATAACCTAAGGGCAAGGCACAATATTTTTGGACTAGTTGTCATTTGGAAGAAAAGAATCAACCTTGTTTCAAGACAGCAGACTAAATTCTCTCTTGCCTTTTCCATACATCCTAGCAGTTTGACTTATAGAATATAGGTATATAAAAAGCTATAAGAAATCTACTAGCTTCTGAAAGGTCATGCAAAGGGAGTGTTGTTGGGAAGCTTTCATCCAGGCTGCTAAGACCTGAACTGGCACTCCTCTTAGTGCGATATTTGATATTGTTAACAGCAAAAGGAAAAGCTGGGATATGAAATTTATTTACGGTGCTTTTTTTGTTAAGCACATCACCAGCTCTCACAGATGAAACAGAATCTGAACTCAAGTCTTGGCATGAAAAATAGTGTTGAAACTCATTAAAGCAGACTGAATAGTATAGCTGGATAGTATCCCTGTTGGAAAATCTGAATTTGGTTTCATCACCTTTCTCAAAATAAAGCGTTAATGATTCCTCTTACGAACTTCTAGCATATGACAATATGCTTCTAGCATATGACAATAACTTAGACAATCTGTTTTCTCAAGAACTGAAGAAAATTATTTCAAATATATAAAAAGGAATAAAACTTAGACTCTAACCTTAACATTTTTTTCCCATTCCAACATTTGGTCACTGAATTGTACATTTTTTCAAGAATCTTAATAGAGTAAAATAATAATTGTCTAAACACATATGACTATCTTCAGAGTAAAGTCTCAGTAAGTCATACTCCATTCCGTAAAAATTTGCCTGAGTGAGTAACTGATGATTTGTCTCACTATGAATAACAATGCGTCTCCATGCTAAGAATGAAAACTGTCATTTCTATGCATGTGTATACGTACATACATATACATGAAAAATATAAACAGTACCTATCCGTATATTACATACACATGTACACATATATAGTACATATATACACACATATATACAAAATCAAAGCAGAACAGAATACCTATAAGTTAATATATTATTATTGTATGTAACAGAAAATCACTGCTAGGTTAGCAAAAGACATGCATAAGCCCATTACTAACCCAGACCCTTGTTACTGTGGCAACTGTCTCATGTAAGCTTAAACACAGTATGTAACAGCACAAAGCAGAGATATGAAATGTAGCACAACTAGCCTCCATGGTATTTTAGAGTCTAGAGCAAGAAGTGAGTACAAAGGTAAAGAATTTATCAGAAACTCCTTCCCATTGGAGTTTGGATTCTATATAGTACGTAGAAATGATGTTGGTTACTACAAGTTTTTGTCCTCCTGAAACTGAGTAATTGTAAAATACCTGTGCTCACAACACTGAATCGCACTCTGGTTTTGAACATATTTTATTTACCTAGTTAAAGTGTGTGGTCTTAAGGGCTGGGCTAGATCAGGTAGCTTAAAAAGAGAGAATTGGAAATAGATCTGTAAACATACATACTTATATATTAAAACTTTTTCACTATATTCAGACACCACACTGACAGTTTGGAAAAATCAGCAAAATCCTTTAGCTGTAATATATCACGTTTTCGTTCTGTCGTTTAATTCTTCTTCCCTTTGGTATGATTCATGTATAAAAATGTGAAAACCACAGTGTACAGCTATTTAATAAGAACCAACACCATATTAATAATCTTACTATCTGAGCTTCCAGTTGTGAGCCAGCTCCACATTACGAAGACTCAACTCAACCCTCAGCCACTTGCTGAAAGACCAGGAATGCAGAAAGTGCCTATCCTGCCCCCTCTTCCAGTGGTAGATACACACCAAATACCTTTTAATTATGACTTATTGTATCATAAAGTTCACTGTTTAACCACTCCAGTCCTGTGTGAATTTTAGTGTACAATGTTTAACTCGATGCACTTGCATTCAATATGCTGCTGTTGAAAACAACACTAAAATTAAAGACGAACTAAGTTAATACACAAGAAGAGCTTTTTCTCATATCTGAAATGCATATATTTTAACTTGCAGAAAAGCAGCAAGCTTATTACAGCCTGCCTATTCCATTATGTACATATATGCTGTATTGCATGGCTCCAATAATGATAAGTGTCGCGAATGCAAACATTAACTCGCTGAGCAGTGTAAGTAACACTAGTAGTACAGACAGAAATAGCTAGAGCAATTTTGTTAAGTAAAGCAATGTTTCTATGCAGCTGGAAAAAGTTTCTGACATTGTAGGAATAACTGAATGTCAAGTTATATTTTTGTTTAATGTTGGGTACTCCATTTTAGCCATTTTTTACTTAACAGTTAAGAGATTTTTCTGTGTAAATGGCTAATCCTTATGCATATGTCATCCTTTGAACATCTGGAGAGGAAGACAAGACTGCACTGTTCTTCAGAAAGTAACTACGAAAAGCCATAATATAATGACTACTTCTTATCTACTCCTATTTGAATCTGTCTCTTCTAACAATTTCCAAACCTCCTATTATAGCACTTCTTCTGTATGGATACAAAGCAAAATTGAAACTATCTGTTCCTATTTCTATTATCTGGTTTCTTTTTTGACAAAGTCAGTCTCTTGAGAGTCTAAATGAAAGAAAAGACAGTCTATAGTACCCTCACTAATTAGCCACATGCCTATTATTGACTCTGAAATGGCTCATGGTGGGAAAAAGTCCTAGGAACCTCCAGAAAAACCTTTATAGATTACTCCAATGCAAACAGAAAATTTTACACAAAATGCCTTTTCCAATCATAAGTGATGGCATACAATGAAATCCTTGATATTTTACGAAAAACAAACAAACGAAAGTCAATTTATTCTATATGATTTTTCATCCTTTATTGATGTAGTTATAGGAAGCACAGCATTTTTGACTGATTGGTCCAAAACAGAAAACAAATTACTTTTTTGTTCGCCTTTTTGATCACCAGGAAGTATTTGTCGTTACAATGCTTCCTATTTGGTCACAGAGCAGCTTTTACTCTCGTTTTGCCTTCAAGTTAAGAAAAAGGAAGGAACACCCACGTGTCTTGAAGTCAAGGTGAGACAAAACCCAAGAAGCTGAAAAAATAAAATATTTGGGGCATTTGTTTGCATTAAACCCTGAAAACCTTAAAACAAAAACAAAAAAACACAAACCAAAAAACAGAAATGAAATTTACGGGTGCAGGAACTAAAGCACATAGCTGCAAGATGTCGTAATGCCTCACAAACTCCTGAATTAAGGCTTTGAGAAAGGAGTGGAAAATTGAAACTTTGCTCAGACTGCCTGTCAAACCTTTGGCAATAATTAGGCAGTCAGGCTGCCTTAGCTCAACCATGCCCCATAGTCTAAAATCTCATCCTTATTCTGCGACAGCCTAGCTGTAAATCCTATGCTCCTAACCCATGCAATCAAGCCTTAAGAAAAGTTACATCTCATTATAAAAGTACTTCTCTCCCTAAGCAATATTTACACTTCACGTACCTCACACACAGCTAAAACCAGTATTCTTGGATGTATGGATCATGTGTCTCTAACTCAGGGAATAACTTTACATATTTGAGGAGGATGTACATTTCTGGGGTACTTATAGGACATTAGGGGATTAAATACTTGACTGTAAATCTATCTGGATAGAAAACTAGAAGAAAATAAAAACACAGTATATTCTGGCACTTACTTAGAGGTCAGTGAATCAGTGAACCTCAAATCAATTAAAATTTGGTGAGCTGTAATGTTCAAACCATCAGCACTTAAACATTCAGGAAAATGTCTGCATTACAGGAAAGTTATTATTCAGCCACCACTTGTCAAGTCTGATAAATGGCCATCCCTTTTGGCTTACTAAAATGCATTACCACAGGCTATAGCTAACCTTACTGGACCAAAACTGGTAAAGACTATGACCTATGCAGAAGAAAAAGGTAATATGCATCTCTTTGTATAAAGTAACAAAGTAAGAAGTAGCAGTCATTCACACACTTTGCACATCAGTACAGAGACGAACATACAGATATTTCTTAACTATATAAATAATCATCGTTAAGTAAATGAATAAGGTTTTTAGAACTTTATGTATAGTGTTATAACAGTTCATTATGACTTCACTGTCTCACACATCTAGTTTTACGATATATGAAAAATTATGTATCTGCATCTTACTAAATTGAATTAGACACCACATGCAGCTTAAGCAATTGCTGTAATTACTCTGTAATTTCTAAAATACGTATAATAGGAATACACAAACGATATAAAGCTCATTTTTATGTAAACAGACTAATTAATACCGAAATCTCAAACTCACTTGACTGTCAAAAACAATATGCTTGCAACCTTTAGGAAGGGCTGGCACAGTGCCTTCAAAAGACTTCAGAAGAAATTGGGTAATCAGCTTTCAGCATAATAAATGTATGCATAAAGCATGCAAATGAAATTCAATAGGTATTATATAACAAATAGTCTAGGCTATGAAGTAATGATTCACCATTTGTTTTTTTCTCTGGATAATAAAGACTAATTGTGACTGCACTCATTTGTATTGAAAAAAAAAAAAAGCTAATCAATCTCATTATTAGAATGCAAAATGTGGGAGGTGGCTCCTGCTATATCTGTCCTTGTTATATTTTGGTGGCCTGTTGTTCCTTCACACTTCTACTATGCACAGTTCAAGACGGACAAAGTTCAAAGTAAAACTGCTAAAACTAGGAGTCTGAGTTATTATTGAGTCCTTGCATTTTCTCAAAGGCAACATCACCATTGGTTTCACCAGTGTTACACCAGATGAAAACTGTCAAATGCAACAGGAAGTTAAACCCTAGTATATATGAGAAGCCAAATAACAATCATTTAAAAGGAAATTTGTGTACTAAGGCCAAAGAAACTATGCCTGTTGGTCTCTTCTCACAAGTAACAAGTGATAGAATGAGAGGAAATGGCCTCAAGTTGGACTCGGGGACGTTTAGATTGGATATTAGGAAAAATTTATTCACTGAAAGGGTTGTGAGGCATTGGAACAGGCTGCCCAGGGAAGTGGTTGAGTCACCATCCCTGGAGATATTTAAAAGATTTGTAGATGTGGTGCTTAGGGACACGGTTTAGAGGTACACTTGGCAGTGTTAGGTTGATCTTAAAGGTCTTTTCCAACCTAAATGATTCTATAATTCTATGAAGATGATGAATCATAGAATTTATTGATGAAGGATACAAAAGGAACAATATACAAACCTCTTCTTCATTTTATATTATGGGGTGCATACCAAATATTGTACATGTTTATTTTCAAAAACATTGTGTTAGCTATTCCAAGTAAAACCCCACTTGTCTTCGCTTAGCCAACCATATTGCTGAGAGTTAATAGGGAGATCTGGAGGTGATCCTTTATCAATATTTTTTCTTTGTTGTTAATTTTCAGTATGTCTTTCCCAGGAATCCAGCACCTTGGAGTGAAGAATTCTGTTTTTCTCTAGCCAGTGGAGCATTTTGAGGGGAAGGACAGCGGTTTAGATTAACTTCATATTGATTTTCTTCGTCCTGGCCTAGAAAATATTCATAGTGCTCATTGATACTAATCTTCTAAGACAACATTAGGGCCAGCAGCAAAAACCCACAGGCAATTGTTTTTGAAGCTTCTTTAGCAGTAGCCTAAGGGACATTCATAACAGGATTTATGCTCATTCTACAAACAATTCTTGGTTTTCCATGTAAATTGTTCAAGAATTCATGGTTATGGAGAAATTCTCCTTGAGAAATATGCACAGAAACATGAAATCAGTTATAGAACAGCCTGATAGTCTACATTTCCACATCTCAATTAATGACAGATGAACTGCATAGATGGAATTCAATATATGAAACTTTCCACAAAAATCTGTGTAAAGAGCAAAAGATTTATGAAACCTGTAAAATATGTTTCATAGTTTATTGCTCTTGTGACAGCTCTTTTCAGCGAGAAGTTCTTTACAATTACCCCTGTGTCATGATCTGCTGGAAATCTGAAAATCTTTTGATTATTTTTACTTGCACTATTGCAGTTCAGAAGAGTGTCCTTCACAAGCACATGTCTTATTTACAAGTACTGTGTGCTGCACTACAAGAGTTGTAATCCAAATACAAAAACCAATCATCTTTATTGTGATTTTACAGATATAAAATTTGTAACGCAGGCAAAGATTAACAAAACAAATTGTCAAAACTCATAAGGAATGTCTCTGGTAAAGTCAAAACCAAGCCAACAAAGCTACAAGACAGTGTCTTAAATATAATGTGAAAGAGAACTTTCAAAAGTCTCATTGTTAGTGTTCCAGCTGTAAAGCACAGGATCTCCACTGTATAAATCTTGATCATCATTGCCTTCTTACTCCATTGCCAAACTCAACTAGATTTTTTAAGGGGAATAAAGACAGAAGAAGAGAAACAATCATCTGCTTACATCTGCAATCGTTCTATCTACCCATTTTATTAAAATTCTAGATAAAATGTTGTGACAGTTTCCGAAAAGCACACAGACTTTGTAACACAGTACATACAACATGACACTATTTTCAAGGAGGTTCAAGGTTAAAATCTAAAAATAACACTAAACAATTACATAGCACTTTCTATTTACCAATCTCAGAAAAGGAAGTTGAGTGTAATTATATCTTCAATTCACAATAATGAGGAAGTGACTTATCCAAAGCCCAGGAGAAAGTCAAGGGAAGAGTATCCCACTCTAATGCCCTATCCAATGAAAAGAGGCACCTCCCTGTAAAAATTGGGAAAGATTTGTTCTGATAGATAAGTGATAATTATCTGAGTGGGAACAATCTACTTTTACATGAAACCTCTAGTGCTTTTGTTCTTCTTTATTGATATGTCATCAGACTTACTGTCAATCGAAATTACTTCTAATTTGCTTCTGGCAGAGGACAAAGTGCAGAAAGTTGTCAGAGGAGAAAACTAAAACAAAACAAAACAAAAAAAAGGAAGCAAATATATTAAAGCATCAGCATTGAAAAGATTCTCTTTTATTTGGGTGGTCCTTGTTAATACAGTTCTACCTGATTACTAAACAAGGGTTTAATCTTAAGGAGGAAGCTTGTCAACACTTACAGGCTACTTGAGGGTTATACTTGAGTATTTATCAGAGCCCACAAGACAAATCCTTCAGTCTGCTTTCTACGGTATTTATTTTTTCCTGTTTTCTAAAAGAGACAATGGTCATGACTATTTGAGAGTCCTTGCATTGTGCAATATAACAAAACAGTTAGAATATCTTAATTCAAGATTATTTTGCATACCTAAAGAACTTTGGCAACCTGTCTCAGCATGTGGAGAAGCAGGACACAGTGGCAGAAATTCACATTAGAGAAAGGCATTAGCATTTCAAGTTTTGTTACTTTTGGCAAAGGTTTTGCAGAGTTATTTATTAGCCTTCTTAAAAACAAACAAACAAAAAACCCCAACAACAAAAATGCTGGTAACTGTTTAATATAAATTGGTCGATATTGAGCAATGCAGAGGCATGGTTGATTTGCTATGAAAATCTATAGCCAGTGGGCTTAAATCCACCTTGCATACGATAACCAGACAGAATTGGTACAGAGGACACAGTACCACAGCTGGATTTTAAAATAATGGCAATCCATTTAAACACTTTTTTTGTCCTGAAACACTACAAACTTCTCATGGATTTCAGACAGCCTGAGGGCAAACAAGGTTGCTTGTCACTTTATAGCCAAGTTTATACCTGTAAAGGCCCCATGAGGCTCTAAGACTCAAACGAATGTCCATTTCCTTTATGCTGCACTTGGGCTTTTGAGATCCATGTCCTCCAGGTGCATTAACATTGAGACTCACTAATATGGCAAGATAGAAATTGTAAGTGATGGGCCGTGAGATTTTACTCTTGTGTTGCGATTCTAAGAGGTAGTTTCACTAAAGGTCTCTGTGCCATTAATTCTGTGGTGTTCTTAATAGAAAACAATATAGTACAGACAAACTGATGTTGAGCAGTGAGTGCAATTCCAAGCACAGTAGTAAAGAAGAATAACCTAAGGCAAGAACAAGTATATTGTTAACATTTACCGGTGGCTTTCCAGCTATTCACATTCATTCAGTACTGTTATTCTCCTGTGCCTGTATCTTACTTACAATTACATTTCAAATGCTGCTTCTTTAATTATTTTCAAAAGAAAATACGGTTCATTTTCTTTTTCTTCCTCCAAAATACGGGCAATTTCGAATCTCATTTGTCAGTACATTCTTAGTCTGCTTTATTAGGACTCTCACTGTCATAAAACCATCTAGAGGGAACAGGATTCATTTGTGGAACAGAGACAATTAGTCAACTGAACAGGTACTGTTTCAAGAAACTGAACGCACTCCACAGGATTCCAAGTTTCCTTTTCCTTTCTAAACACTTGAAGAGAGCAGAAGCAGTAGGAACCATAAGACTCCTGAAGGAATTCATATAGAGGCAGACAACACATTAAAATTCCAGCAAAATATTTACTGACTGCAGAGTCCAAATTAACTGAATGACTCCCACCAACTTCAATGGATTTTATATGTGACCTCTAAATATCCCCCTACTTTATGCAAAAATCAGGAATCTTATCAAGACTTACATGTTTGCTCACTTGTGTCTTCAGAAGTGTTGTAGACCTAGGTTTTGGAAAAGAATATTCACCGGAGGATTTTAAGAGCTAAATATCACTCTACCCATTAAGGAACTTACAGCAGGGAGGTTATTAATATTGTTCAAGGACAGAACATACTTATTGAAAGACAAAGACAGATGTAGCAAAAGAAATATTTTACTTCCTGGTGTAAACCATCATAAATACATAAATATGATCCCCATAAATGTTATTTAGGATTTTCCACAGACAAATATGTGTTGGATGAAAAGTTATCTATCCAGCCTCCTGCTAAAGTACAGCTAACTTCAAAGAGAAATAAAATTGCTCAGGTCCTTGTATGTTCTACCAAATTTCTTGATAAACTTCCCTCTAGCATGACATGCATTATAATATCTCTTTTTCCGCTCAGACAAAATTCTTTAATAACAAAGTACATGGTCTTGGTGCATTCCTTGTGTGAACTAACACACTAAAAACAAAATCTGAAGAACACTACAGCAACAATAAAATTAATGATAATGTAGGTGAGAATCATAAGTGAAAGTAAAGAATGTTTTAAAAATGAAAACTGGAAAAGAGAAAGGAAATAACACAAAACTTTTTTTTTTTTGCCTTTCTATTTAATTTTTTCCCTTCCCCCTTCCAGTTTAATGAGTTTTATGGAATAAATAAATAAATGAACATTTATGGATATTTATGTAATGCTTTCGATCTTACTAACAGGACATCTTCCACTGCCTAAGAAAAGCCGGAACACAAATAGGTATTAATCCCATGTTGAGTCTCATTCCTTATTTAGCATTCTCACTGTCACTTTCTCATACAAGAGTCTAGGCAGTATTTGAGCTATGGATACACTGACTCATTATCTACTCATCGTTTTCCCCTTGGCGACAACTCAGCTACTGAGATTGTGACCAATGCCTTTGTATCATACAGAAGGTGCAGAAGGGCTGCCATGTATCAGAAAGCTCTTTCCACACAACTGATGATTTTCAAAACTGTCTTTGAAGCTGGACAAGTTTATTCTTGTAGTAAGAGAGGTTAAAATTTGTCAATTTCAAATTTGGCAGGATAGTTTACAGGCCAAATTCTGTCACTTTCGTTGACTCTGGGGTCTCAGGGTGTTTGTTCTCCATTCATCTTGTGTCTGGAAACTGCAATTCCCTCAGCCCAGAGCGCGGTCCCTGCAGAAAGCATGTGCAAGAAAAGTGCTACTCAAAGAAAATAATTTCATCTAATGAAAATATGCTCTTATATCCTAGAATCACAGAATAGTTAGGGTTGGAAGAGACCTTCAAAGGTCATCTAGTCCAACCCCCCTGCAATGAACATCTTCAACTAGATCAGTTTGCTCAGAGCCCCGTCCAGCACCAACCACCTCTCTGGGCAACCTGGACCACTGTTTCACCACCCTCACTGTAAAAACTTTCTTCTTTATATCTAGTCTAAATCTCCTCTCCTTTAGTCTAAAACCAACATCGCTTGTCCTGTTGTAACAGGCTCTGCTAAAATGTCTGTCCCTATCTGTCTTATAAGCCCCCTTTAATTATTGAAAGGCCACAATAAGGTCTCCCTGAAGCCTTCTCTTCTTCAGGCTGAACAACCTCAACTCTCTCAGCCTTTTCTCATAGGAGAGATGTCCCACCCCTCTGATCATTTTTTGTGGCCCCTCTCTAGACCTGCTCCATGACATCCATGTCTTTCCTGTAATGAGTGTGCCCTATCAGAGACTTCTGCCATATGCTGAGGAAAACTAATGACATTTTTGTTCAATTGACTACCATGCATTGGACATTTAAAGAGAGTTCTCAAGAACACTAATTGTCATAGGATAATATTACTGTATTAAAAAAATGAACTCTTATGCTCTTGTATAAATCTGCTCTTGATTCACACTGTTGTAGCAACCACATTATTCACAACCAGCAAAATGAATCTCATGTATCAAGGTAATGACCAAACCCTTACGTTGACATACAATATGCTACAGTATGTTGAGAAATGAGTGACACATCATTATGCAAAAAATATTAATGTAGCAGGCAAAATTTCGCATGCATTTAGTATATGTGGATAATTTTATCCACAGAAAACAAACAAACAGATCCAAACAGACAAATTTATCTTAATAACTAGTTATCATTTTCTTTCAAATTTAAAAAAAAAAATCAACCAACAGACTTTTCTCCTATTTCTTCTACAAATTAATATAGTATTTTGCCAAGGTCTGTTTATTAAACACTCATATATTACCAAGTGTCATCATTTGGTAAAGAAATTAAAAATTCCTCTAAATAAGGATAACTTTTTTGCATGTTAATACTGCTTACACTGGAATGTTCTTTATTTGGAGTTTCCGTTGTTTTCTATTCTCATATGTGCCCAGCTGCAGAACCAATGAACCACTTGCAGGAGAAACCGTTTTCTCCACTTTGAGTGTGCTCACACAAATGTAGGAAGGCAGCATGATCTGTAATAGCCCTGAGTAGGAGACAGAAGAAGGGCAACTGGCGATGTGAAAGGGGAAAGGAAATCTATGAAAATATAGGCCATGTCCAGAATCACGAAGCCCCGGCAGCTTTTCGCTAGATGCAGCAAGGAGAAGGGAGTGGCCAAGTTCAGGTTTAGTGTCAATATTTTCAAATGTAAGTTTCTTTTTATTGTCTTTTTTTTCCTTTTGTTTGAATATTCTGTGTAAGAAGTCCAGAGATGTAAATTTAGAAGCACAAGTTACTTTAAAAATAGTGATTAAGGTTGCTTAAAAAAAATTTATTTGTTCTACACTATAGATTTACATAAATAAAAAAGAAGCATAATACAGGGTGTTTCAAAAAGATGGACCCAATTTGAGAACACAAAATGCCTTGTGTTGGGTCCATAAACATATAACTTTACATGTATCGTGGAGAATATGCTCAGATATCAAAAATGTTCCTTACAGTCTCTATGAATATTTATAATTTTGTTCCCTTATGAAGAAAAGTGAATAGCTTGTTTTGCAGATCTGAAAGAAAAGGAATCTCTGAGGTTGTTCATATAAGTTGGTTTCTGACACCAGATATTTGATCAAGAAAGTAAACAAAAGGAGAGATTAGGTTTGATGGAGACGCTTTTTCATGGATAAATCTGGCTACTTTGTCCTTTGGAAAGTCTTTATATAGCTCAGTAAACAATCAGGGAGAAACTTTATTGTGCCTGAATCAATAGGCACTAACACAGTGCATTTCGCCCTCCTATACAATCATTTTGGCTGGAGTAACTTCAATTCAGAACTTCTTTCTCGTTTTCATTTCTTGTTTGTATTAATTTATTCTCTCCTTGCTTGAATGTTTACATTCAATTAAGAATTTTCTTCTATATTTATCAGCAGTGTTTGGTCTAAATTACAAGAACCACCAACATATAGTCTGAGGTCATTCAGAAAGTCTCATTAGCTTGTTGATTATCCTCAGCATTTTTGAGGGAAAGACTCATTATTACACAAATAGAAATAGCAACTTTATCCAGACAAACTAATGTTTAGTGTTCTATGAATTATTTCATGCAACAATTAAACTAATCAAAAGGTACATAGAAAATGAAATTCATGTTGTACATAGTATTTACTATTGACACAAAGGATAAGGGGAAAAAATAATGTTTGCTATCATCTATAAATTGCCACTGGTTTTAGTATATTGTAGCTTAAAACCTCAAATTCAGGCCACACGACAAAAAGACAGCACAAAACTATTCATTTGGAATCACCTGTTTGCATGTGTTTCTTTCTCTGGAAGAATTCGTTTCACATTCTGTCAACAGTACCACACAAGGCATTCACTACTGGTATTTCTAGACAATTGGACAATTCATTTTGGCCCTGGAGGACTAAAGGTCAGGCCTAAGCTAGAAAAACAGGGAAATGAATCGTCAGTCCTCTGAGATTGTACAATAGGAGGGGAAATATCACCTCACAAGTTGACACAGTCAACTTCTAAGACTAGTATGATATTTACACAACCTACTTTATGCAGACTTTAATTTGGCTTCTCATTTATGTGGTTTGAAATGCTGTGTTAACTCCTGTACTATCCTTAAGCATTTAGGGACCATAGTCTTTTACTTCATGTGCTTAGCTTATAGTTCTTTCTCTTTCCTTTCTACTTTTAAAGCACAGAAAACTCCGACTGACTAGTAGGACAGAAAAGAAAGAAAAGGGAAACCTTTCCCAATGTGCCAGAGCAGCATAAGTTCTTGTACCCAGTCTCACCTTCGTTTCAGTAACTCAGTGGTTTTCTTGGGCTGCCTTTATCTATGCAGGGTCTGTTTGTGTTCCTAAGGAAATTTTCTCCTTTTGTCACACTAGGAACCTGGCTCCACATTTGCTGGCTCTTTTTAGCAGCTTCAGTGTGCTTCCTGTGCTGTGTGCTTGCTGCTTGGTTTGGCCCTTGCTCCAAGGCTCTCAACAGCTGCTGCCTGCAGCTCCAGAAGAGATGAACTTTCCCTCCTTTGAGCGTGCTTCCTGGGCTACTTCCATCTCCCTATCTCTCAGGAGCATTTTTCCAACCTTGAAATGCTTTCCGAATGAATGTCACATAGAAATATACAGTACCATTTAACGGCATATAAATCATTCTGTTCACAGAAAGAAAAAACAAAAACAAACAAAAAACCCAACAAAGAACAACAAAACCCTACAAACAAATAACATGGGTGAAACCTTCTTTAAAATACAATAAGCAATAGAGGTTCATAGCTTGAATGTGAACAGGGTAAAAAAATGCCATTTTTCTTCTGGTAGGTAAGTGCGAATACATGACAATTTCCAGTCAACATAGAGCTGTGGCTTTTTGGGTATAAAACCTTTTTAGGCTCTGGATTACTTTAAACAATCAATGCTGATATCCTGTATTGAGTAAAATGGACAGCTAGCCAAGCAGTTTAGTCAGTCAATCAGTTCTGCACTTATTTGATTACCAGAAGGATGCAGAGTGATCTCCCAGACACACAACATTAACCTTCAATCAATAACCACTTTAATGGTAGATGGACTCCTTTCTTCAGGCCTCTTCCAGCTGCATTACTGTGGAATTGCTATTTGTATAATGATTAACATGCTCAATACATCGAAGATTAATTCCTGTTTACACTGGAAAATGCTGCATTACATATTTTCATACCACAGTCTCTGTCCTCTAGTCACAGACCTTGACAATGACAGGGTTTTGATTACTTTCAGAGTAGTTTCCATGATGAACAGGGATTTTATACTTGTGGTAATCGATAAGTCACAAAATGTTTAAAATGTTGTAATTTGAAAGAATCTACCTATTCTCTGAACTCTGAGTAGCTAGAAATACTTTTAGGGGCTGAGCAGATAGGTAAACAAATGCAGATGCTAAGCCTTTTCCTCTATATTTTTTCTTCTGTTTCTAATGTAACCAAGATTAACAAGGTAATTTATAAAACGGTGCTGTTCAAGTAGAAGCCTTTGTTCTTAGCTCATCTTTGTCAAAATACAGTGGAAACGCATAGTCACATTGCAATTATTTGAATATTTAGTAAATAAATGTCCAGTTCTTAGAACTATACCTGATTTAGAAATACCAATTAAGAGATGTGTGCATTTTAATGACAGTATAATACAAATAATGTATGATTAGGTTATCCTACCAGTTAAGACATCACAGGGACTAGTAGAACTCCTTGCCACTAAGAGTTTGTAGGGTTAAGATCTGTTTGACATTCTCTCTAAAACCTCATTTACGCTCATCATTGGAAAAAAAACCATGCAAACCAGGGTTAGCAATAGGTTCTCTTAGGTTTAACTAAAATGTAGTTAAGTAACTCGTTAGACATGTAATTAGAAGGCTATAAGTATTAGACAAGGTATTTAGAAGACTATAACATTTTTTCCATAGGTAAATCAACAGATAATGAAAACAGCTTTTTTTTTTTAAGAAAATCCTTGCTAAGTTGTATGTCTAATAGCACATTTTAGGCTCATGTACTAATTATCTGTCTAAGGCATCGAAGGCTATACTCTTAATTGCCAAATTGACCCAATGGAATGCTTAGTTCTTCAGTCAGTGACCTTACTCCTTTCAGCCCAGCCCTGTCTCCCAGATGAAAAGAAATTATTTGTTTTGAAATTTATTTTGAAAATCAGAGTCAAATTCCTTTGAGCTGGGGAGAAGAAAAAAAAAGTTCCACAGCCACAACCACCCTTCAAAAGAGACCTTCTTTCCTCCCTCACTAAAAGCAGAGGTCACAACTCCTGTGAGAGCATCTTGACGCAGGTGCTCCACTCCTACAGACAAACAGAATGGAGAGGCCAGCTATCAGTAGCATGGGACCAGGCTGATGGCAATATGCCTACACTGCCTGCTGAGCTCTGGTCTAAATCTGCCCACAAGGCCATATTTGCAGGCCACATGAAGAGATGATTTCTACTCAGTGCTTGAGTTTACCCAGAGAGGCTATCTTTAAGTTATATGTGATATAGTGATAGCCATTCCAAGGACAAGACTTTCAGAGGCACAAACAGGTAGTGACCTTTCTTCTAGTGTCCTTTCTTCTAGTGAACACAACCAAAGCACAAATCATTAAAACTCTTAAGTGTCCATATGGACAGTTAGAGTTGCACTAAGAGATTAGCTGAACACCAGGTTAGATGATGACACACAGGTTTTATGTCAGTGCTTCACTGAGCCATTAGAAATTTTCCTCAGTACAAAGTTTCCGAGGTGGACCATGTTGCCAGCAGTACCACCACCCAAAGCTCAGGATGCATATATTCAACTCTAGCAAGTTATAGATAGGATGCCATAAATAGCTCTGTTTGTTGTAGTTTAAGAGCTGTTCATCCTTGCTGAAGTTAAGGGTAATTTGCTTTTGACATCACTGGAGCCAAGATTTATTGCTGAACAATTTACATATAGAACAGTCTTATGAGGTCCATTGTAAAATAAGTGGTTTCTACCTTCTAGTCTAAAATAGAAACACAGGCTAAAATAAAACTTAACTTTTCTTTCCCACTCACTGGACATCAAATACACATACCACCAAATTTTGGAGTTTGGCTGAGTTTTCCTATCATGAATGTATTCACCTGAGCTTTGCATTAAAAAAAAATGGTGCATGGGGAACATGTTGGAGGGAAAAAGAAAAAACTCGCGCTTCTCTCTATTTTCAAATACTGTTGTACAATAAGAGGAAATGATGGTCATAGTTCATTCGTAAGGAAATTCAGGAAACAGGCTGAAGTGGGCAGAAAAGTACAGATAATGGCAAGATCACTCTTAGAAACCCATGGAAGAAGGGTCCTCTTCTTATACTAAATTATCTAGGATCAGGAAACAACATTTATGCTTAATTTTTAAAGAATAGCTTCTTTGGGCTAAGACAATGGACTATGTGCCAGACCAATCTGATTTTTCAAGGGATGCCACATACAGAAATCAAATGTTGCTGTTCTCACATGAAGGAAGCTATGAACACGACTGAATAATGACTATGATCTGGCTATAGTTTAATGACAAAATATCATACTTTTCCACCCTAAGTATTCCCCACCAAGTCTTCCAATTTCTTCCTACTCTTTGACTCGGATATAGCAATACTTTTACGTGTCATTGTTACTGTGCTATAATAACAGTTGTCATATATCACTCAGTGTTTCAGTGGTGGAGATAATATTCACCTGTGATTTTAAAATAACTGAGTTACTACTGTTGAAAACAGTATATTAATTAAGAATACTATTTATATTAATGCTTAGTATTATCTACAAACTTGATATACTTTTGCACTATTTTATGAGGTTTTTTACTTAGAAAACTATTTACTTGCTAAAAGCTCAATTGAAATTGCATATAAAGGTAATAAAGTGACTACTTTTTTTTAATATTTGTCATATAATTAATAACCAGGCTCAGTTTTTTCATCTTTCTCTATCACAGACATAGTTCCAGTAGGTCAAATCCTGGCAGTCTCAGCGAGCAATAGTAGATGGTATATATGACCATTTGTAAGGTTTAATTGTTCAATTTCTTTTTCATACACTATGCTAAGTGGAAGAGAGTCAAAGGAACAAGTGAACTAGATCAGAATCAAAGAGAAGCAACAGTTTAGATAAGGAGTACAAGAAAGGTCATACCAAGGAGGAAAAAAAATGGAGCACTGGCAGTAAACCAGTCTTGTATTTTGCCACAGGAAATAAGGAACTATGAAGATTGGACTTAACAGCATTATTCAATGTGGAAATAGGAAAAAAGATGTATATTTCTACCTCTTTGACATGTATTGGATATTAACAACCCTTCTTATCTTGATAGATGTTTCAACATATTTATTGACATATATCATGCTTATCTGAAGTTCTTTATATATGCCTAACCTGTAACGAAATGAAAATCTTATTTGCATAATGAGAGTAAAAGTGAATTCTTTATGTAAAAGCAGTAGACCAAACTGGTTTGTCTAAAAAAACCCCCACAGTCTGGAAGTATTTGATAGCTAGCAATATAGAAGTATTCGGAGTCTTTAATTTGCTAAACTATACTTTCCTTTGTTAGGAAATGACTGCTGTATTTTCTATTCAACACTTTTGGTTTAAATGCACAATTGTGTGCCTCACAAGGCTTATACAGGAATGTAAACTTGCATTTGTTAATACATTGGTGGGAAAGAGGCCAAAATTTGTGAAACTGTGACTGACAATTAAGTATTAACTGAAGAGTCTTTCCCGCTTGTTATTACCTGTGAAGAAATACCTGACTTATTGAAAATCAGCTATTCCTAAATTACTGTGTGTTCCAAGTACCTAAAAATTCTCCCCAAGTTTAAACATACTTTTAAGCAATACTTGTTGCAAATCGAAGATGTCAAAGTGCATCTTTTTTTCACCTGCATTCATTATTGAAACTTGTAATACGATGTATTTTGCTCCTTTCTGTGATCCATTTACCTCCATCAGGGAAGGTTCACTGCCAATATCAGGGCATGACAGTCCAGTAAGAGCCCACAATCAAAGAGTTAGCCATTCTGGTTGTAAAGGAATCAAACTGCAGTGCAGCATTCTTTGCCTATCCTTAGCTTGCAGGCAGTATCTTAATGAAATGAAAGGAATTGACAGAGACAGATGAGAAATCAGTGTGACAACTGCTTTTAGAGGCAGGCTGAGCCAAAACCATTTGATGCAAGCAATATTATGATCAATAACACCTTCCAGGCTTGCATATTCCATTATGTACAAGTCTGCGTGACTCTTACTTTTTCTTTTGTTTTCCCCTTCCTGCCTTCTTTTCTTCTTTTGTGATTGAAAATGTTTCAGACTAGTGGTAGTGAACAATTTTTACTGAGTTTGTTTTTGGAAGAGTACTGCCAGTGTCACCCTGGTGCATCTTTTGTGCATGCTCTGCAAACGTTAACAGTGAAGGAAGCCATTTAACATGTTCTCATTTGCAACATGCATTTGATAGTCCTGATCATTAAATACTATTAGCACAGTGTAAAAGATAATGAAATCTCCTGGATACTTCAGTGAAAGAATAGGTACAGTAAAAGTATTAAAAAATAAAGTTTTGTGTAGTGCTCTCAGGCTAGGCAAAGTCACTGGATCAAACTGTAGCTGAGGCAAACTGAGTTAATTATATCAGCATCTAGCAAAGCAGAATGGGTTATACAATGTCACATTGCAAAATGCAAAGACTTACTTATTTGGCAACCATCCACACAGAATACATTTCTTTTCCACATCACTGTTTTAGCACAGCACCTTTTTATCAAATGTCAGCTTAAACATAGTGCCACTTATTATATTTTGGGTACATCAGCAGTTTCAGTAAAGTCAAAACAATTCAGGAAAACAATATCATTCTGGCAAATCGAGGGGGACATATTCTATTTTAGGATGGAGTCAACTGTTTAGCACATCGCAGTATATAACTTTAAATTTCATATTCACTAAAACATAAAAAACGGACATTTCAGATAAAAATATTGTTGTTTATGGAAATGGTCAAAAGTTTACACTATCTTAAAAATGTACTCTTATGTCCACTGGAAGAACACCTTTTTGTCAGTGAGATGCATTTGACAAATATTTCAATGTTGTTTCATCTACATAGTTGACCAAAAAAACCTCATGTCATAGAAAGAGTTCAATGTATAGGCTCTGTACTTACTTTCTACTTTACCTTTCTTTAGATGAGTTGGGAATTCTTTCTTCATGTAATCAACCACAGTTGATTAGACACACTAGTAAATAAAATAGTTTTCTGATCTGCTGTAAATGCATTCAGTTTCACACTTATTTTCCTCTTAGCAAGTTAATAATAGAATCGCTACCTTCTTTCCTGCTGTGTAGCCCAGTTATTGGATCATGTAGGCAAAAATCCCTACTGAGATTATTCAATTTTATAATCTATTTTAGGCTTAGATATGTAATGGGGAGTTGTTATGGAGATCAATAATTAACCTGCTTATGTTTGATAAAGGTACAGCAAAGCAAAGCAATTTCTTACAGTTCTAGTACTAAAAGAGTAGCAGCGAAAACTCATACATCTAAAAATGGCATAAAAAGATTTTTTTTCTGGTTTTACAAATCTTTATAAGGACAAAAGAAATCATTACTTTTTTACCTTAGAACTGCATTTTAAATAGCAACCAGCAATCAATTAAATTGCTGAAGCCGAGTCCATTCCAGGCTAGAAACTTGCATTCTAATGCAGATTATAAGATCTTCAAAACAGAGACATTGTCACAGCTCTAGTATGAAAATAACATCCACAGCAGCTGACCTATAGATCTGAATCAATTATAATCTCTCTATCCAAGTTTCTTTGCTGATCTTCATCAACAACTTTTTAATCTTAAAAATAAAGAAACTTGACAGCTCTTCTCAACTCCCTAATGGGAAAAGGCAGGCTTACTTACTTTATCTTAATTATTAAGGGATACTTCACATGAATATTAGTACAATTATGATAAAAGCAACAGCAGCCTGTCTACGACATCTTTGTCTCTTAGATTTCCTGGTTGCAGGATATGTAGACTGCTGATGTCTTCATTCTTTAATGGACAGGAAAATATAACCCATTTTTTTCTTCTTTTTAGCTTCTCGGAAGTATCCAGAGCCATTTGTGTTAAATACCAAAATAAAAATGATAGCATTGTCAGTGTTTACTGTCTCTGCACTACTTTAAACTATGACAAGACTGATATGTTCTCAATGATAGATCTCAAAATGTATTTGTAAAGAAGAAATAATCAACTTGAAATATATTAATATGGTTTTGCAGAAAAAGAAAAAAAAATCAGTATTCTATGCAGATATATATGCATATATGCATGAACTATCTAGAATTTTTTGATAACTGCAGGTGACACAAAGTCAGTGGTAAGTTAATTCTAAGAGAAGGCCATTATACAAAGAAATTACAATTATTTGGTAAACTAGGCACCTCTGAGATACGTGCATATATTATTTGGTACATCTCATATGTATAAATCAAGAATACATGTCATACCAGTGGAGAAAAAGGGTGAGTGCTCTAAAACTGGGAAGGATTTAAGAGTGGATAACCAGATGATTGTTGCTTACAGTATAACAAAGTAACAAAAAAAACCCAACTTGATTTCAGGTACACATGAGTAAAGGGAAGATCTGCTGAAATTCCAGGGGAAATATGATCTGTGTAAAGGTATTTGCACCTTAAAGGTGGTGAAGCACTAGAAACAGAGCAAGAAAGGCCAACGGGGACAATCTGAGGTAAGGAAAAATTGTTACATAGTGAAATACTAAGAAAACTCCTATGGTTTCTTCTAACGACAAAGTCGGAGAGATTTTGATCTACAGGTACATGGCTTGGGACAAATATTACTGAAAAAAAAAAAAAAGGTCCTTTAAACCATGTGATAAGTTCATAAGGGTAAATAAGTACAAGCTGAAAATAGGGAAAGTGGATCTAAAAATGATGCCATTCTTATTTTGAAATAATTTCAGCCCCTTTTGACTTCAGCATCAGTGTGCTTCTATCTCCATTTCATTGATTTCTTCCAAAATCTCTGAAAAGGGTCAACAGGCTTCTCCTTGCTTTTTTCCCTATTAATTATTTGTTACTTAATTGAAAAAAAATTATAATTACTTACACAGTTATTCATCCAATATTCTACCATATTGTTTCTGTCACAGAATACAATTTAGATTTTAATAGTTAATACTTTTCTCAACTAGCATACTTTGGATGAGTTAAGCACTATTAGATTGTAATTTCTGTGATTATACATCTCTCATTTTTTATTTAATTGACTGATATCACATTTATCATGCAGGCTGTAAAGAGCAGCTCGTCCTGCAGAAAATGCCAGGCCCTTCAAGAAATAGCCACAAATGTCAGACTTGAAATTTGGATCTCAGTATGAACTTTTCTGCAGCTCAGAATTGTTTGGAAGATGATGTGGTTTAATTCATCATTAGCAAAAGTACCACTTTGAAGATAGCAAATTAGCAATAAAGATGAGAGAAGATGGCCGTAGGTACAGGGCACAAGGTGTTCTGGAAGAGGTAAAATGCTGTTTACCTACAGCAATGCAAACTTCAGAAAGGGACTGCTCTCATAACAAGGATAAACATGGTTTAGTACAGTTCTTCCTTTTCTCACCAAAGCAGTCAGAACATGATCAAAACTGACAAAATTCTGAAAGAGTGAGTGGAGTCAGTCTGCAGTGGACAGGTTGGAGTGCACAGCAGACAACGTTGTACCACAGTCATCTCAGGTTCTCATTGACTACAAAGAGCTGTCTGGAGAATTTACAGCTCTTAATTCCCAACAGGATAGAAAGCTGAGTGAGTAAATGGCAAAGATATAAATGCATACTTCTCCCACGAGTCATCCTGAAGTCTGACCCTAATGGATCATTTATTAAATGGCTGATATTAAATACTCTCCAGTGGTATCTGTGAAGCATGTAGCACATACCTAAACTGAACTGATTTCCAACCAGAAAGGATTTGAAATTTTAAATGTCTTATCATTTTGTGAAACTCCACATGTTGGCAACTATCACAGATAGAGAGTTACTCCCACCCAAACACATGACTATATAGAATATTATATAGTGTCTTTAAATTTAACACATATTAAAGCTTAAAAAATGTGCAGAAGCACACCCTCACTACATATTTCAAACTAACTCTCTCTACTCATTAGTGTTATGTCTTTTATGATTGCTATTACTTCTACCTCATTTTATGATGCATGATGCCAGTATATAGCTCACAATTGCTTTCCCGATCAAGTCTGAATTCTGCAAATCCTGTCTCTCATGGTGAACAGGTGCACCAGTTTAATTTATAAGATAATAGCATTTCAAAATCCTCCCTATAGGAGAATTTAGCCCTCAATCATTTCCTAGTGCAGAGATTGCTTTAGGAGTTATTTAAAGTTTAGTTTACATGTGATAGTATGCTGGTGCTTGAGCCTTGCCAATTTTAATTTTAGTCGAAAACTGGTAACTATGAAAAAATTAAGTTGCCAAAAGAAGAATTTATTCTTTGTCATGCTGAGTTCTTATTTCATTTCATGTTGAAGAGTTAAAACTATTGTGCAGATTTATTGAAACACTTGGGAAGGTTTAAAGAAAGACAAGCAGAGATGTGTGAAGAAACCAATGATGAATGTACAACTGGCAATGACATAAGTTTAAGTAACTTGGAAATAAAACTAGATATGGTACAGGAAGAGCAACCTTTCACATCAGTGTGAGCTCTGACATTTTATTGAGGGTAGTGCTTTTAAAGTGATGAACTAGACAGGTCTTAGAGTGTAGTTTGTAGGTGATTTGCTGTGGCATATGCACAAAGATTCAAGATTTCCTTATTTCTGTCATATCTCACATGAAAAGAAAAAAACAACCTGCTACAACTGTGTAAGCACATCTTCAATATTATTTTACAATGTAAGATATTGTAATAGCTGCCACAGAACCACTATGGAACTGCAATGGGGAAAACATGTCTGTCTGATGAAGCACACTCATGTTACACAGCATGCAGAAAAGCTGAATACCTGGTAGATGAGTTATACATAACATGACACTTGAAGAATTTATCTTTAAATAAAGACAGCACAAATACATAAACTAATGATTAAGTATCAAAATTTTTGTTAGTTCTCAGCCTCCTTGGAATTTTAAAGAGAAAATAAATCAACAACTCACTAACTGAGAACACAACTAGAAATGAATCATAGGGTGATATCACTGATCACGAAAAATAACCACTTGGTGTCTTTTGTGAGAATAAAAAGAACAACGATAGCAAGGATTAATACAATAGATAAAGGAAACAGATGTGATACATTGGTGAGAACAATAAAAAGTCCAGTCACATTTATTTTTGAAAAAGAAGCATGCTAGCTAAACAAGAATGTCAACCATTTGAAGATGAGTCATCTTTTTTCTAGGAACTAAGTGATTGGGTTATTTTAAACCTCTAATGATATATTTGTCACACACCAATTTGGCAGAGGCTCTAGTTTATAAGTATTTGTATGGTGGAAGCACTAAATCTGAACTGTAACTACTAAACAGCACTCCCAAATAATTCTCCAGACTGCCTAATTTTTGTGCTATGGTAGTATTTCTGAGCCGAATTTCTTGATCTGAGATAATGTGTTGCTTTGATGACTGTTTTCCCAAGATGGTCTTTTGATGAATTCACTATTGACATCTTCACCTCCTTCCTGCACCCCTGCTAGGTCTGCTACCTCATGGTGTCTCCCAACTTGCCTCCTACATTTGTGGAGTGAAACTGCCTCTCCTTGCCAGCTCAGGCATGGTGCTTACCATCAATTTGCTCTCCTATATCCTGTCGCTGGTGTTGGTATGTCTTGCTAGAAAGACTTACCTGAGTGACTCCCAAGTCAGTGGTCTGTCTTCAAGGACAGTCTCACCCTGAGCTGCCTGTCCCATTCATAAACAAATCAACCTACTCAGAAAGCACTGAATTTCATTTTCCTTTTTGTTCTTAGGTATTTGGTGGGCAGACAATAGTTTTTATATTTGAGTTGGCCAAGTAGATATAGAATATATTCAGGCAGTGTTGTGTTCTTTTTTTGAAAGGCTTGGAATTTGCTTATTTGTTTACACAGCTTGGGCTACATAAGTTGTCAGATTATGAATACAGCATTATTTCTGACCCTTCATTTCCCTTTAATCCTAAAATCCAATTTGTTTTATGAGTGTCCTGATAGGTGGTGGAGAAGAAAAGAAAACACTTCAGAAGGAACAAAGGGTACCTGGACAATTTAAAACCACATTTTATTTTCTGTCCTCTTGTGCATGTAAAAAAACCTACAGCTTTAAAGATAATCAAGCACTTAGTGATGTAAAAGTAATTTCAGAAAAGGGAGACAACAAATATTAATCAGCTGTTAAACATACTTTGTACTGATCTCTGCCTCATAAAAATGGGAGAATGTTTCAGACCAAAGTATGAAGGTTCAGCTATTTTTGTCTCTTTTCAGCAGGTACAAAGCACAAGATAACTTTTCTTTCTCGTCTTTTCTTTATGTATAAAATTCTAGCCTAGATTTTCAGTAGATATAGATAGGCACAAATGGCCTAAATTTTAATGCAGAGGACAAAATTTCTGAATCTGACCCACTATTTTTTGTTAGCTCTGCCCATGAACTGATCCTCAAAACTTAATTCTCCATAGGGTTTTGGCAAATCCAAAGCGCTGTGTTGGGTCTTGATTATATATTCCATTTCCTTCAAAAATGCTTATGCATATTTAAAAATTTTCCTTTACAAAATTGTAAGTAAAAAATTATTTTTTTGTCATTCTGCCACAGGACACTGACAAACATATAAAAGTATAAACTGTTAAGGCACAAATTTTCTTTTTCAACGCTAATAAATGGATTTGAGATAGAATTCATTCTATTGTATAAAGTCTCAAAGAATGGACTATATCTTAAGTATATTTAAAAATAAGTACATGCACATGCACAGAAGAAGCACATGCACACCTTTTACAGTTGATCAAGAAGGATATCTGTGAAATTCATGTTATTTCTTAATAATGATATTCTAGTCAAATTTCATTTTGTTTGGCCCTGTACAAATATGAAGAAGATGAAAGCTCCCAACATAAAAATGTAATAGTTAAAAATATTTAGAGGTTAAAGTTTTTAAGTTATTTGAGATTCTTGCTGGTTTTTAACATACATTATTGATCTTTGGATTGCTGTGGAACTTAATTTCTATCTTTATTTTTTCTTTTTTGTTAGAAACATTAGCTAGTCTTGAAAGTGATATATGTTCATGCAGTAAAGGTTGTAAGAGTCGGTCCGAAGAACAGTATTTGTCTGAACATCGCCATCAGGGACTTGCAGAACAGATGCCCTGATAGAAAGAATTGGACAATGACTTGGAGAGAGGCCTGAGGAAAAGAATTATGTTGTACAGGTCTCTCCAACCTGGGGGCTACAGGTAACAATGGCTGCTGTATGGATTCCACCTGCTGCCTCAGCCAAACTTGCCCCCACCTCCTAAAAGGAGTCGTATTGTACAGGTCTCTCTGATCTGGGGACAATAGCTGCTGTCCAGAAGATGGATTTTCACCTGCTGCCTTAGGCAAACTTGCCCCCACCTCCTCCCTGCTACTAAGGCCAATGAAGAAAAGCATGCGCAGAGGCTTGCCAAAGGTCTTGAGGTCACCCAGCGGACCAGTAAGAGACCCCTGAATGTGAAGCGATGCAGGTGCAGATGGGTTCTGGCAAGCGAAGTGAGGACTCTCGGGTCTGCACAGTTAAGCCTGGATTGCGAAACAAAGGTGGAGACTGGCCTCAACCCATGGGAGCGAGGCGGGGTGAAGAAGCACAAAAGATGATTCCCAACTGGGCATTATTGAGATCTCCCCACCAAAGGATCACAGATCGCGACGGAGGACTGGCAGGACACTGCTTCAGGACCTGAGACCATAGGGACGCCTTTGGAACTCATGGTGGTAGCCAACCCTTTTTTCCCCCTTTCCTTTTTCTCCACTTTCTCTATCATGTGCTGCTTTACGGGCAAAATAATAAAGTAACACTGTTTGATTGAATTATAACCTCTTGGCATTTGGTTGCCCTAATTTTGCACTTCGAGATCAAGGTAAACGAACCATCATGAGTCCATCACCGAATGGGCCGTAACATTGGTTGGTAAACTCACTGTGTTTAAAGCTCGTTCACAACTGCCATGTATTTACATGTAACACTGAAATAAAGTAAGCACTGATGTGCTTCTTTTTTTGGATATGATGTTGAGCTGCTATAACTGCAGAAACATATGTGCTTAATACAGTATGAAGATGAGTAAGTATTGTCTGTACATTTTTTCCCTACTTTCTAACCTTAGTCTTTACCTTTGGGATTACTACCTGTATCCAACTCTCAAAATCCACATATACAAATACATATATGGACATATCAGGTAAGAATAATAGCAGTTTTGTGCTGTAAAAAGGTTTCTCATTAAAAATAAGCATTGCTTCAAGGCATTTACAGCTCTAATTTTCCCTTTACGTTAGTTACACCCAGTGTGTTGTTTCTTTCAGAGCTGCCACCTGCAACAGTTTTACATCAATTGCTACACAATCAAAGTGTCAAACTTGGCATTCAGGATTACTGAGAGATTTACCTATTCACTTCCACTTGCTTTGCAAAACAGAGTACTTTGAACCTGAAATCAACTACTGGATTTAAGCATTCTGTGTTTCATGAGAGAAAGCCTACCTCTGAAGTGAGTCCTAACATACTGGTTCTTTAAGTCATAGAATACAATCACAAAGTTGTAATTCAGAACAAATATATGTGATTATAAATCATCCAGCACCCAATGTGATTTCTCTGTTTCTAAATAGGGCTTTTTTAGAGAAACATGACTGATGAGAAAACTAATTTTTTAACACAGTAGTGAGGCAAATTAGGAAGTTTATTTTTGGCTAGTCGGTGTTGCAAACTTGCTTTCGGTTACTGTAAATCAAAACTCTTTTTGTTTTTCTCCCCCTCCCACAATTGTTTCTATGAACAAAACCATGACATCCAATATTTTTGTATTTCGCAAATTAAGGTTTTAGTTAAATATTGCATAAACTAGATTTCTGCTGATTTTTTTCCATTGCAACTCTGATTTCACTTAAAGTTTTCATGCTTTTTTTCACAAAGTACAAATAAAGAAGTGAATTCATTTTTATGAGACTGTGAAGGCAATCCACTTACACTAAGACAGAGCAATTTCACTTCTCTTTTACATTTAAATGCAGAATGTGTTGCATCCAATACTACCATTTCGGTTAAATCTGTACTTCTCTTTAACTAAAAAAATGTGTATATTTCTTTCTGTGTGGGTGTGTGTATAAAGAAACATCTTCACTTCCTTAATTACACCTGAAGGCAGAAAATCACACCAGAAAATAATAAATGACTCCATTATAGAAAGAACAAATACATTGAAAATGATCTTATTCCCACACGTCAACATAGGCTCTCTTAGTTATAGCTAAACCCTCAAACTATTTTTCTACTGTATCAATTCATATGTCATTTTAAGTAACTGAAAGTATCTAGTATACTTATAAAAGAATAAAAATAATAAGATGAGTGAGAAGAGCATTGCGTCATATTTCTTTCTAAGTTTGGGTATCTGTGTGTGTATGAGAAGTGTCTTTACTTTTTTCTCACACCATTCTCTACTTCCTGAGAGGGTGTCACTTAGCCCTGAAATCCCATACAATGCTGTATAAACTAGAAAGGGTGTGAGTCCTTGGTCTATAGACAAACAGATGTAACATATATATGCTGGCCTTTTAGAGGAATGCAATACTAACATTTACTAACACATAATACTCGCATAATAACCACACTACCAGAATCAGATTATATTCACTTAAGACTTTAACAAAAACTCAAGGAAAGAAAAAAAAGGTTACTAACGTTGATGTATAACCTCTCACTGAAAATCATTTGAAATCTGTGGAATAAAAGGAGGCAAGTGTGGATGTTAGTTTTATTAAAAAAAAAAGAGAAAAAGGTTCCAAAAGGATTTAAGGAACTTCAGACTTGTTAATAGATACTACAAAGATAAAGGATAATTTTAAAAGGAAAAAAAAAAAAAGAAAAAAAGAAAAAAAAATAGTTGTGGACATCCAGGTGAATACTGTCTATTTGAGAAGGGACAACAGTCCTTCCATTTATAGAAGCAAACACTGCAAGACTTTTGGAGTCACCTGACCTTTTGGCACATTTAGATGAGTGACCAAGTTCTGTGACTTCCTTGGACTTCCAAAAGGCTTTTGATAAATTTCCCTAACTCAGGCTTTTGATAAGGTCACCTCTCAGCTTTCTCTTCTTCAGGCTGAACAGACCCAGCTCTCTCAGTGTCTCCTCATAAGAAAGATGCTCCAGACCCCTAATTATCTTTGTAGGCCTCCACTGGACTCCCTCCAGTAATTCCTTGTTCTTCTTAAACTGGGGAGCCCAGAACTGGACACAGTACGGCCTATCTGGACTCCAGATGTGCCTTATCAGGGCACAGTAGAGGTGGAGGATAACCTCCCTTGACCTGCTGGTCATACTCTTCCTAATAAACCCAAATAAAACAAAGAACTCTAATTTACTATCAGGAAAAACAGGCTGCTGTTAGGAGAGTTTCATCAGAAGGCATATAGGTGTTTGGTAGCAAAAAGCAAATCACTGCTAGGAATTGGGAGCAAAAGAATAAAATACCAAGACAGAACATCATCCTGCCATGGTATAAATCTCTATTCTTCCACATCGTATGGAACGGAAAAAAAAAAAAAAAAAGGAAAGAGGAAAAAAAAAAAACTAGTTGTCATCAGCAAAGGTAGTAGGAGCCAGGCTCAAACCAAACAATAATAAGTCATCCTTCAGTAGCACTCCTTTCTAAAGATAAGTGTGAATGGGGAAAAAAAAAAAAAAAAAGGTGTATATATATATTTTTTTTTTAAATTTCCAAAGATTATTAGTCAGGCAAATTACTTAACAACATCTCCTGGTGTTCAAAAATATCTGAAGAATGGAGAAATGCCCACTTTCCTCCTTCTTGATGTTCTCTTACTGTTTGCTTAGATCCAATGTTAAACATGTCATCTTGAGCTAGACCAACCCTTAACTGAGACACTACATCCTATTTAAACTACATCATCTGAGCATTGCTCCTGTATTTACCCTCTGCCTTTTTCCCATTTGCTGAGACTAGTGATATCAGCGACACAGACACAGGAGAGTAAAAATTACACTAACACTGCAAAAGTTGAGAAGAAACAGAAGCCTTTTTTTGCCAGGATAGAATTGCTTTATATTTTTTTTTTTAAATTGTAACATAGATTTCTTATATATCAGCCCAGATTATTTAGTATCTTTTCTAATATAATGTGTGATATAAATAACCAGCATGACACATAATTTATCATGTATCTTCTCTTAATCTTGAAATGAACTGCAAGGAAGTTATAAAACAACTTAATAGCCTTATTTTGAAATTGTTTGTTGCACCAAAAAGAAACCATTACAATATTATATGACATTGTGATTTGGCTTAGAAGGTACTCTTTCATATGTTTCCATGTTTTCTGGGATTTTTAATAGTCAGTAAACTCTGCATAGAGCATATGAAGGTAATAACTATTAATGCTTTGCAGTGAAACTAGTTCTAAGTTCAATTTTTCCTTTTAAAAAAAAAGTACCTTAAAGAAATAATGTTTCAATTCTGAAGGCAAAGTACAAGTAAGCTGAAATATAAGTCTCTGGATTAAAAGCGCTTAAAAAAACATTAGAATCCAGAACTAAAGAAGAAAAGAAAGCAAGGCTTTGAAATTATTGAGTCATTGTTGATTGGGTTCTGCACTTGTCTGAATTAATTTTCAGTGAATTTTCATGAAGAGTATATATAGAATATTTTGAGTTTGTTTCTTGCGTTATCATCAGCCACATAGAGAGCCTGAAAACATATTCCAGTAACTTCTGATTTATACAGGTGTATTTCAAACACATTATATCTCTCTTTACCTTTGTTTTTCTAGTTCAGCATCTGCACTCAGACTAGAGATGGTGAAATATTTGTAAAGATTTAATCCTAACGGTTTTCTATTTTTTTTTTTTTTTTTTTAGATTTCTTGTATACTTAGGGAAGAAAAGCATCTGTTTTTGTGGGCCATTTTAAAAAAATATCTCACTTCAGGTTTGTGGTTTTTTTTTTTTTAAAAAAAAGAGGATCTGTAAAATTTCAAATGTCTAGAGTTCTGGAAAGGAAATTGGGTAAGAAGATTCTATCATGGAATAATGAAAGTGGCGCTGGAGGAAAATGGGAGGAAGAAAAATTAGCTGTACTGTGAGGAGTAAAGAGATTGCTGTTGCCAGTAAACAAAGACATCACTGACATAGTCTTAGAAAATGGAAAAATATAGCTCTGTGTGTGTGTTTCACCGAGGACAATATTGTGCATCACTTTTTGATGACTACTTAGCACCTATACAAGTAAGTTCATGAGGGCTGGAACATCTCTCCTGTGAGGACAGGCTGAGAGAGGTGGGGTTGTTCAGCCTGGAGAAGAGAAGGGTCCGGGAAGGCCTTATTGCGGACTTTCAGTACTTGAAAGGGGACTATAAGAAGGATGAAGACAGACTTTTTAGCAGGGCCTGTTGTGGCAGGGCAAGGGGTAATGGTTTTAAACTAAAAGAGGGGAGATTCAGGCTACACATGAGGAAGAAATTTTTTTACAGTGGGGGTGGTAAAATACGGGAACAGGTTGCCCAGAGAGGTGGTAGATGCCCCATTCTTGGAAACATTCAAGGCCAGACTGGACGGGGGTCTGAGCAACCTGATCTAGTTGCAGATGTCCCTGCTCATTGTAGAAGGCTTGGACTTGATGACCTTTGAAGGTCCCTTCCAACCCAAACTATTCAATGATTCTATGGATCTAAGTAATTGTGTTACATGGTAAGACTTATCTGTCCATATCCATCCTACCTTACCAGGTAGTTAAAAAAGGAAATAAGTAACTTCTTAAAAAATATATAACCAGATACTGAATTTAAAAGCAGAGAGAATAAAAAACGGGAATAAATAGCAGCTTTGAGGAAAAAAAAATACAGCTTCACATAATGGTTCATGGATAAGAAACGAGTGGAGTAACTCTGCTTGAGATTATTAACTTAATCTATCTTGGACATGTGCAATTGTGGAAAGGAGACTGAGAAGAAAGAAAGGTTAGTGAATGAGTGTGTCTCTGTAAAGAACAGCAGCTGCAGAAATACAGCAAATTATTTGTGAAAGCGCTAAACTCAAGACCTCTGTGTGAATTCAGAGTTCACTGGGAGCTAGGGGGAAAGTAGATGCTTTTGTCATCACCTTTCCTCTCCATCAAGCAAAGTCAGACAGTCACATTATGCAGCACTATTGTGGCTGTTTAGAGCTGGACTGTCTCTCATCTGATGAAGCAGCTATTTGTTCAGATGTAACTGGAGTGGTAACATAACCACCTCTTAAAACCACCAGGTGGTGCATAGGCTTTAACATAATGTGCAGACAATAATTTCTCCTATCTGGGGTCTTTATTCTACTGTCAGTGTTCCTCAAACAAAAGAAAGTGTACATTTGACATTTAGTGCACTGAGGTTAATCAATTCTAGGGATTTTTAACTCAATGGAAAGGAAAAAAACCCTCCCAATACTAAGTATATATGTAGTATTCATATGATTTCAGTAAAATACATCATGAATAATCTACTTCTGCCTCTATATCCGATGTTTTATTGATTATACTTTCAACCTTGGCTACAAACTATATTTCAAAGCATGAATATCTTAGCACTACTTTACTACAAATCCTGTAACAGTATCACTGTCTATAAAAGTAGACTATGATAATTCCTACCAGAGTAACAGTAGAATTGCAGTTCTTTGAAACCAAACAACCTTTTTTTTTTAATATAATGCTGAATTGTGAATGTCAAATGTAAACATTATGTGTTAATAAGATATTGAATTGCCTTGCATAACTGACTTTGATTCAGAGATCATGCAAAGTAACCATCTAGCTTGTATCTAACAATGATGATAACGTTTTTGCTAGATGGTTTTTAGACATATTTCTTTTCCCCATCAAGCTCTTGGAATGTCAGTATCTGTGAGATATTACTTGGTTTTCATTAAAATCAAATAAACCCTATTTTTTTCAAAAATATTAGGATTTTTGTGTGTGTGTGAAAACAAAACATTTCCTGATTATTTATATAAAGAGCAATAGTTTTCAGGGGCTGACAGATTAATGAGGAAGTACTTGGTAAACTAAGATGAGAAGAATTCAATCCAGTGAGTCTATCTGTAAAAAAACACCAAACAAAACAAAACCAAACCCACCAAAAAACAAACACCAAACCTTGACGTGTATGAAGTACACGTACGGTGCTAATAGTCTGCAAGTGAAAAATGTGATATGTCTACAAAGATTCATGCTTTTTAAAATTAAAATGCTGAATTACTTTTTCTCCCAGACAAAATTTCTAGTAAGTTTTGCACTTGTTAATTTATTGTTTCTGAGGCTCCTGTGTTTTCTATGTTAGTCATCATTATCACTATTATTATTACTGGATTGCTTAAGTGTCCTCGTTATGGATCAGCACCACTGTGTTAATTAGATGTTGAACAAATACAGAAAACTGGTATACCATCATTTAACATGTTCTCCCTCTGAATCGCTGAATGTGGCCTTTGTTTTGGTTGCAAGTCACTGCAGGCAAGGCTGAGCTATGACCCGTACCTTAATTTTCAGCATAACTATTTCTAGCTGTCAGGCTTTATCCAACAATAGCAGTGGGTAGGACTGGGCCTTGCATGTCTACTGGCAGGTCTACTCATTAATTAAAAAGACAAAAGGAAAAAATGGTCTTATCTGAAACGCGCAAGTTTCATAGAATCATAGAATACCAGGTTGGAGGGAACCACAAGGATGATCTGGTCCAATCTTTCTTGGCAAAGCACAGTCTAGACAAGATGGCCCAGCACCCTGTCCAGCTGAATTTTGAATATGTCCAATGTTGGGGAGTCCACCACTTCCCTGGGGATATTATTCCAATGGCTGATTGTTCTCATTGTGAACAATTTTATAGATTAGACTCTTGATTTATACAAAGGAGATAGTTTATAAACAGTAATTTCCAAGAGATCAGCAAGTCAGGAGGGCTGTTTTAATTTCTTACTGTAGCTCCGGTTTTACTGCCAGCAACTTTTTAAATTAAAATGTATGTGCACTTAACTGTCACACTCTACAGCACTAATTTTGATTAAAATGTCATATAATTAATGAATGCATTAATTATGTTCCTAATAACTATAAAAACCGTGGAATATTTTATTGAGTAACTTACTGGTTATCCATATAGCATTTGGGAAAGTTTATTCCTTCAGAAAGAAAATAGCTATGGATTTAAATAGATAAAAAATATTTAAGAGCTCATCAGTAATAGCTTGTAAGATTCTTTGCAGGGTTTTTGGTGATATACTATAGAAAAGAGCACAAATGTATAAACTACCCAATATGAACAAGTACCTATATAGTTTCTCTGTTCTTTCCACAATTTTGTGGTTTCTGTTTCCCAGTCACCTACAGCCTTATTGGACCTGTATATACAATTTACTGTTTATTCAATGTATTCAACAATAGAGCTGATGGAAGACAAAATTAGTATTGAATTTGAAGGTGCCTCAACTACAACACAGTTTTTCTCAACAAGACTACCCTCAGCTGTCAGATAATTCCACCATCATGAAAAGCACTATCCGAAGTTATAGATCCCTATAACATAACCATTCCAGGTGGGTCCTGATTCTGCTGTGACACCTCTAGCTTTCTTCAAAACGGTAAGTTCTGTTATATTTCCTTGTACAGAGGGACAACCAGAAGATTTAAAAGTGTTGCAAATGGGAATTATGCTGCTTCACAGTTTTATTTTGTTGTCTCTATTTACAATTTCAGAACATGGCTTACCATATCATATCACACCTACTTTGCCATACTAGTTTCAGGGTGTAAACAGAAGATACTGGCCACCAAATAGTTGACCTAGCAGCATCACTTAAATAATTTCTATTAAATACACTATTGAAATCAGTCTTTTAAAATGGTCCTTTAAAACATTTGTCTGGTTGATATTTATATTCCTATCACTAATTTTCATTACATAGGTGTGGTGAGTTGACTTTGGCCAGCTGCCAGGTGCCCACCCAGCTGATCTCTTACTCCCCCTACTTAACAGAACAGGGGAAAAAGTAAGATGGAAGAGTTCATGCATCGACATAAAGACAAGCAGATCACTGACCAATTATCATCATTTGCAAAACAGTCCCAACCTGGGGAAAATGAATTTAATGTATTGCCCATTAGAAGAGTTGGATGGTGAGAAACAAAGGCAAAAGCTAAAGTACCTTCCACCACTGCAACTTCTCCCTAGGCTGAACTTCACCTGGACACCTGCACCTGGTACAACTGGATAATTGTATCCTAAATATATGCATAACTTATACATACACTATATATACACATAGGTATTTCACATGCAGATATATATGAGTAAGCAAAATGGTTTGCTGAAGCTTCATTCAACAAATCTGTTGAATGTTTTCTTTTGGCTGTATCTGGTGAAGAGAGCAGCTTTGGCTTGAAAAACATGAGGAGGGGGCCACAGTACTTGGCTGGCTGTACAGATACCAGCTGTCTCAGAAAGACATTTCCAATAAGCAGATCTCCAGAAATTAACATGCTTATGCCATAATAATCCTTGAAACAATGAAAAAACTTCTAGCAAAAAAATGATCATGAATACGATTCTGCAGAGAATATGGCAAAGTGTCCCAAGCCCTACAAATCCAACAGCACCTCAGATTCACCTGTATTCTCTCAATTCTCTCAGAAAATCACCATTAGGAATAAAAACATTAGTCTCTAATATATACACTGAGAGCACACAGAATGTATGTCATGAATCTGGCATTTATGGTTATTGTGTTAATTCTTGTCTTAATATTACAGAGAATGTAATTTTAAAAAACCTTAAAAAAAATATATATAAGCTTTCAATAGATATCTAGGCATGGCTTTGTTAAAAACAGATTTTTCTTCGATTCTTAAGACAAAACATCTTTTCTGCTTTTTTTTTTTATCATGTTATCTGTAGGTGAAGATACTGATTTGCTCCTCCTTCCATTTTAAAAGGAATAAGCACATTGTTCAAACCACAGCACAGAATAAAATTTTATTATTATGGAGTGTTTTGTTCCATTTCTGCCCAGCTGTTTACCCTTGACCAGATCACTTCAACTTTCTGCTGCTTCTCGTGCCTGGTGCCTCTGTTTTTACAGGATCAGTTCAGAAGGAACAGTTTGACTAACAGAGTGTATGTTTGCTTTAGTAGGACTTGAACAATGATGATGATGATTGTTTATCTGTACAAAGATGCTTTACTGAACTGAGAGCCTATAGCATAAACTCCCTTGGACAGAAGTTTTTTTACCTTACATAACATAAATATGTGATGTAGCAATGACAATTATTTAGGTTGGGTTTTTTTTTGTCTCATGAAATGCAGGAAGTTTTTTCCTACTTACTACAATGAAACAGTTACATAAGAATATTACTTGAAAAAGAGTATTAATGTAATGACTTTTGCCAACAATTTTTTGTTAAACTATTTTGAACAGTTTTTGAAGAATTAATTGAAAAAAATGTTTCGAAATCTAAATTTTGTTTCCAAAACTAAAGGTTTATTGTAACAATCTCTAAAATGTATTTTAGAGCATGTATAACATTTAATTATATACATCTATAAAATATAAATGCATGCATAATGTCTATTTAATTACTTTTACTTTCTGTCTTGTGATTTTTAATTTAATCTCATGCCTTTCTAAGCCAGTCCTGAAAGCGTGATTTTAGCAGTAGCATATTGAGCTATGTAGGTATTCCATTCTTGTTTATACAAACGGAAATGACAATATCCAAAATTACTTTTTTTCCTCAAAGACTCATACCCAAAAGTTTTGGTGCATGTTAGGAAAGGCATTTGTCATGGACATCAACATCCATAATTTAAAATTAAACACAGATAACTAATATATTATTGCATACGCTTCTATATATCAGCATTGCGAATCCTTGAACGTAGCTTGAGAACATCTTGGAGTTCCTGAAGATAAGAATCAGATGCAAAAGAAAAAATGCAGAGGTATGAATAAGGCCAGAATTACCATCCAGTTCCTGGAAAAAACCACAGTTTCAGCAGGTGATAAGTTCTACAATGAAGATAATCAAGATACTGTTTTTGAAAAACTGTTGTGACTCATCTCAACTCTGTATTTTTTTCCCCAAATGGGACTGAGACAGGTATTTCTGAAGATAATTAGGAAAAACTTTATTGTTTATGTTACTTTGCTTTTAAGGTCAAAATACAATTCTTGTACTAAAAATCTAAGTTTATCTTCAGTGTTTCCTGTTTCTCTCTACCAGAGACAAGCTTAAGGAAATTCCATTACTGAGTATCTGATGTATCCAGGTAGTAGTCAGAAGCATTTTACAGTATCTAGGCCTGCACAAATGAGATCATCAACTTCGCTGTTGTAATTATTACCTGTATTATTAACTGTACCTTTAGCAGTAGAATTAAATTCTTATCTGTTCCAGGTACTGCATCTGAGAAAGTGGAAGGTCCCCAATGGAAAAATAGTTCTGTCACTAGAGGCTAAATTGTTCCCTGTAATTTAGTTCCTTTTGCTGACTTATCTCAATACTGTAAAATCATTTTTTTAGTTGTGAGACTACATCGCTTGGTAAAGACACCAAGAAACTCCATACAAGTTATCTTTCCCATCCTACACCAGGCAAACTTTCACCAGGCAGCTCCAGGAGAATGACCCCCCCCAGCCTTGGTACCATATGGCAGAAGTGATTCAGTAAAATTTGAGATGGGTTTGCTTGCATTAGCCTATTTTTTTCAGAATCACAAAGTGCTTAATCCACACAGAAGTATCTTTATAAAATGGCTGTTTGTTGCAAATCTCTGTCTGCTGTCACTACATATAGTATTATATAGTATTTTATTTCATATAGGTCTTACGATCGATGGTAAAGAACAAAGTTTCCTATGACAGAAACAAACCTTATTTCCTGTGTCATTTGAAACTGCTCAAAAAACAAAGGAAAGAGAAGTTTGTTGATGAAATTTAATTAAAGTTTTTGGCTCTACCACGTTTTACTACAAATCTGTGTTGGCATGAAAGAAACAGAAACCTTTAGTAAGGTTAAAGGGCTATGAGAGCCTATCGGTCAGGAATAACAAAGGTTTTTCTCAGTCTTATGTCAGTGCACTGAAACCTGCAAATCTTGCATGTTTCACGCTACTGAGTTACTAAAAAAAATGAGCTATATTAATTGGGACTCGGTGCTTTTCTTCCTCGTCATTCTTATCTCAATTTATTCTTCCTTGGGTATAATCAGATGCATATATACTTCAGTTACTGAGTAAAGTCAAAGAATTCTCATACGTAGATGCCATAAAGAGTTCTGACTGAATTTTCAGGTATAAATTTCTTACTCATCCCTGCATGGAAGCCCATGTATTTTGAATTTGAATTATGAATCATTCCTCAAAGTGACTCATGTCTGACATAGGCAAGCTGAGTTAGGCTAAGAAGAACCAAAGACTGGAGCAGAACAACTGCAAAGGGTCATGCTTCAATCAGTAGGAATACACAACACTCTTACTAATAATACCTACTTTAATGCCTCTGGTAGAGGTAGCTCTGTCACAAGATTGTTTAAAGGACGTTAGAGATCACAGTTGCTTCCTTTTGCCAATTACACCACACTTAGAAATAAAATGCTTTGCTGAATAATTGTCTATATACGTGGCTTGACATAAAGAGAAACTTTTAGCTCTTACGGTTGTAATTCTATTAATCTTCAAAAGCACACAGTTACAACTGAGCTGTGCCCAAAAAAAAGACTAAACAATAGTTACACAAACACTGAAATTCTCACCTATCACAATATATAAATTTCTGCATGATTTGAATCTTTCGACCATTTTTATTTAGTCTCTCATAAACTTCTTCCCTCCAGAGCCTTCACGTGAGAAAAAGACAAATCTTGTATAGGGTTGGAAGAGATCATCTTGTCTCCTTTGTGGAACCTCATTTCCTGAAAGTACCAAAAGACAGTTTGGCATCCCATCCTTCATGATAGGATCAGACATTCCTTATAAGAGCAGCAGACCTTCTTCCTGAAGGTCTTCCTTTTACCTGCCATTCACATGTTTTATTTCTTTTCTATTATCTGATCTGAGAGAACAGCTGGAATCTGATATCCAGAGCAAAAGAAATGTTAGGCTGGAAGAAGAAAACAATTCAGAACATGCTGAAGGAATGACTCCTATTCTGTAGAAACCTGAACTCTGTATTTGAGAATGTGAACCCTTCTTCCTTTTATTCTGCCTTTCCCCAATCTCTGAGAGACAGCATTATCATAAGATATAATATACCTAACAATAACCAAGTAGCTAAGGGTTAGTGGAAAATTCAAATACTGCTTAACAGCTTCAAATTTTGTTATTCAGCACTATTTACAATATACTCCCCCAGAAGCTCAAAACCAGATTTTGCTTTTCTAGAGGTTTCATCTTCACGTTATTTCACCATTATTGATTTTTCTTCTGGTGCTTCTTATAAAGACACTCAACAAGACTTTGGTTCATTTATATTCTGGTTATTCCTTCAAAGTCAGTAATTATAGTCTTTGCTTTTGTTTTCAATTTATATGTTATACTAACAGATCAAAATTATCTTGTGGTGTATAGATAAACTTTTAACAGTGAGTTTCATTAAATGAATCTGCATGTAGTCATTTAGTCAAGAATCCTACTAATGATCCATCTTACTTTCCCAAAGTTGTGTGTTAGTACTTCAGTAATAAGATGAGTCAAAAAAATTACAAAAAGTTCAGTCAGAAAAGTAATCAAACTGGTTTTCCATATGCATAAATCTGTTGAGTAAAACAAAGCCATTTTACATTGGTGCTTTTCATGACAGTATTGCACAACACAGGCAGGCTCTAGGGAGCTGCTTCTATTTCAGTGAGCAATTTCATTTTCAGCATAATTTGTCATATAATTATGTTTTTAAATTTAGTCAATCCATTCATTTTTTCACGTAATTAATTTTGATTTATTTTCAAGCTCTAATCTTGCAATTCTTTCATTTTTCTATTCTTTGCTTGTAACTTGCTGAAGATTACATTAGATTTTCAGCTCCTTTGGAAATTGCGTAAGTCCTACACACTGAACGTTAAAAGTGTGTGTGAGTTTGTTTAGGGGTGGTTGTTATTGTTGGGTTGTTTGGTTTTGGTTCTTATTTCAATGAAGCAACAAGCTACAATTTTCATTTAAGACTGTGATAAGAACAATGTTGCAAAGGAATTCCAGACTGTTATTTGCCATGTACAAAGCCTAATCTCTTTCATGACTATGGCTTGTATGTACATTTTATGAAACAACAAGCAAAAATATAAACTGCCTATTACGTAACTAACGCTAGGGGTTTAGGTTTGCATGCAAATGCACAAGGCAGAACAGCCTTACAAGAAATTTAATTATATTCAGGTGCTACAAAAGCATATGTTACTTATAGTTCAGCTGGACATACATGAACTGCTCTTGCTTTTCTTCGCTTTAGACTGCTCCTGACAACAGAATCCTTACCCTAACAAGACTAGAGTGGGATAACTCTTTGGTTGATTTGTTCTTACATACAGGATTGATTGAAGCTTAGGCCAGATTTCTGTAGCAAAACCAGTATAAACCATAAATAGAGTCATTCATATTTCAGCTTTTCCTCTTTCTTCAATTTGTAGATGGAGCAATGGCTCCATCTTTTATTGTTTTAATAAAAAATCAATTTATTACAGTAATAAATGAAGAAACAGCTTGTGGTTCTTATTCATGTCAATTACTTTTAGTCTTACACTGTAGGAGAGCTCACCAAATTCTTAATGTGTGCCACAACTGGACTGTATAGAAGACCTCTGTTGTGTATTAAATTGAAGTAGTAATGGTATGATGAGGAAGCACCTGGATGCACAGTAATGGTTTTCTACTATTTTTGGGGCTGTATAAGTGTTTTTACAGAATCATAGAATTTCTTTTCTTCAGACAGATTTTCACATATTTAAATTTTCATCCATTGCCTCTTGTTCTGTCACTGGGTACCACTGACAAGGGCCTGTCTCCCTCTCCTTCATTCCCTTCTATCATGTTTTTCTACAAACTCATAACATACATCTGAGCCTTCTCTGCTCCATGCTGAACAGTCCCTCCTTGTATGTCAGATGCTGTAGTTGCTTATACATCTTTGTGGTACTTCAATGGACTTGTTCCAGTTAAGTCCATATTTTTCTTGTACTGGGCAGCTGAGAACCAGACCCAGCACCCCTAGAGTGGTCCAACCAGTGCTGAGCAGAAGGAGAAAGATCATCTGCCTTTACCTGCTGGCAATGTTGTTCCTTATGCAGTGTGAGCAGCTGTTGTCCACCTTTGCTATAAGGGCATACTGGCTGGCTCATGGTCAGCTTGAGATCCACCATGATCCCCAGGTTCTTCTTTGCAGAGCTGCTTTTAAGCTGGTCAGCCCTAATGTGTACTGGTGCCCAGGGTAACTGCTCCCCAGATGCAGAACTTGGAACTTCCCTTTGTGGAATTTCTCTTCCCATTTCTCCAGACCACCAAAGTCCTTCTGAATAGCAGCACACCCATATGGTACATCAGCCACCTCTCATAGTTTTGCGTTGTCTACAACTGAGGTACTTCACTAGTGACTTGCCTCTAACTGGACTTTGTGCCACTTATCACCATCCTCTGGGTCTGACCATTCAGTCAGTTTTCAATCTACCTCACTGTCCACTTATCTAATGTGTACTTTTGTAGTTTTTCTAAGGCTGATATGGGAGATAGCATCAAAGACTTTAATAAAGTCAAGGTAAAAAACATCTACTGCTCTCCCTTTGTCCACCAAGCTAGTCATCTCATTGTAGAAGGCTATTAGAGTGGTTAATCATGATTTCTCATTCTTAAATCAATGCTGACTACTCCTGAGCACCTGCTTCTCCTCCATATTTAGAAAGAGTTTCCTGGATTAGTTGCTTCATTGCCCTCCCAGAGACTAAAGTGAGGCTGACCACTCTGTAGGTCACAGATCTTTCTTCTTGGCCTTCTTGATGATAAGAGAGACACTAGCACTCTTCATCTTCAGGAACCTCTCGTGATCACTATGACCTTTCAAAAATAACTGAGTGGCCTTACAAAGACGTCACTCAGCAATCTCAGCACTCATGGGTGCAACTCATCAAGCCCCATGGACTTACGTATACCCAGTTTGTTAAAGTGCTCCATAGCCTTGTCCTCTGCCATGGAGGTCAAGTCCTCCTTGCCCCAGACTTGGTCTCTGGTTTCAGGGGTCTTGGGGTTCCAGAAGGCTGATCTTACCAGCCAAGGTTGAGGGAAAAAGGCATTAAGTGTCTGCCTTACACACGTCCTTTGTCAGCAGCTTCCCAGATGCATTCGTATCAGGTCCACTCTCTAGTGTTCCTTCTGCTGTTTATATACTTGTGAAATCTGTTCTTGTTTCCCTTTACATTCCCTGCCAAAGTCAGCTCCAGCTGAATGTTGCTTTCCTCATATTATTAGCTATATATGGCATCTAGTATGGAATCTAATATGGAATCATTTGGATTCCCTGTTACTAATAATAGGCAAAAATGGGCCAAGAAGTTGCAAACAGTGTTCATTATATGCTTAGTATTTCTTGGTTATACGGAGAAAATGAAAATTCCCTAGGAGAGAAAGCCCTGCTTTTTCATTATAGACATGTAAGAAGAAGTACATAGGATGTGCCTTCGTATTGGTTTCCAGAGGAGGTGTTGGTGACATTATTTTTCACTCAAAAATGTTTGCTCAAGGGATAAACGCAGTTTGAAAGACCACCTCTCGATGTACTTGAATTCTGTAGTGGGACTGGAAATTAATTGCCACAATAGAAGTTGCCTTAGGCTGAAGAACTGCCTATTTCTAGAAAGGACCTTCAGCTGTGTATTAAAACTCCCTGAACATCATGTTAACCTGACTCTGCTGGTGTACGGCACAGGCTACAAAGCTTTCTTCCTTTCATATTCCAAGTTTTGACCATTGTCACACTTTATTTGTGCATAAAATTTCATTTCAGGTTTTTGAGAGGAGAAGGTTAGTTTTGGTGGTTTTTGCTAATTTGCCCCAGGCTTTTCAAGAAACTACAGGTATACCACTCTGTCGTAGTATGATGTCCTCTTCAACAAAGTTCAAAGAACTCAATGCTGAATAAAATTTGGAGTGTACTGTGGAGATTCAAATGAAATAAATATATAAAAAGTCACCAGAAAGAGGAATACAGGTCTGAATAGAATATTTTGAATATGAACAATATTTGCCTAAAGACATCACGATTGTAACTACTCTGATAAAGATAGTAAATGGATTTTGCCTTCTATTATAATAGTTTTGAACTTCTGCATTCTCATTTAGCTTATCTCCTTATACTAACAGTAGGCCAGAGGAATGGAAATTAGATTTTTGCATCAGAGGTATTTTGTTGTTTGTTTGGAAGGGGTTTTTTAATTTTTTGTTTGTTTAGATTTGTAGTGCTACCTGAGATGATTGTTTATAGAACTGCACCTAATTCTGTTTCCTGTCAATAAAAATATTCAAAGGCAAGGTGGAAAACAATTAATAAATGTGAAATTCCAGAAACAAAGAACAAAATTATTTATAACAAAAAGAACCCAAGAGAGTAGTTTCAATGACAGAAGCAAGGCAACTTTTACATTTACTAGAAATACAGTAAGACTATTTGTTCATATATGGTGAAATCATTAGAAATATAAGAGAGAAATGATTTATTTAGTGGTCAATTATGGACAGGAAGTGGATTCAAGTCCAATTCACAGTCTTATATAAAATTCCAGTGTATGTTCAAATAACAATTGATAAACACAAATTTATTTGCTGAGCTGATGTCTCAATATGGGCTCTGACTTTACAACCATTTATGAAGCAAATCACAATAACACCATAAGTTTTACGGTTTTTAAAGGAAGACAGTGGCTTAGGAAGCAAACAGCTTCAATAATTGCAAAATAAGCAGATAAATATCTAAATACATACACTGAATCACAGAGTTCAACTGTTTTAAAGTGTGTTTTCTCTAATGTTACAATTAAAAAGACTTGAAAAATGCTGTCATCAGCACGTAAGGATCAGTTAGTCTACCATTTAAGCTTTTCCACTCTATGGTCTTTTCCTAAAAAAATTAAAAAAAAAAAAAAAAGGAAACAAAACCAAAAAACCCGCCATGTTTGCTACATTAAAAGAGAGCCCTAACAGAGAAAGCTTTAAAAACCTACTTGGTTTTGAAGTCATATAAGGAATATCCATCCTCATCCCTATTCCCACCACAGACTCAAGGCTGTGGTGTTCAAGAACCTATAAATAAAGGAAAGAGAGACGGAAAGTATCTTTTTACTTCCCCTATACTTGCTTGAGGTTTTTACTCAAGATAACAACTTCATGGTATCAAGTCATGGAGAAAAACAAATTAACCTTACCAATAATTAAGAGTCCTGTCTGCGTCACAGATTGCAACAGAATGATGATTACACCCAGTAAACTCCATTTACAGCATTTACTGAGGTGTGATTTCATGTTGGGGATTAGCTGAGTATTTCCAAAGTCAAAACCAACTCTTCGGTAAGTGTTGGGTGTCTCTTCCTTCCTCTGTGAGCTCCACACACATCCCAATAAATCTAATTCTTTCATTGCTTATTCTATCTTTTTCTTCACTTCCCTTGCTTCTGTACTACCTTATTTTTTCTTCTTTGTTTAACATATCTTATGCTTACTTCTTCCTCTGAGGCGATAATAAAAGCCAGCTACAATAGACAACATAAACAGCTGTCATGCAAATACACATGCCCTTATTACAAGACAGAATGTGGGCTCCAAGAACAGCTTAAAAATGGTATTTGACTGATTATAGCATACTAACCAATGACTAAGCAGCTGAGAATCACTACAGTGAGCAAAAGCATCTTGGAATTGAAAAAAAAAAAAAAGTAAAAATACAGGATGTGTTGGGGTGTTGTGGGCAGGCACTGAACTAAACCCCATGTGAAGTGACTGACAAAGTTAATAAAGGTGCTTCTTACAGCCGCATACTCAAGTTTTTATTTCCCTTCACAGACATCAGTGCTATGAGCCTTAACTGCATAGATGCATTGCAACAATGTGAATAATGTAACCATCTCCCTTTTAGAATAAAGAATTAACAGCAAGATTAACAACAAAAAAAAAAAAAAAAAAAAAAAAAAAAAAGAAAAAAAAGAAAAAGAACAAGGAACAAGACACCATTTGGAATGAATTCTCATGTTAAGCAGTCTTATCCTCAAATTCAAACATAAGCCCATAAATACCCAAATTCAGGAAGTACATACATTTTTAACAGTTATGTTTCCTGAGTGCCTCTGCACTCATATAGAATTGCCACAAATGCTCTGGTCCACTTAGTGTCTAGCTTTGTATGAAGACTCCTTGAGATGAGATGTATACCCATTTAGATAATGAACTCCACACAAGTATATCAATGGTGACAACTTCCATTCAGACTCACTGTCACAAAAAAATAACATAGTGCTGCCCCTTCCATATATCATGCTAATGGATAAAGACAGATTTAATATTTTTTGCCTGAGAGGTTTCAGTCCAGCAGAATGTCTCACACTCAGGCTATAAGATATAGTAGAAGAAGAGCTGTTGAGTATTGGCGAATTTTATATTCTAAAAAATAACATTTTATTTATCCATTAACAGAGGAATATAAAACAAGTGAGACTTAGCAAAGCATTTACAGTCATGGAGATCTGTCTTCTAAACCCTACTCTAAGGACTATATGGTAAACAATGCAAAATATTTGGTAAAATAACTGGACTTGAGCGTGGAGTGGGATTCATACCTACTCTGTATTCCATTAAGCTTCGAAAAGAATTAACAAAAAAATCTCAGAAAATTAAAAAAAAAAATCTGTTTGGCTGTGCAATTGTAAATAACAAGCAGTACCAGTTGTCTACTTTTTAAGTATCTTTTCTGAAAATACTTTCATGCAAAGACTGTACTAAATAAAAATTCAATTTAAAATTCTACTACCAATTACTTGCATATAATTTTACTTCTTGACTTTCGCAACTCAATGAAGTCTCTTTATGCCTAGGCTGGCTCAATGAGCTGCAGAATTATTTTCTTTGATACTAGATTTTGGCAACGAAAGAGCTATTCTCATAAAAGGTAGCGATATACACGCAGTATACCTTCCCCTTTAACAGCCACTCCACATCTTCCACATAAGGTTTTGCTTACTCCCCGAGCTTTTCCTCCTCTCCAGCATATGTGTGCTTATAATTTGATAAGTCTTTAATCAGTTAACACTGGGACTTCTTTTCATTTCAGTCCAGGAACACATAACCAGGTCATGCTCCATACTGAACTTCAAAACAAAATGAAGTGATAGTGAGCAATATTTGCTCCAGTATCAACATGTAGGGCTTATACAGTCTCCTTCCCTCCAAAACTGCCTTTTGCACACCCCACCTTTATGCCCACATTAAAATAAATGAAAAAGTATTGCTTTCTCCCCAAAAGGCTTTTACTACAATGACTTCTTAGTGATCTGATTGTCAAATTATGGCTTGAGAATCACAGTTTTAAAAGTCTGTTCATCCCTTCTTTCTGCTTACAAGACACTGCTCCCCACAGCGTTGTGGGGGAGGACCCCAAAAGTCTTTAAGAAAGCCTTGTAATTCTTTTGTCACATAACTATGGGAAAAAAAGTAAACTACTGCTGAACAACACAAAGCAGTATAACTGCTAGTTAAATTTTTATTTAGTATAGAACATCTAAAGAAATGTAGTCAACCTTAAGAAGAAAAAAAGAGCACAAAACAAAGCAGAATATATTTATCCAAAGCTGCACTAAAATAAATATAATTTCATATTTTTTGTTTGTTATTATCCTTTGTGTACACCCTGGGTGTCTGTTTTATAACTCTAACCCACATACGGAAAGCAGCATAAGAAAAACAGAAAATGCTTGTTGTACAAAGGCAACAGTACATTTTAATGAAAAGATTCTGTGAGTATTATGGGCAGATCATGGTTTTGAGACATATACCAACCCAGTTCTTTCTCATGGTGACTAGAAGGTCACACATGGAAGCATTACCAGACCTTTCTCAAAATTTCCATCCAGGGTCAGCGAGCACTAAGTCAAGCAAGATTTCACCTCTTACTTCTTAATTTTTCTCTGCTGAGCAGCTTAGTGGCTTTTTAAGCTACTGAAGAAAATATAGAGGATATTTTCAGAGTCATGTAATGGAAGAGAATAAAGAAAAAGGTTTCTCTTAAAACTCATTATAGGATGAGGGTTTCAGAGCAAAACTGATCACCCAGAAAATGATATGGGGGTCTCGTTTGGATATAACAGAAAATACTACTTGTAATCTAAAGAATGTGGTCAGAAAACAAACAAACAAAAACTAAACAGAAATTACTGACAGAATCTAAGTCAGTTTTGCTAAACAGTTTCATTTTTCTGAGCCACCTTTATTTTCTGAGTTTAGACACCTGAGTGCACTTGCAGCCTAGGTAGAATGGAACATATCCTACAGACTAACACTTGGCTGGATGGCTGGTGCTGCTTTTATGGTTTCAACTTATGGAATCATAGGATCTTCCTCAAGGAGCAAGGACTGCCAGAGGGAGACAGAAGCCACATAATGGAAAGAAGCAAGAGTATCTTTGCCAGCAAGCTTATTTATCATGATGAATTTTTTTTATCTAGCTTCATCAGGGGATGAAGACTAAAGCCTGCAGGTAAATCGATGTATGGAGATAAGGACTATGAAGGTGGCTATGAAGGTGGCTCTCACACTACCCATGAAAATACAAGTTAATCTGAAGTGTCTGTTGGAAGTGCCCATCTGAAGCACTTGTACGCTAATTTGCACAACCTATGAAATAAATGGAAGAAACTGGAAGTAGTTGCAGAGCTATATCTTCACCGAAGTTACAGCTCATACTGTGGAACAGCCCACACAATTGTAAAGATGTGATGGATGGAGAAAGGCTCTTTAGGAAAGTCAGGCAGAAAGGAAGAGGAGAGAGGTGAACTCTGCTTGGAGGTGGGGGTGGAGGTAGGCAGCTGGAAAAAAGGTACAAGACCCTGCTATAGGGGAGGTGGGAGGTCCAGAGAGCCCTAGTATGCCAGGATCAGAAGAAAAGGCCAATAGAGGAGACACTGTGGTGGGTACATGCTTCAGGCAGATTGATTAAGAGTAGCAGGTGGACAAAACCTTCCTTAGACAACTGAAAGTAACCTCACAATTGTAGATCGTGGAGGATTTTGATCACTGACATCTGCTAGATCTGCATTGACACCACAAATGAATCAGTAACAAAAATACTTTTTTGCTATAAGTAGAGTTGAACATCCTACAAAAAACTTTGTAAAATTGAAAAAAATTATGAAAAAGTATATTGAAGTACATAATTTATCTTAAACTTGACCGTGATACATTGAAGCACATCACGATTGATCTGTACATGTATGGGAGACAGCAGGAACGCATGTTAGAGAGAAAAATGCATAATACTGTACAAGGTGTCCTTCTATAAAGCTTACAATAAAGCATTGCCATTGCAGGCTAACTTATGGCCTCACTTTCATGTGTGCAATACCTCATTTTCATCCACAGATGTCTACTGCTCTTACTCATATCAACAACTGATTGTGTAACTACGCACAACTTTTTCTAAAGCTTGCATGTGTGTTCCCAAAACATTTTATGCTTCTTTTATTGTATTGCTCATTTAACATGCATTTTTTTCATTTAGATTTTTGCATAGAACTTCCTCATCAGAGTATCAGTGCTTTCACATAAGTCAATATTTACCTTTTCTAGCCCACCCCTTGTCTCATTCACAGAACTCTTTCATACCTCATAGCAAATGACTGTGGGAGAAAGGTGCTTTATATTTTGTTACTTGTTTGTTGTGCCTCATTAGTGAATTCCTTCTTTCCAGCTAAGGAAGGGCTAGGATAACTGAATGCTATTGTAGCGCATAGCACTTCTACATTCTACTTCCCAATTTCATCATCTTTCATTTATTTCATAATCAGTCATTACATTATTGTATGAGTGTCCCCAAAAGAACACAGCACTGTGGAAGTACAAATGCCCCAATACAGACTCCAAAGAGATGAATATTCTACTGTGATAATTTTGATTTACACAGGATTTCCCCTCCCAGTCTGATCTCCAATCCTGAAATTGTATATGACTTCTGAACCTAAACGACATTTTATTCCTCTCTCAAATTCAAGACATGAATTCTAAGTTGATATTTTGTATAAGGTATTTCTACCTAAGGCATTATATTACAGAGTTTCAATATTACTTTTCTGTCTTTTTCTAAGTAAGGAATAAAATGCTTTTGGGTCAGTCTGTTTGAGCTTCACATTTGAAATGAAAGCTAGACCTAAGGGAAAGTATCAGAGAATTCTTCTCACTAGTAACACTCTAAAACCTCACTGAGAGATTATTCTTCACTTCTTCTAAAGATGTGTAGCAGTAGTAAGCACACACTTTGCTCAGCATTATACAGATATTTCAGTTTTCAAAAAGAAACGACACACCTTCGGTAATGAAAAAAAAAACAGCAAACAACATAAGAAAACATTTACTACAAAAGTGCGCAGTTCAATGTGGAAGAGTTTCTGCAAACCACCGTATGTCAGGTGAAGCTAAGTGAGCTTCAGCTAATAATATTTCATTGTACTCCATTTGTCTAGCTCATTGAGTCAACAAGCCCATCTGATCTTGATACGGTTAAATCATGGGATGCAAAATCAACTGCAGATTACAAAGTTCCCAGTAGGTGAGTTTATAACCAGAATCAGTCCAAACCAGCACCCTTACTGGCTTGCTAATCTTTTCAATTTTCTGTAACATACTTGTTACCACAGTATCAATTACCTTAGTTGCAGAGTTCACAAATTGCATAATATCATAACATAGTATTTTATATCATAATATATGGTGCAGTTAAATTTACAGAGCACTACAATATTTATTAATAGAAAAAAAAATCAATGTAAAATGCTACTTAAAATCAAATGAGCTATAAAAACATCTAACTGTGATTTGTAGCACAAGTTCAACATCCAACAATACATGCCAGACAAGAGAATACAAGAGACTTCTGTACAAAACAGAAATTCCCTAGTTTGATCTAATAAGGACGTCCTTCATGGCAATTAGATCAGGCAATTAGAATAGAAAGGGTCTGTGAAGCTCTCCATACTGGCAGCATTCACATAATGTCAATGGTGAGGGAAAAACTTCAGATAGTGAGATCTCATGAGTCACAGCTTTCAGTACAATTATAGACAGTTTGAAGAATAAGCAAACCAATCAAAACACATTTCTCCTCTAGTGTCACCAGACATTAAATACATGAATTCACCCCACAGGCAGTATCCCAACACACGGATGTAGGAAAAGCAGCAGCTCTCCATTAGCATGGAAATATTCAGGTGTTTTCTTAGCACAAACTTGTATTTTCACGGAGAAATCATTCGAGACATCTTGTTTCAGGCACACATCCATTACACTTGGTAAGTCATCCAAAGGAAGAGCAAAACAAACTAAACTGAAATAGCATTTTAGCTTTTTTTCTGTTGTCCCTTTGTCACCAGATCAAATGAGTGAAACATCACTGTAACTCACATAGTCCACAATTAAAAAGAGTTTTTATTTCTTCTAATTGGTTTACAATGGGATCTGTGAGGTATGACTGAAAGCAAGAGACACAACAGGGCTGTGGAGCAAAAGAGCACACTAAAAAGACAGAGTGTAGAGAGAGGGCATATTGTAAAAAAACTCAGTTTCTTTCCCTTGTTTACCTTGCTCTAAAATTATGTGGTTCACAGGATTCAGTCTGCACATAAGATGACATGTCTGCTTCAGGGACCACTCAGACTAAAACTGGGGTTCAACCTGTAGAGTATTTATCTATCTTGACAATATAGAAGAGAGATTATTCCCTTTATAATTCATTTCACCTATAGATTTTAATCTTGCAAGAATTAGAACCTTCAGCCTTATCTCCATATAGGCCAACTAGTAGTCTACCCTGAATCTCATCTCTCTAGCTTGTCTGCATCCCAGCAAAAAAACAGAGTCAAAAAGCCCTGAAAAAGAAGTCTCAGAAACTCCTGCTTCAGACAATGCTGTGTTACCCTGTCTGCATGATGGAAAGTGAAGGGTTATGATTCTGAAACACATGAACAGGACCCACCACATATTCCTGGATCAGTCATGCACTGACTTCTCAGTCTACACAAAACAGTAGACTGACAATTTATGCATTAATTTCTCAGTATAACACAATGTTGTCCAGAGAAAGGACAATTCCTGTCACACTACCACTTCTCCTAAAGCACAAAAAGCACGAAGAGACAGCAACGGTTTTGTGCCAGGCAGCCGTGCTCTCAATGTACCAGGCAGCAAAGCAGAGAAGACAAGAGAGATGCTGCGTCAGGAGGGACGGTTGATGCAGTACATGGAGGGAAGAGGCCACATTCCTTATGCCGACTCTGTTCCTCAGATTGTAAGCAGATATACTTCAGAGTAGGTATTGCCACTTTCACACAAAGGTAACAGAAAAATTTGCTCTTTATGTAAGAAAACAGAGGATGACTTCTCCTTATAACCACAGCTGTTATTTCTATTTCAAATAACCAAACTTTGAAAGATTATAATGGCTTCCTTTTCACTCTTTTAATGAACTGCAAAAAACTGGCATCATATCAGTGTTTTATTGGAAGCATTTAAAGATATACACTGTGAATATTAGAATTTGGGCTGCTGTAATTTAAAGAAGAATGTGTGCTTCATCCAAAGATGTGTAAAAATGTATCCTTATGTTCTAACATGATTTGACATAAATCTTACAGAGAAAAGTAGTGAAACCGACAACTAAGTCAGTCTTGGAACAAATCCTGACACACTCACTGTCTGAAGGTTTTTAGTTTTTGTTTTTGTTTTTTTCCTCTTTGTTTGTTTGGGGTTTTTTGTGTGTTTTTTGTTTGTTGTTCTTGGGGGTTTTTGGTTTTGTTTTTTTTTTTCAAAATATCCTCCAGTTATACTGCAAACAATAGAGGCTTGAAGTCAGGAAAGCTTTAAATCACTTTAGCATAGTCTATGCACATACAATATGAAATACATTCAAATGTTCTCCTTTCTACTCTCAAAAATCACTGTGTTTCTGACAGTTGCCTCTGTTCTTAAATGTCTCTAATAATGAAGACTTCATGCTTCTTCTACAGAGTCTGTTTGTGGTATTTTTGCCAGTTTAGGATTTTTAATTAAATGTAATCCAAGTCTTCCTTGCTATAAAAAGAGCACTTAATACTTGGCCTACTTGTCCTGAATCCAGACAACAGGTTATTCCCCCCTTTTTCAGGAGCTTATTGTATCAAATGAGTATTTCTCATTTATTCTATCTTTTCTACTTTTGACTTTAAAGCCATACTTATTCAAAGGTTCTCCCATGTCACATGGGGTTTTTTTGTTTATTTGGGGTTTTTGTTTGGGTTTTTTTTTTTTGGTTGGTTGTTTTTTGGGGGGTTTTGTTGTTGTTGTTTTTTAACCAAAAAGATACGTTGCCCTTTTAGGAAATTCTTCATGTTTTTCTCGAAGTATAATGACCAAAAAATTACAAAAGTATTGCTGAAGCTGAATAGAGGTGAAAATTGTCTCCCAAACTAAATATAGAATCAGAATAATTCAGGCTAGAAGGACATCAGAACATCTTCTGTCTGGTCTTCAGCCCAGACTAGAATAAGCTGTGAGGTCAGACCGCCGTGCTCTGGGCTTTATCCAGTCTGGTCTTGAGTATTTCCAAGAATGGAGACTAAACAGCCTCCCTGGGAAACCTGTTCCACAGTTTGACTGTCCTCAGAATTAAAAAGTTTTTCCTTATATCTAGTCTAAACTCCATTTGTCTCAGTTTACACCTGTTGCCTTTCACTCTCCCCCATGCATGCTTTTGAAGAGCCCACCTCCATATTCTTGCTAACCCACTTGTTGGTACAGGCAAGCTGCTGTTATATTCTTCCAAAGCAGCCTCTTCTCCAGGCTGAACAAGCCCTGATCCCTCAGCTTGTCCTCACAGGACAAGTGCTCCAGCTCTTGCCCAGCTTTCCCTTCAGCTGGCAGATTTCCCTTCAGCTAGTTGATGCCTTTCTTGTATTGCAGGGGCCAAAACTGGATGCATTAGCTAGATGAGGTCTCACCAGTTCTGAACAGAAGGGGGATAATCCTTTTCCCTCAATCTCCTGTCTGTGCCCCTATGAATACAGCCCAGATACCACCTCCTCTGGCCCCAGATTAGACCCCTGAGGTACTTCATTTGTCACAGGCCTTCAAGTCACATATGACATTAACCAATACCCTCTGGTCCCAACCATCTAACCAGCTTTTTATCCATCTAGTTTCCACCCATCCAGAGCGTAACGTGCAACAATAACAGTGTTGAAAGCCTTATTAAAGTCAAGGTAAATCACACCTGTTGCTTTCTCCATGTGTTCACAAATCTAGTCATTTCATTGCAGAAAGCAATCCAGTTGGTCAAGCGTGAATTGGTAAATTCATGCTGACTGTTCCCAGTCGCTACTTTCTACTTCATGGGCCCAGACATGGGCTTTAGGAGGACACCATAATTCCCCCAGAAGCTAATATGTGGTGTCCATTCTTTAGTTTCCTGTATTGTCTTTTTGGCCTTTTTTGAAAATGCATTCAAAATTTGTCTTTCTCCACTTATCAAAATAGTGTCCCCAAATTCGCACCCTCCATCTTGCTATGATTTTACAGAGTCTTCTTCACTTTGTAATCCTTTATCCTCTCCTCTTTTCCCCTTCCACATGAGTAATTACCTAAGAAGTTGTTCCTCAGTTTGTATTTTGTCTCTGGTAATTTCTGCACAAGGATGTTTCATTTGTCTAAGTTTCACAACACCTTTTGGTAATTACTTCTCCATTTTTCCATGTTATTTTGAATGCTGAGTCTAGCCTCTAAACATTCCTAATTGTAATGTTTTGTAGATAGCAAATTTGTCTACAAAATTGATAAGCAATACATATTTCTATTTCATCACCAAGTGAATGACAATATTGAATAAAGCCAGGTCCAAGACCACAACAAAATCCTTATGACACACACTTTTACTCTGAACGTAAGCCATTTTGTCATTATGCAGAACAGTTCTGCAACCAGCTTTGTGCATTCTCTTTTTTGATCCATCTATTTCAAATGTAGACTAAAATGCCATGTGAAACAGTACCAAAACTCTTACTTCATCAGGATTTATGACACCTACTGTTTCTCCTCTATCCATGAGACTATATGATTAGAGAGTTTTGACATAATTTATTAATGTTCTGTGCATTTCTATAATGCAATTTATTTTTTAGCTCTCATTCCTAATTTTTAGAATTCAAAACGTCATATGCTAGGTCACTTATCAGCAAACTAGAAACATTATGTGTTAATATTACAACTATGTAACGGATCACATTGATTTCGCCAGTAACTTTTACAATAGAGATCATAACATGTAAGGATGTTTTGAAGTGGTCAGGTGGTTGATGGATACAAGAATGAAACTGCAGATTTTTTTTTGGTTTACATCATTAGTGAATTCAAATTGTCTGGATTCTGACATGTTCAATAGTCCTATGTTGCAACAGCAGCTAACTGCACAGATATGGGTGGCAGCATGACGTCCCCAGGTGGACAGCCAAAAACCAGAGACACAATAACTACTTACAAGTAACTTGTCCATAACACTAACTTCAATTTTGCATTTTTTTTTATTTTAAGGAAAATATAATTGACATAAAAAATAATAATGAGTAATTTCATTATATGCTTAGATATTTTAATCTAAAAAAAATCTGAAGATCTTTAAGACAACTCAACCACACAGGCTGGATTTTCATGTTCAAATGTCTTAATTTTGTGTTTTACTTCAGCTAAACCTCAGATTTACATCAGAAAAATATGCCTCCTCTAGATGTATTGAAAGTAAAAAAATCCCACACTGTTGCCATTGATTTTTAATGAACTATAATAAAAATTTGTTGATTTTAGGAATGAGTCATGCATTGTGTATTAAATGGTAATAGTCTCTACGTGCTTAATTACCATGTGTAATGAAAGATTTTTTTGAATTGTTCGTACTTCATATGAGAGGTAACAGACATAGAGACAAAATAGAGACAAAATAACAGGATATTGAGATATCCATATTGCCCTTGTAAACCCTACAAGGGTTGTATAGAAAATACAGAACTCTCTATGGCACTTCATGGACACATAGGTTCTGAACCTACAAGCTACAAGCACAGAAGAGTAGGAGGATATACTTAAACTGGTTTTGGTTGACTTCCATGATTTAATATCAATTCCATATTCAGACCATATGCAACCAGCATAGCAAAGCAATATTACTGGACACGTTATTCCTTTGACACCTGGCAAACAAGGACACTTCAATAGCAAGGATGAAGAAAATTGCATCAGTACAGCTTCTGATTAATGACAGTCTCTTTGGAGAGGCAAAAACTGTGTGAAATGTACACTGAACTTCTTCTTTATCCTGGATATCATTCATCTAAATATGGAATTAAAACTGAGAAGAACCTGTGCTAATTTTTTACTGCACCAAGCACTGAGTAGAGCAAGTACTTCTTGTTGCAAAGAGAATAGAATTTTTAAAGTGAATTCCACTTATTTTTTTAACACCTCAAGATAGCGAGCTTGATATTTTGGCTCATATTGCTGTATAGATCTCATATTTTGATCCTGTAAATATCACTGTTTTTCACACCTCCCTGTTTCTGAAGGCATGTTTGCTGCAGTGAGTGGAATGCAAGCAGATGTTCACATAATGTAGTACCGTACCAAATAAGGACACTCAGTAAGAAGTTGAAGATGAATTGTTATGACAGCCCAGTGCTACCCCATTGCTAATAAGTCTTTTTGATCAAAGCTAATCAGTTTTGGCATGGTGCTGTACCACTAAGACAGCAATATAAATTGCTTCCAAGTGCAGCAGCCCATGACTTTCCAGTACCATAAACTACTTTCTGAAATAGTTGAGATTTAGATTTTTATTTTCTAGTCCTACTTTTACCTAAATGGATAGCTTTTTTCTTTTTTCTTTTTTCTTTTTTTTTTTTCCTGGGATCTACTCATTCATCCCAGGCATTAAGGACACCAGGACATTCTATTTTCCTTGCAAACTTTTATAAGCAAATTCTTTAAGCAGCTATCTCTGTAGCATTGCAACAATGTCATTTTCTTTTATTTGGTTCAGATGACTAAAAATATTTTCAAGTTTATGTCAAATCACAGAAAGAAAAAAGTCTATCTACAAACAGTATTCAAGCCCAGTATTTAGTTTCAAAGCAACTGCATCATACCTACTTAGCGGGGTAGGTCACAGAATTGTTTAAGTTGAAAAAGACCTTTAAGATCACCAAGTCCAACTGTTAACCTAACACTTTTAAGTCCATCACTAAACTGTGTCCCTAAGTGCCACATCTACATGTCTTTTAAACACCTCCAGGGATGGGGACTCCACCACTTCCCTGGGCAGCCTGTTCCAATGCCTGACAACCTTTTCTGTGAAGAAATTTTCCTAATATCCAATCTGAATCTCACCTGGCGCAAGTTGAGGCCATTTCCTCTTATCCTATCACTTGCTACTTGGGAGAAAGGACTGACACCCTCTAGGCTACAACCTCCTTTCAAGTAGTTGTACAAAGCTTCCTTTTCTCCAGGCTAAACAGCCCCAGATCCCTCAGCCGTTCCTCACAAGACTTGTGCTCCAGGCCCCTCAACAGCTTTGTTGCCCTTCTCTAAACTCACTCCAGTACTTCAATGTCCTTCTTATAATAAGGAACACAAAACTGAACACATTATTCCAGGTGCAGCCTCACCAGTGCTCAGTAAAGTGGGATAATCACTTCCCTGGTCCTGCTGGCTACATTATTTCTGATACAAGCCAGGATGCTGTTGTCCTTTTTGGCCACCTGGGCACACTGCCGGCTTATATTCAGCCAGCTGTTGACCAACACCCCCAGGTCCTTTCCCATCGGGCAGCATTTTAGCCATTCTTCCCCAAGCCTGTAGCGCTGCATGGGGTTGTTATGGCCCAAGTGCAGGACCCAGCATTTGGCCTTATTGACCCTCAGCCCATTGATCCAACTGGTCCAGGTCCTTCTGTAGAGCCTTCCTACCCTCCAGCAGATTGACAATCCCACCCAACTTGGTGTCATCTGCAAACTTACTAAGAGTACACTCTATTCTCTTGTCCGGATTGTTGACAAAGATGTTAAAAACAACTGATCCAAATACTGAATCCTGGGGAACACTACTTGTGACCAGCCACCAACTGGATTTAACTCCATTCACCACAAATCTTTGGGCCTGGCCATCCAGCCAGTTCTTTAGCCGGTGAAGAGTACATCCATCCAAACCTTGACCAGTCAGTTTCTCCGGGAGAATGCTGTGGGAAACAGTGTCAAAGGCTTTACTGAATTCTAAGTACACAATATCCACAGCCTTTTGCTCATCTACTAGGTGGGTCACCTTGTCATAGAAGAGATCAGGTTGGTCAAGCAGGACCCGCCCTTTGTAAACCCATGCTGACTGGGCCTGATCAACTGCTTTTCCTGTATATGCCCTGTGGTGGCACTCAGAATGATCTGCTCCATAACCATCCCCAGCATCCAGGTCAGAGTGCCAGGCCAGTAGCTCCCTGGATTCTCTTTCTGGCTCCTCTTGTAGATGGGCATAACTTTTGCTAACCTCCAGTCAACGGGAACCTCCCAGGTTAGCCAGGACTGTTGATAAATGGTTGAAAGAGGCTTGATGAGCACCTCTGCCAGCTCTCTCAGTACCCTTATGTGGATCCAGTCTGGCTACACAGACTTGTAAATGTCCACGTAGTGTAACAGGTGGATAACCATTTCCCCTTGGATTATGGGGGCTTCATTTTGCTCCCCACTCCTGTCTTCCCATTCAGGGGGCTGGGTACCCAGAGAACAACTTGTCTTACTGTTAAAGACTGAGGCAAAGAAGTCACTAAGTACCTCAGCCTTTTCCTTATCCTCTGTCACTATGTTTATCTCCTGCATCCAATAAAGAACAGAGATTCTCATTAGCCCACCTTTCATTGCTCATGTATTTATGGGAACATTTTTTTATTGTCTTTTGTGGCAGTAGCCCAGTTAAGTTAAGGGCTTTGGCCCTCATAATTTTCTCCCTGCATAACCTTACAACATCCATGTAGTCATCCTGAGTTGCCTGCCCCTTCTTCCAAAGGTCAAACACTCTCCTTTTTTTCCCTGAGTTCCAGCCAAAGCTGGGAAGCTCTTCCCCACCAGCTCATCTTTCAGCATATGGGGACAGCCTGCTCCTGTGCCTTTAAGATTTCCTCCTGGAAGAATGTCCAATCTTCCTGGACTCCTTTGCCCTTCAGAGCCTCCTCCCAAGAGATTCTGTCAAGCAGCCTCCTAAACAGGCAGAAGTTTGCTCTCTGGGAGTCCAGGGTAGCAGTTCTGCTGCCACCCCTCTTGACTTCTTCAAGAAGTGAAAAGGTCTATTGTTTCATGATCACTATGTCCAAGATGGCCTCCAACCATCACATCACTCACTAGTCCTTCTCTGTTTGCAAATAACAGTATAATAAAATTCTTATATGTAAGCAAATTCTGTCTCCATGCAGCCTTCATTTTATTGTCTAGATTTCTGGAGCAATCAACAACCCAATGAAATATTAGAAACTAAATGAACTTTTACATGTTCAAAGTAAGAAAACAAAACCACAAACCAATCAAAACAAACAAGCAAACAACAACAAAACAAAAACAAAACACACACAAAAGAGATAAAGAAATGTCAATTTAGGAAAAAAAAGAAAAATCACAACAGAAAAGCTGTCCAAGAAGACATTTCCAGTACAATCTTCATGATATAATCAGAGGATACAGCTATCCTGAAGAGGTGACAGAAAGTCTTGTCTAAGGCCTGTAAAACTTTACAGCACTGTTTATAAGCAGCTATCAAATGCTCTGGCCTAAAGCAGTTGACAAACCAATATTCTTGTGATTGTGATCTTCTGTCAGTACTCAGGAAGCCCTTTCTAGAAAAGACTCTTTGTAAATAATGACTGAATATAAAGATGATAATGTGCTGCCTTTCTGTATCTGTAGACAATCCAAAGGTTTGAATCACCCAGAAGCCTCAAACTACACACACAACTCTTCCAGTTTTTAAAGTTTTAGAGATTTAAAATTCTAAGACAGAAATACGGCAATCACAATGTGGGCAAACTCTATTTTTCACTTAAAGATGCTGTATGATAGTTGAGTTCTGTATCATAGCAATGATTACATGCCTAAAGAACATACAAGGGGAAAATGTATTTTGAAGAAACCTCTTTCTGGAATGTCATTCTTCAACATTAGAGCAGTTCTATTCAGAGGTGCATTAATTTTAAAACTGATTAATAAATACTAAGCTATTTTGTGAATTGATTTTTAGCAGTAAATAGAGGACTAAAAGGACGGTGTCTCCCAAATCAACAGAAGAGCTGTTTAAGCAGCACAGTTCTTTTCAGGACTGTGGCCTTTTCATCCACTTACCCAGTGTAATTAGAAACATTTTGTCAAATTATAAGGGAACGGGCAATGAAGTAAATAAGAATGGAATAAGTACAGCATTACTGCAACAGAACATATTAAAATCTGAAAATAAAAACAGTAAACAAATCAACAACTAAAAAAAAGGCAAAGCAAATTCCCATTAAATTAATCATGCCACCTACTAAAGAAAATGTCAGTACTTATGTTCCAATTCTCGGAACTGTCTTCAAGCCTATCTGTTTTGTCATACTTGCCTGCTTTCGCATTGTTAAAACCCAATAGATACAAAATCTCATAATTTTCAAAGCTCAACTACTCTGAAGTGCTGAAGCCAGATATTCAAAGCACTGAAGCATATCAAAATACCACTGAAGACTAGACCACAGATTAATTTGGTTTATAGTGCTGATTTATGAAATGGATTCAATTTTTAGAGGTTTTAAAGTCTTTTTTTCCTTCTTTTAAACAAGAAAACTGAAATAAGGGTTTTCATATCTTCAAACACTTAGTACCCTTGCTTTCAAAATAGTCTTGCTTTCATTGAAGTTATTACTCATGGGTCCCAAAAGAATCATGCTTAAACACCCCTCCAATTCCATCACTAAAAAATAGATTATTCAAATCTGGCAGTTCCAGTATAGACTTCAAGATGATTAGAATTAATCCAAAGATCTTGAAGCAGTTGTATTGTGGAACAATACTACTAAAATTGGAATGGACTCGTGAATAAATAATTAGTTTTCTAAATTAACTTGATATTGCATACATACATATGTGGCCCTCCCTAAATACATGCCAGAGCCCGGAAACAACTGACAGAAAAAATATTTGTAATCAAGGGAATGAAATGGACAACTCCAAATACTAGAGGTTTATTAAAAGCTTTCTTAAAAACATCCAAAAGGGAACAAGAAGGAGCAACGGTCACAAAATTTATCAATTATTTTTAGCTGAAAGGGCAGCTCATAAGGACATTTAGAAGAAAAGCTGAAGCCTACAGGAATACAGCTGTCCTAAGGATAATGATAGCATGACTTGTTCTAAAGGAAATAAAGAAACTGAAAAGATACCAGCAGATGATGTTAGACTTTACCTCTTAAGCATACTAGCCAAATATCATATACACATTTAGTTAGTAATCATACCTCTTATTCTACTAACAAGCAAGTTACTCAAAATTGGTAATCAAAAATAAATACTTTCAGACTGCTTATAATTGATAACTGCTCTCCATATCTTGTTTTTCTGTTGCCTTTGTATAAGCTCTGGATAATTTTATCTAGACCATGTTATGTGAGACCTCATGAGAAATCTTACTAACTATAGTGTAGATGGTATCTTCTACTTTACTATAGGCACAAGTCCAATTATTCAGTTGCAAAATATATAGTTTGTTACTGGTAAATTCATATTTAATACTAGTCTCTTATGCCACCTAGATTTCAAACACTTTATTTTTTTCCCAAAAATTACTGTTAGGATGATTAATTTATGATTCTCGATCTCCTCTTTTTGCATCCTGTTTTCACTATATTTATTATTCTGGTGCTTCATCCATCTTGTTCATGTTCTAAGATTCTGTTGGCTCTGTAAGTAATCTGGGATAAGTTTTGTCACATTTTAAAAACTTGAAAATATATAACACAATCACATGATGTATATAATCTGAGATCTCATACCATTGTCACAGATAAAGACTGAACTAAAAAAACACACTGATCAGTAAACAATGATGACAGGTTTTCTCCTCGACACCTTCTTCTTACTATTAAAAACATTTATTCAAATAACTAACAATTATTCTAGCTCTTTAGATTTATATTCCTTAAGATCTCATCAATTATCTGAGTTCACTGAAATTTACTTCCAGGATGTACATAGTTCTAATTTTGCTGGTTTTCTCCTTCTCCTGAAATCTATTACTTCATAAAGAGCTTCACTCACTGTTTCCAAATTCTCCTTCAGTTCTTCTCCATTAGTTTGGATCCAACATACAAGAACCTTACACCCTTTTGCTTTCTTTGCAAGACATGTACAAAACTGATCATCATCATCACTGAGGCAGTACAGGACTTCGCTGAACCATGTTTTCCTGTATTACCTTCCCTGGTAGAAATGTTTAGGATTTGGAGTTGTATATCATTTGAAAAACAAAACAAAACAAAACCCCACACAACAAAAAACCAAACAAACAACCAAAAATATGCTTCTCTGATTTTCTTGGTTTGCTGGACTATGAAAGGACCTCCTCATGACATCGTCTACATTCTTTTCACTTTCAAATGATTTCAGTTCCTCTACACTGCCGTTCTGAGTATGGAAGTAAAATATTTTTAGTACATTAGCAGACAAGTTAGAATCTATTTACTGGCAATACTGGCAACATTTCCAAAGCAGACAGATAAACTGAGGCTTTACAGTGCTTATTTAGCAGTCTGAATACATGATAAGTTTTTTCATTATGAGGTTATTCTTTAATGACAATGAGTATTCAAGTCAAATATTTATCACACTTGAAAAAGTAGCTAAAGTCAGGCAAGGCAAAGGGTTGTTCAGGACTCCACCATTTTACAATGGGAAAATTAAGTGGATTTTTTCTGTTGTGTCTATTGAGTAAATTTTTCAAACTTATTCATAAATGCTGATGTTAAAAGCAAAGCAAGGCTCAGAAATAAACTGTTGTTTGGCTTAGGAACAAATAATGGGCTCAGCCAAGAATTAATCTTTTTTCCCTTATTTTGTGGGAAACGTTAAGTATTCCTGTAATAGTAGGAATTCTTTCAAAATCAGGCTTGTTTTGGTTGTTTTTTTCTTTGTTTGTTTGGGGTTTTTGTTCAGTTTTTTGTTGTTGTTGTTTGGTTTTCGTTTTGGGGGTTTTGTTTTTTTGGTTTGGGTTTTTTTTTTGGCCCACCTCAAATTGTTGGTGCTATTGTTAATTGAGAGAAGCTTTTAAAAAGTTGACACCCTTTATTCCTGAACAAAGATTACATGCACATAAGTTGTAATCCTTGGCTTTGCAATTTCGCTTTATGAGGTTAAGATGATGAATGTTCATTGCTTTTAATCCTTACCATGATTTATGAGGCTCTGGGTATCCTTTCCCCAGACTATCTACAACTGTGTGGTTGTTCTGCCTGCTGCTTAAATTACAGAGACATCTGCAAAGTAAATTATGGATTGTTGTCTCACAACCAACCGGCCTCTTCATCTCTTCTGTAGTATTTCTTTGATAACAACAAAAGGGGTTTTTTTCCATTGTTTATCACTGCTGTTTTGCCAGACTGATATTATGATGACCTGGATTACTACCTGCTACGCACACTTCAAACAACATATTCAGCTGTAAAAACACACGGTTGAAAGGAGGGGATGGAATGGACTGTGAGGGACAGGTCAGACAGCTACATAATATTTGTTCTGTGCATTAAGCTCTTCAAAGTTCGCAAATCTAGAGGTTATTTTCTTCATCTTAACATAAATATATGTAGCTAAAACAATCATTTTAAGCACCCAAACCCATTCTGAATGAGGTGAATATGTAGCTTTTTGGTGTTTTAATATCTCCCTATCACATGTTCATTAACATTCTGATTTGCACATCTCTACTAATACACGCGTACATCAACATAAACGTATCAAACCCGTGTAGGCTTATCTCATCCACATGAAAAGGTGAACTTGTGCACAGCACAGATGTACATTTGTGCATCTAAAATAGTGTTATCTGTGGACTTCATACCATAAGACTGCGAATTAGCTCACTTACCCTGTTTAAAATCTTAAGCTAAATTTTGAACTATGTGCCTAATTTTATAATCTTGAATTTTAAAACTCTATTTCATAATATATACAATGAGAACAAAAACTCATTATCAACACCAAGTCATAGTTTAATGTAACTTGTCCAAGATTTCAAATCTCCGGCCGGCGGCGGGGGGGAAAGACCAGCCAGCCAAGGCTTTTCAAACTAGAGATGCAGCTACCTTTTTATTATAGTATGTATTTCCCTCTCAGTCTGTCCTCTCTGTCCCATTCATTCTATGTGCTTGTTCACCTTCGTAGACTTAGAATCACTGTTCCCACCAACAGATATGCCCCCAAGTCACAATGAATCATGCCAAAGTTCATCTTTGTCCACACACTGGTGTCCTCAGAAGGTATTCTACTAAGTGCTAATCTCATCAAGTTTCAGATAAAATTTAAGAAAATAATTCCACATTATTCGCTCTGTATTATACCTCACATTACAGTTTCACACTGTATACATGAATGACCTGAAACAATATGCAATTTCAGTTACAATCCAGGTGTCAAAAAAACAACCAACCAAATGCTTTGAAGGCAAAGTGTATGGCAATATATCATCCAAAGAACCATTTTACAAAGCAGAAGTGATAGCTGCATCCCAAACCCCTTTGGCGCAATTCCAGTGAGCCCAGTCAAGATAACAATTGCTGATAGCGTTGTCATCAGAGAAGATTTTTTAATGTATTTGCCAGAGTCACCAAGATATAATTATAATTTCCTAATCCGTTTGACTATGTCAGAAGCCGAGAGTTTGGTAAGAAGAGATACATAACTGAAAATTGCATTGTGCTATTTTTCCCAAAGAACAATCAGTAAAGACAGGCTTGAGGAAAAAAAAAAACAAACTAGCATCCAGGTGCTTCCAACTTTGTCTCTGAAATTTTCATCAGAATTTTGTGGCAAAAAAAATCTCTCATTTTTAAGTACTGACATAAGATATATCACAGAATTACCAAAATGCAGCCGCATGTAAAACAATCTGTCTTTCTTATTAGCCACAGAACTGCACTAGGAAGCATAAATATATGTTACCCATTGAAATCAAGGATTGCATAAAATGGAATTTAAGCAGAAAAATGTCTCACTGTAAACAAAATATCAACTTTTTTTTTTTTTAAATAAGCACAACATACACAGGATTTGGTTTCATTTTTCCACTGAAATTAAGCCACAACCAACCTTAAACTACTCTCCACAGCTTTTGCCTTTTTCATATAATTTCATTAGAGGACAATCAGCATCTAGATCTTCCTCACTCTACATCTGCCTACAAGTGTTCACAGCAAACATTCAAAGCAGCTGTGATACTTGGAATATTACTGAATTTAATCATTCCATGTTACCTGTACTTTTTTCTCCATTGCACAATGCTTCATAGACAAATTTGCTAAAAAATAAATAAAAATCTATAACCCAAAGAACTCACCAAGCTTTGCAATCTTCTGGAGACTGTGCTTCAAGCTCTTTTAAGATTTTACCTCAAAATATACTAAAATTAACTTACAAAATTCATACTTGCCTCTGATTGATTTATTTTGTCATGCCCAGCATTAGATTAGTATAGTAAACCTAGTTTATAGTGGATTCCATAAGCAACAGCTGAAGTAGACAATACTGTCTTAATAAGCGTGACGAAGCCTATGACATTGTTTTTTACCTTGTGAAAGAGGTTCTGCTAAGGTATACCTTTGGAATGAGACAACATTTTACAAAAATAACACCCTGCAATTACAAGAAAAAAAGCATTGCAAAAATAAAGCACAGAAAGAGAAAATTAGTTTCTGTCCTTCAAGAGGTGCAGAACAGACTATAAAGGTACTTTTTTTTTTTCTCCAATCCACATATAAATTGAAATAACCTGAAAAATGTAACATCCAGCACAGGCCTTTGTAAATAATCAATTGATCAGTATTAGTGCAATCTCTAGATTGCATCAAGTATTTTTGTTGAGATATGCAGCAAAGATACAAGATTCCTGGATTTCTTCAGCTCATTTTCATAGGCCTAAAACTAACTTGTGTTTAACACATAAGCAACCAAATAAAAAAATAACTGAAAGATGAGTACTGAATCCAGTAGGTTTAACAGGATGAGTTGACCACAATTATTAAGAGTTTCTTGGACAAGACAGAGACATCTACAGAATTTTTAAGAAGCCTACCTGTGAATATGATGATCTTCCAAGACCTTACACAAGTGAAGCTCAGACTTTAGCTGGCCTCCCTCATCACAATCCTCAACTGATTGGGTCACGATCATCTGCAAAAAACATACAAAAGTTAAATTGTCATTATCAACAGCTGTTTCCCAGGATAATGAAAAAAAAAAAAAAAAGAAAAAAAAATGAGTGTGTTATTGGGAAACTCAATCTAGCATTAAAAAAAAAAAAAATCATAAACCAAAAATACAATAGATCACCACACAGCATTTTTTTCTGTGCCTTATGTGTAAATACAGTAAGGTGAGGAGCAGCACACAGATACCCCTTGAAGCTGATAAACCCCACTGAGCAAAATTCAGAATTAAACTGCTCACGTTCCTTATAGCTGTCTAAAACTTGTGGGATTTTTACAGCCAGTAGGCATTACTGCAGAACATCATATTATGGCTCTGATTTGTATGCATTGCCTTGGCTGGGTTTCCTTTGTGTCAGCTATCATTCATCACAGCATGAAAATAAACATACAAAGATTTCTTTGAAAAGGATGGAGGAGTGATAACATGAGCTACGTACATCACATATAATGCTTTGTTCTTTTCACAATGGTATTGCAGCCATTTCTGTCACTACCATAATGGTATAAATCAGTATCGTATATGGCAGGATGGTAATTTTTCTCAAAAGTACAAAGTCTATAACTCACAGTGTTGTCCCGAAACTCAGGGCTCTTTTATCCAGTATGCAAAAAGCCAGATAACACCCAGAATCAAGATATTTATTTATTTCATGTCTTCTTGGGTGCAAAGTGGTAACTCCACAAAGCCAGCACACCTTGGTTATCACACAGTTAACATTTATACATCCTGGGCAACAGGTACCAGCACTTTCACAGTTACACCTGGTCACCCTTGTTCCCTTTGGTTCTTGCAACACCCATCTCCACCTAAAGGTACAGCATGTTTTAAATTTATAGCACATGCTCAGTGGGTGGGGTTCTTTGCTTAGGCTGGGGGCTTTATTACTGAAGGTGTGGTTTTTAACATTATAATGAGATTATAATAAGCAAAGTTCATCCAAGGGACATGACTTGAGCAAATCTTGGGGTATCTCTGGGTTCATGACAGAGGGAGGTTTCTTTGAGCCCACAACTCAAGGTCTGTCTGTTTCCTTATCTCTTTGTTCCAGATGGCTCTGCTATGTCTTGCCTGATTAAGCTTGCTCAAAGCCCTGCATTGTGAAATATTTCTTTTGTCTTACTTTTTAGCTTTTCATAAGCAGAAGCAAGTTCCATAAACAGCGCGACCTGCACTGGTTCCTGGTATAGCTCTGAGACACAATGAGGTTTGAACTTTGATCTAATACTTCGATCATTGGGGAGGAGGGGAGAAGAATAAAGAATAAAATAGGCTAGAAAGTGTTTTCTATTACTTCAATAGGATTAAAACTTGGGGTTCTTTGGTATTTTTATTTTTTGTTCAGATGTTTGTCTATCGGAATTTCTGAATGCATATGGACAGAAAGAGAAATGAATAAGAGGGCAAAGAAAAAGGAAATTAAAAAACAAGAGTGTCCAAACCTAAGGCTGAGGGGATATTAAAAGAGAGGCCATCACAGCCAGATATAAAACTATAAAAGCAGAGAAACCTCAAGGGAAGACAAACAGCTAAGCTGGTGAGTATCTATTTGCATTCCTTCCCACCCCAGGCAGTGTTTTTATGCAAGATAAGGGGCTACTAAAGAGAGATATAATACCCTCTCTGTGCCAAAACATTAGATTATATTAAATTAAGGCTTTGAGAAATTTACAAACACAGAAGTTGCAGATGAATTATACATGCAAAGGGAATAAGCCATTTATACAGACATTAATAACCTAAACCTCCATACTTGAAGTAAACATTAAACCAAAAGCTAATAGTACACTACAGCATAAATTGTATATTTATAAATGTATAACTTGTTTTCCAGTACTTCCACTCCCCCCCTCCAGTAATTTAATACATAACCATTTTCAGTACCTTAGGAAGCTACAACATCTTCTTTGGGAAAAACAAACAAACAAACACACAGCATTTCCTTTAATTTCAGTGGAAGGAATATTTAGTCAATAATTATTTGCATTTAGTTTTGAAATTATTACTACCATTCAACCACAACTTTGTTATGCCCAAGTCATTTTAGTCACTGAGAATAAATTTAGCATAGGAGTGATTGACTCCACTTCCAATAGCTGATACTACTCAAATACCCAGACCAGATGGACATGGTGATCTCTTCTATGTTTTAAATTAGTCATATTTGGAAGGGAGGCTGCACCAGAATCAAACCTACCTACTTAGCAGGAGAATTCCCTTCAACCTTCTTGGTAAGGCAAGCAGGATTTGAATCATATGCTTTACTCCAAGCTTACAAAACCAACCACATTCACTTTTCTTTTTAAGAATTTAATTGTGGCCCTTGCATTAAAAAGTGTGCATACCTAATGAAAAAATAAACTGCCAAACACAAAAAACAGTCCAAGAAGAGAACAATTCCAACACCGTACAAGCATTTTGTGTCTTGGAAACTGCTTTCTAATAGAAAATAAAAAATCCAAAACAAACCAAAACCAACTTGTTCTTTCTCAGTGTTAGTTCTTCACGTTATTGAATTGGATTTGATTGCAACGATATTCGCTTCACAGATCAATAACACCTGATATAAATTAAAACCAGCAGCTGACGCATGCATATAGAACTACAAACATTGCAGGAGTCTGGAGTCTGCTGATGTAGAAATAAATTAGAAAGTTTGGAAAGCAAAGAAAAAAAATAGTGCAGCTTTTTGGTGTTGGCACTGCAAGTTCACATTTCCTTAAAAACACTATTAACATGCAGGGTATAGCCCTAGTTAGTTATTACTTGGCACCTCTTACCAAAAACATTAGCAACAAGAAAGAGATCACAATGACTCTTATTGCAAATAAGAACTGGAGAGGTTCTGTAAACTTTATTGATATTTTCTCAGTTGCATTGATTAAATTTGAAAAATATTTTCTGCAAATACCCAGTTTACCTAGATGGAGGAAAAGTACAGCATGAGAACTATAATATACAGTTTGGATTAATCATTTAGCCTGAGGAGACTGACTGGGAAGTATGGTGCCATTTGAGTACTCTGGAATATATTTGAGTTCACAGAGAAGTTTTTGAACACATTTACAAAATAAAGTTAAAGTTGCCAGGATTGTTATCATCTATGAAACTGCAGAAATTACTAAGTGATACAGAATGTGCATATTTGGTGCAATATCATTTGCTTTGACTTACAGATATTTTTCAAAGTATAACATTTAACTAGTAGTCACCTAACTAACATTTCTTTTCACATGTCATTTAGACCAGCATTTATTCTTCATAAAAAAAAAGGTTTTCGTGCAAGATACAAATTTAGGCCTGTCAAACAAATGCAAGGCCATTTAGAAAGAACTTGATCATAGACTGAAAGGCTTTTCTATCTCTCACTTCTCCCTGTTTTTTTCAATATTGTTATTTTCACATTTTACTGTCCTGCTGTGTTTACAGAAGTTTGGCAGTCAAACACACTGGAAAAAAAACAAGAATGCCATATAATTTTTAACCTTTCCTCAAAACCAAAATAGCTAATTTTGTAAAGAAGAACATTTCCATCTGGGCTTATTTGATAAATATGTTCTCAAACACAATTATGCAGCAATGTACAGCTAATAATGCTTTCGTGTTTGCTTATTCACAAATCGATACTAAAACAAGCAGCACTAACTCCTTTGCTGAAGCCCGAGATTCCTGTGATAGTATTCAGTAATAAAGCTTCCACAGACTACAGCACTACAGGGTAATTCTTTGCATCCACCCCTGCATTTTCCTACCTTTTCTGCCTGCAGTAGGTGGAGGCTGTTTCCTGTCATCGCTGACAGTCTAAGGGAGATGCACCAGTTACGCTAAAACAACCAACAGTGTATGTCATAAAACAATGGTATTTGTTCACCCTTTTAGCACTTTGTATTTTACAAAAACTCATCTGAAAGGATTGAAAAAGACCCTACACAAATCCAGTGGGTTTCTAAAACAGCTTCTTCCTCATGGAGAAAACAATGCAGCAACCTCTGAAACAATGCCTTTTTCAAGTGGGAAAATTTCTAATAATATGAGGATTGCTAGGGTTTTACTTGGTTCCTTTTGTCTACTGTAGAACTAAAAAGTACACAAAAACTCAAAAAAAAGAGAGCTCTTTTAGCTGGACTAAGTACATACCCTGTTTCCCCCAAAATAAGACAGGGTCTTATAATTTTTGCTCCAAATGATGCTTAGCTTTTTACATATATAGCTTCCTGGACCCTATTTAAATTGACTTTTTAAACGAACTGTAACTAGGGTTTATTTTTGGAGTATAGCTTATATTTCAAGCATCCCGAAAAATCATGTAGAATTGTGCTAGGTCTTCTTGTTAGGGTGGGTCTTCTTTTTGGGGAGACAGGGTAGTACAATGAGAGAGAGGTTATATTTCAAATGCTGGGGATTTTGGGTGGATTTCAGGTGGGTCAGGGTGGGTGTTCTTTTAAAGAAAAGGAACCTAATACCCTTCAGTGACAATACATAGCAGTCAGTCAAACTCTAAATTTCAAGTCATTTAGAAGAAAGCAAGATAGCAAAAGAGACAAGAATATATAAAACATTATAATTTAAGCATAAACCCTATAAAGGACATGGCAATACGAGAGTGTTGAAGAAATAAAACATCCTCCTGGTTTGCACAGGACTCAGAATAGATTGAAAAAACAGGCAAACTATATAAAAATTCAGGAAGCGTGCCTGTGTGGGCAACATAGCCACATTCTTCACAGGCAAAAAGAATGAAAGGAAATAGATGGTGAGGGAGATGGCAAATATAACCAAGTTTTATTCAGAAGAGAAAGAAGAGGGCAAATGTAATCCTCCATCATTTTAATATGACTCTCTGTGATTCTTGAGATTGCCAGCAAGCTAAATTATTTCATACAGGATTAAATTATATTGGTTTCAGGTGGCATTAATTATTAACATCAGGTCATCCAATTAAGGAGGGAAAAACATGATGTGACATAGACCAGTAGTTGTAAATCTTGAGTAGCTCAATTTAGGTATGAATCATCCATTGACTCAAAGCAGGTCAAGCACAATTGCAAGGTCAAATAGATTCATATAAAATACTTGCTTAACAGGTTTCTGTGAACGGTTAACTGATAAAAAAATAAATAAGATCTCTATTGCCACACTTTTTTTCCTACTGAAAATAGTGAAAACAATCCAATTTATTGTAAATTAGAAATATTATTATAAAGGTGCTTAGACTTGTGTTACATATAACTTCCATTTTCAGTAGTGCCAATGAGATTCGTCACATGCACAAAACAGGAATCCAGAGTTCTTCATTCCTTAGCAAGACCCTGATGGTAGCTGTGGTGCTTTCAATGTGCCTGTGAACTGCAGCTTCTCCACTCACTTCTGAGGGGGAGAAAGTAAGTAAATTTCCTTGTCCTTTCCTTCCTTAAACCTATGACTATCAGAGTAGCTATTTTTGCAATGAGAGTACCAGTTCACTAGGAACTGGAATGAAACCAATCACCCATTTCACATGGCAATTGCACTGCTATCAGAGAGTAATGATTTTCAGTCACTACCGACTTGGCTTGAATCTGAACTACCAGCTCAAAGGTCAAAAGCTTTCTAACCAATGATCAATCTCCTGGTCCATCCAGCCCCCTCTATTATCTTGATTTCCTCTTGAAGATTAATGTTGTTGCCACAGTTTAATCAAATAAGCCTTTGACTCTGACATTTACTTCCATCCTACAGCTGCTTCTTCACAGAAATGAGTCAAGAAAACCATAATAATATTACTACTGAAAATATATCTTAAAAATTAAATATTGACTGTTCAAGATTTATTTAGGAATTAAGACAAAGAACTCTGTCACTACACTGAGTATTACTTTATGGTCTCAAACATCTGAATTTTCAGATAGGAATTCATATTATTCCAAATATCTGGAGCCTGATATGGCGTATAAAACTCTTTAGTCTTATTGATTAGATATTCAGTATTTTCAAAGAATCATTAGAATACATATAAACAATCCATACCTGGCCTTCTGAATATCATCTCCTAAACTCCTGGCCCGACTTAAATCTCCCTCCCCCATAAATATGTCATTTAGTGCAAGGGTAAGGGTGACAGGATTATCTAAGATCATTCCGGAAAGGTTGTGATACTAGCCAGCAGTTTATTGTTATCTCCAGATCCAGAACGTCATTATTTCCTTTGATGGTTTTTGGTCTTCCTTGTCCCCTCATCCCCTTTTCTGTTGCATATTATGCCTCATGAGAAATGAGACGTTCCTTTCAAAGTTCTATCCAAAAAAAAAAAAAAAAAGCAAAGAAGAATTTTAAGATTGTTTCCAAAAATATCTAGCTTACTTCCCAGATTAAATCATCATGTCCTTTCAAAATATTTTTAAGTATTTTGCTTTTGGAATAGCTCACAGAACACTTGTGCTGAATACATTTTTCAGGAACAACAGGGAACTGATGAAGAATTTACTATACATAAATTCCTCTGTGAAATGATGCCATATGTCTACTTGGTTAATGGCTGTAGGAACATAATTTGTCTAAGTGAAAAAACAAATGAGTATTTCCTTAGTCTCTCAGAATTCCCTCTGTACACACCTACCCATACACACTCATAAGTGCACATACACGTATCTAATTTCTTTCTACTAAATAACAGATATTTATTACAAATTTCCTTTTACATTTAACACATTTATCATTGCTATGTTTTCTTTCTTTGCCTTTCAGTAATTAATTGATTTCCTGGAAAAAATATTAGAAGTCTCAAAGAAACTAAAAAAGGAATGTTGCCCCTGCTTTCACTCTAGTGGTATTTCCATTGAGCACATGGGCTATATAAAGATTGAAGAGCATTACAAGAAATGCAATACACTGAAGCCATATGTTCTCATTAGATGTAAGACATTACTATGCTTTCACTACCCCTATTATTATAATATAATGAATTCAAGCTGAATTCATAGTGTGGCCATTATATAGCACAAAGAAATACTTTCCACCCAAATATTTATTATGTTAACATCATTTTGAAAACTGAATGACAACGCAATTCTGTACCAGCCTCAGAACTATTCAACAGAACTTTGAATGAATAACCAGACTGGTTTTGTTTCAGTGGGGCAGCTGAAACCCGATACCGTGTGTGCTCACGTAGAGGAACAAGCTCTCTGATCAGGTTAAAAAACACCTGTACGATGGAAACTTTGTGTTGTGTTTTACAAACTTTTGCAAATTTGAGATAATTTTATTATCAGTCTTTAGCTTGAGATAACCAAAATTGCTTGTTTTCTTCTGAAAACACCTTCATTTTTATTTGTCGGAAGTCACAGAATTTCTTTGACAATATCAGAGGCCAGGGATTTCCCCCACCTATTCACTTGAACCTTTCCAAATATTCCAGTGTGCATACAGCTTGTCTACTTGTAAATCTTGGATTAGACTTCAGTACTGGAAATTAATTTAGCAGTGTAACATGCAATAAAGCTATAGCCATGGGTGGTGGTACAAAAAAACCAACCTGAGCTCAAGAAAAATTTAATTTTTTTTACAAAAACTTTTGATATTGATCATAGCTACAGTAAGCCACTGTTACTATGACACTAACAGACACATGGAATGAGGTAGATAGCTAAGTAGTTAAATAATCCAAATACCATCCTTTAAATTAATTAGTAAGCTGTATGGCTGTAAACACTTGGTATGTCCAGGGTCAGAATGAGGCTGAGTCTAACAAGTTGAGAAATCATAATTCATTATTTTATAACACTTTTGCCCTGTCTTAAAAATAAGAAACTCTTCTAATAGCATGATGACTCCTATGCAATGGCTTTGTACAATTGCAAATAATAGCAGATATATTAATTTGTTTATAACATCATGTAATATCTTTTCAAAATTCACAATTTAATTTCTTAATGACATATGCGTATAATTGAATCCTTTGGTATTATTAGGACACAAAAATGCCAGAATGTTTATTATAAAATAGAAGAAATAAAATGAAATAACTGCTTAAAGCATTTGGTTGCCAGTTGTATCTTGTAAGTAGGTTAAAATATTTTTCTTTCACCTCTGCAGTGAGAACTGTTCTAACACTTCTGTACGTAATGACAGTGTTAATTCTGTTTTATTCTGCCGTTACACGCACAGCTTCTTCGGCTATGTCTGTTCCTGGGGGTGCTAGGTCACAGTTTTGTTTCGTAAGGCTTTCCCTGATACTGCAGCTTAATTTTTTTATGTGGTTGTTCTTGGCAAGTAGAACTTCAGAGTACAATATTTTGTTAAGTTTATTTCTGAAGCTATTTCTGGAGATGTTATAACAAAGTCACCAGAAACAAGCTGGTAACCTTCTGGTGTTCTTAACTGGATACTGACTGTAGTGTCCCATGGTAATTATATTGTGCTGTTACCTCCTGTCAAAAGATGATTAATACAGGGTTTTAACAATTTCTAGTTGACATATAATATTGCAAAATGATACTGTATTTAAAGCTCAAACTTTCCATTGAAGAAGCTATAGATTCTCAAAGGAATCAGTCTACTGTTTGTTTGGAGCATCTCAGGAAAAGCAAATTTTCTAACATAATAATGGTTAAGTGTGAAGAAACTACTGTGCTCACCAACCAGAGCAGGTAAAAATTGCAGGCATAAATACCTAATATTGTGATCTGTAAGTTTTAAAAAACCAAATTTTCTGCTAAAAACTATGAAACCACAAATATAAGAAAGAGTATCTCTAAAGATTTTACATTTTGACAACTAATATTGGCAGTTTTAAAGTCCTAAAGTTTCATAATTTAAAAGAAAAAAATGCATCACTAACTCTCATAGCTTAAAATCCCACATTCACAAGCAAAATCCACTTTATTGAGCATCAGCAATTCACAATGTGGTCTATGAGATTCAGGTCTTACATGATTTAGGCACTAGTTGCTTTACAGATAATTATTGTAATTTAACAAAGTAAAAATGCTATGGTCTACAAATAAAAGCTAAGCCAAAGATATCTAAGCAATAAACAGGTTTTTAACATACAGTATCATGTGCAAGTACGAGAAGATCTTATTTTGAAGAGGGTGTACATTGAAGTTCTGTGGTTATATCTAAATCCTTCCAAAAGTTGGTTGATGTAAGTAAGGAAGGAACAAAAACTCTGCAGATGCAATACCTAAATCTAGTCTCAGAAATGCAAACTCTTCTTAAACTCGAGGGCAGGAATGACAACTTCAGGAAGGACAGTGGTTTACTAGTTAACATGTTTCTATATTCCACCCTTGGCAGATTGTGGATGAATATGTACATTTGTGAGAAGAAGGAAAAAAAAAAAAAGAAAAGAAAAAAAAAAAAAAAAAAAAGGAGAGAAGACACGGATTCTTCTTCCATCCCACCAGGAAAATAGTATATCACTAGAAACAGTTCTCTCCACTCCCCACCAAAATGCAAGATTCATACAAGTGCGATGTGGCAACAATAAACATGCAACTTGGATAGTTAAAAACCGGGTTTACTGTATCATCAGCAATATTAGTTATTAATATTAAAGAAAAACCACAACAAACCCTCCCAAAACATCCAGTGCCTAAGCAGACTAATAGAAATCAAGCTAAAAAGGTAAGCCTCAAAATCTGCTTATTTCTTTCAAATTAGTTTCTTCTGTTCTAGAGTTCATTCTATATAACCTCTGTAAAAAAGACATCTGTGAAGATAAAAGTCCTATGCAGCTATTCTAAGAGATAATGGGACTTAGAAGTCATTGAGCAGTGGCATGAAGTGGAGGACCTCAAATGTTCTCTGGGAGATCTGAAAAAGTGGCAGAAGAAGTTCATTTAACTGTGATGCCAAGAGCCACAACTACACAATTGTAGCAGAAAGAGAATAGATACAGTCCTAAATGCAACCTAAGATGCCTTTTGTCTGTTTTCCTCCTCCAGTTATATTAAAAATAGTGGCAACAAAGGGCTTACTGCTGCTTGATTTCCATATAATATGACTTTCAGCCTTGATTACTATTTTTGCTCCAAAACATATTAAGATAATGGAATTCGAAGTTGTTTGTTGGAGGGGTTTTTTGAGACTGAAAAAAATGCCACCTGTATGTGAAGTTTCCATTAGGCAAAAACATTATATTTTTCATTCTCTCCTTTCCTACAAATAAAGTATAATTCAAGTGAAGTGTTTCAGGCTATTATTATTTACACTGACACAGAAATAACAAAGCAGCCAGAAACTATGTTCAAAAACATAAAAGCTTTGCTTAAAGTTTTATAGAATATTTTTATTAATCTGATCTAGGAAAGATCTTATTACTTGCTTGAAATTTACCATTCTAATTATGTTTTTATGCTTCATATGTTTTCAGGTGAAACTCCTAAATGTTGGGATAAAGTTAAGAACAGCTATCTATATTAATTCCTTCCTACGAAATTATTTTCCCAGAGTACAGTAAAGGTATAATAGTAGCACATCACCTTGTTATTGTCAATTCAAGGACACACCTGGAGATTCAAATGGTTGGGAAAAAGTCCACAGCTGTGGTAAGCGCTGTGTCCTATTACAATTCCATGACAAGCATAGCAGTAGTTTTACATTTGAATATACCCACTGCAGAGCATGAAAACTTTATGATTCACTTAACTGTGCAGGCACACACTATGCATAAGAGGAGGAAAAAAAAAAAAAAGACATTCTGGAGCAGAGTTAATGTTCTTGTTTCTCACTGGGGTAAGAAGCACAGTCCTTTTATGTGTGCAGCAAGTCACCGAGACGATAATAATTTAGCTTAATCCAGCTGGAACAGTAGAACAAACAAACAAAGCAAATCATGCTCTTCTCTGTGTTTTCCTAGTTCACTGAAGCAAGCATCACTGCCAGTAAAAGCATTGTCTGAGGCTAAGAAGTTGAACTGAAGTGTTTAATGAGACACTAGGCACGTCTTGCAGTTCTGTTAAAACGTAGCTACCAACCCAAGTTTCCTCTTGGTTCTGAGTGATGCACCCATCAGTGATGCTCACAGCATCCTTGATAGGGGAAGGAGGTGATGGCCCTTTAATGATTCATCTTCAGGAGTATGGGACTGCGATAGAACAAAACTGAGGAATAACACTATTTCTGACTCCTTTCTCTTCTCTGCACAATGATGTATTTTGCTCTGTCAAATCAAACTTCTCACTCACATTGGGAGCAACGTTAATGCACCTTTGACACAGAGACTGGCAACTAACTCCATCATTCACTAATGATGGAGAGCATACCATGAGCCAGGAATGGATGTGTTTTGGCCAACCGTGTTACCTACCAGTAACTGTTAATTATCTGAGAACTCCATTTGAGTTTCTAGCTGTTATTGCTGGTTAGGAGCTAGGAGTGACCCTAACTTTTACATCAGAGGGATGTATAACAGAATATGTGCAAACCCTACACAACTTTTGCTACAGGTAACCAAATGCCTGGCCTGTAGGGCAGTTGTTTCATCTTTGTTGACTGGGAGTCCTCAAACACCTGATCTTGAGGCTCCTTCTTGATGCCTTCAGGTGATTCCAAAGATATTAGCTTGTACTTTTTCTCTAATAACTTCAATTGCAGTGTGAGTATGAATTCTGTTTTTCTTCAGTTAAGCTGTCAGTCTTTCAATCTTGTGCTTAGTGCATGAATAAGCAACTTTTGTAGTATTCTAACTGCAGAACATGCACGCACACCCCTTCTGCTTCACATGCTAGCAAAAAAGCAACACCTGCTCATTTTATTGATGCCTATTTCACTATAAATCTTCTCAGCATTAAAGATTAACAGAGCAGGATAGATCCATCAGTATGACCAAGGTTTGGTCTTAAGTAGCCAAAATTACATACTCGTGTCATATTGTGGCAGTTGCCCATCAAGTCTGCTTATCCTATTGAGCATCCTGTTGATAAACTAAAAGCCCTAGAACTCCTGATGTCTGTCTAATACAAATTTCAGCCACTTCACAATTAGAAAGAAGAAAATCAGTGGGCTGCATTTCAACCTAAACATGGTAATTTTGTCCCAATGTACTGTTAGTGTATCATAATCTCCTATTATGAGTGATGGGAAGAGATGGAAAGTCACTCATGTCTATGATGCATGCTGCATGAGATCAGCTTTGGGAAACAAACAAACAAAACCCCCCAACACAACCCTATCTCAAAAAACACATATCTTTGTTTTATTATCACTTGAAGGAACAAAAGCCTACTCTAAAAACAACAAAACTTGTGGAAATTACCTGGATTTTTTTTTTTCAATCCTTTCAGTTATATTTATGGAAAGGATTTTTTAGAAGTGCATTGTGGCATTGTCACTTTATACAATGATATTTTCTTGGCATTTTACTAACCTCACATGCCACAAGAAAGTGACAGCCTTCTACTAGAAGACTACTTAACATTAGTAGGGATTTAATTTGGCTGCAATAAATCTTTTCCATTTAACTCTGATTATATTTAACCATTTTTTCTCCTGTTCTAGTTCAGAGCCAGGACATTAGTAAGACTGGTTGAAGCCAGTCTTAAGACTGGTTGAAAACTCTGCCATTGTGTTGAAGCAAACTGATATACCAGAGTGGCCAGTGAGAGCTGAAACTGGTAGGAGAGGATGGTGCTTCCACCATACTCCTGTCATGCCTGGCCAGCAGCATTCATAGAATCATAGAATGTCCTGAGTTGGAAGGGACTCACAAGGATCATCAAGTCCAACATTCAGGCACTCCAGGAGGGCTCTCAGTCACCAAACTGCTCCTGGGGCAGTTGGTAATGTTGGGCACCAGGGAAAGGAAAGGGCAAAGACTTCTGCACTCAGCAATCCTGGGCTAACACTAACTTGAGCTAGTTCATCTGTACAGTGACAAGGACACCACAAACTAATGACAGTTGAAATCTTAACGTAACTTTTGTCAGCACGTAGAGATGACATTTCTTGAGAGAACTCATTCATTTTATTCATTATTGCTTCGAAAAGTTAGTCAATAAAATTCAGTAAAAACCAAAAATACTACAAAATATTCTATTTGACAGGCATTTCCTCAGATATAAATGAAGCTGGTAAGCCAGTTTGTCCTAGGGATTACTAAAAATTTCAACTTCAAAATCCTCTGTTTACATACAACATACAGTTCAGGCACACATTAGCTTAAGGTCAAATGCTACTATCTATAAAAATTTGGTTGGCATTTCTTAATATTTACATCTTACTATTCAAGTTGGTTCTGGCCCCCACCTGTAAGACGACATGCAGAAGACTGCCTCAAAAATCCCCAGTTCCCTAGGACTATATTGCTATCTTGTCACTGTCAGAAAGTATCAATGTGTTACAGAAACACACACAAACAGAAGGGCTGGAAAATGAAGATTTGAAATGTTTCTAACATCAGCATTAAGGAAAAAAAAAAGAAAAAAAAAGAAAAAAAGGTGTTGAGCTGTAAATAAGATTTTTTGCAAAATTGCCAAAGCTTTGTGCAGCTGCACCGCCAGGTGGGTCATTATGTTGTGACAGGGAGAACTGTCAATCTAACACTTAATACCACTGTTTTCTCACAACATGAAGTGAAATTTTGGAAGGGTTAACAGGTAAGTTAGTAGTAATTAATCCTTGTGTCAGGAAAAGCTTTCCCTGGAAGATCTGTCAGTGACTGGTAAAAACACTATCTTGGAGTCTGTAATAAAAAAAAATAAACAAAATAAAATAAAAAGAGAAAAAACAAGTTATTACCTAATTATTCCTAAAGGGCTGAGGAGGATGAATAATGGATGTGTTTTTCTTGCACATTCTCTTGGCAAAAAACAAGTAATTTTGGGAGCCATGGCAAGAACAGCATGAAAAATGACTTTGAAACGTATTTAAACGGTAACCTAACAATTTTACATGCATTTGTTGTGAAAGTGATCAATATAACAAGGTTAATTTACTGAACTTTTCTGTAGTTGTTTTTTTTACCTTTGAGCATAGGAAACACTGAAAGGACAAAATCACCTCTTCAAGAGTAGTTTTGAATTAGAGCTCTTCATAGTAGTAAGAAAACTTTCAGACGATATATTAAATAACATATTTAAAATCCTAACATTAAATCAAAACATTGATACATTAAATCAAAACATTGATACATTGATTTTTGTTGCTCCACAACTTATGTTCTGAATGTTATTTTTTTCAAATAATTGTATTTTGGACCTGCCTCCTTAAAAAAAAAAAAATAAGTCCTGGGTATAGAGGTGCTTCATTTGTGTTACTTGAGTAGACAAGTTATGGACTAATTCGAGGAAGCAAATTAAAGAAGAAATTAAAATTATTAGATGCTATTATATTGTTTTATTTTTGTGAAATGGGAATATAACTGCTAATGCACAGGTCACCTGGCTCTCTTGCCTTGTTTTAATTAGGATTTTGTTATGAGTTTAAGGCAAATAAAACTTATGCACAAAAACTATTATAGTCACCTGTATGACTCTTATTTAAAAGCAAAAGTAGCAAGGAAACAAACTTGAAGGTTAGGATCTGTTAATGTGGTTCTTAGATCATCAGGAGGTAGTTTCTTCTTCCTCAAGGAGCTACGTTGCTTCCAAAAAGAGACGAGGAGCATTCATCTCATAATGTAAAATATAAAAATCAAAGTTTGAGGTATGCTTGTCCAAGGAACTCTCTCTTGACTTTCACATGCAAATAAAGAAAAGAAAAAAGCAGCAGCAACTGCAGCCGCCACAGCGGAATCTCACATTGGTATTCTGAAGGGAAGTATTACTGACACAGTATTACAGGAGCTATCATAGTTACAGGCCAAGAGAGTAAATTAAAAGCAGTATGATAGCTGTCTTCACGTTTTTACAAGCCAAACAACACAATACTTGAGATTGGGATCTGTTTTGGCAACATATTTTTACAAGCCTGATGCTGCGATTAGACAGACTAGTGCTCACGCCTTTGCTGCTCTAAGGGGACAGCACGAATCACATACAGCTTCATCTCTGAAGCTTTCCAATCACAACAGGAGCCCATGAAGTTTATCCAGATGATAATTTTTTTTTGCAGAAAGGTTTAAAGGCTAGCTCCATGATAGCTCTTCAGTGACCTTCTTCCATTTATTTTCTCTCACAATGACTGTCTTTCATAAAGCCAGAATGGCTCTCTTTCCTTACCTAAAATAATGAAATGTGACTACCACATCTAAATGTCTCTTGGTGAGAAGAATGAGAAGTAATAACATGCTCCAAGGCAAAGAAGCTTCTGAAGCAAGTAGACCTGGATAATGTAAATACAATGCATTTACACTGTAGACACACGGTAATTTGAAAGTACACTGTTCTTTTTTTCCAGTGCATTTCATTAGACTCTAAAGATTTATCAATTACACACTACTATGAAAAGAATTATTTTTTTCTAACTTGGGTAATCATAGAAAAATGCAGATAATTATACAAATAACAGATAAATGTGAAATCAGTAGACAGCCAATATGCCTGGACTGTATATCTGCAATAAGGCACTATAGCTTTTTCTCTGACCTTTGTAATTAATAAGTGTTGTGTCTGTGCTCAACTCCATGGAAAATAAAATTATAACCCAAACTCTTCACTGTGTGCTTCCTTGTATTTTAGTAGAAAATAAAATACTTAAGTTTTGTCAGGGAAACTAGTAAGGAAGACAATAAGAAAAAATATGGATTCAAAATGTAGACATTTTGCTATGACAGCCTGAACAACAGTAAACATGAAAACCTCCTTGCAATTGTTAAAATCTCAAGTGAGCTTCACGTGACCTACACATAGATGAAACTTCTAGGGGTTTTGCTCTCATTAAGGACAGAAGTTTGTTGTGTGTTCAGAAGGAATAACTTCCTGCTTTCATACAAAATGGGAACTGTAACCTGTAAATTGTAGTAGTAAGTTTCATACTATAGTAAAGCAAGTGAAAATCTAAATAATTTTAAAATAAATCACCAAGTAATCCAGAAAATAAAAATGCAAAATAGAGAGTTAAAACTTCTTCCCCATGAAAGACAATTGTCTCTTTAGACAAAAACCATTTGTTTATTTTATGATCCTAGTTGTGGCAACGTGCGAGAGAATTAACTGCCACTGTCCTCGAGGGATGTACTGAGAAGTTCCCTTTATTAATATGGACAGAAAATACTTTGGTTTTCTCTCTGGTCTATCACAGAATCCAACTGGTATGAAAGGAGAAGCAGAAGAGCGTAAAATAAATCTAACAGAGACACACACCCAATTAAGATAAAATTTTGAGATATATATGCATAAAGGAGTAGGAGCACTCTAACAATCTGGACCAAATTTGAATTACAATCCTTGAAATGAATCAAACATAAAAGAACTCCGATAAGAAAAGGATTGTAAAAATCCCTTGTGTACTTGTGCCACCTACTGGATTTCCTCGTCCTCCTGCACTGTGCACCAAATGCACCCAGGCCCTTGAGTAAAGTAAGACAACAGAAACTAAAAAGCACACTCAGTTTTCTGGTAGAATTTCAGCAGAAATCACTCTCTACATACTCCCCGATAAATTAAAAGCTGATACACAATAATACAGTTGGGTGTTCAAGTTCCCAGGAACTGCTACATCCACAAGCCTAGCTTTCCCTCTGCTTCAAGACTTGCAAGAAAACACATGGAGCTGCCTTGAACAACTCCATTCTGCCTGGGTCAGATTCCTGGGAAAAGTTTTGCTGAAATTAGTAAATAGAAGAATCCAACCTGCATTGGATGCATGCAAAGAATCCCTCACGCATCTGCAGAGCAGCAGTAGTAAGATTTAAGATATTGAGTGCCTCTTTTTGTGGTCAAAGACATGAATGAAAGTTCTTTGTTGAGTGCCCTGTCTGGAGAAACACACTCTGGTTAAATGAGTGCCTGGACGTTTCCTCTGAATTACTACAAAAAGTTTATCACAATCAAAGATAGCTGCCAAAGACTTTAATTTGAAAAAAAAAAAAAAAAAGGTAAATTAAAGTGGAGGCTTATCAGAGGGATTTAGAAGACTGTAATCAAACAGTAAAACAAATGTGTTCCTGGTCACATGCCAAGGCAGAAGACACAGGGCTACACCTGTTCCCATTCACTTCATTCAGCCTTCAAATCCACAATAAACAACACTTTAACTACTAAAAAAAGTGGTAAGTTCTTTCTTCATGGAATTGTTCTTTCTACAAGATCAGGCTAACAACTGTAACACCCACAAGGAGTCCCAGGGAAGACACAGCTGAACAGAGATAAGCACTGTAAACAACAGTCTGATCCACCTCCAGATTCAAAGGAGCATGGCAAAATTATATTTAAGCTGTGTTGGCCTGCCTTGGAAATCTGGAAGTAAATTGTATCCTCAGCAAATTTAGCAGAAGCCGCTTGGCTTATTAATGCTAGAGGATCTGCTAACTGTCCTGGCCCCATCCAAACAGAGCCCCAGTAGACTCTGGAAGGAGATACAGTCACCATAGCCCACATATGGAGCTGACTAGGTTGCTAATGGGTTGCTCCTCTCTCTGGAAAAAGTGAACAAATTCACGGGATTTCTTTTGCTCAAGGACCTGGTGTATTTGGTGCGCAGTGCAAGAGGATGAGGAAATCCTGTGTGTACCTTAAGGAGATTTAACCTTAGAGGAAACTAACCCTTGATTTGAGGTGTCTTATAGCACCTGGTATAGCAGGAACCACCTGAACCAACGGAGAATGAGTCTCACAGGAAAAACTGAGCAAGTACAGCAGTGACCCAGCCTGAGCTGGCTTTGGCAGTCAACAACTCAACATGCTGCTTCTGCTGTCTTGAACACCACAGTTAAGCAAGACTGAAATCATAAAGAAACAGAAATTCATCTACAGAAAAAAATGGAAGTAAAAAACAAATAAAAACACCACACAGGAAAGAATGAGAATTCCTTACTTATATTGCCTGTAACAATGATAATAACATAATTCATTATTCCAGAAGACATTGACTTCCACGTCCAACAAATAGGCGAAGCGTCACACTGCACTTAAATGTAAAACTTCATGTTCTTCTGCCATAATCCAGTGTTAAGGTGCTATTCTAATATCATAGCAATAGAAGTATCTAAAAGGTTTTGGTAATAAAGTACTTCAATGTAAATTTACACTACTATTCTGGGAAGTTTTTAAAGATCAGTGGTATCCAAACACCAGCCTTCACTTGTCCCAACTACTCTTGCCCAAAAGTAGACTCCCTCCTTAAAATTGAATTCATACCTTCCCTTCCCCCCGCCAGTCAAAAAAAATCTGAGACTTTTTTTAGAGCCTGGAAAACAGCAAGGTACTTCATGGTTTTCAGAACACAAATGAAATGTCTTTGAAGGTCTTTTTGTATATTTGAATGATATTTTTATAAAATTAACTCCTTATTAAACTGAAGTACATCATGCAAATTTGTCTGTTACTAAAACATGGGGCTGTATCCTAGCCGTACAGGGCTTTATTTAAAGTCATGCTCCTATAAATGTTTTGCAACATTTCAGATAAACATTGCATTAATTAAGTAACTCAAGAGTTATGATGATAAATAAGGAATCAGTTAAAATAAAAATGTACTAATTTCTGTCCCTGAATCTGAACATAAAAATAATCCATGGCTGAAGGTCTCCAAGGGTGGACAGCTGTAACATGTATACTACACATTTACAGCAAGAGTCTCATAGAGTGTGGCTTGAATTTCCTGCCTTTGTACGCTTTCCTGGGTGCTGGTTTGACTGAAAGCAAGGTAAATTTTCTTCATGCAGTTAGAAACGTTTATTTCTCTTAGCTAGCACAACCACTGTTCGGATTTAGCTTGAGAACAAGAAGATAACACCCCAGGACAGAGTTAATATTTTTTTTCAAGTAACTTTCCAGTTTATTTGAGCTGGAACAGAGAAAACGTAAGAACTTAACACTATCTTATTTGTTGTCTGGGAACCAAGGTCTTTCTGGGCTTTCTGCCTCTAGGTGTGAGGCAGCTGGGAAGGGGGCGTGGATGGGGCAGACCTTGACTGACATCCAGATTGATCGATAATAATATTCTATGCCATTAGAATCATGCTTCATATTTAAGAAGACTCAAGTTTTCCAGCTAGGGAGACCCATTCTGGTTCTGTTCTGTTTCGGTTGAGTTCCATTCAGGATTTCTTTTAGTTTAGCCTTTTGCCATCCTGCCATTTTGCAGAGGCCTCTGGGCCTTTCTGCCTTTTTCTTGTCTTCCCCCATGTCCTGGGTCATTGAGGGGGGGCAATGAGAGGAGGTGGTCTGAGTCAGGTGACCACGAATTGACCAATGGGAGTATTCCATCCCATTCACGACTTCCTGGATTTAAAAGGTGGACCCAAGGGACTCTCTCTCTCTTCTGCTGGGTCTCCTGCTGCTTTGCTTCGTCTCTGTGTTTTTCTGCTGTCCCTGCAAGCTGAGGCCTCCTGACAAACTGAATCTAGTTCTGGCTGCTTGAAGGATCTGAAGCAGCTGCTGGGAATTGCAAGATTGGTTCTATAATATTTGTTCTGCTTTATTTTTATCTATGTTTATTTAGTAGCGTTAGTAAAGCATTTTCAAATTTTCCAGCATTCTTCTCTCTGTTCTTCTTTTCCTTTCCTCTCAAAATCACCTGTCCTTAGTGAAAAAGGGGGAGGAGAGGGGGGGTGGAAAACGGGATGGGGGAAGAGGGTTAAGAAAAATCCATCTGCCACGGTTTTTTATTGTCTCCCCGCGATCAAACCACGACACCCCAGAATCAGCTGTTGAGGACCAAGGTGGTCTGCAAGACTGGCTCCTTGGTATGGATGAAGTTTGTGAGGAATTGCATTGAATATCTTTCATTTTATATTCTACATCCCATCTTATATACATTCATAGTAGTATATTAGAATAATTTTTTAAATTTTATTGAACTGTGTTTATCTCAATTCACAAGTTTCTCCCTTCACTTTTGATTGTCTCTTTAGGAAAGGAAGTGTGCAAGTGGCTATCACAGTTGTGATTGGTTTCTTAGATTAAACCATGATACCTGAATAGTATACAACATCAAGGTTTAACATACTCCTGGAATATTTTTTCTTTCCTAAACTGGATTTGACACTATAAATTAACTTTGAAAACTTGGACAGACCAAAAGACATTAGCTCATCTCAGAATTTGTTAAGAAAAATCACACTTTTAGTCTCTTCTGTAAGATCTTACTGTTCACAATGTAAGAAAGTATACATATGCATCCAATTGGTGGTGGTACTTTAATGCCATAGTGCTGTGCTGATTCGGTTCTGCTCCTGACAATATTTACCAGCAATTCTATATGTAACTTGATTAGGAGCATCCTGAAGGGTGTGATTTCCATAGTAATAAGACCTAGTTAACTTTCTAATTACCATTCATAAGTTCATGAAAGAAAAATAATTACTTGGAAGAGGAGTATTTCACCTAGCAAGGGAATTTAGTTTCAAGTCCTTGAAACTTAAGAAACCCACATTCTGTCATGCCCTAAAGTCTTAATCAGCTTTGTAGAGCCTTATATTTGAGAACTCAATTATATGTACACCTCCATACTATATAGTCTCCATGTAATAACCACAGTAAAGACATCTAAGCATTCAAGTATTTCAGTATTACTCTAGGCAGCCATCTAGAAAGTAGAAACAAAAATATTAATTCATAATAGAATTTTGCACCAAAAAAATCTTCATTTATACGCTCATTTTTTCTCATGCAATCACATACCTCACTGGATTTCCAAGCTCTTATCTTCTCTGCATGCATTTTTGCAAATATCTCTAAACATTACAAACAATATGCAGCAAGAGCAGAACTTTAAAGCTTATTTAATACAACCACAGTTCAGGGTTTTTATTCAGTCTACTGGATTTGGAGCTGAGCTAAATATTAAGAAACTGCATCTGAAGATTTGTGTAATTAACCTCACAAGAATATTAAAAAGAAAAAAAACAAACAAACAAACCCCAACATTAACAAAGACTAATTGCATCTTGGTTTTGGAGAGATGTATTTTTTTTTTTTTCCCTGTAGTAACTCTTATATTAATAACTATGAGCAAAGTGTATACTTTTTCCTACCTTGGATCTCTGACCTCATCAGACCTGTTATTTTAAGCAGTGCTTAGGCTAAAAACCTTGCCAGTTACCATATTCTTTTCTGAAGGAAAGGACTGAACTCTGGTCACTGCCTAGGACCATAACTATTTTCACAGGACACGCAGGTTTTTACAATGAAACTATTGTTAAAAAATATTCTACCTTGAGTATTTATATTCTGTATAGTACAGTTTCAGTGAATTATAACACAGACACTCAATCTGCAGTGAAAAGATAACAGTAGGTCATAAAACACCAGAGGATAGTCTGCAGTTATTGTTAAAATTGAGCAAAACACAAAAACACATACACATATTTTCATACATTTGCCAATGCCTGCCAGCAGGCATAATTAGACCCTGTTTCCAAGTGCCCTTAAAATATATATATAAAATGGGGAAAATACTTATATCAGTAAAACAAGTTTTGTAGAACAAAATATATGCAGTATCCTATGAAGCCAAAGCATTTACCATCTTCATTTCAGGAGAAAAAAAAAAAAAAACCAAACCACAAACACCACACAAACAAACAAAAAACCCCAAAACAAAAAACCAAACCAAACAAAACAACACCACAAACCACAGAGGTGATCTGTCTAATAAACACAAAAATGTCAGCCTAAGTGCTTTCTCCTGTAACACTATTGCCTGATGTTTCCCTCGACATTTCATCTTGTCCAAAACGATGTTCACGTGGGGTGTAACTCCACACTTCCTATATGGGATGCTGACCAGAAAGGGTAAGATAGGACAAATCACTTAAAGGTAACATGTTATAATGTAAACTGATACAAAACCCTCCAGGAACTTCTGGAAGCAATGATACAAAGTCTTTTGACTTGTTTCTCTGTTGCCTATTTTATGTGTTTTTGAAGGATGGTATTTTTTTTCTGGTTATTCATAATCTACTGCACATTCAATTTTGCTTGAAAGGATGCAAATACACAACAAAATTGTTGAGCTTGTGTGTTGTGTTAGGAGGGACCCACTGGATGGGTTGAGAGATGGCCTTGAGAGCAAGCGAGGATGCTCAGCTGGGGAAAGCTTTCTGGAACGCAAGGTAAGGCAGAAAGAAACAACAACACAGCATGAAAGGAATTTGCAGAAAGGGCACGTGCTAGGAGACTCCTGAGAAAATGCAGGGAACGGATGTACTGCCAAGTTTTCAGAGATGGCAAACAGTGACTCTCTTAAGAATCCAAGGGTAGATGTGTGAAGTTTGCTGCAACTGAGGATGTAACTGGAAATCACTTGGAAAGCAAGGCCACAGGGAAAAAACATTGCTCTGCAAGGGCGGAATGAGCAGGGAGGCACTGATTCCAGCTCCTTTTATTTCCATATGTCACAAGTGGAATTTTAATTTGTATGAAAAGCTACACTTTGCTCTTGTTGGTGTTTTATTAAACCTCAGTTAGAAGCCTTTTGGCATTTTCAGTACATTTATTTTATAGAAAAGGTGCAGACAGATATACTCCAAGATTCTGACTGATTTGGACCTTGTCAAAAATATATATGTCGAGTAGCAATTAACATTTGATAAAAGTCATTAGCATAGAAAAGTGAACTTTTCATTTGTATCCTACAAGAGCATGGCACAATCCAACTCCACAGATACTGCTACTGAAGCAGGAGTTGCAAGGTAAATTCACCTGATCTTCATCAGTATTAAAATTGGTATTTAAAGCTGGTATAAAATTACTTATAACACAGGGGTGTCAAACTCATTTTCACTGGGGGCCACATCAGCCTCACAGTTGCCTTCAAAGTGCCGAATGTAATTTTAGGACTGTATAAATGTAACTACTCCTACATTTATGTGAAAATGAGTTTGACATCCCTGTTATAACAGGAATATATTAAGCACTAGTATTCATTGCTAATAAAAAAATGCATACTGATATTTTAAAAGGTAGGTTTGTTTTCAACATTTTAATACAATTGCAGTCATAAGATGAAAGAAAATACACCATGTAGGAAATTAATAACTTCCAAGTATGAAGATATTTCACCCACTAGTTATATAAAAGGGACAGCGGCTGTATACGCTTCCACAGATACTACAGTAAGGAAATTCCAGACCAGGAAATTTGTACAGCCTGCATGTTTAGAGATCATGTTTTTAAGAAAGGGGAAGAGAAGACTTTTTCTTCTCAGACTGTCTTTACAGTTCTCCAGCACGGAACATATTTTCAAACTTTTATCCTCAACTATAGACATTAGAAGAATGTGCTTCTTAAATGAAACCTAAGATTGATCTATTCTTTTATTTCAGACACCAAGGTTTTAGAAAAAGAGCTAGATTTACAGTGTATGACAAACCTTACAATTAAAATCATAAGGTGTGATGATCTCTGCAACACCCAAGACCCAAAGAAGCTACTTTTGAGAATAAAAGTGTAAACTGCCTCTCTTTGTGTCCTACTTCTAAATTTTCAACTGACTACCATCAAAAGAACTAAAGAGGGCAGTTTTAATTTGAAGAATAAATATGGGGAGGGGGAGAATAAAAAAGAGAAATATGTTTTCTTCTTTGAATCACTTTTTCAAGAGTTCTTATAACTCAGATGTTTAGACTAACTAAAACTGCATTAAGAGACTCAGAAAGAACTGGTTTAAGTTTGAAGTGAAAGTTTCTAAAAATGTCATAATTATGAAAAGTCTTTTCAACCTCCTAATTAATATGTTATGCAATTATTTGAGAGTTCATTTTCACTCTTCTACAACTAGTAAAACATATTAAGTTTGTATCTCATAAATAAGAGTTAACCATTGGCCCTAAATATGAAAGCTTGGTTTTGTAAGACCAACCCCAAATAATGAGTTTCAAACAACATACTCTGTCAGCAAGTACAACAGAAACAAGTGCTCAAAAACAACACAAGCTTTTAAAGACCATGGAATATATGCACAACCTGTGAGTGCCACAGGCATTACCCTCTTACAGTCCTTCTGGACTTTTTAATGCTATTGAATGGATGCTTACACCTAGAAATTTTCAATGTGGATCATTCAGAAACCTTTCAGAGATTCAAATGTCATCCCTCCATTATAAAAATAAGCCCTCACAGATCCTCAGACAAAGGAATAAATAGCTCTCATCACCAGCATCAAACATTCCCAGGTGCTGATGATGTGCTGCAGCATCTCATGGTGAGATGCACTCTGATCCAGGAAGCCTGAAACTCTCAATGTCAGGGCACAGGGGGACATGGAGAAAGTGGGCTTAATACCAAGGTTCGAACAGGGGTAGGTGCTAGTAAGTTCTTGTGTAACCATTTTAAAGACAGTATTAATTTTTTTTGTGTATTTTGGACTACAGGTATTATTATTGCAAATTGGCTAAAAATAATGTGGGTTTGTATGTAGATTTGATTACAATTGCAAGCAAGCTAATTAGAAAAATTCTTGGCTATCAGTGTGTCTGTGGAGTATTCCCTTTTGCATGTAATATTTTGAATGGAAGCATGAGGCACCCACAGTGCTTTCACTGTCCTGCACAGAAGGGCTGTGATCTTAAGCAAGTCAAACACCAGTTCCACTCTTGCACTTCCAAGGATCAAAGGAGAATTGTGAAAGAATCTCAATTTTTGGATTTGCTCTCAGATTTTGATGTTTAACATTTTTACACGTGTACCTACACAGACTTGTCAATCACCAGCTTCCTTCAAGTTTTTTGAATATAATCCATAGCTCCTAAAATCAGGCATTGAGACTAACAATAAATAAGCTTGATTTTTATATTGACAGAACTTAACATTGATTTCCTTCCCGGTATTGAGAACTATCGATATTACTAAAATTTTCTATTTAAGTTTTCCAAAAAGAGAGTAATAAACACTACAAATGTGAAAGACTGCAATTGTCAGTCTTCTCAGGGGCATTCCTGGCTGGTGGATCATTGCTGAGGTTAGTTAATATTGAGCTAGACAAATTATCAGTTTCAGTTCTAATGAGAATCCCACTGCTAAATACCATGTTACTGTCTCTGGGTTCATAGCTCTAATAATGAACTCCATAATGCACATCATGTTTGACTAGCTGCCTTGTGACCTCAGTAACTTACAAATTTCCACCAACTACACTGCAGGAAACACTGTACTAAATAGTATATTTTTCTGCCATTCATATTCTTCAACTATAATATACTTCCTTTTCATTTAGTGGTAAATTACATCACAGGCTGATTAAAAAATGGAAACAAGAAAAGTTAGTAAAATATAGACCAATACAAACTAGAGAACAAAATATATCCAAGACCATAGGTGAAGTAACTAGGAAATATAAAGCTAATTGTGTCATTGATCCAACAGTTAAGTAAATTTATAAATTAACTACAGATGCGTCTTCTGAGGAGGAAGACAAATGGCTATAGAACCAAATGAGAACATAGAGGAGAAAAAAAGGCTTGAGGAACACTGGGAAGAGATTACATTTACTTAAAAGTATCAAATCAAATACAGCCTAGGCATGTGCCAACAGACAATCATTACTTGAGAGAATTAGCTGGGAGTTACGTGAAATAATGAGATACTCTTATTTAAGTTTTCAGTGTATCCTACCAGTATGACAGTGTTAATCATTATAAACCAGAAAGGCCAGTTCTGGGTTACGGCATACTGCTATTCTGTCTGGATCACATTGGTGGCACTCTTTTGTGATACATTCAAGGAGCTCAGGTCTTAGAATCATAGAATACTTTGGGTTGGAAGGGACCTTCAAAGGTCATGTAGTCCAACCCCCCTGCAATGAGCAGGGACATCTGCAACTAGATCAGGCTGCTCAGAGCCCTGTCCAGCCCAGCCTTGAATGGTTCCAGGGATGGGGCATCTACCACCTCTCTGGGCAACCTGTGCCAGTGTTTTACCACCCTCATTGTAAAAAATCTCTTCCTCATGTCTAGCCTGAATTTCCCTCCTTTTAGTCTAAAACCATTACCCCTCGTCCTGCCACAATGGGCCCTGCTAAAAAGTCTGTCCCCATCCTTCTTATAGTCCCCTTTTAGGTACTGAAAGGCCACAATAAGGTCTCCCTGGATCCTTCTCTCCTCCAGGCTGAACAACCTCAACTCTCTCAGCCTTTCCTCAGAGGAGATGTGTTCCAGCCCTTTGATCATCTTGATGGCTTTCTCTGGACCCTCTTCAACTGGTCCATGTCTTTCCTGTACTGAGGGCTCCAGAGCTGGATGCAGTACCCCACAGGTATCCCACCCCCCCAGGTGGGGTCTCACCAAGGCAGAGTAGAGGGGCAGAATCACTTCTCTCAACCTGCTCCCCATGGTCTTTTTGATGCCGCCCAAGACACAGTTGGCCTTCTGGACTGCAAGCGCACATTGCCAGCTTCTGTGCAATCTTTCATCCACCAGTACCCTCAAGTCCTTCTGCTCTTGATCCCTTCATCCCCTAGCCTGTATTGATACCAGGTATTGCCTCGACACAGGTGCAGGACCTTGCACTTGGCCTGGTTGAACCTCATGAGGTTCACATGGGCTCAATTCTCAAGTTTGTCCAGATCCCTCTGTACGGCATCCTGTCCCTCAGGTGTGTCAGCTGCACCGCTTAGCTTGCTGTTATCTGCAAACTTGCTGAGGGTGCACTCAAACCCACTGTCTATGTCATTGGTAAAGATGTTAAACAGTACTGATCCCAGTATGGACCCTCGAGGGACACCACTTGTCACCAGTATCCATCCAGACATTGTGCCATTGACCACTACTCTCTGAGTGCAAACATCCGGCCAGTTCCTCATCCACTGAACAGTCCGTCCATCAAATCTATACCTCTCCAATTCAGAGAGAAAGATGTTGTGGAGGACTGTGAAGTCCTGGACAGAAGTCCAGAACAATGACATCCGTAGACCTTCCTTTGTCCACTGATGTAGTTACTCCATCATAGAAGGCCACTGGGTTGGTCAGGCAGCACTTGCCCTTGGTGAAGCCATGCTGGCTGTCCCAACTCACCTCCCTGTCCTCCATGTGCCTTAACATAGCTTCTAGGAAGACTTTGTTCCATGATCTTGCCAGGCACAGAGGAGAGGCTGACAGGTCGGTAGTTCCTGGGGTCCTCCTTTCTACCCTTTTTAAAAATGGGTGCAATGTTTCCCTTTTTCCAGCCACTGGGGACTTCACCTGACTGCCATGACTTCTCAAACATCATGGAAAGTGGCTTGGCAACTACATCAGCCAGTCTTTCTTAATACTGTCTCATTATCTGCCAGTTACTGACTGATGTAAAATCCACAGAGGCCACTCTTGAGTATTTCTTCAGAAATGCCCCAATTCCAATTCTGGCTGATGTTGCATGGAGAGTAGGAATGATCTGTCACAACTTCCTAGATTTTCTATTTTTCCTTTGTTTACTGAAACACACTATAAAGTTGCTGAAGATCTAAGAGGTAGCTAATTTGTAATCATTTCATTTGAATTTATCCAAATCAAGAAGTAGACAAGTGAAGTCAGACAATTTTTCCCCCATGCAAATTTAGAATTACTGAATTATCTGGAACATTTAGCGTCTGACCATGGATGTTTAAGTTCATGCCTGTTTGTGAACAAGAAAAGAGATCTGTCTGCTATGCATTCATAGAAACTGCCAATTTCAGATATGTTTTCCTGATTCTTTATTTTGAGACATGCAGACCTCCTACCCAACACATTGCATTAAGTCAGACTTCCAGTTCACAAGTATTCATATGCAGCAGTTAGACAGAAGAGTGAAATGACAGTTTTGTACAAAGATGGTTAATATTACAACCATTCCATATTAAAAAAAAAACCACCACACCAAAAAAACACAAAACACAAAAAAAACACAAAAAAAACCAAAAACCCCACAAAAAACCACAAAAAAACCCAAACAATAAATTTTAAATTGCTTGGTTCAATGGGAACCTGAGTGTCTTCCTGAACCAAAGCACAAGCTACTCCAGCTAGCTCATCTGAAAACTAGGTGAAACTCAGACCAAGGAGGCTACAACTTATTTTCTGCAACAAAAGAGAACAAGTGCAATGTCGAAGCATGTGGGCAGGCAACTGTGCCCTGAGTGAGGTTAAGCTGACTGAGGAGGACAAGATAAACTCCTGAACGTTATGGGAGAATCTGCTGGACACAAGAGAGGCGAGAGCAATACCCTAATAAAAATTACACATAGTGCCATGAGAAACATCTGGGTTTCACAAACAGTTCAGGGGGATGTTAAGGGAGAAACAGACACACTTCATAGATAGCTGAACAGGGAGCCCCGGAAATCTTTTTGGGAGCAGAGCCTTGCTAACACAACAGACCTTTGGTGAACGTCTCAAGACTACAAATCTGAGATTACTTCAGGTAACACCAGAAATACCAGAATGGGGCATGGATGTAACAATATCGGCCTTAAAGGGAAGAAAGAAATTGGGGGCAGGTTGTTCATCTGCAAGAACACAAGGATGAAAAAGGGGGGGATCAAGGTGGATCAGAAATAGCACACACAGCAAAAAGAAGAGAAGGGGGGATGCAAGCAACTGGTTGTACGCAATTAAGTGCAAGTCTGGGACCTGACCATGGCAGTTCATCCTATCTTCTTATTAAACTTTATTCCAAACTCTCTTAATGAGTGTGTTGTCTACTCCATGTGTGTGTGCACATCAGATGCTCACAAATTTCATGCTTGACTAGCTAGCAAGAAAATGAAGACTGAAGAGATTATAGGTCTATGACTGGATATGGGTGTAAACATAAGTCAAGGGAAACCTACCAGAGAGACCTCTGCACGTGAGTTTGAGCCTGTTTAGCCAGTAAGAATAGGGCCACGTATGTGGTGCTTGAACAGCTAGAGCTGATGTTCTCCTGTATATACTGATCTGCTCATGGCCAGCCATGATCACGGTGTGTCACTGTGTGTGTGTGTGCAGGGGTATACTCACTGGAGTATCAGGAATAATGCGAACAAAAAAACCGGCAGCCTGGTATTTAGCTGGGATTTAGCTCTAACAGAGCAGGGAGGAGAATTCCCATCAGTCTGAAATTCTACTGGTCTTTTCTTAACATGAACAAGCAGTGAAAAATTTATGCATTTGGGTGTGTCATAGATGCTTAACTCGCCCTGTTTAATATTCAGTATTTATCAAACAAACAAAATCTCTGAAGAGAGCAGTTATTGAGGTTCTTCATGAAACAAGGATTTCTTTCTTTTTTCTTTTTTTTTTTTTTCCCCCCCTCTTAAAGTGACTGCAATAAGTTTGCTTTTTATAGATTATTGACCTAGTTTACTGCCATTTCATTGACAATCCATTGTCATATATCAGGGTAACATAGTTGCTGATCATGCACACTTCACAAAGAAACCTGCCACCTCCAGGTGGATGCAGGCAGCCTATGAATAGAATAGAATTATAAAATCATTTTGGTTGGAAAAGACCCTCAAGATCACCGAGTCCAAGCACTAACCTAACACTGGCACTAAACAATGTCCCTAAAAACCTCCTCTACACACCTTTTAAACACTTCCAGGGATGATGATTCAACCATTTCTCTGGGCACCTGGTTCCAATACTTGACAATCTTTTCCATGATTTTTTTTTCCTATGAGTAACAGCTTATGATATTATGTTATTATGATGTTATGAGTAACAGCTGCTCAGAAGTGTGGTAAATTGAAAGCCTGAGTTACTGACCCGGCCAATGCACAACACTCCCAAGAGCACCTGTACAAGTGTTCCAGCTTCAGGTACCTTGCAAGAAATCTGGTTTATCCTGCCACATCTCCGACTGGTGATATACATGACAAAAAACACTCACATGACCTTTCACAGACTTGATGCTGGCATTTTGGCCATCGAGCTAATGACTCATATATACTATAATTTTGGCAGCCTTGGAACAACATATATCTTTTCTGTTTCAAACAGCTCTTCTCAATTGTGGACTGTGTCCACAACTTCTATTAAAAGAAAGCTGACATTTCAACAGTCCAGTAATTGATTGCTTTTTTCAGAGTGCTGTTAAGTTTTCAGGGTTCTTTTGTTTTCTGAGAACCTGAATTTCAAGCTCATGTAGACTTGTTTCTCAACACAGTTTTTGATCATCACAGTTATGCCTTCAAGAACTATATGCAGGCTTTTATATCTCTGCTCATTTCCTTAAGTAATATAGCAACAAAAACATCAATAGGAAAATTAAGTTCTTTCTCCTCCCCAAGAACAGAGAAAGATGCAATATATAATTTTTAATTAAAGATTTGGACTGCTTTCTAACAGCTGCTATTTTTACACTGAATGAAATAAAAACATTGGTCCTTCATTTCATGTGCAGAAAATGCATTTCTTAGAGAATAATGGCAATGCAATAGGTATTAAAGAATTTTATTACTGAAAAATATTGGTGTATGATTCAGTTCTGGCTGTACATGCACTTGGTTTTGCAGTTGAGGCATGGGAGGCTTAACTGGGTTTATATTGAGTGGGAAAAAAAAATAAATCTGTCCTAATGAATACAAGTTGTAAGTGAAAAGGGCTGTGGTAAAGAACACAAGAATTAGCAAAGAGATATCTAATAACAGTTTTTGACATTTGCAAAGCATATGAACTTGTAGTATTCTTCATCAATATGCTACATCCCACGTAACTATATCATCCAACTTATATCAGAAAAGAAGAAACAAAACTGCAGACAGATCTGTGAACTTTTCAGTCATTTGAATCAGCCTCATTCTTACACTTCAAATCTCGCTGCCAACAACCACATAAATCATAACAATTAGAGTAATATTCTGTAACCTCCCCCTTTATCTTTAGTTAACAGCACTATGCTATGTAGAAAAGTGACAAGATACTCTACATCTCCACTACACAGATTAAATAGCAAGTTGAAAGCCCTTTGCACAGTTTAAGTAAATTTACTTCTCCAGTTCCTAATTACAATTTCCACTAGTTGTTTTTTTTTTATTATGGTTTTTGCAGTTTTGCATGAAAGAATCATATTAATCTTACTCTTACATCAGGCATCTAAAAAAACCAACCAAACGAAAAACCCAAATAAGCTAATACATCCAATATTTTATCTGCCACACAGAAGGCAAAACAGAGACTAAGTTCTGAAATGTGAAAGCTATTTGCTACCTGCTGCAAATGGAAATTCACCAGGACCAAAATTACTGCTAAAGGACTATGATATTATAAATAATCACTTTTATTAAAAATAATATCAGGAAATTACTCAGTTGATAAATCTCATTCCTAAAAGTCAAAATATAGGAAGTACTGATCAATCTTTGATAGCAAAAATTACAACAGATGGTGCCCCTGTTTGCAGTTTTTTGTTACATTTTTCTTTCCTTACAAGAAAATCATAGACAATGTTATTTAAAAATACATTTTGATATAGTGAATGTCTATTTTATATCATAATTCTACTCCTAAAAGAATTCTCCTGTAGATAATTTTAATTTATCACTTTCATCCTATGAATAATACTAGTTGGGAGGGGAGAAAAAAAAATACTACAGAATATGAGAAAAATTTTCCAAAATGATGAAACAATTTTAAGATGTCTCAAGTTAGGCATCAAAATATATCCAGCATGGAGGGAACCAATACTCAGTATCATTTAATTTCAGTAGCCTAATAAATATTAAAATCAATTGAAAATTCCAGATATATGCCAGTATTCACACTGCAGATTGGTTTCCAAATTACAGTTAGAAGCTTTGTTTTTCTGATATTATTTGTTTATAATTCAGGTTAGACTTGATTATAGGTTATGTGATAAAAAGATTTCTTCTCCACACACACACTCAAAGCAACAATGACAGGAGTGGAAACCCAAATATAATAATACCCTGCCCAAGCTGCTCCCAGGCCCCTCACATGGGCCAACAGAACATCAAAGGACCATCTCCACAAGCTCAGAGGAACACAGGGATGAACAAATGCAGGCGGGAATCCAAACCAAGGACTCGCAAGAAACAAATACCCTGTCTGGGCCCCTCTCAAGGTTGTCCCAGCAGAGCCTCAGCCTCGTTGTTCAGGTGTGAAACACATCACTATGAGTCAGTGTAGCAGCTCTGAAGATCACGTTCTGGACTGAAGAAGGGAATCATCACCCAAGGGTGTGGGACACATTATGGGATGCAGGGGAAGAGTATTTTTGATTCTGTAAGACTTATTATGGGATGTTTAGAGAAAGAGGAAAAGGTGCAGAAAAGGAGAGGTTAAAGTGGTTTAAGAAGGAACAAGCATGGGAAAGTAGAGCAATGGAGGATGAAAGGCACTGGTCATGTGTACACATGTGGCTGGTCAGTACACTTGTCTGGCCATGTTCTACCTCTGATCAGCACAGTCTGTCTCCTCTTCTTATGGGCATGGGTCTCCTCCTCTCTTGTCTCCATGTCTCCTCTTCTTATGTGTGGGGTGCACGTGTGGGGGCATGAGCGCACAACCGGAGCAGGACCAGGGGTCAGAAGTCCTCATGCCCACAGTGCTAGAAACCAAAGTTAGCATGGGTGTGTGAATGAGTGAGTAAGCACCTGCAAAGGTCAAGCCAGACCAGTCAGAAGGCAGGTGAAGTGGCCTAGGAGCCAGAGGAGTAAGTTTGTATGTGTGTGTGCCCCTAAGGGTGAAACCATGGTAGAAGATAGGTATCAGGGACTCCAGGAAGTCCTCGACAGCTGCTGGAGAGACCATGGAGTCTGAGGTTCTCTGGAGACAAGACCCATTTGTGCATGTTTGCCCACGTTTGTGTATGTTTGCCCACGTTTGTGTAGACATGCATATATTTGTGTGCACATACATTTATATACATGTTTCTCTCTCTTTTGGTTAAGGAACCTGAGAAGAACAAGGATCCAGGACCAGCTACTGGCCTTTGTGCACAAGGCTGGCTGCTGCAGGGACCCACACAGCGTGCATGTGTGTGTGTATTCTAGTATGTGCAAGAGGGTCCAAACGTGTCCACATGTCCAGGTGCCAGCAACTGGGAAGACTGAGATACAGCTGCTGGAGGGAGACATATTATACCCATGCAAATATATTTCCAGTAATTGGCTTCCATCCTGCTCAGCCAGAGAAAGGAACAGGATGAGGCTGGATTTAGGCCCTTCAACACTTGGGTTTCCATGCAAAAGCAGAACTGTAGAAACTTACAAATACCATGCAGGCTATGCATGGGGCTGTAAGATGCAAGATATTTCACTTCATTGGTTTGCAATTCATTTATAACAAGTGAGTTTTGAATTTGCATCTGATTTGCAAGCCTTGGCGACTGCAGTCAAACAATACTCCTTCCAGGCTTCAGCTCAGAGACTTTAAACAGAAAGACATTACTGTTGACCTATGGCAAGGGTGCTATCTCCTTTCCCTCCCAATCCCAGCACAATTATTAGATGCATAAAAGATATAAAGTGCACAGATATTCCAACTTTTATATGTACCATCCAGAGAATGGAACAGGAAGAGTTCAAAGTTTCAGTCTTGCATTTCATTCAGCACATTCATTCTTTCAGCATTGCTGACACTTGCACACTAAGCAGATGAGAATTCAAAGGTGGCCTTACAAACTTCTGACAAAAAACACCAAAAAACCCACACACAACATAAAAACCCCAAACAAACAAAAAACTAAACCAAAACGAAAAACACACAGAGTACTGTGGTTCAAGTTTTCCAGCATATTTTTTTCCCTAGAAACAGGGCACTATAATATAGCCTAACCTAATATCTTAATTCAGTAGTAATTAAGTATTTTCTGTCTTGCAAAAGTTGTTAGTAGTATGGATCACAGCTAAAATGGGATTTCTGTTTGCTAGTACTGAGGATTTACTAACCTTTTGCTAGTTGAGCTTCTAGAAACCAGGGGAGTCTCAAACAACCGATACAGGGAATTAACTAACTAACACTTAAAGAACTAACACTTAACTAAGGAGCTAACACTTAGAGAGCTAACCCTTAACCCACATCACTATTGCCTAGCCTTGTTTAGCTTTGTGTAACTTATTGTATGAGGAGTTCACTGGAGTTCACTGACGACTTCACAGGCCTTGCAAAGATAAAAAACCTTGGGTGCATCCTTGGGTGAACTAGATAACAGAAACTTGGGCACAGGACAGGAGATACGCCAGTTCTAACCAACTCAGCAGTATGAGTCCCAGCCAACTCAGCACACCAGGCCAAAGGTAAAGGTGTACAGCAAAGACCACCCCAGTCCACGATCACTGTGCAGGTGCAACCAGGAGAGGCCAGAGGTGGAGACTATGGAAATGATTTCCTGGAACTCATTGTAATAAGAACCGCCTTCTCGGGGACAGGTTATAAATATGTATAGGCGTTTCTAGAACTTTCATGAATATGTGACACCTTACAGCGTTTAACCAAGCTCACAGCTACTGGAAATTCGCACACATCTTAGGTGGAATTATTCCCCCGTGTGTCCAGTGCTGTAAATACATACTTTCTTTACAATCTCAAAGGTTGTAAGGTCATTTCTGCACCTCACAATGAGCAACACTGAACCTTGTAGTAAGATGACAACTTAAGCAATTGATATCTTCATATATGTAGTAGGAAAATATAGAGCCATATGAATTCACTGGGCATGCATCTTCAAAGAAGCTCATAATTAAACACTGGAGTTAATTCATGGAAGTATTTATGTGAACCTGCCTTATGTGTTTGAAGACAGGATGGAAATGCTTGCAGAGTTTCCTACTCCTCTGTGCTACCTGTCTTTCAGCAGGGTGTCACCCCTCTCTTCAGGAGAGGGGACAAGAGGCATCAAGTTGAAGAAGAGGGCACTGAGACCAGGGTGGGCAGAGACTAGCTGGCTGCCTAACCCTGTTAGTAATCCCAGCCCATTTTCATGAAATGTCAGAGGGTACTGTGAGGGCAATAAGCTTCAAAACTTAAGCTTAATTAAAGCACATTTAACACAGATGTTGCTACTAGCAACACAGTAACACTGTTGTTGTAACCCCTTCTATCAAGGTTGCTGCTGCCAGTCTTTAAAAATGTAGCATATTATCTATTCCTTGTACGTACCATTTATCTTTGAATATACAAATCATATGCAGATTTTGTACTTACTGTGCAATCAGGCAGCTGAAATTAACTTTTCTACAAACGGATCTCTTTTTCTATGCAATTCCTTTTCTCTGGACATGAATTTATGGGGAGTAAACAGGCTCCAAAGAAATCTTTAATGGCAACATTTAAGAATACTGATTTTTGTGTGTGTGTATGATTGAGATTAACATATTGATGCACTGCTTTTCATACCCTCAAATGGTCTGACTGCTTTAATATACATGGATACTTTTTCAGACTGCCTTCAGCAACTGTAGTTCACATTTCACGTGTACTTCCTAAAGCTACTAAGAGCAAGGACAGAAACAGACGCTTTTTACTCTACAAGATATTCCAGTGAGTAGCTGAAGAGGTCAGAAGCAGGGCAGGTGTAAATGCCTTGCCCATTTATCTCCTAAAGCTACAATAGGTAAAACAACATTTATGTGTACCATAATGTCAGCAGTTATCCATCTTCTACAAACTTCTTTCCCTTAAGCAATCAATTCAATTTTTTACAAATAAACCTCTGGAAACACTTGCTTTGGTATGAATTTGCATTATAAAGGGTGGACATCAGATGTATGCAGCTCAAGACCAAACACACAATCTCTGTGCATAATCAGTGCTAGAGCTTCCTGACTTCTCTACCTGCAGCAATAGATCAACAGTAAGCGTATTTTTAAGTCATCTTTCAAAATCGTGAGTTTTGCAGTAGACATTTTGGTAAGCATGGTCCTCTGTCCGTGGCCTGATGAACCTTCATTTACTACAAGCACGTGCCTCACTCTCTTTCCCGCAGTATTCTTATTTTTCTCCTTTACCTCTATGCCATCTGAGGACTTCGATTTTCCTTCCTCCCAACTTCTACCTTCACTTTTTGGCTAGACAGCCTTAACTGGGAGTCATATCCCCACCCAAGGCCCAGCAGGCACTAGCTGCCTGCTTGGTACACCCACAGGCACATCCAGCTGCACTTTCTCCAGCAGTGAAAGGCAGGTTGTCCTCCGCTTGCCTTCCCTCTGCGCACACAGAGGTAGACTCCTCACCTGCTACTGAATTTCACAGGACTTGCAGAAACTCCTTCATTGCCTTCAGGCTTCTACTGCCTGACAAATTTAGGAGAAATTGGCCAATAGATTAAAGAGCTATCATAAATAACTGATACTCCTAGAATCTGTGACTGTATCAGGAAGCCAGTAAATTATTTAAAATAATGCTGAAACAGAACTTTCTTATACACACAGACACCAGAATTCTCTTAAACTGGATTCCTTTAGTTATGAAAATTGCAAGATTGGTTATTTCATTTTTTTTTTTTAATCAAACTTGCAGTTTTCAATATCCACAGACCACAAAGATCATTTACCTCTAACAGGATTTTCTTCCTGAGTGCATGCATCACTGACTCTAGTTTAGCTCATGTACAGAGTTCCATGACTTTGTACTGTAATTAAGGTTACTAATTACTAAATTAGTTCCAGGGTTATAACATTATCATTTAAGCCATAGAATGATTCAGGGAGTTAACAGATACTTGGTAGGTAACACTTCAGCCAAAATTGCCTTGGCTGCTTTTCTCCCAACCTCAGTTCAATGAGTACGACCCCAAGTTTTCTTAAAACTAGTTTAACAAATTTAGTGGTGTCAGAAATAATAGTCCCACTCTGGCCTCAGGGTTTGGCTAAGCAACCACACAAATATATATTAATTGTTTTCATACTGGTTCAGTCCATCTACTGTGTTCCAACTTCTGTTCCCTTGTGTTTATATTACAATAGGTCATTTCATTGGTTGGCAATGCATCTTCAAAATACAAATTAAATATGCTGATGTAATTATAACACAAAAATATAGAAGTGCTCGTCCAGTTCACTATATACTTTTTCTATATTTTGTAATTTCCCATTCTCTTTTTTGAATTGTAACTTCTTACGGAGTGGACAGATTTACAAGTACAAAACAACTCAGGGCAAGATGTAGTTACCAAAAGCAGTAAACTCAAAACATTTAAAAATAAATCTAGTTAACATAATTTTAATTTGAAAAATAATTTAAAGGCAAAATTAAAATGTAGACAAACAAACAAAGAAATCTTCAAAAATAATAGAATGAAATAATTACATAGGAAATACTCTTCATTTGATGTTAAGCTATGCTAACATTTTTCTCTTTTCCTTATTAAAAATATGTCAAGTACTTCTCCAACTTCTTTTTACAGTACTACAATTGACATAGGAATGATTCAACTACATTAAGGAGACTTTACAGTTTAATATTAATCTCCCCATCTTGCACTTGTTCTATTTATAAGGATAAAGAAATGATTTTGTATTCCAAGGGTTGCTTACCACACAATGAGGAAAAAAAATAATCTCCAAATATCTCCAAATTCCATCTCCCAAAATACAATGTTGTGTTTCTCAAACACATTTTTTTGTATACAGTCTTGATTCTGCTTTTAAAGCCAATTACAGTAATCTAATGATAGAACAAGTCATTTTTTTTTCATCTTGGAGAAGTGTCCAGTGTAATCCCCAAAACTAATATTACCATAAGAGTTTTCAAAAGGTTATTGCCTAGCATTTCGTGGTTCAAAGAAGTTGTAAGTATTGCATGGGATTAAGCAACATAATACTACAGATACTCTAGACTCAGCTTTTTTAATCAGTCTTATTTAGCCAATTTGTGATTACCTGGATTACTATTGATTTTCTAGACAGCAAGGCTGCATATGAAGGAGATTTCAGCAGCAACATGCAGCATCTTTAGAAAATTAAAACCATTTCACCATTTTAAGTTTCTTTTGTCAGAGCCTGTATTAGTTTCATGAAGTCTTATCACCCACTATAAACCCCTGGATTTATAGCAGAGTCAATAATCAACTGTAGCAGGAGAAATCAAAGAAAAAATAAAGGACAGAGTCACCACTTTGGCTTGGGCTGAGACAGACAGTACAAACTGAAAGAAACACAGAAGTCAGGAAAGATCATGACACTGATGGTTAATTCTTTGCAAGTTTTGTGCCTAATGTCACAAGGCAGAGACGAATAAAGTCCTCTGAAGAAATGTCTGATACGAAGAAAAGCTGTTCACGGAGTACAAGAGAGCCAGCATCACTTGAGAACATTTTTTTTCTTTCAGCCTTTTCCTCCTTAGACCCTGGTCTTTCTGACTGCTCCAAAACAGCAGATCAAAGCACCTGTGTGTAACTGATGAAATGTGAGGCAACCCAAATATCTTCAAGCAGCAGAATGTACGTTTAGGCCTCACAGCAGCTTGTAAAGCAGGTAAATACAAGTTAAAAAGAAAAAGTGAAAGGTTAAGAAGCTACAGCTTTGAAACTGTTACTCTCACTTCTGCATCCATGCAGTGTCTGCTAGCAAAAATTTCTCTTCCTGTATTGGTGTAAGGTACTACAAGGAAAAGAAGCAGCTAGCTGATTGTTCCCCTTTGGTTTAGTGAGAGTATCACAATGGGGTAATTCACAAGTTTCTCCACACAGCAATTCACTCTTTTGCATTTAAGACAAGAAATCCTACCAACTGACATAGTTGCATCTGGGCCTCACCTACATGATAAGCTAGGAAGTAGGGCAGTAAGAGCTGGCTTGTACCACCTCAGCTTTCCATCTTACCTGAACCCAGAGGTCTTTAGTCCAGAGAAAGAGAATTATAGCCAAAAGGACAAGTCTTACTACTATAAGGCCAATGGGACAGCCCTTATCACAACACATGTGACTTGAGAGCAGGCTAAGATACATGACTTAGGCACGAACATTGAGGCTACCAACATTAGGTGAGAGGGGAATCCCACTTAAAAGGCAAGAGCAAGACAAGACATATTGCCTTTAGAAGCCTAAGGTTTTGTTATCATGTCCCCATGGGATCCGCAGCCAAGCAGCCATGATGGGTAAACAGGAGCAAGGTGAGAAGGAGGAAGCACAGTTCCACACAGGTTGCTTTTTACAAGCATAGGCTACTCACCCTTATCCCCAGGAACTTTAACACAGCCTGCTAACTCAACGGGAGAACTCTGTACAATTTCCTAAACTCAGACAGCCAACACCAGACCAGTCTAGTACACGTAGATTTCATGCCCTGCAAGGCCATGTACGCAGAAAGGAGTAAGAAGATGGAGAGACAGCCCAAAATATGTTTTTTGAACTGTTAATCCCAACAATACTCTGAACGACATAATGCAGATTTCAATTGTCTTTTATTTTTAATAATGACTAATACCAAGTAATGAGAAAAAAATATATATGTAAAATGTCGAATCATCAAGTCTCTTCTTTGAAATGTTACACCTAAAAGAAGATTTTTAATCTGTTTTACCCTCCAGAAAAAAAGGACACAGAACTGGTCATCATGATGGGAGAGAAAGAGAGAAAGTATACCTATGCATGTGTGCATATGTGTGTATATATAAATATACCTATGCATGTGTGCATATGTGTGTATATATAAATATACCTATGCATGTGTGCATATGTGTGTATATATAAATATACCTATGCATGTGTGCATATGTGTGTATATATAAATATACATATATGAAAATAGCTAGCACATTGTTTAAAAGAAATGTCGGATACTTGCTTTATGGCTTTGACATAGCACAATACAATGATCTGCCATGCCATAATCAAAGAAGAGTTACGTTTTTGCCATGCATTTACATGGATGTGTAGAACGGGCAGCTACCACACTGTGCTGTTATGTTCAGAGATCAGCGCTGCTACATTGCTTAGCCATATAAGCTCATCTTCAGAAAGATTAGATTTATGTCACACTGGAAACAATGACAGAGCCTGCTGAACCAAGGTATGCAATCGTACTGCACTCTCACAATCGCACTGAACTGCTTGAGAAAGAGATGAGGATGCTTATGAGGGAAAGCAAAGCTAGATTTAGCAGTCCTTTATTAGGTACTCAATCCTTTCACTTTATGTACTTTCCTACAGAGCATTTTTTCCCTTTTGCTCAGAGCTCTTCCTTAGCCTTCAACAAATCATCTGCTACAACCAGCCAAATATTTACTCCTGTGGGTACCAGCACAGATGAATTATCTACAGATATGATGTTGCCTGCCTCAACAGCTTGTAAATTCAGTAAAAAAGTAGTTATTCCCTTCCAAAACTTAGATGTCTGCAATGCCAACTAGCACAATGATATACATCTTGTATTTTATATGCAATAAATGAGAAGGGAGTTTAATATTTATAATACATATGTATTCCCACAATTTAAAATATACGTGTAAATGTATGCATGCACACATGCAAGCACCAACTTCGGAAACCTAACAGGCCTTTTCACACCACTTATTCAGGCTCCAATTATTCAGCAATAGTAACAATGCATAAAAATGCCAATACCACTATAACAAATGAAGTTGCATGGGTATTGTGGCAACCACAGTTCTCTGTTGTCAGTGCAAACACGCCTTTCTTATCCTTTTTCCACCAACATCCACAAGAACAGAGCTGGTTACAGTCACCCAAACTACATGATACCCTGTTCAAATGGTATAGTTCTGTACTATAGCCACAGAATAAACAACCACTCTGAACTACTTGCTATATATTATGCATATATTTCATAACAGTCATATACTAAATGTATCATGATAGAGATCAGGGGTTTTTTCTATGAATCAATGAAGTGGTGGACTAGGCCTTATAAGAAGCCAGAGATTTTTTATGAAAGATGGTCTTTGGGATCTTGTTGAAGCATTGCATGGAAAGATATGGAAGAGTGCTCATTGGAAAAACAAGTGTAATAAATGAGTGATGAAGTCTGTCATCCTTAGCAATATGCTCACAAATGTGATAGCCATATACTTTAATATACCATAGTTATATTAATATACCATAGGTGTATTGGGTATATCCCTTAATAATAAGTATGTCAAAACACGCTTTGGCTGGGCCTTGTATTATTTAATCTGTGAGCAGAAGTGAGGTAATCTGTGTTTGGTTTGGTTTTTATTTTTTTTTGTATTACAAGTCTGACTGTGAATTGTAGGCTATGTTCATGGTATAAATACCAGCAATTAAGCAGTTGGGGGTTTTTTCCCCACTTTGGAGGTGCATTGAGCTACTCTATCACATTGTCTTTCAGCATTCTGTAATCATCTATTTGGTTCTTCTTGAGAACTATTAAAATAATGTTTACTTTACCTTTTGGTTTCCATACAGTAGAAAATGACTTACCAAAGTTACTTTCTGTTCTGAGTTCAAGGGAAATAAAGCAAACTAAGGTGATGTTTTTAAACTACTGTTCATTGGCAGTTTTGAGTATAAATCTGCATGTGTTCCTAGGAAACCATTCACAGAAAAAGCTCATATTTTCAGTAAAAAAAAAAAAAATTCTTAAGGGCCTGCTCTGCATAACATTTGGGAAAAATAAAAATGAACTAAGTATATCAGATGAACACTGATCACACGATTTTGAAGATCAGCAGTTACTTCTAGCTTGATTTCTGCCAAGCCTACAAAGACATTTACTCAACCTGCTCTGAAACCTTTCACTCACAGGTCTGAAAAATTCCACGCACTCTAAAGCAATCGTTCTAAATGGTAAGACAGGGCAGAATTTATTTTCTTCATGTTTATAACCATGGTAAATATCTGATGATAAAATTTTGTTCTTGAGCTCTGTATTTCACAACAATTTTGCAAGGTTGTCATGAAGCATGTAGGCACACACTGAAAATGTCAGAGAATGTTTTTTTTCCTTCTGAAACAAAACATATGGCATTTAATTTTACCTAGTGCACATCTTGAAAGAAGCATATAAATTCTTTGGTGTATGTGCACATTATAATACACATATAAAGACACTATTTTTAGTAGGGTTTATGTTCTTCTGCATATTACCAGCAGATGTAAGTGGATAAGCCAGGCATGGTGATGACCATGCAAATTAGCAGAATTTCTTTTCTACATCAAAATTAATCTTAACTTCTATTATTATGCAGGAACAGGAGTATTTAAGTTGTCTGCAAAATATTAAATATTTTCTGGTTATTTGTGTTCATTTCAGCAGCTATCTGTTTACCTCATGTTTACTGCTATTCAAGTAATTCATAAATTCAAAACATTTATATTAATTATTATTGTGATGATGAAATATTACTTATTCGCACTGTTACACTTCCTAAGACAATGCTTTTGGCTATGCATAATTATTAGCGATTTGACAATAACTACATGACTTCAGTGAACAGTGAAGATGTCAGTTTAATTCCTTTTTTTCTCTGACTTTTTTTCAGATGATGGAATTCTATGTCTTGAACTATGATCTGTGTGGTTCAATATGTGATATTGCCTACATAAGCAAATAAATACGTGAAAAATTTCTCTTTAGTTTAATCCATTGTATAAAAAGTTTCCTGCATCAAATATCAACTGTATTAATACACAGATTAAGAGAACAAGTAATTTACAAAACCAAAATAAAATTACTCATCTGTTTTGCCAACAGTTTTTTTAAGCTTCGCATAGGATTTTCAAAAATTTTCCTTACGTCAAAAGCAAAAATAAGTTAACATACTGTAGCTTCCTCAAGTCTAAAATATAAGAAGCAATCTAATACTACACAGTTTTTTGAATCACACATGCTACGCAGACATTTGTGGATTTCAATTCAGTCTCATAAAATTTATTTTTAGACTTTAATATGTAATCATAGCAAGAATATGTTATTCTGAAAATTTAATAATAGGGAAAGAAAATATCTTGTCAAATCACTAATCATTTACACCTATGAGTAAGCAGTGCACTAGCAAAGAGAGAAGTAGTCCTGGTCAGAATGTTGTAGCATTCATCACCAGCTCCATAGGGACGGGTATCAAAACTGCATGTAGCCTTGTCAATCATTTCAGTCAGCTGTCAGTGACATTTGACCAGACTGAGGCCCTAACAATAGAAACCACCACCACAAGGCTGAATATAGAGCAGCTTTTGACAAGGGAACATGCAAGAAAAACATATGCAACCTAGGGTTATGAGCAGGAAACATATAGAGCTGCAAATAAAAAAAGGATATATTATTTATATAAATATACAAGACTATGAGCACCTGGTGTAGCACTGGCACAGTATTTCTAGTTGTAATATCATCATTTGACATTGTTCCTAAACTTCAGGGAACTTTCTGAATTAGTATTTGGCTGTATTTCAACTACCATCAGCTGTGTTTTGGAGTCGCATAAAACTGCCTTATGTGCTTTACAAAGACACTTCCTGAAGCAGGCATCAAGTGTTGTTTGTTTGTTCGTTCCCTTTTAATTTAATTAGCAACCATAAGGAATATTAATATCTCAAATTAAAAAAAAAATAAGCTTACAAATGAAACAGAGGAGTTTCCGACTCTCTTGTTAGGAGAGAAAACAAACCAACCAACCAACCACACCCAAACACAAACAAACAAACAGAACGATACAACACTAAAAGTCCCACAAAATCTAAACCCTTGAATAGCTTCTAGAGCCTTAAAACCTAAGAAGTAGCCTAAATTGTTGGACTAGCTTTGTTTTGATACCAATATTACTAAACTAGTCCTGTAATTTTGAGTATTAGCTTTGCCTTTGTTCCACTTAAACTTGAACGTTACCACCAAGCTCTACATACTTGGATGTTTTCTTGCATCACAGATCAGTGTTGTTAATTAGTAGGTGCATCTTTATGAAAGTTACAGAGTATTTCAATATTGGTTTGTATGAGCAGCAATCGAAGGTGTGGGGGAAGAGAACCTGATACAATGAACAGGCTTCCTTTCTATGAGAGCTATGCTTTAATACAAGTTCCTCTTTTAATTCCTCTTATATTGCCATTCCCTTATATCTGCCTCTTAGCAACAATTGAAGGTAGCCATATGCTGGAGGAAACTAAACCCTAAGTTTAAAGTCTTGACAGAGACAGAAAAATGCAAGCAGATCACAAGGCAAAAACTATGCAACATAAAAGGCTGTAAAGATACAGAAAAAGGCAGATGAAAACAACATTGCCTTTTTTTTTCTTCTGTTCCCTTGAAACCTAGTGTTAGGTAATCTACACTAAAAATTTTAAATAAACTACAACAAAATTACAGTAGGAATTTAAAATTAAGCCTCTGTGAAAGGTAAAGTATCAGAAGAGATCCTGTGGGATTAAAAGCCTTATTTTTTTCCTCTCAAATTCTAACAATATCATCTCATTTAGCCCAAAAGAAGAAAACTTAGAAGTTAAAGACTCAAGGTGGATTACCAAAATCTGTTGTGAATGGATTTTTTGGCTCTTTCAGAAGTCCAAGGTAGTCAAGATTTGTCATTTAAACATGGTTTTGTAAAAATCAGTTTGCTCCCTGATAAAGGACAGCAATTTTACAAGTAATTTTTCCACCACTTAATGATTTATACTTACTGATGGGAAGGAGAGAAGAACCATTAAAAGTTTAAAAAGAAATATAATTAATAAGAAGAATAAGGCACACTAGCATAAATGCAACTGTCAAAAGAAATAAGTATTAAATATGAATGCAGGGATTTATGAGGAGAAATTAAATGCAAAACAGTTTTACAAATAGATTTAATAAATGATGGTTTTATCACTGATAAAATCATGAGTAAAATCTATGGCTCAACAACCACTATTAAACCACAATTCAGATTAAAGTTGTTTTGCATAAGAAATTTTATTCTCTATCAAATTTCCAGAGTAATAAACTGTCCTAATTTGAAACAATCTCATACATTCCACATTATGATTGTGCTTGTAGTTTTAGGGTCATGTAGTTTTAGAGAGAAATTCCATTGACATTATATTTGTTGGCTGAATTGATAAGACAAAACCCCAAAACTTTATATGAATCTTCTTCCTAAACAATTCTTTCTGCCTTTGGCCAAGATTCTTTTGTAGCAACAGATTAAATGTATTACAAGCAGCAATCTGAAATGAGCCAAGCAGCCTCAAAAGTAGCAAAAAGAACTTTCTTGTTGATTATATCTACTATGAACAAGGTCTTTAAATAGCAATTTGGTTTTAGCATGTTCTACAGAATGTTACTGAAGAGTATTGTTCTATATTCTTTAGCTGAGCAATTAAAAAACAGAAATCATTCATTTTGTTAGATCCCTAAAGCAAAAAACCCTGTAATTTTAAAGGACTTTTCCATGAGCTTGAAGCAACTGCAAATAAGTAAATATTTCCAAGTATGAATCTAACTTCAAAAGCAATTGCATCATGTCCCTAAAGACATAATTCCGCCCAAATAGTAAGATACTCTTCAAGTGGTTTTTTCCTTCCTTGAAAGAAGAAAAGAACTCAGGATATATTCTGACTGGATTTAACATTTGAGGTACAGAGAAGTGGAAAGCATATTTTTCTGGTAGTGATGAAAAAAAGACAGAAATTCAGTTTATGCAAGCCAGTATCATTTTGTCCTTGGTAAAGTAGCTGTGAAAGTCAATTATAACATTCTTATAGACAAAAAGAGCTTTTTTCTTTTTAGAACGATGTACAGATTAGCGAGGGTACCCCTGCATCAGGCAGCAAATTGATCAGAGAATTTATTGTGCTCCAATTTAGAGTATCATAATTCTTCCTATTACTTTTTAATACTTTCACCTGAAATACAGCACACAGGTTAACTCCAAATACATGGTTCTGACCTTACTGTCTCAGCCAGCATGGCAAACTTTACACTCCCAAGACTAAAAAGGAAGCACGTTTATACTTCAGTCTGAGTCAGCAGTATGACTGGGCAGCAAATAATGTCAAGAGCGTCATGGCCCCTGTTAACCGGAACACAGCCAAGAGAGGAGGGATTCATCCCTCCTACTCAGTGCTAGTGAGACAATATTTAGAATACTGCATTCAGTTTTGAACCCCCAGCACAAAGCAGATGTTGAACAGCTGGGTCAAGTTCAGCAGGGGAAGGCTAAGCCAAGCTCTTTGTAGAGGTAGATAGCTGGAATATGAGAGGCAATGAACATGAATTGAAACAGAAAAGATTGTAATTTAGTATAAAAGAAAAAAAAATAAAAACTCACTATGGGGATAATTAAAAAGTGGAACAGGTTTCTCAAATTGGTGGTGCTGTTTCCACCCGTGTAGGTTTTCAAGACCTGGTCTCAAATCTGTGTTGATCCTGCTTTGAGCAAGAAGTTGGACTAAGTGACCTCCTGAGGTCCCATTGAACCTGAATTATTCTGCGATTGTAACACAGAATGATATACATGTATTTTGGCAAAAATAGAGCCTTTGCTTTTGGTAGTTGTCTCTGAACACCCATTTCAACAAAGAGGCATATGTTACAAACTGCCACTACAAATCACATCCACTCAAAAAATGCAGAGAACAGAATAAAAACTTCAGTGTAAACAGCATGTTTGACTGAAATTTCAACTGACTCCCAGCATAGTGCTGCTAAACTACAATAGGACTTTGCTGATTTCTTAGTTTATCTGTTTACTTTAAACTTATGCACACACACACCCTTACTAGTGTTTGAAATGAAGTGACACAAGCAGTTATACACACACATATTACTAGCCAAGTCCTATTTTGCAAGAGATCCAGTTGCCTTTTATGTTTTTCTCCTGTTGCATATTTTGAAATCTGTTTTCACCAATAACAGGACTCAATAATATAACAGTATAGTCATGTTTTTTCTCCATATACTCAAGGGGATGAATGTGTTGATGAACCAGTCGGTTCATCAGGCTGTTTACAGCACTGTCATTAAAGCAAGTTAGTGACTTAAGTACCTCTAAAGACGGGTGGTATTCAGCCCTGAAGTTCAGGCCTAGAATACTGAGTAAATCCATTATAAAAACAACAGCAATTTGGATCAACAATTCAGTCTTCTCTTCTGATATAATCTGTTCCAGTTCCAAATTTCAGAGTGTGCTGTGAACTTGAGACACATGCACAATTTTCTACAAATTACACATAATTTGTGCATCGTAATAGAGTATAAATACTAATTTAGGTGTTCATTTTCAACTCTGGAATCACAAGAAGTTAGAGGTAATTTTGTAGTTAAAATAAGTAGACAGTCACTTAGACTGGAGTTTAATAAAAGCATATGTTAGTATAACTACAAGACCAAATTAGCTCATCCAGCTCCCTTTAGACTCCTAGTTAAAAAAAAAAAAACACACAAAAACAAACCAACAAAACAACACCCAAACAAAACAAACCAACCAACCAACCACAAAAACTCCAAAACATTCTGCACAGAATTAGCCTGTGCACAGATATGAGTAGTGGTAAGAATGGAATCACTTATCTTGAGCTATCATTCCGTATAAGCATCCTTATCAACAGCAAGGATGTGACCCTCTCATCAGGCAAACAAGAAGGTTTAGCATCCTGATTGTGAAGCAGTAAGTTGTGTGCTATGAAAGCTCTGAATTTAAATAAACCAGTCCTATAAGGTAACTGGGGGAAAAAGTCATTATCACAGATAGGGTCTATAAGGATGACACTGAATAAGTTTTCTAATCATGCATGCTTCATTGATAACAGGCAACTCCTCTCAGGTGAAAGACATCAACGTTATATTGTTTCATTTTTACAGCATAAGATTTTTCTGCAGTATGAAGGATTAGTGCCAGATTTATCTAAGTCTACCAATATAAGAAATCCCAAATCAAATTTCTTCCATTTTCTGTTGAGTGGGTTGATACTGAAAGGGAGTTGCCCTACTCTCATTTACAGTAAAAAAAATATATATATATTGGGAGTAAGTTATATGTCAAGAAACCATCTGACATAAGTCTCCCTTAAAGCTGTATCCAGCACCTCATTCTGACACTAACTAGACAGAGATGTCACAGATTTCAGCAACCAAACAACAAAACAAATTTGTGAGAAGCAGCAATGATTTGTTGTGAACTCTAACTCATCTATCCTGCCTCCCTAGTGACTACAGCAAACAGAAACTCCAAAATAATATTTTAAAAGAAATATTGAAAAAAAATCTTAATGTTATATCAGGCAGAAAGCACGTGCAAGAGAATTGCTACTTCCTTTAAAAGATGCTTTGTCTTTTTAGCGTAAGACAGCTTTAAACCCTGTGTTCAGTTTAGTTCTGTACTTTTCTGTGTAGACATACACTATTGTGTTCATAATCTTCATTTATTTCCATGGATCTCCCTTTTCTCATCTCACATAGTTTATCACATATGCTTGGAATAGGTTCTTCATTATCATACGTCTTATTCTTTCCGTTGTCAAGCAGTAGCTTTTTCTTAGTTGCATATAATTGTTGCTCTAGTTATCTCTTCAGCCTGGGAACTTAGTGCTTTTTCTCATTGCATTGTTACATCTATGTTTATGAAAAACATAGAAAAAAGAAGTTTGGACTCCTAGCAGTTTGTTAATTTTCTCTTTCCAGGTAGGGCTGTTTCAGAATCTATCACACACTGGTTTCATTTGTTTACCATTCATTATGCTTACAGATCATAGACAGTTGCACAGAAACACAAAGAATGCAAGAAGCAAATAAAAATATCCACATTAAAAAAACAAACAAAAACAAAAAAACTTTTTCATTTCTGGATTAGTATCTATCTTTAAGAAAGCAGACATATCATTAGCAAAACAGAAAAGAAAAACATTACAAGAACCTGCAAAACAAAAGCAATCGTAACAACAAACGACACTTGAAAAATCATGGTTTGATGTTGCATGCCATATCAACTGGTTTCTTGGAAAAATTCATTGACCAAGTAATGGTTCCCAGGAGTTCGGTATCAATTTTATAGACTATTCAGCTATTTTTAAGGAGTACCATAAGTGCAATACAGACAGAAAGTGATTAGACCTTTATGATGTGCTGCCATGTTAATGATGTAATTTGAAAACCACCATTAAGAACAGGTTTATGCAATGTATGTGATAATTAACTTATATTAATGCTTCACTTAGGAAAATATCTTGTAGCCTATTATGAGAACTGCTGGTTCTTCATGGTACCTCCTGGATGTGGTTGGACAAGCAGTAACTTAGAAACGAGGCCATCAACAGTATCAATGCACTTCCCAAAACCTAAGTTTTTACTGAAATTTCTATAAAGTGCTTGAGGAAAACTATGTAATAAACAGGCAGCTGCTTAGACCACAAAATATAACAGCACTGATTTTTTGTTGAAGAGTTCTTGGGAAAACAATTGTTGCCTGAACAGCTGTAGAAACATTTTCCCATTTTTAGCCCAGTACCTTAAGGAGAACATCATTTCTCCTGCTGGCATCCTCCACAATCTTAAAATGGATTAATGCTGCTGAAGGAACTGTGCACAAGAAATCCACCTTTTAACTATGTGTGTGTTATTTCAATTTGTTTATCTGGTTTCTAAACCCAACACAAGGTCATAAGAACTTGTACATATTTGTAAGTTGAGACACTTAAACAACATTCTCAGCAGATGAGTTTCTATTGCTTACCAATTGACCTTGTCTCCCAATTAGATTATTTATCTGTTTTCCAAATAATTAACAAAAAAAAAAAAAAAAAAAAAGACGACATCCTTAAAATAACTTAATTAAGAAAGATTTTTTGTTCTTGGGAAAGACTTCAAAGAAATAGGCAAAAAAAGGCTTTTCTTTCACAATGCACTACACGTACATGTGTCCAAATAATAAAGATATTGATAATAAAGAAATTAATAATAAAGATATCAGGATAATAATAAAGCATAGTTATAGTTTTTGTTGTATATTCAATAATTTGTCAATTTTTCATTAACTATTTCCTAATACATACCTGCAAATCTATTAATGATCACAGGGCTTCCCCTGTGAAGAAAGACTGAGTTGGGGTTGTTCAGTCTGGACAAGAGAAGGCTCCAGTGAGACCTTATTGTGGCCTTTCACTATATTCAGATTTAGACTGGAAATAAGGAAGAAATTTTTGCTTGCTTGTTTGGGGTTTTGAGATCTGGGTTTTTTTGTATTATTTTGTGAGGGTGCATTTGTTTTACATGATAAGAGTGGTGAGACACTGGAACAGATTGCCCAAACAAGCTGCAGATGCTCCATCATTGGAAGTGTTGAAGGTCGGCCTGGAAAGGGCTTCGAGCAACCTGATCTAGTGAAAGATAACTCTGCCCATGGCAGGGAGGTTGAACTATATGATCTTTAAAGGTACCTTCTAACCCAAACTATTCTACGATTCTAATTCAACTCCTTTTTGTTTATTCAGCTCTTGTCAATATTTCTGTAGAGTACTCTACTGTGTGAGCCTGAGGCATTTCCTGACCTCCTTCAGGTTATGGTGATGGCATTTTCATACTGCAGCTAGCAAATAAGACTGGTACACCCATGATCCTATTTATTAATCAAAAAAGCCTTGCAAAATTAGTTTCTGGTTTCACATAGACTAAAGAAAAATTTAATAGGCATGTCCTAGATGGCCTAACCCATTATGACTTGTGACTGATGACATGATTATGAGAAAAATAATAACTTTTTCCTTGATCTGAATATCATTTGCCACTCAACATATCCAATGGTATAATCAGCTGCATCTTATCTGCATAGAATTGTTCCTTGGGCAAAAATAACTACATAAGACTAAACCAGTCAAGACTAAATAAATATGCCATGTAAAAAAAAAGAATCTCCCACTGGTATTCATTCTCAGGAATTAGAAATCTTAAATAATTGCATAGGGAAACAGAAAAAGTTATTCTAATTCATGTTATAGAATAAAAACATTTTTTAAACAAAATGTATCAACAGTGATGGCAGGGGGAAATTTGTCTGTATAATTACAGCTATGAAAGGTTGGACAAGTCATAAGAGGTGGTCCTGTCCAATTCAGTGCATTCCCTAGCACTGAAGCAGATTTATGCTTCCTTCAATTTTGTTAACTTTAATACAAGAGTTTTTCCATGAACTGATAATGCGAATCTTACTGCATGGAGAGGACTGCCTTGTATGACTTCTTCATATCCCGACATAACATTGCTTTTTGGCAGTCGTCTTGTTTACCTCTGGGAAGGCAAGAACATTTCTGTTTCCTCAGCACTCATTGTAAGTAGCAAACACTGGCACAACTGCAGCTGTTCCTCATTGTCAAAGCACCGGTTATATCTTAAAACAAGGGCTACTGCTGGTAACATGAGCTTTGCTAAGTTGCAAGCCACTCAGTGCATAAAATATACAGGGGAAAAATGCTAATAGTGAGAACTGTTTCAAAGTTTAAGACTCAGAATGCTAAAAACTCATTTTTACAGGATAAAAGATCATACCTAAGGGAAGGCAAGCAATGGAGAATTAAAAAGCTCCACACCAGGTAAGAGTTATGTTCACTCAGGAAAGAGAAAGACAGAAGAATCTCTGGAGATGATTTAATTTTTTAAGACTTCCATACATGAATCAAAGCAGAAAACAACAAAGTACATACATGTTTCTATAAACTATCATTAAAACTTGTAATTACGTTTGTACTACAGACTTTTCTATGCTGTTATCTATCTTTGAAGTACAGGGTGTTTGAAAAAGATGGACCCAATTTCAATTCCAATTTCTTTGAAATTTGGTCCATCTTTTTTTTTTAAAATACCCTGTATTTTAACACTAATTATTGGAATTTGGATCAGCTATCCACTACAGCACACAAGACTCCAACTGAAAAACACACATACATAAGGGAAGTGGCTGTTTGAATATCCTAGTGCAATGCATCAGATTCGAATGAGTGAGCAGGTAGATTGGCTATAGGGCCTTTTGAGATCTCTTCAAGACATCTCTTTCTACAGTGCTCTCCATTTTCTTTATAGGTATAATAATATCTTTAAATCATTTTCAAAAAATCTTTAAAATATTTAATGAGATATGAGAAGAAAAATAAAAATAAGTTACTTCAAAAGTGTATAACGTCAAGTTGCAGACAGTGTGTTTTGATTTAAAGTTACCAGAAAATTCTAACAAACCATCTAAATATTATAATAATGATCTTTGTAGAATTAAGTGCTGTAAGAATTTTACAACTTCCAATTTTTATAAAACCACTATTGGCTGGAATATTTTCCGAAGGCACCATTTCAGCCTTTCTAACCGATGTTGTCAAAGATGGAATTGATTCTTATTCAATACTTGAACATGGTAGCACTACCTTCTTATATACCAAGTTCCCGCATTTGCACATGAAACTGCTAATAACAGCTTTATCTACAGCCATAGATACATCTATTATATCTAATAGATAGCAAAACTTTGTCAGATCTGTTCTTAGTAGAGTAACTCATTCAAATATTGGAAATGTTTCCTATTGGGTGGCCTGGTTCTCTATAATATAGAAACAACTTTTTAACCTAACACTGAAAGACACTTGGGTGAAGTTAAACTCAATCGATTAAACCTAACTTCAAAAGACAATTTGACAACTTCTTAGAAAGACAACAGCAATATAACTGCCTGCATACCATATGGGTACTCACAGAATGCTTATTTACAAGCTAAAATGCTAACAAGACAACCTATAAAGGTGCTAAAATAATGGTTAATTTGCAGTCAGTTAAGCTTGAAAGAGATACATTTTGCTTCCTTAAAGCTGTACAAAATGAAATGGCCATAAAAATTCTTTGATCTGAACATTGAGCTCTTTGCTTATATTCTCATTTTGCAACACTCATCGCTATGTCTCATCACTGCTTGTTGACAAAGTGCTGTAAGACAGTTAAGAAGAAAACCATTAATAAGCAGCTACAAGAATATATTAAAATTACACCAAGACTCCAACCTGTTGTTCACATGAGGCTGTAAAACTTTTAAAAGGTACTAAATTTTATCATCTGGGATGATTTAAATAGGATAACAAGTAGCTATTCTAACTACTCTTCCCTCTGTAAAAATTCTAGAATACCTCCTAGAAGAAAAGATCTGGGAAACACAATTATAAAGGGATTTAAATTCAGATACATGCTGGTTTTCCTCAAGAATTTCATCTCGGTTTCTCACAACAACGGCAAGATGTAGACACAGTTTGAACAGAGGCAGTTACATACACCCTCAAAGCTACTGAAACACATATCCCAGAGACCTGGCACCCACCAGTGAAATCTTTTTATCTTTACTTCCCCTCAACCAGCTAAGAGAAAATGAGAAGACAGTTCAATTATTACAGTTAAAATAATGTGATAGCACAGCAGCTGATTGTTTTTGTTTTTCTCAATCTAGAAGCATTTTTTTTTAATATATTACATTTGCCAAAAGGGCATTTAACTAATGAGCCCCTTTTCCAGTGACCATCACCCTGTCACTGACCTCAGAGACCAAATACAACACAGCAAGACAAGTTCCATCTGCAGGGCTTGCATCCTCATGCTACATTTCCCCAGTTGGTTGACACCTTTCAGAAAGGTCTAAATTCCTTGATAAAGAACATCTCTCCCTCTCTCGTGGCCCATTCAGCTTCATCTTACTCAGAGACTGACAGGCAGTTTTGTGCACTAGAGACAGATCCCTTATAAGCTCTGAATCACAGTGCTGTCTAAACTCATTTCCGTGCTGACATTATCGCAGGCAAAACTTCTCCATAAAACAATACTGTCATGCCAGAACAACCCAACAATTAGGGAAACGCAGCATGACCTTGTAAACAACCAACATGACAGATAGCTAGGGAAGAATAAAGAGAACAAAGTAAATTTAATTCCTATTTTTCATACTCATCTGTGAAAGGCAAGCAAATGTCAGCTGTTTCATATGGGCCTGCTACAGTTTGAGTCTTCTGAAGAAGAATTCTTAAAACCAGAAGAAAAAAGGATCACTTATTCAGAGTATTTTAAGGACAAAGCAAAGGCAAACAACATAATATTCTCAGCAAAACAATCTAACAGGAACTTACAATTATTTCAACTCTGAACATCTTCCTCTTTGGAGACTTGTACACATTGCAAATGTCTAACAGTAATTCCCCATTATAACTAAGAACTAGTGAACACAGCCTATTATTCATAAAACATTATACTGCCTTAATTATTTCTAAGTTATGTGATAAACCTAATCTGCGGACCCGCAAAAGAGTTTAGAGGCACAATGCTAGGAGCGGGGCCTCAAATAATACCACACCCAAGCTGCTCCCAGGTCCCTGAGCCCATCAAAGGACCATCATGAGCAGTCATCGCGAGCAGCTCTAGAGATCGCCTTTCATACTAAGAGAGTTGCTGCCCAGGGGACACATTGTAGCACACAGAGAAAAGGCAGTTCATTGTCACAGGACTTATCATGGGATGTTTAGGGGAAGAACCAAAGGTGAGGAAAAGGAGTTCAGCTGATTTGGGTAGGAGCAAGAGTAGGAAAACAGAGGTTAAAGGGATGTAGAGGTCTGGTCATGCATAAATAGCTGGCTGGTCAGGACGCTCATCCGGCCATGCCCTGTGCCTGATCAACACAGTCTGTCATATCTTCTTATTAAACTGCTTTCTATGTCTTTCCTGGGTGAGGAGACTCAACTGGGAATGTGAGTGTAGCAAATAGGGTTGGAGAGCCCTTGTGTCTGTGGTGCCAGTGACCAGAGCAAAAATAATCAACATAGATGAGCTGGTGAGTGGGTGAAGTGACCTGGGAGTAAGGAGATGAGGGCAACTCTCGGTGTGAAAGCACCTGTGTGACCCTGGGGGCAAGAGCATAGAGGGGTGAGCTGTGGGATCAGGAGACTCCTGGGCAGGAAGGTGGTGCATGTGCACAGGTGTACCTACATTTGTAGTCTATACCAGCAACTGTAATAAGGCTGCATGCTCAGGACACTTGCATGAATAGGTGCCAGCAACCAGCAAAACGGGGTTCAAGGGACAGCTACTGGAAAAACTGAGAACACTCAGCTGCTGGAGGGATCCACCTTGTACATATATACACATACGTCCTCACTACTGGACTTCCACCCTGCCCAGAAAGAAAGGGAAGTAGGATAAGACCATTGGCGCTCTGAGTGTCCGTTTAATCTGGATATGAAATGTGTGCTCTGGGTGCGCATGCCTGTGGGAATCCACCTGCAGCCGCGCTCCTAGCTGAACCTTGGCACATGGAGCTATAGCAGCCTCACCTCACCTCTCAGGCTGTTGGATCCTGCACAAAATATTTTCCACTAACAGTTCCCAGTTGCTCTGTCTGAGATTACTACACACCTCATTAACTTAATTATAAATATTAAGGTGCTTTGCTAAAATCCATGACATCTAAAAATCAGGACAATACTCCAAGTACATCATTGTGCAACACTTGCATTAAAGTCCAAGGAGTGTTGAATGGCATGATCCCGCCAGGAGGAACACCATACTGCAGTCATCATTCCTTGAGAACTTTTCTGAAAAACACTGTTCAGTACATGTCATAATGAAGGTGTAAGTTTGGCTGATAACATGCTGAGTTAATTTTGATTTACTCTTTTTTTCAGGTACTGTAGACCACAGATGCCAGTTCTTCAACAACAAAACCTGCCCACACACTCTAATACTTGTGATACTAGAGTACACAGTCACCTGTTTTCAGTTAGTCTGAAGATCACTCCAAGCTCAGTTTAATAGTAGTATTTTCTAGTAAATTAAAGTTTTCATTATTTAATACAAAGAAGTTTTAATTATGTGAAAAAAATCTAAAAGCATGAGCGGCTTGAGGAAGTTTTTGTATTATCTAGCATTCTAGACTACAGCAGTATTTACAAGAAGAAATCAATCCTAATGTGACAAGTAACACGAAAAGGAGCCATGTTATCCCAAAGTCAGAAATTTACACTAAGATTTTTCCATAGTGAAAAGGCTAAGCACTTCTGCTCTGAAGAGCCAATTAACTTCAAGATATCCATATGCAGTGCTTTGTAAGAGTACATAACATCCGTAGCAATATGCAGTGTCAATTTGATTCCCCGGGTTTTGTGTATGTTCTCATTTGAGAAAGTGAAACAGTGGGTAGCTCAGTAGACAAGGGCTTAAAAGAAAGACCTTCTAACCTTAATTTGTTTTTTGTTTGCCAATTAAAACCAGAAGTTCTACATAACAGAAGCAACCTTTTACTGTGTGCATATACAACAGTATCTGGCATGAAGAAGTGAGTTCCTGGTTGTGGCTCGAAGACTTTACTGTAGTTCTAACACTAGTAGTCTTGAAGATCTAAAGTTTCAGCCACCTATTGCCATTTCTAACTCTTCTAATTCGATTTCCAAAATTATTTCACCCTAACTGAAAACATTTAAGATCTTTTCAGGGATCATTCTACACATTTCGAATAATATTTAGCAAATAAAGTATAAAGCTTTCTACTCATGAATCAAGGACTAAGCTACTCTGAAAATGTTCTTTGCCATGCATCATAATGTTGACAGAGCTGTGAATAGATCCTGTGTTAGCTACTGAACAATGTACTACAGATATAAGAATTCTTTATGCTTACTGATGTAGATGTTAATGTCAGAAGAAATGCCACAGGCAATTAGAGCTACAGGGAAGCAACAAAGTACCCTAAGAATTTTGAGTACCAACTGCAAGAGATTAAAGATTTACACTCTAGAGCAGTACCTAGGACACCTTCCTTTCCATCTCTGCTTAATAGTATGGGGAACAAGGAGCTACATCTATAATACACTTAAGTAGACCTGGGAATATCCTCACTCAAGCTGCTGTGAAGAAATGATATTTTTTTATATATATATTTTTAGGCTTCACAACAGGATAATGATGGAAGACTCCTTATCTGATACCTTAAAATGGTCCCCAAAATATTCCTGTTGCTGAATTGTGAACAATAAGTTTTTGGAGGAACACCTGTGAGAAAAGGTTTAAAGCCTAGTGCATAGCGTGTGGGGTTTTTTTGTTGTTTTGTTTAGTTGGGTTTTGTTGTTGTTTTTTGGGGGAGAGTTTAGGATTTTTTTTTTTTTTTTGGAGGGGGGGTACTGTTGTTGTTCAAATTATTATTATTTTGCTGCTGTTTGTTTTTTGTTTGTTTCCCTCCCTCACAATAGAGATAATTTTGTTCCAGAATTCAGGTAATTTCCCAGGCACTGTTATAAGCTACTAGTGTAGACATCATCTCAGTGTTAAGCTAAACAACAAACACGGAACAATTAAGACTGTTTACGACTTCTTTGTAGGTTGCAGCAATAGTAGGTATTTCTTTGGAACGACTTTTAGGATGAGAAATATATAGTTGTCTTCAGAATAGGGAAGCTACAGAGAAGGAAAAAAAAAATTTAAAAAATTAAAAAAAAAAACCAAACAAACAAACAAACAAAAACACACACAAAAAAAACCTTACCCATCTCTAGGCTCTCCCAGATCTCCCAGGTGGTGAGAATTCAACGCTTCAGGAAATGGTGAGTATTTGCCCCATCTCTCACCCTCCCAGAAAAGTTCCTAGCATTTAACTATTACTAAATACAGATAGGTGAAAGTTCTCTAACCAGATTAAATCCAATACAGGTATCAAATAGAACACTAGCCTCAACAAGTCTAGCAATAAGGCAAAAGAGAAAAAAAGAATAGATGCATAAGATAATGATAACGCCTTCCAATAGTCAGTGATAATTATCTGCACATTAAGCAACAATATATTTCCCTACTCCTACTGACCTGTTTTAGAATGAAGTTCTGCCCTTAAAAGAAGTTGCACACTATGTTATCGGTGAGCAGCAGCACAGGCTGTCTATATATGAGACTCTGCTGTGTTCAAGGTACAAATTCTTGCTGATGCTGCTTCCAGTGTTACCGGGCATGACAATTTCCTATTTTTACAGTAGGTAATTACGGTTCAGCCCCGAGATTCTGAAACATATTTAACTGAATCTTGGCATTTGCTGTAGTTCAGTCACAGCCCTTGCTGCTAGCGTGCACCACTGGAATGGGATTCATCCAATAAAACATTTATCTGAAAGGTTTCAGATGTGTCCACAACACTTTCTAAAAAAATAGGACTTTTTTAATATGCAGTCCTTCAGAGAAATGTCTTGAACCACGGGAGCTTCTTACTAGTTCTTTTCCCATTAGTTCTCTCACAATTAAATTGCTTGTTCTGCTGAGCTTCTTTGTATATTTTGATAAAGAAGCATTTGCTCTTTGTAGATTTTTCAAATAATTATATCTGTACATTGGCAGGAATGTATCTTGAGAAAAGCAGGAGAGAGAAAAATCCCTTTCTCTGGTAATTTTTTTTTACATGTGCTCCAATAGATGAAGCAATAATTGTCCCTTTTCCATGTTAATAAACAATTTGTTAACAAATACACTTCCAGCAGAAAACATCATTGTGGACAGACTTTTTAGTAGGGCCTGTAGAGATGGGACAAGGGGTAATGGTTTTAAACTTAAAGAAGGTAAACTTAGACTAGATATAAAGAAAACTTTTTTTTTCAATGAGGTTGGTGAAACGCTAGCACAGGTTTCCCAGAGAGGTGGTAGATGCCCCATCCCTGGAAACATTCAAGGCCAGGCTGGACAGAGGCCTAAGCAGACCGATCTAGTTGAAGATGTCCCTGCTCATTGCAGGGGAGTTGGACTAGGTGACCTTTGAAGGTCCCTTCCAACCCAAACCATTCTATGATTCTATAATTTACAAAATAGCAAGCCGATTTGAGCAGTTTCCCATTATTTCAGTTCCACAGTTTTAAGAAACTTTTGTTTGCCCTTTATTACAAAATACATGCTTATAGCTAAAATTACTATTTATGAATAGCAGAAGGCAATGCTATCAGCTGAAAAGAGTTCAGTTTCCTTTTTACTTAAAGCAAAGTCTTGCTTTATTAATGCTGCAAGGGTCCTGCAATTAATATGAAGCTGGTATAAGTCTCCATATATCTCAACTATGCTTTGGGACAAGGCTGTTAGGTTGCCCTCATTTGTCACACTGGTGGGCACAGTTGCTTCCTTCCACAACCAACTCTGGCATCCCACACTTCGTAAACATTTCAAACCCCATTTTAAGTGTATTTCCACAGTGATAATGAGTATTCTCTCACAATGAGAGGAATAATATTTTCTCTATTAAATAGATTGGAAATTGAGATACAAGAAAGCTAAATGACTTAGCCAGGACCACTTGGGAAATTTGTGGCAGAGCAAGGAATTGAATCAAGGTGCTTGTCGTGGTTTGATTGCGGGGTGACAATAAAACCATGGCGGATGTATTGTTAAACCCCTCTCTCCCCCTCTTCCCCCTTCAGCCCCTCCCTCTCCCCCCTTCCCACTAAGGACAGGCGATTGGGAGGGAAAGAAGGACAGAGAGAAGAGAGTTGGAAAAATTAAAAATGTTTTACTAATGCCATCAATAAAAATAGAGAAAATAATACAAAAATATATAAAACCAATCTTGAAAGTCCCGGCAACTGCTCCGGCAGATATAGGGCCGGCACCTGAAGTCCTGGACTGGACTCTGCAGCCAACTGGAACTGGATTCAGTCTGTCACTAGGCCTCAACTCGCAGGGACAACTCACAAGGTCCTCTCCCAACATCGGCCATAAGGAAAAGGGACGAGATCCTCGTGATTCCCCACTTTCATATGAAGTATGACGTGAATGGGATGGAATACTTTAGTTGGTCAGTTTTCTGGTCACCTGTTTCAGTTCACTGCTCTGGCAAGATGTGCATCCATCCTTATCAATGACCTCGCATTCCATTGCTATGTCTACCAAAACATGTACCTGGCTTTCAGGAAAACTGCAGTTATTTAGAAGGCTTTAGCTGACAGGGAAATTCACTAAAAGAGAAACTTGTTTTTAACAAAACCAAGACAGTGCTCAACCTGGCTTTCCAGCTAATATATTATGTGATTAATATTTATTAAGTATGCTAGACCTCAAATAGTTAAAGTTTAAATGGACAAATTATTTTGAAAAAATCTGATGTTTGGATGTTTTCAATAATGAGAGCTAATGTTTTAACAGACCTGGGTTAGAAATGTAGCATGATCACACTACAAACAAAAGCCAGTTATTGTGACTGAAGTCTAAGGTTTTCCACAACAGACAAGAATGCTACAAGTACTGGTAGGTCCTTCACTCTGATCAACCTATAGGATAATACTGTGATGACTTCAAACATATTAATCCTTGTTAAACTTTAAGCTACACCTCAAGAGAAAAAAGTGTCAGTGTAAACACTTGTGTGCTTTAATCTTTGTCTCCTGAATTTTTTCACAAGCTTAGAATGTATTTCCAAGCTTTACATTGAAGTCAATGTCTCATACTTCTATCTCACCAGAGAACACAGATTTTTCAGCACACAGTAGAAGGATAAGTAGCTTGGAAACAACACCATGATTTATTACACAAAAATCATTCTTGCAGTAAGAGGAAAAAAAAAAAATATTAAAAGTTAAAAAAAAACCCCACACCACAACCCAACACATATATAAAGATTACAACTGAAGAATACTGTTTGTCTCTGCAGAGATTATCATATTCCAGACATGTTACTGACAACATATGCAGACTGTATGGTCCTATACTGGTTTAATATACATTTTTATCTTTGTGCAAGATTTAAAACCAAACCTTTATATGAGGATTTAAAAATCCCATTATAGATATTCTGCAAGACAAGATTGTAAAAGTGTACTTTTGTATTAATATCATACTCCCCAGAGCCCTGGAAGGTAACAAACACAAGCTATTACAAGCACCTTTGAACCAGAATTATGGCCACTGCAATCTCAGTATCTCTTATGACATGGAGTATCAGGGAAAAACAACAGCTATGGGAGAAGGACTCATTGCTCAAGAGTGAAGCCTTTGCAAGTTACGAACTATTCCAAATAATTCCCAGACAACCTGCTGTGATATTTGCATTGCCAGCTGGTTATTATGATTTATTGGAAACGTGGGAAATGGACATCGCAGTACAATGGAATCACACTGTGATAGCTGTAGTAATCTCATTACACAGCTGTTGCTTTTCAATCCAAACTCTGCACAGCCATTGTTTTCATTTTCTCAAAGCACATAAGCCAAAAGGAAAAGAAAAAACACCACAAAATCCCAGGTGTTTGAATCCATAGCTTTGTGTAGTCTCTGCTTCGAGTTTTCTTCCTTTTTTTTTTTCTATTTTTTTTTTTTTTTAAAAGAAAAAGGAGCACTTCAGCAAGTCCACCATCTAGATACTGCCCTAGAAAGAGTCATGACAATGAAACAATTAATAAACCTTGAATATTAGGTATTTTTCCTGTTGTAACTTCCATGTTCTCTCTAACTAAAGTCAATGCATCGGGCACATCTTTTGACACAACATACATGATAAGTGCCTTATTTGACTTTATCTCATCATCACAAAATAAAGGTTTCCTTCACAGTTTTTCTGGTAGCCCGATATCAGATATTCTTAAAGGTGGAAGTGTTCCTTTTACTAGATGCTACTAGAGTTAGAAAAAAATCTACAATAACAATCAGCAGCTGTGAGACTATAATACTACATACACAAAATAACCATTTATATGGCAGTAGTACCTGCAGACGCTCATTCACGTCCAGAAGTTTGCTTATGTCAGTCACTGAAGAACCATAAAAAGGGGCTTTACATGAAGAGAACTTAAAAATAACAGAGCCAGTAGAAACACTTTATTTGAAGAGATTAATGTGAATTTTTTCTTTAGTGTTTCTAACTCACTGCCATCATAACAGTGTCATTCCATGACTTTGAATACATGTTCTTAGACATGTAAACACCACAGAATACGTCATTGGTCCCAAACAAGTTTTAAGAGTTATAAATTTTAGCGGCAGTCTGCTCTCGGGAATAGTCCTAGAAGCTGCTTCCACTTCAAACCCTGTGTACCAGGATCCATCAACAATGCTGAAGCAAGGGAAACTAACTTCTTCTCCAAGATGTTAATGGCATACAGATTAGTGCTTTACCTATCTGTGTGCAATCACCATGCCACTGGACATCAACAAATACCATCAGAAACAGGTACTACCAACAGAGGACACTTCTACCCTTCTATCAAAAGGACACAGTCAAGCATTTAAGCACTGAACCCATTAAATACTTCATGGTGTAATTTCAAATCAGCTGAGAAAAATATAACTTAAATTACCAATTAAGTTCTGACAACAATGTTTTGTTTGGAAGTTACGGTTTGTGACTTAGAAGTGGGAGAGCCTGCAAGCTTCACACCTTGTGCATTTTACTCTGTGAAGAAAGTGTCCTGAATAGCTAAGTCTTTGGGTATGAGTTTAGTCTGCTATCTATTGACTGCTTTGGGGGCTTTTAATGAACAGTGCTAGCAGTCTACCACAGCATGGTTGCAGAGATCAGCACTGAATTTAAAAAAAAAAAATAAAAAAAGCTGTAGTCAGAACAGAGTATGTTCACCAGGGACAAAGCTACAGGTCATGCCTGGGGTAGTATAAGACACTATATATGGCTTCAAACACACATACAGCCTTCCCTTGCAGGAATGGGATGCCACCCCTTCCATCCATAAGTACACAAACATTATAGGCTTGAAAAGAGTTTCCAGCTGTGAAAAAAAATTGGCCACACCACTTCAGAACCTGTAGTTTTAAAGGAATGTTCATGCACTGTGGCAGCAGATAAGCATTTAGTGTCGGGTGTTGTTGGTTTGTTTTGTTTTGTTTCCTTTTTTTGTTTGTTTGGGGTTTTTGTTTGGTTTTTGGGGGGGTGGGGGTTTTTTTGTTGTTTTTTTTTGTTTTGGTTTGGGTTTTTTTTGAGACAGCCAGTTGCAGCTCTCTCCCTAGGAAAAACAAACAAACAAACCAACAAATGATTCTCTGAAAAGTGCTTACAAAACATACCTATCTCTAGCTATGTCCACAGCGCTTCATATGTTTTTGTGCATCAGCAATAGAAAGCACACCTTATCCCTTCTCTCAATTTGGGATGAACACTTAAAAAAAAAGACTTCTGAATACAGCATACTCCAGATGTTTCAGATAGCTATGTGGACAGAGAGAGAGGCTATTCAGTTTCACAGCAAGAACACAAAATACAGTAAATTACCTTGCCAGGACATCAAAGTGGTGCAGATTACTGCTCTTCTTTCATGATCATCAGATGATTAAAGAGCGTTTTCCTCATTAAAACCTCTCACAAGACATCACCATTATCCAACTCTTCATTTACTCATTAAGCTACATCTAGGTTTTTACTTCTCTAATTGCAATTTCATACAGTCCTAAAACGTTTTATAATAGAGGAAAAGGTCTTTATCACCTACTGAGTAAAAATATTGTTCTCATGGAAGAGACCTTTAATTTAAAGCTGTGTAATTGCTATGTGAGGTGTTTTTAAAACAGGCAACAACTCATAAAAAAAAACCTGACCAAAACAAACAAACGAAGATTAAAAAAACTCACAAGGGGCAGAAGGTAGGCACAGAAACCCAAAACCTCCTCTATTTTTTTTGTAGCCAGAAGTGGTGTCATAAAGTGGTAATGGAAGTAAAGAGTTCAATCTACTTCTCCCTCACTGAAGTAAAAGCTCTCCAACATAATATAAAGATAACCAAATCTCTGGAAGAAGGAAATATTATTTTCCCTACCAAAAAAATCTATTAAGATACAGGACTCAGTTTACACGAAGCACATAAGACATAAAACCAATATAAACTGGTGTATTCCTGCTGGCAGCAGGGTCTGCGGGTTGTCCCCCGTGAGGAGCGGCCGGTTCCGCCCCGTGCCGGACGCAGCCGGTTCCAGCGGCCCCAGCGGCCCCAGCGCAGGGCACAGCTGAGCCCCTCAGCCACGGGCGGGCGCCTCGGGGAAAGCCGGGGGGAGAAAGGGCAAAACGCTGCCCGGCAGCCAGGGCTGAGGGAAACCGAGTGAGAAACAGCCCTGCCAGCCCCGAGGGGAGAGCAGGAGGAGAGCAGGAGCTGCTCCCTCCCCGCAGAGGTTCCCCTGCGGCCCCGGGACAGGCCCCGCTGGGGCAGCTGTTTCCCCGCAGCCCCTGGGAAGGGCCCAGGCTGGAGCAGGGAAGAGTGGGAGGAGGGAGGAGCAGCACAAAGGAGCTGGTGTGGGCTGACTGGAGCATCATACCGTGAGCATAGACAGGACTATTAAGATTCAAGGGTTCTGGTCCATGCACAGGGTTAAAAAAAAAAAAAAAAAATCCCCTCCATAAGTTATTTGCCTTTGGTTGCAGTTAATTTCCTTTTTCACAGTATTCAGGTGCTGAATATTAACATGGTGTTGATATGTTCAGCTGTATATAAGAACAGAACAATAGAATTATTTCAGCTGGAAGACACCCTCAGGATCATTGAGTCTAACCACAACCTAACCTAAATCTAGCTCTAAACCATATCCCTAAGAACCTCATCTAAACGCCTTTTAAACACCTCCAAAGATGGTGACTCCACCACTTCCCTGGGCAGCCTGTTTCAATGCCTGACAACCCTCTCTGTGAAGAATTTTTTCCTAATATCCAGTCTAAACCTCCTCTGGCGCAACTTGAGGCCATTTGCTCTTGTTCTATTCACTTGCTACTTGGGATAAGAAACCAACACCCTCCATGCTATGACCTCCTTTCAGGTAGTTGTACAAAGTGAGAAAGTCTCTCCTCAGCCTCCTTTTCTTCAGGCTAAACAGCCCCTGTTCCCTCAGCCACTCCTCATAAGACACGTGCTCCAGGCCCCTCACCAGCTTCATCGCTCTCCTCTGCACTCTCTGTAGTATCTCAATGTCCTTCTTATGATGAGGGGCCCAAAACTGAACACACGATTCAAGGTCTGGCCTCACCAGCACTGAGTCCAGGGGGATGATCACTTCCCTAGTCTTGCTGGCCACACTATTCCTGATACAAGCCAGGATGCTGCTGGCTCATGTTCAGCCAGCTGCCAGTAAACACCCCCAGACCCCTCTCTGCCAGGCAGCTTTCCAAACACTCTTCCCGAAGCCTGTAGCACTGCCTGGGGTTGTTATGACCCAAGTGCAGGACCCAGCACTTGGCCTTGTTAAACCTCATACAATTGGCCTCAGCCCAATGATCCAGCTGGTCCAGATCCCTCTGTATGGACATCCTACGCTCCAGCAGATCAACACTCACACCCGATTTGGTGTTATCTGCAAACTTATTAAGGGTGCACTCAATCCCCTCATCCAGATCATTGATTAAACAGAACTGGCCCCAATACTAAACACCACTCATGACCAGCCGCCAACTGGGTTTGGCTCCGTTTGCCACAACTCTTTGGGCCCAGCCATCCAGCCAGTTCTTTATCCATCAAAGAGTACACCCATCCAGGTCATGAGCTGTCAGCTTCTCCAGGAGAATGTTGTGGGAATATGAGTGCATATATGAGAATATATAAGAATTAGATTAAATATGATTGAGACAAAATGTAACATCTTAAAAATAAGGAAACTAAAAGATGTTTATTTCCAGCAAAAGACTGTATATGATATAGGTGTGTTAACTCTTTAAATACAATTGCCATTGAAAAGATACTTGTTGTAGAGCCATGTAAACCACTTTAGTTGAAACCAATCTGAAATACTAACTCTATCAAAACACATCATTTTTTTTTTTTCTTCCATGCCCTCCTAAGAAAAGAGCTTCAAGAATATTTTCCCAGAATTACTTTGCAAATAGAATTTTAACAAGTAGCTAATGTGGAAGTACTTTTGAGTCAATGTGGGGTTTTTTTCTACTATGCACATGAACAAGGGTGTATATGACTGAAGTTAAGTAAATCAGATCATTTACATTGCTCCTTTTGTATTAAAATATTAAAATTTTATCCTTACACTTAATTACATTTTCATCTTCATTTAACTGTATTCGCATTGGATTTAGTTTTCCAAATGGATGTGTACTCTAAGTGCACAATTATCTGTGAAGTGCAAAGATGAGGAAAGGAGAGAAATTGCTGAAGAGAGTTATTTTCAACAACTTTTCCAGAGTGTAGGTTCACCATGTTTCTACAGTAGAACACTACTCCTTCTGTTGTGAATTTCAAATGCTGTCCGATAAGACAACTGTTTTATATTATCTCTTATGGACACACATGGTAATCTTCAAATCACTAGTTTAAAACCAATGACAATATTAAACAAAAATTTTTGATATACAGAGGAAAGGGGTCCAGGATTGGGTGATACTCAGGAAAAGGTTGAGAACAAACTGCAATACCAAAAATATAAAAGAGTGCTGAAAAGAAACCTGCAGAATGTCCTTATAGAAGCATTTAAACTGCTGTTGAGTAGTGGAGAAAATAATAATGCAGTGCCTTTTTTTAAATAATGCTGCTAAAAAAAGAACCTAGACTTTACAGCCTGGTGAGATTTGTCCCATTATTGAGTAAACTAATAGAAAATCTAATTAAAGATAGGATGGCAGAACAGTTGGATAAATATAACTTGATTGGCTCAAACCAGCATGGTTCCAGTAAGGCAAGGGGGCAGGAGAACAAAAATCTTACTCCCTTAACCCAATAGAGTTACTCTTTGCAAATACACACAAACAGGGGAGGGGGAGTAAGTGAAGGTGGGCTTAATTAACATCAGTTTTCAAAAATAATGTAATTAAATCTTTCCTACAGGAGTATTAATTTCTTTGATTACACATAAGAATATTAATTATTTAGCTTTATGTCACCAGCTGTGTACTAGATAGTTTTCTAAGGGGCAAATATCTTGATTTAGAAACTAATTAAGCAATCGGAAATAAAGTTTAAAAGTTATTCTTCAAAGCAACCACAGATATTTTTAAGTAGAAAAATCTCATGGGTCTCTGCAGTTAATGATTTGGAAAAGGAAACAGCTAGCAAATGGATTACATTTCCCAGTGATACCACACTGTTTCTGCTATAAAACATCATAGTCATCTAGGAGAAACCCAAGACAGAATCGCATGCTTATACCTGGGGACTACGCAAGATGATGGCAGATAACATGTAACTTGTCTATCACAAAGTGCAAAGATGTGAACAGAGGACTATGAACTCCAAGACTAATTCTTGAATTCTTCACAAGATTTTTTTTATTATTATTTCTTTATTTTTTAACATGAGACTTGGAGTTCACCATAGAGAGCTTGTTGGATTGTTGGAGTTGTTGGATATTAGGAATGCAAAGAGAATGCTTGGGCACATTGAGAAGGTTAGTTCTACACAGAGTCAACCTAGAAGAAATAGCCAAACAGAAGCAAAAGGAAGTGTCAGAACAACCATCTAATATTTTCAAAATCATGAATGAAATAGGTGATAACCATTCTTTTTGAACACGTGGGAACTATAGAAACTAGGCATCCAAAGAACTGAAATCCTAGCAGTCTCCACCTTTATATTTCATTTATTCCAGATATTGACCGGAATTTATTATCTCAACTCTCCTCCTTCATATATTGACATCCAAGTAATTTTTGAACACGGCCAGAAATGCAGTATATTGGAGGACATAGCAGAAAGGTTTACCATTGCTGGCTCTGACAGTTTTCCAAACTTTAATCTAGCTCAGGTATGTCTAAACAGTGCTATCATGACTGAAGGATGACAGAGGTCTGGAGGAAAGAGAAAGCTATGTTGTGGTCTTAAAATGTTTCGGTCTTAAAATGTTTCTTTTCCAGAAAGAATAAACATTTTAACTGGACATATAGCTACATTTTAAACATAAAGCTTGCACACGGTGAAGCAGAAACAGAATATCTTTCCAAAACTTCTGCAGAGATTAGTGAAGTAAAACAAAGGGGAGAAAACTACTGGGTGAAGGCTCCAGATAATCTGGAGATGTTGCTGCTGTCGACCAAGCACTTTGGGTATCAGAGTAGTTCCTCTCCTCTATATCCACCAATGAAAGCAGTAAAGCAGCAGGGAATCTGGCTAATTAGTTTTTGGATGTAGTGAGGGAGCAGGAAGAGTAACCCTTTAAAAGAGCCCCAAGACTAATCAAATTTGAAGAAACAACCAGCCAACAAGTAGAAACATCAGCAGGTTAGGCAGAATATCCTTTCAGTCAGAGGAACATGGAGGTAACCACAAACACATTCAACAGACATGGATTCTCAGTGTCTTCCCACCAAATGTAGGTGACACCTTGCAGACAGTTGGGCGGCATTGAGCAGCCAGCAGCCCAGAGGGGCAGGTTTAGCTCTTGTGCTCTGTTGCACTCGAGCAGTGGGTGCGAGCACCTTCACAGTGCTAGCTGAATGGTTGCATCCACATGTTCAATTTGCACAACACTCACCGGATGCCACCCTTCTTCCAAACCTCAGGAAGATCCCTTTTCACAATTCATAAGCTGCCACTCGCCAAGATCTCTTCAAGTCACAGGAGCTCCTTCTCAAACCGCTCCCCATCTCTGGCCCTAACAGCCACAGGGAGCTTAAACATGAGGAAGATGGGGTGGAATGTGCTCCTGTTTTCAGACTCCTGCAGCAGCACCTTTCTGGATATCTTTGGAATCACAGAGTACTGGTGTAAAAGCTCTGCTTATTCTCACTTCAGTTTACTTACTCCAAGTTTCTGTATTTTGAAACTCATGCCAACCCTTTGTCCCTCAATTTTATTTTATTTTTTAATTTATTTAAAAGGAAGGTCTCTGATTGAGGGAGACAGAGGCTCATGACACCTGGAAAGCCAGAAAAGCACTAGCCACAAACAGATACATAGGGATGAGCAAGCACAGGGCAAGGAAATGGTGAAACTCTAAGAACTAAGAGAAAGGAGCTGGCATATCTAGCTCCAAAGAAGGACTTGCTCTACACAGTACATCAGAATCGTGATGAAAAAAGAAAAAAATTAAGACAGACAAGTTAACATGAAAGCTAAAATAGTCCACACTGGAAATGCATCAATGCTGTATGTTCAAACAAGTTTGGAATTGAATTAAGATTAAACAGGCTATCTCTGTTAACAGTTAGCACCAAGAACACACATAAAAATTTAATAACAAAGAATAATTAGGGAATTGCGTCTTCATTACTCATTGCCTGAAGGTTTCCAGAGAGTTCCCAAATATTCACAGACCTACACACTTGTGTACATCTGCACATTTGTGCCTCTGGATGGAGTATATTGGGTTAATGGGTGCCTTACTTCAGCAAGTACTGGAAGTACTTTGGGTTTTTTGTTGTGTTTTAGTTTGGTTGGTTTGGTTGTTTTTTTGTTTGTGGGTTTGTTTTTTTTTTTTTTTTTTTAGTTAAGCTACCTGGTTACCTCATTCAGAGTTTGTATTTTTAAGCTTTGGACACACTTGTCTCTCTCTTTCTCCTCTCACTCCCATTTTTACTCCCAGTTTGTCTTCAGCAATATTTGTTTCTTGTGTTTCTGTAATCTCAGAGCTAATCTTCATTTTCTTTACCTAGTAGGATCCATCTGGTCTGACTGAGGAACCCAAGCAGGTACACCAAGGAGTACTATGTGCTCCAGAAAACCAACTTGGAAACACCCATTACCAACATTTGTTAACTTACTGTTTCTGGACCTTTTAAACTGGAGTTAATGCCTTCATCTTGGTGCTTGATAGCTCTTGAAGAACTTATTTTATGAATTTGTATGATCATTCTGTGCAGTTATACTTCTCACTTCTACAATGATTGCTGGCAAGAAGATCTCACAGCTTAATTGTACTTTGCATGACAGATACTTCTGTTTGTTCTATGCCTGCTGTTTGAATATTTTTTAATATACCCTCAATTCTTGTATCACGAGAAAGAAAAATGAGTATAAAGTGATTAATGCATGGTCATTCATCATTTTACAGCCCATTAGCACATTAGTCTCATCCCAAAGTTGAAGTTCTGGTTACTTAATCTTTCCTCACACTGAAGTCACTGACAGATCTGATTGTCCTTGTTGTTGCTATCAATAGCTAGGCCATTGCATAATGAACATCAGTGGCCAACATCAGCTTCTAATTTCTTTTGCTTCCAGGAGGGAGAAAAGTTGGTTTAAGCTCCAGTTAGAAACAACCCAACATTCTCAACAAAACAGCTAACTCAAGTTAGCCAACGCGAGTTAACAGCATATTATTCTGCAGCACAGACGTGTTCCAGGAAGCAAATTCTTGTGAAAACTCTCTTAAGAGTTCCCTTTTAAAGGACCACAGTAGTAATAGTTTAACCAGAGTTGAGAATATTAATGTGTTTCCCAAAACCTATTTTCTTAAACGATGTCTCTGAGAAAACCCTATTAACTATATAATGATCATGCTTTATAATTTACCATTTCAAACAATCCACAGTTCATCATCTAGATAAGGTAACTTCCAGATGGAAACTCCTGTTAGTAAAAAGGTTTATGAACAGACCAATGAAACATGAACTGAATTGACCTTTGCCACAACGAACCTCAGATGAGCTGAAACCAGTAGTCAGCTCTCATATTTCCCACTATTTCCTCAATTTCATATAATAATGTTTTGTTGTTTTGGGGGGTGGGTTTTTTGTTGTTGTTTCATCCCCTCCCTCCTCCTTCTGATCTTTCCCTTCTGTGTATGTTACCAGATTTCTTATTTTTCTGATAAAACCACACTGATTTGTCTGGAAAATAAGTATCATTTAGTAACATTTGCATTTTATGTATAAACCACTGAACTGAATTCAATGTAATAATTGAAAACACCTGCAGTATCAGACAATAATACACTTCTGTCAGGAAACTATTTTGCTTTACTTATTTTTTTTTTTTTTTAAATAAAATACCAAATTCTGCATTCCCAGAGGCCTGCTACTCTATTTCATTTCAAATGCAAGACTAAAAGGGAGGTGGGGGGGAAGGGGTGCCTTCATGCCCCTCAAGAGTACAGAAACCCAAGAAACATTTACTGCAGAAGGCAAACAGGGATGAAAAAGATAAGGGGAGAGAGAAGAGCATGTCAAAAGTTTACAAAACCCTGAATGAATGCATTAACCAGATAGGGGAACAAAAAAGAACAGGCCTAAAAACCTCCAGCGCTTGCTGAACTCGTCCAAAAAAATGAAACCTTCAGATTCCTTGCAGCCTAAAGATTTGGATACAACTGTCTCTTTCCTATCTTTTTTGGAAAAAAAAAAAAAAAAAAAGAGAGAGAGAGAGATAAATCTGCATAGGGAGAATAAAGTCTACTCCGCACCCCTCCTCCAAAATAAATCCATTATATTGCAGCACTAATCTGACCAAGCTAAATGGAGCAGGTCAGGGGAACCTTCCTTCTCTTTGGCCGCAAATCCCAGCGCAATAAATGTGAGGAGAATACCCATCATAAACATGACACAGTCATTGTTAGATTGATCCTGAAGGTTTTGACAAGATTGGCAACTTCACCCAAACTGTTGACTGAATAGAAGTAGAGAACAGACTGCTTTCTTGCATCTGTCATTCCCCTAGTTAGCCTCCTCTCATCCTGAGCAGGGTAATTAGACACATTAAAAAAATTCAACATTACTTTGTCACTTTTGATACATTCTAGATCCTCTTCAAAATTGTTCATATTCATGGTAATAGAACAGAAGCTCTATACATTTTCTTTGTTCGATGCAGTGCTTATCTCTTCATATACACAACTAGTTAAAGCCCACACTGAATGGAAGAAAGATTCAAGGGTATTTAATAGGGCTGCAGAATCTGTAGAAAGCACGTCTGCAGTACTCCCTGGAGTGGAATACAGAATATTGAATGCAGTCATTCAGCAGCAACCATAATGAAAGGCTTATAGCTGTGGTAGCATCATATTCTGATTATGCAACATCACACAGTACAACAACAGTAGTTAAGGGTGCAGCTGATCTAACTACATGCTGGGACACTGAAAATGCACAAGCATCAGCAGGATTTAATATATCTTCTCTCGCAAGGGTTACAATTCTATCACAGCATGCTATATGTCAAAACCATCCCCAGGAATTCGATTACAGGTGAAACATGGAAAACAATGGTTGTTTCTCCCCACTCCCTCATTGCATTTCTCTGGAATGTATTCAATAACAAAGATAAAATAATTTGAAAGCCTTAAGAAGCACAAATATAACAACACGTACTACTTTCTAAGGCTTTGGTCTTATAAAAAACTCAAGACAGACAACAAAAACTTTGAACAACAAAATCATCCAAAAATATAAGCCAAACAATGTGTAGTTTAGCCTAGACAAGCCTCTGAAAAATGCGTGGTCTGAACTTCTAGCTTCCTGTAATGTTGAAGTGCAGCAGATTAATGTTGGAGCATGTATTGGAATTGCACTACAAGTTGCTCAGGAGAACTTCTCTCCTTCTGAAAGAGCCAGGTCTTGAACATAAAAGTCAATCAGCAGGAAATGCCATAAAGCTGATGGATAATGAAGATAGATAGATGATGTCTCAAATGTAGGTTAGCCAGCTAGGTGGCCAAATTAATTAATAATGACTTACATGCATGTCTCTGCTTCCCTCTGCATTTGCAAAACATCTCAAAGTGTGATACAGTACCTATTTAAAGCTACATTTCTAGGTTCCACAAAAAAAAAGTTAAAACTTGTATTTATCCTCTGGATTTATTCATTTTGTTAAACATACAAACAGGTGTGTATTTGTTAAGATGACAAAAACTTAGGTTTTCTAATGAAATTATGCCTCTCATCCTCCCTAATTACCGATTTATGATTATACTTTTACAGGTATTGCTGAACAGTGGAATATAGTAAAGATTTAGCATAATTCTAAAACCTGGTTCCTATCACATAGTAATTTAGCTGTCTGTATCAAAGCCCAGCTGACTGTATAATTGGATCAGACACTCCAAGGATAACATAAATTAAGTATCAAAACTAAATCCTAGCATAAGAACTTAAAAAAAAATAATTGGGCACAAGAAAAAAAAAATCTTGTACTGCTAATTATCCATGATTATTCAGAAAAGATTTTGCTTCTGAAAGACAAAGAAAATAAAAAGGAGGGATCAGAGGACGCAGAAAAAACCCACAATGATCAGAAGAAACCCAGTCATATTTGACAATATCTGCCTCGACAACTGTTTGGAAACAAAGAAAACAGTCATTTTAGATCCTTTCTAGAAGTTACTATATATTTTCCAAGGTATCTCTGTACTTGCCACTAACTTTCCGTTCTTTCCTCCCGAAAGACCAAAAAGATAGCAATCATGATGATAATTACCATTTGACTTACTAAAATTTTTATACAGCTTCAGGGTCTCAGACATTTCATGTATGGTCACTTAATTTCGATTTTAGAAAGTAGTTATGATAGGTTACATGTTTTAGATTTTGTTTATCCTACAAATTCTTATCTACAGCTCAAGTCTTCAGCGGGGGAAAAAAAAAAATCCAGTTAAGTCAAAGACTCTCAAGTAAGTAGAGCTTAATAACCTGCAGGACTAAGCTGTCATTAATTAATGATATTTAATCATGATATTTAAGAGTAAGAGAGCCTGTTCTGTTCCAGTAGTATTCCAGATCGACTTAAATTTTAATAATTGACTTAATTAATTACATGACCAAGCAATAGAAACTGGATTGTGTTCTGTTCATAACTGTATAACATGAAATAGGATTAACGATAAAAACAAATTATTAGTTAACAAGAATTGTACATGATACCATCATAAAGCAAAGTCATTGTAATTTCTTTAATTAACATCCAAGTTTTTAAGGAGTCTTGACCCAAGACGAAATTCTGAGTTTCACAGGGCACAGCATGTGGATGAAAGCCAGCTCCAAGATGTGCCAGTGTTAGTATAACCTGGATATGTATCTATTAATCAGTGATATGGGAACTTGAGATAAGCAATACAAAAAATGGGAATAGAGTAGCACAGCTGCATTTTTGTTTAATCAGTGGAAGTTAACTACTAAAATTGAGAGCACAGCATATCGATATTATATGCAACCTTAGTGTTTTAAGTAAGTAAGTAGAAAAAAAAAAATCAAAATATTACTGGTTTTGATACATTCTTGCAGGTGCAGAAGGCACACTAAAAGAAACAAATGTGAAATGGCTTAAAAGAATCCCTAATGCATTTCTCAGTCAGCATACCAAAGTTTTAGAACACCAGTTTTTCTTTGTGAATCACATTTTCAAAACTGAACAGCGAAGTTTAAAACTGCATACAAAAGAAGCATGAGTTTTCAGAAGGGACTGAAGATTTTTTCCAGAATATTCACTAGGCTGACACAAAAATGTTTCCAAGAATTAAGCCAAAAAAGCCCAAGTAATGAGTGAATACATCATGCATGTCAGAAGTATCCTTAGGAATACAACCAGCCATACAGATACATACTTAACTTTCAAATAGCATCATGTTAATGATGTCCAACTACTAATATACAGATTTCATTTTTTAAGAAGAGCTTAAGTAATCAAGAACTTAAGCATACGTTTACTTTTGAAATCAATAGGATTTAATCACACACTTTAATATTTGGCTGAATATTCCTTCCTAGCAAGAATTCTCCACAGGCTCTTTATAAAGAGAGAAGTCACAATCCTTGCATTAAATGGTAAGGTTTTGATCAGTATTTTGTCAAAAAAAAAAAAGGTTGTGTTTTGGTTTTTGATTTTGTTTGTGGTGAAGTTTTTTTGATTTTATTTTTTTTTTTTAAATACACAGTGTTTAAAAAAAAAAAGAAAAATAGTCGACCATCAAACAATGGCTTATGCATTTAAGAGTAGCGGCCTTTAGGACTGATGCTATATTTGTTGTACAATCTCTAGAAAAGGAATAAGGCTAAACTGGTCTGAAGTCTATGGAGCTATATTCAGCCCTGCTAACACACACACAAAAAAAAGCATAGTAAAGCCACTGAAACAACATGTCCATGAAAATTAGAATAATTATCTGAGGCCCATATCTTTAACTTTTTCATTTTTATAAGAATAAATATTAAATAAAAGCAGATAGACCCTGTTGTTAGCACAAAAACCTCTCAACAGAATTAATGCCAGGAACACAACTAACAACCACCTCAGATGAACTGAACACAAGTTTTTTTGAATCCTCTTTCCTCATAGCCTTCAACCAAAAGTTTAAAGAAAAAAATTCTCAAGGAAATCCTTTCTAAGCTCTCCCGCAAGCCTGCCAGACAAAACCAGCTACATTCAAACTGTTGAGTAATATCATTCTAGCAGCTCTGACGTAGGTCTCCATTAAGAAACCCGCACACTAAAATCTCAGTCATACAGAAACCAAGTGACCTCAGCTTCTCCTGGCAGCCCAAGTACTCCCACTACACAAGACAAACGAAGGACTTTAGAAACAATTATATAGAACTTGCCTCCTCCATCACCCCAACTCACCACAGCAGTGTTCAGCAACATCCAGAAAATCCCAACAGAGTCCACAATTGCCTCCACCTACTCAAAACCTCCCCCCAAACCACATGCCTGCCACTTCCCCAGGTAGTGTTACCTCTCACACTGCTCCCAGCTGTTTCCCTCTCTGCAAGTTAAAAGAACAAACAAAAAGTAATTGGTTTTCTCTGATCTAGCTCATCAGGTGTCCTGCTTTAATTCATTAGTCTCCATAGTGAAAGCTTTCTGCTACGCTTACTCCATCTGTTTCTCTGTAAAATGAAGGTATTCAAGAAGTTACACTTTAAAATGTCTTTGGGAGTACAACTGTTCACTCTTGTTCTCTGTGATTTCAGCTGTTTATAAGAATTCTAGTTAAGATAAATAAATAGTGAAGAAGTATTTGGAAATTAAAAGTAAGCTTTTTTAGAGGAAAGGGGCGAAGGGACATGAGGAACAAAAACTTGGTCAAAAGGGAAAAAATAAATTGCTTTCATTAGATTGGGGACTATACTAAGGAAAAACTGACTTTGAATGAAGTCCAAATCAGAATTTCTTTTGGCTAAATAAACGAAAGCAGTATTTGAAGTAAGATGGAAGACAAGTATATAGGTTAAATAAGATAGCGTGAAAACATGAATTAGGTCAAAAACTGTTAGAAATAATTACATTCTATGCCCCTAAAGAAAAAAAATTGAGAAACGTTAAATAAACAATACCTAATATCGCTATTATGTGCACATGAATGAAGTTATAATACCTAATAAAAGATAATATTCCATGCTTTCTATGGGTTATAGCTATACCACATGTATAATGAATATATAGAGTAAAACATGATAACAGGGGTATGAAAGAAAGGCTATCACACAAGATAGCTTTGCGTCTTGTCTATTTTTCACCACAGATGTTATGTTTGAGTTGTAAATAGTACCTGCCACTGTTAAAATGGACTTGGATTTTTCTAATAAAGATAATAACATTCTAAAAAACTTAGTGTGTATAAAAAGAGTATTACATTTTAAATACGGTCATATAGCGAAGACCTATCAAGTCTGTTTTACTTAAATGTATTCTATTATAATGTCTCTAACTTTATTTGTGGCCATTTAAGGAGATGAACCAAGAGAACATATCAAGAAACAAAGAGTTTTCTTGGCAGTTACCGCTGAGTTCCTTGATAGTTTTTGTTTTCCTCCTCTATACCAACCAAAAAAATAGTTTTCTAAAGAACGGTATACTCAATTCGGTATAATCCTAATCAGTGCCAATTAAGATATTTTTGGCATCTGACTACTGATTCAATGTGCATTTTATGGCCCTGCAAACTCCTGTGAGGCTGGCAGCTCTCTCTGATGAAGTGTTTCAACCTGCCCTCAGATCACCCCTAAGAAAAGTTTCTAAGTAGTCCTATGTAGTGGGACATCAGATCTATAACCAAATTGGCACCATAAGCAGCCAAATATTCCTGTTCCAATTCACGTTAAATATTTCAAGTGATTCCTTTCCAGATATTGAAGAAAGTATATCAGATGCTCCTAGAATAGCTGAAAATATCCTCTGACAATAGTCCATCTGGGTGAGGGCTTTAGTATAGATGTGAGTGTGATATTCACATCTTAAGTCCTGCAGATATTCACCTCTCATAATCTTCTCTCTTCTCTGTGCTGATGCAAAGCCACATCAAATAATTTTGATGCCCAAAAAATAAATTTGATAGAATGGATTGGTTGAGTAATAGAAATCCCATGACAGCACCCCGGCCCCTCATCTCCAAGTTTACAGCCTACAGGTAATTCTCACTGAATGAGGGGTAAGCAGCATTCTACTCTGACCATCAGCAAATGAGTAGAAGGGTGCTCAGGGCCATTGTCAGCTTCATGTAAATTTAAAAAGTCCTGAAGCCGTCATAGAGGCCCTCAGAGCACCTACACAGCTTATGTGTGGCAGATGCCATGGTACACAAGGAGGAGTTTTACCTGACTTCTGTGTGGCTTATAGGCTCATCAATAACTTACTAAGGAAAACACATTTTTGTACTTTAATAAAAAATGTAGAATATAAAATTCAGACTTATTGTACCTTAACTATTGATCTCATCACCTTCTCTGGTTTGTAATAAAAATGGAAGAATATTACAACTAATAGAATAAGAAAATGCAATAAAGGAATTATAGGAAAATGGTGTAACTTGCAAATAGATGACCATGTCAAAGTCAGTGAGACAGAAAACACATAGCTATATGCTTAGTGATATTTTTCCTGCTGTTGACAGTGACAAGTCATCTACCTGATGTCATGGTGGTTGGACTTCTTGTTAGGATGCCTAGTATCAATTAAAATGTTACAAGTTCTCTCTGCTTCATAATGCACTGTACTAATTCCTGGCCAAGTAATCAGGACATGTTATACTGAGCAAATGGTCACTTTAAAAGAAAATTCTGTATGTTTTTTTGCAAGGACTAAATCCAATGAAAGTAGAACTAGGTTTGACTACTTACATATGTTATTTAGATGGTCATTTCATAAAGCAGATACTCATCTTGGTTTCTTTTGGACAGTCAAGAAATAGCCATAGTCAAACCAAAGAAAAAATAGTTTTAACTTGTACTTAGAATGGAACTACTTGCTTGTTAACAAATTTTCTCACATCCATTCGTGTACTTAACCAAATGATCCTCCCCAAAAAATACTTCTTCATTGTTTGTGTGTGAAACTTTTTTCTGTTGTGATAATGGTGATTTACTGTTCCCTATTTTATCTTCTGTTCCTTACTTAAGAAGAAACAAACCCAAAACAACTCAAAACCCATTTGTATTATGGTAACTGCTCACTTCCAATATATTTCCCCTCTTCCTTTATCAAAAAAAAAAGTTATATTTCTAATTTCTTATCGCATTCTCAAAGCATATCAACATGTATAAAGTAATTGCAGCATTCAAAGACAGCAAACCCCCAGAAGGCTTGTAACTAGACTGCAGTCTGAAATCTGTAAATAGACTTTTTTTTGTTTCACTGCCCCTGACATGTTTGTAATCAATATAGCTTTATTTCCTATTTTACATCTTTCTTGGTTGTGGTAGGGTTTTTCAAACAAAAATGTATCTGAGGTACCCAAATCACTGAAAAATACAATTTCAAAATGGCACCAGAAAATGATATTTCCAGCCTTCTATTTACTGAGAACAAATCATCCTCAAACGTCAGCAACCCTGGACCAAGTCCACCCTTTCCAAAGCTCTGAAATGGGAGTATTTCTTGGACCAGATTCAGGGAGGGCTGGAACATGGATCATGGCACAGAATGGAATAAAAAATCCCCACTAAAGTCCATCTTAACAGGATAAATGCTCTACTGCTGCCAAAATGCAAAGGGATACTAACTAAATAGTGGGACAGAAGAAGGACTTTCAAGTCTATCTTTCAAGAGAAGGGGCACACATTTCAGAGAAAGGTTTTTGAATCTTAGACGACATAACAAAACCAGCTGGCACCTTTACAGGCACATTTTTATAGATTGATCCCCAGCATAACTCACCCATCTTAAAAGGCAGGAACCCTGCTGGTTGCTGGCAGCGATAGATCAAGGGAAGATTTCACAACTCTGCCAGATTCAGGAGTTTGAAGCTTAACCTTCAGTACAGGACCACACAGTGTAATCGGATTAGCTTCTGGCAATAGGCAAGGTAGTATACTAAATCCAACTAAATCTAAAATATGGATGGAAAGCAACTAAGCTCCGAAGTGTAGTCGTCAAGTGATCCTGAATTGCTCAGTTTTTGTGATCATTGGTAAGTATATAGAAAATATACATTCATCACCTAAAATAGAGAAAAAAGAGAAAGCACATAGAAAAAAAAAATATTCAAACTAACGGTGATTCCTTTTGTGACATCTAGAACTGCAGCTGCAGTGTGTTGAGTATGTAGAAAATACTAAATTCTTTATGTCAGTTTCATTTGCTCTTGGGAAAGGAAAGGGATGGAGAATTCTATTGATTTTCCTGAAAATGTTTAGTTCAATCTCCAATGAGCAGTCATGCTGGAAGGTGGAGCTTTGGGTAAAGGCAGGAGTGCTGCAGCCACCAGTTAGATGGGCTTGGGTTGATGTGGAAGTTCATCCACATGCTAGAAGTTGTGACACACCAATCATTTTATTAGTATTTCCTCTTTTTTTTTTTTTTTCTGTTTACAAAACATGAATGGTGTGGTCAGTACTGCACAAGACACTGAATGGAGTTAAGTTTGGGTTCTTCATTAAGATGCCTAATATAGGATTGTAATCATTGTGGGTCCTGTCTGTAGTCAACGGACAGAAAAAGATACTTCTAGAGGAACATTCAGGTCTTAGTGAGCTAAATCCATGCTTGTGTCTCTCTTGGAGTCCGTAAGTACTTGTTTTTCCTGTTTGGTGGAGAAAATAATGAAATGAATGACAATTCCCAGTGGTTGAAACAGTTCAGATAACACATCTATTCTCATATCAACTCCTTGAAGAGGAATCGGAGTCTTTGGTGTATTTCTAAAGAATTAAAATGATAAAAAATGCTGAAATGGTTCAGATGATGGTTTTCACCTGAGGACAGAGAGACAAGTGCCAACCTAAGGACTAGTAAACATGAGAAGAGATTGCAACTTCTCAGTCTAAAAGTTGCATAAACCAAGGCATATGCGAGCTGTGTTATTTTTACAATAGCAAACATCTTGAAACATTTTTGTTTTGAATGTTTTAAATATTAATTTTAAATTCTTCTAAGTATTTTCAGTGTTATGAAGTTTCTGAAGGTCTTTTGAAAAATTATGCTTGTGACAGTAATGTAGAACCGTTCTAAAACATGAAATCACAGCTCCTGATCATAGAACTGGAAGTAGTCAGTTGAAATCAGAACTTCTGTTATTCTATGACCTATGTACATGCTTGTACCTGTTTCATATGCAGATTTCATTAGAGGTATCTGAAGGTTTTCTGTAAGTTTTTTGTATAGCAAAAAGATCACTTTTGAGAGAATGAAAATTTCTACAGAAAAAAAAAACATGCTGCAAATTTGAAAATCATCCTAACTATTTTGAAGTAAAAATGTAGTAATAAAAAACCTGCCATCCCTTAGTCTTCAATAGATCAAGAATAAATCACTGTTTCAAAAGATATGGATGAAGATACATGTACTGTATTCTCATTTTTGTTAATCTGTACCTCATTTCGTATCTTTACCACTGATCTTTAAGCAGAAATAAATGTTAAAATGTGAAATTATGGAAATTATTTTTGCAGATTCACCTTTAGCAATGCTCATCTAAAACTTATGGAATGTAATTCCTCTCTAGCAAAATGAGAATTAATATTGAATAGGATTTATAAAAAGAATTGCTACAGAAATCTACAGAAACAAATTTTTATGGAGCCTGCAGATGAAATGCTGAAAAATGTGACTGCATAATGCTCAGACAGGCAGCTAAATTAGTATCATTTGTAGGAAGGAGAGGACAAGATGAGGACATCCCATATATTTGAAGGCAAGAGCAGATTAGTGTTCTGTACACCTGGAATTATCTTTTACATTATGCTGCCAAACTGACAAAAGTAGAATCCTCTGCTTTCACCTTGTGGACAGCGCAGAAAGTGAGCATGACAGTTTTCCTACTCAGTTTTGCCAATATGTCTTAAATCAGGGCAAGTGTGCAATAAGCTATCAAATTCAGTTTGTAGTCTCCTAGACAGCTAACCAAGGTGGCAGTTCTGATACATACACCATGAGATGAGATCAGTAGCTTTAGGACCTAAGGCTTCAAGTCCTATGAGTTGTAATCAATTTTTTAAACTTTCTACCACTCCCCTGCATAGAACTGTATAGATCTCTGAAAACAAATTCTATTTTTGATGGGGACATGAGAGTCAACATTAATGTACGCTAAAGTTCAGGGATACTAAAAATTACCTTTTCTCATAAGAAAATGTTTTAGCTCAAGTGCAATGGAAGCCTGCAAAAAAATATTTTGATACCAAAAATGTTTTCTCTAGTCTTTGAAGGGGGGGTGAGTGGAGAGGGTTTTTTTCCTCTCTTTGTTTCTCTTTTTCTTCCTTTCTGAGTAAAGTTAGGGCCAGGGGGAAAGAGGAAAGCCATAAAAATACTCAGTTTTCAAAATAATGCTCAATATGTCGTAAGGACCATATCTTGCCAAATGTTTCCCATACTTTATCTTACAGTGTATTCTTCTCAGGCTACAGTCATTCATTCTATGCTAGCTACGGGTGACTCAGCAAAGAAGATACCAAAACCCATCTGTACTTGAGTATTTATGACCAGTTTCCATGAAAATTACTATGTGCATGAATTCAACAGAATAGCTGCTCTAGTGAACAGTACCTAACTAAGTTCAGCCACTACAATTCAGGTAGAAAAAGCGTAGTAATAAAAGAAACAAAATACAGTTTTTCTGAAGTCAGGGAGTAAAATATTTGCAGTCTATGTTTTCATGAATTCCAAGTTTAGCACTTGTCAATAACTATGATTTTGCTAAATCAATATGAGATATTCATTATGCACTACTGAAGTATAGTTTTTTGCTACCAAATTTGTGATAATATGAATTTCTTTGATTGTACTGGTTTATCATTTTGTATTAAAATATGGTGAGACTTCTTTTTTTTTCTGGATAGGACAGTATGACAGATGGAAATGTAAATGCAATTTTGATGTTTTAAGCCAAAATCTCCAGGCTGGAGACTCACATAAACAATTTAAAGCTGAAGGATTTTTCCTAACATAATAGGGCTATTAAATGATATAAGAATTAACCTGAGCATAAGCTGTCCAAAGAATAATTCTGATTTGACCACATATAAAAAGGAAACAGCACTTCTTCAAGTGTTGTGATAGTCTCTTCCGGTTCATTGCCTAGTTTGAAAGTGTGACAGTACACAAAAGAAAAGACAATACTGAACTTTTTTTTGTATTTCAGAAAGCTCAGTTTCAGTGGAACATAGAAACTTATTCCTTTTTGAACAAAATTAATTCAATTCTGTAATGCAAACTCTGCAGAGTTTAGTGATCTGAGCCCAAACTTCTCTTAACACATTATTTATAGCTCTGCCATAAAAGCTTAAATCCAGACAGCACAGCTTTCATTTATTCTGTATTTGACAACATACAATATGGCTTTAATTTTTTTCAAAATAAAAAAAAGCCACAACCAAATGAACAAACAAACAAAAAAGAAACACAACAGTATACATTCTTGAGAGATATAAATCAAATTAGAAATCTACAGGATTAAAATATATTAATCTCTTTACTGGTACAATGAAATCACAAAGTATTCCAGAAATCAAGGTTTGAGTGAACCAAGACAACAGTTCTCAGAATACATAATGGGGTATGGGCAATAATATTAAAGAAAAAAAAAAAAGAAAGAAAAAAAAGTTTAAATGTCAATACAATAGAGAAGCAGCTCTTGAACTCACTAACCTTGAATGCATTGATTTTACCTTTAAAGTCAGCTTGTCTACAAGAAATACACCTGAGTAATACAGGAGTTGAATTTAAAATAGATTATATATTATTGAACCTGTATCCTTACAGATATTTCTATATTTTTCCTACAGAACAAGCAGTGATTTCTTTTTTTGTTTGGTTGGTTTTGGTTTTGTTTTCTCATTCCACAATAGAGTGAGATAAATCAGAATAGTCATCCTTGTTCTGGAATGAAAGTATGGGAATTCATTTACAAGGGCTTTTCCATGCAGACCAACCTTGGATCCCTGTCTGGAAACACATTTTGGGCCACAATTTTTGCCAGTCTCTTTATGTGCAGGGAAGCAGATGTCTGCTTCTGCTGAGGCAGAAAATCTGACTCTAGTAACCAAGATGCTCTTTAGAAGAAGAGATACACTGTCTCTATTGACATTTCTGGTCTCATCCAAGGCAAAAATGGCAGCCAAGTGACAGCTGGTTGAGGTTATTAAACTTGATTCCATAATATGTGCTCTTATCAGTGTTCCTCAGCCTCAGGTCCCAGGAACAATTTTTTCTGACTGTGTGAAAAAACTGAATTGATGACCAAAAAGGCAAAACATGATACAACACTTGCAACTGAAGTTATAGTAGTAAATAGCTAGTAGCTAAATATTTTAATCTTCACACTAAAAAAGCTTTTTGCCCTTCTTTCCTTAAACTCTAAGATCTTTGTTTCTCCCATTCCTACTTTCTCCCCAAAACCTCACAAACTAACAATCACAGAATGGATAAAATTAATATATTACACTGGGTCATTGCTGGAACACCTTTGCAGTCATCAGATACTGAGTTTTTCAGAAGTGTCTAGAAAGTCATTTCAAATGATTGCATTGATGCATTGAAGCTGCATTGAATATTTCAAAGCCACCACATGCTGTAAAAGTTCATGTTACTTCCTCAGAATGCCATCATGAGGACCTAAAACATTTTTGAGCATAGACTTGCTGACTTTGAAATTTTAAATTGAAGAATATCAGCACAGAGGTAAAAGAAGGGGAAAAAAAATAGCTGTAGCCAATTCTCAAAGATGCCTCCATGTTGTGGTGTGTAGTGGCTCTGTGCAGACTAATCAAATCCTTTCATATCCAGATTTAAGGATATACATAGAAGTCCAGACCTTCAGCTATGGTAAACTGTTGTAACTCCATCAAAATCAATATGCTCTGCTTACTCAAACTAAATAATTCAGACACAGCACACCTTCCTTTCTTCTTGCTTTATAAATACCCTAAACCAGAGGTGAGCATGTTCCAGAAATAAATATTGAAAAGAAGGCTGGAGTTTGCATAATCACACCTTATTTACAGGTAAAACATGTCTCCTTTCTTACTGCTTAAGAGAAAGGTTTAGCAAACAGAATAAACAGGACTTTTCCACAAAACTCTAGCTAGGAAAGTTCTAGGCACTTTTGTTTCAATTTGGAGACTGTAATGGATATTTTATTATCTTTTTTTAATTCCATGTAGGTTTGTTCTTGCTGATAACATGATCTATTGTTCTCTGAGCTATGGTGAGATTGCCATCCCTTAAACAGACAGCACTTATTGGAAATTAAACCTCTACTAATGTATTATAATTATTACTTCAGAGTAATTTGCTGCTCCAGCAGGGAGTCAGAGCTAATCTGATGGTAACGTTTCTTCTGCGGAGCTGTTAATATTTCTTCTATGCTGAATATCCACATAATGGATCTAGCCTGAGGCTGATTAATGATCTTGGTGCTGGAACAGTGATTTGTAGCTAAATCAGCCCTCACTGGAAGAGATTCAGTATTACTTCAGTCAATGCTGTTAAATAAGTGTAAATAGTGACTTTGGTTAGTGCAAATGTAATCTAGTAAGGTGTGAGGGAGGCAATAAACTGAGGTAAATAAGAGAACTTCTACCATTCATGCATTTCATTTGTACATGGAACAAATTGCAGACACGACCAAATTGCAGACACAAGCAAATGCAAAAAAACAACCCACATCGGATGTTCGCTGCACAAAAATCAAAACCTGTTGTACGACTTCACTGAATTACCATTTCCTAAACAATGTAAAAAGGAAATTGAGCAGTATGTATAAAATAAATTGATATTTCTTCTTCCTTTATGCACATAAACATAAAGCTGAAGAGTAAGTTCAGTAACGGGTTAAAATCTAAGTGAAAGAAGTAGAACATTGATGTTTTGAGCCCATTGGGTCACCCTTTTTCACTGTAAATTCTCCATGTTTCAGAGTACAAATGCTTATAATACTATATCATTATTTGAATTAACAATAGGTAGATCCTGTGGATATAGATTTAAGAGAAAAAGAAACCATGGGCACCTCCAACTGCCAGTTTTTGAAGAGATTTTTTTCATTTATAGTTCCATATCTCTGACCATAATGCAATTTCTTGAAAAACATTTTTTAATGAGAAAAAAAAAGAGAAAAAATAATTCCAAACTTTGAAATACGATTACATTTGTTTAGTTATTGCCTATAATACCCTTAAAATTAATATTTTCTACTCTGAATTAATATGAAAAGCTGCATTTTACTTGAACTGATATCACTTTTTTCTTAGGAAACTCAAATATTTCAGATAGTAATTTTGCATTATTAGTATATTTTCCAGGTCTCTTCATTTTCAATCTTTTTCTTGAGTGAGTACACAAAGAAGAAGAATGAGAAGTAAAGGCGAAGTGGGGCTCCCTTCCACAGTTTTCTAGCTTCCATCTGTTGGAAGGCAATAGATGTATAAAAAAAAATTTATTAATTTTAGATAATGATACAGAAAATTGAAAATGTGTCTGAACAGAAATGTTCTCAGAGTCTTCTTAAAATATCCATTTCATATTTTTCCATTCTTACTTCTAGTCTGCAGGAAAATTTTCTGAACATCATTTCCTTATAGACTGGTCTTACCATAATAAGATAGTTAAAAGGCAATAAAGTGACAGTCCATCAGGGCAGACACCGCTGCAACAGCTAAAATCTCTTTCTTAATTTGATGAAAGCTCCACCTGACTTCTCTGAGGAATAACTCCCTGCATTATTTCCTTTTTCGGTTTTTCTGCTCACGTCTTGGTGCCAGGGGAGCCCCTGCCCAGTCCCAGGGCAACGGGGAGCCCAGACCTGCTGACCGCCTAAGCAACCACCTGCCCCTCTGTCCAGTTCCCTTTTTCACTACTCTTTTCATGCCCAGTCCTACACCTCAACATCCATCCTGTCTTACAGCTGCCGTACAGTGTTTCTGAATGTTTCTCAACTTTACCAAGTGAGCCTCTTTTAAAATATTAGATAAAATTGCCTTTTCTTATTTCCTCAAACTCTCCTCTCAAGCCAGAGAACAACAGCAGTTCTTGGAGGCAATTCTGTGCAGTTCATCCATATGAAAACTTAATTTGGACCATTTTGCTACCTGAGCAATTGTATTGGCAGAAAACTCCAGGTTGCAGTATTATTATAACAAATAAATGAAAATCTTCAATTACACAGCTGCATCAAAGCACAGAGACTCTCCAGTGCAGTGAAGCATCTGTGGAAAGTGTTATTTGTTACACAACCCACCTGTAAAATGATCAGCCTCAAACCTTGTAGCATTTGAGGATCACCAATTGTCACACACTCAGTAAATTTTAATATATAAATACTTTGCTGGGAAGAACAGTTTATGGAATCTGATGGACAGATACTATCAGCAGCAGCAAGCAGCTATATTTTCTTTGCTGTCTGAGACAACCTTTCTTACCTTAAAGCTTGGTTCCTGTGCTTTAGATTCATTAAAGCTACAGTTTTGTTCTTGAAGATCTAAAGATAGATACAGTTCTTGGCTCTCTAAAGAGAGAGTCAGTTCTTGGCTCAAATTCTGGCTTCTATTTTTAAGCTATTTTGTTAGGTTTTTTTTAACTTACATTTCTTAGAAACCTAAAAAATTTTACTTTCGAAATGCAAACACAGTGAACCAAATCATTCAGCTTGTAAGACCACGAAACTCTGATAGAGTAACACATAAATCTTCTAGTCTATCATAATATATCATCTGTGTTAACCAAATGACAGTTTCTGTATATGGAAGTGACTTTTACTTTCGTATACACAGACTTGCCAGACGTTTCAACCAGTGAGCTCTTAGTTGTTGTTATGTGAATATATAGTAAAATAAATTAAATTTAAATACAATTAACTAAGAAATAGAGAATTAAAATGCCTTGGCAGAGGCTAACAGCTGGAAGATTTAAGAATTTCCTGAGACAAATGCCAGTACGTGACTTTCTGTTATGTATATACATATGAACAAAATATGCAGTTTGCACCACTTCCAGTTATGTTGCTTTCACAGAATCACAGAATCACAGAATGTTAGGGATTGGAAGGGACCTCAAAAGATCATCTAGTCCAATCCCCCTGCCAGGGCAGGAACACCTAGATGAGGTTACACAGAAAGGCGTCCAGGCGGGTTTTGAATGTCTCCAGAGAAGGAGAATCCACAACCTCCCTGGGCAGCCTGTTCCAGTGTTCCGTCACCCTCACTGAGAAGAAGTTTCTTCTCACATTTAAGTGGAACCTCTTGTGTTCCAGCTTGAACCCATTACCCCTTGTCTTACTGTTGGTTGTCACCGAGAAGAGCCTGGCTCCTTCCTCGTGACACTCACCCTTTATATATTTATAAACATTGATGAGGTCACCCCTTGGTCTCCTCTTCTCCAAGCTAAAGAGACCCAGCTCCCTCAGCCTTTCCTCATAAGGGAGGTGCTCCACTCCCTTAATCATCTTTGTGGTCCTGCACTGGACTCTCTCCAGCAGTTCCCTGTCCTTCTTGAACTGAGGGGCCCAGAACTGGACACAATATTCCAGATGAGGTCTCACCAGGGCAGAGTAGAGGGGAAGGAGAACCTCTCTGGACCTACTAACCACCCCCCTTCTAATACACCCCAGGATGCCACTGGCCTTCTTGGCCACAAGGGCACAGTGCTGACTCATGGTCATCCTGCTGTCCACCAAGACCCCCAGGTCCCTTTCCCCTACACTGCTCTCTAATAGGTCATTCCCCAACCTATACTGGATCCTGGGGTTGTTCCTGCCCAGATGCAAGACTCTACATTTTCCCTTGTTATATTTCATTAAATTTTTCCCCGCCCAACTCTCTAACCTGTCCAGATCTCACTGGATGGCAGCACAGCCCTCTGGCGTGTCAGCCACTCCTCCCAGCTTGGTGTCATCAGCAAACTTGCTGATAGTACACTCAATTCCCTCATCCAAGTCGTTGATGAATATATTGAATAGTATTGGTCCCAGAACTGACCCTTGAGGCACTCCACTAGATACAGGCCTCCAACCAGACTCCGCCCCATTGACCACAACTCTCTGGCTTCTCTCCTTCAGCCAGTTTGCAGTCCACCTCACTACCTGATCGTCCAGTCCACACTTCCTCAGTTTTGCCGTGAGGATGCTGTGGGAGACGGTGTCAAATGCTTTGCTGAAGTCAAGGTAGACCACATCCACTGCTCTGCCATCATCAATCCACCTTGTTACATCTTCATAAAAGGCTATGAGGTTGGTCAAACACGACTTCCCCTTGGTGAAGCCATGTTGACTGTCCCTGATGACCCTCTTATCCTTGATATGTCTTAAGATGGCACCAAGGATAAGGTGTTCCATCACTTTCCCAGGGATGGAAGTGAGGCTGACCGGTCTATAGTTGCCCGGGTCCTCCTTCTTGCCCTTTTTGAAGACCGGAGTGACATTTGCTTTCCTCCAGTCCTCAGGCACCTCTCCCGTTTCCCAAGACTTGGCAAAGATGATGGAGAATGGTCCAGCAATGACTTCAGCCAGCTCCCTCAGCACCCACGGGTGCATCCCATCTGGACCCATGGATTTATAGATGTCCAGATTGCTTAACTGGTCCCTAACCCAGTCCTCATCAACTGAGGCAAACTCCTCCATCGCCCTGCCTTCCTCTGGGGCCTCAGGGGTATGGGGCTCCTCAGGACAGCCTCCGGCAGAGTAGACAGAGACAAAGAAGGCATTCAGTAACTCTGCCTTCTCTGTATCTTCTGTCACCAGGGCACCCACCCCATTCATCAGTGGGCCTACATTGCCTCTGGTGTTAGTTTTATCTGCCATGTATTTGAAGAAGCTCTTTCTGTTGTCCTTGACCCCTCTCGCCAGGTTTAACTCTAAGGAGGCCTTAGCTTTCCTAGTTGCCTCCCTACATCCTCTGACAACAGCCTTATATTCTTCCCAAGTGGCCAGCCCCTCCTTCCATGATTTGTAAACCCTCCTCTTCCACTTGAGTTTGCCCAGCAGTTCCCTGTTTAACCACGCAGGTCTCCTGGCTCCCTTCTTTAACTTCCTGCGCGTCGGGATGCACTGATCTTGAGCTTGGTAGAAGCAGTCCCTGAATGTTAACCAGCTATCTTGGGCCCCTTTACCTTCAAGCAGCCTTGCCCACGGGATTTCCTCCAGCAATTGTTTGAAAAGGCCAAAGTCGGCCCTGCTGAAGTCCAGGGTTGCAATTCTGCTCGGTATTCTGCTCCCACCACATGAGATTCTGAACTCCACCATCTCATGGTCACTGCAACCAAGGCAGCCCCCCACCTTTACTGCTTCAACCAGACTCTCCTTGTTAGCGAGGATGAGATCCAGCAGCGCACCTCTCCTAGTCGGCTCCTCCACCATTTGCATCAGAAAGTTATCGTCAATGCACTGGAGGAACCTCCTAGACTGAGGCTGGCTGGCTGATTAGTCCTTCCAGCAAACATCAGGGTAGTTAAAATCCCCCATAACAACCAGAGCCTGTGACTGTGAGGCCACGCTCAGCTGCCCGTAGAAGGCCTCATCAACTTCCTCACTCTGATCTGGTGGCCTGTAATAGACACCCACAACAGTGTCACCCCTGCCAGCCTGCCCCTTAATTCTCACCCACAGACTCTCAACTTGCTCCTCAACCGCACCTGGACAGTACTCTATACATTGTAATTGCTCTCTCACATAAAGAGCAACTCCACCACCACGCCTGGCTGGCCTGTCTTTCCTGAAAAGGACATAGCCATCCACGACCACATTCCAGTCATGTGAGCTGTCCCACCATGTCTCTGTAATTGCCACCAGATCATAATCTCCTGACCAAACGCAGGTTTCTAACTCCTCCTGCTTATTCCCCATGCTGCGCGCATTGGTGTACAGGCATTTCAGGGAGCGAGCCGAGTACACCGATTTCACCCTAGGGGCCTGAGGGGCCTCCCGGTCTTTATGGATTCCAGCATGCTGCCCCACTGATGCAAGCCCAGCTACAACCCCATCCCCCTTCAAATCTAGTTTAAAGCCCTCCAAACGAGCCCTGCTAATTCCTGTCCCAGCATCCTTTTACCCCTGTGGGATAAACCTTTCCCACATATCACTGACCGGACTGGTGTCTTATAAAACCAGCTGTTATCAAAGAACCCAAAGCCCTGTCTGTAGCACCAGTCCTAAAGCCAATCATTTACAGACTTAATTTTTCTATTCCATCCCACATCATCACCCAAAAATGGAAAGAGGGAAGAGAAGATAACTTGAGCCCCAGACTCTTTCACCATTCGTCCCAAGGCCTTGAAGTCTTTCTTCATTCCCCTCAGACTACGGGATGCCGCTTCCTCCCCATCTGTCTGGAAGATCAGTAGGGGGTAGTAGTCCGTTGGGTGCACCAGTTTGGGGAGCGCCCTGGTGATGTCCCTGATCCGGGCTCCAGGTAGGCTACAAACTTCCCGATGCTGAGGGTCAGCTCTGCATATCGGGCCCTCCGTTCCTCTCAGAAGGGAATTGCCTACCACAATTACCCTTCTTTCTTTTTTATCAGAGTTTTATGTTAGTTACCTTCTGTGGTAACTTACTTACAAGCATTCCTAGCAATAGTGTTCTTCATAAGTCTGGGATTACAGAAGAGAAATAAATTCCTTTCCCAGAGTTCTATTTGCACATTGAGCTGGACCCAGCCTCTTAACTCACCTCTGTTGGTAAGTAAATTCAAGTTTCAGTTTTTATATCATAGACTTGGACAACAACAGAAAAAAAACGTTTTGAATATATGACATTACTTTTTTTTTTAAGTGTGATATTTGCATTAATATATCTCCTGTTATATATAAATATTTAGCATTAAATATATTGTTTAAACTCTCTTCCTTATTGATTATATAGTTCAGTTGCTATGAGATGGAATTAAATCCATCTTTTAAGAAAGGTGTAGCCCTGTAGCTCGGTAAATAAAATATTGTCATCACTTCTAACGATATACTAATGCTGTAATAGCTCTGCAAGGCCTCAGGACCAGGGCCTGTCTTGATTTGTTTAGGTTTCCTCAGGTTTCCCAGGATCGTTTTTTAGCTTGTTTTGCTGTTTTAGCAATCCAAGTAATCAGTGATTGCCTAGTTTGTTTCAGTTTTGCTTAGCTTTGAACAACTGCATGTTATGCCTGTTGTAAGACTTTTTATGTATTTTGGTAGGCAATAAGTAGCGATAGTGTGCAATTACTCTCTGTAGAATGAACTATCACATTAGAACAGTGATATGGTGGAGCAGAGGCATACAATGATCACAGAAACCTTGCAGGTATGAGCACAGGATAAAAACAGCAGCTGTGAACAACTCATCAATGAGCATTACACGCCATAGTCAGAATGCAGCCTTGGGAGATGGGCAAAACCAGCTTTAGGGTTGGCAGAGAGAGCAAAGAAGAAACATCCAACGTATGCAGAACATGCCATATAGAGTAACTTCAGATGCAATGTGATCACCAAAGGAGCAAAGACAGGTATAGTTGTTCATAGGAGGCATCCAAGTAATGCGAACTTGCCAGAAGGAGGATAGAATATGCACAAGGGACTACAAACAGGCACAACATCCTCCTGAATACACAAGAAAGGTGGCAAGATGAAAGAAAACAAGATAAGCAGAAGAGGAGGAGAGGAGACTCCTCTTTTTGAGATTGGGGCAATTGCATGAAAATAACCTGATGAACTCTCAAGCTTGACCATCTAGACCTTGGTGGCAAAGAACCACCAAGGACCAGACATCAGTGCTCACTGTACTACATCAGTGCTCACTGTACTGCATCAGCTCAAACTATTAAATGTTTACAGCTAATTTAATATGTAAGTGTTAATAGTACTGTATATGTAGTGATGATTAATAATGGGTATGAATTAGTCATTAGCAAGTCTGCTATTAATGAAAGAACTTAGTAAAGTTTATTTTTAAGGTTTAAAATTAGCCCATGATGTCAGTCTTCTAGACATTCCCATCACAGTGATCTCTGATTCCCTAGTTGATAAATATATGCGTATATTCATGTTTAGCATGAGTAAAGAATATAAGTGGTTGTTCCTTTAAGAACAAACTCTGAGCCTTCTGTGCGTAACACTAGCCTGACTGATCATAATAGTGGTTTCTCTTCAGTCTGATTAAGATGGCTTCAATATAGATTATAATATTTATACAAAGTTATAAAGTTTTAAAAATAATTACTGGTTAAGCAGAAATAAGACTGCATATAGATGAGAAAGTACAGATGAAATAAAATAATTTCAAGCAACATTTGAAAGAAAATAGAAAACTGATGAAACAATATAGTAGAAATACTTTTTCTAAGATTATGGAATATTCCATTCTTATGAAATAATGTATTTCATGATAAAAGATCTTTAAATAATGGGAGTGAGATTGTGAAGTAGAATAAGGACAAGAAGATATCAGCTGAAAGGTTTGTAATGTGTTTCAGAAACCAGATTGAATGGGAAAGCACTAGAATTATCTCAGTGGTATTGCTACAGACAACTGAGGAGAAGTTCTGAAGGACAATATAAATGTATCACAAACAAAGTCCTCTGTCCTTCAGTTCTTTACTGGACACTGTCCTAAAGTGTTAAATACGTTGAAATATGTTTTAAAGATTTACCTATTCAAAATATCTTTCACAAAACCAGTTAAAGAATATATTCTAAGCTGGTTTATATCTTGCTCTTCGACTATCTCTATAACATATTACCTTCAGCTGCATGTTGCAAACTGTTAAATAGTTTTTATGCGCAGAGCATTAAAAAGGTGGTATGAAAACTGAAGAATATCAGTATGAGCTGACATCTTCTCTTGACTCATATGAAAAACAGCCTCAGAAGATCATGTACCTTAAAGAAAGACCATCTCTTCCACAGGGACTGCCATATCATGTTGGATTCTTTTGCCTTTTTGTTTGTTTTCTTTCTGCTGATGATAGCACGTTAATGTTTCCACATCATGGATCAGTTTTTACTTGAGTCCAGCAGAGGAAGGAACAAGGCTAGAGATTCCACCTCTACTCATCCTCTTTGGGAATGATTGTTCTCAAAAAACTACTGAGAAAGGATAATTTCACAGCCTAGGAAAACTAATGAGCTGCAATTTGTCTGACACTTCTATGGTTTATTCTCAATATCGATGTAGGGTCAGGTGCCTGACTCGTACCTATATAAACTCAAATTAACAGGATTAGAACTAATACCTTTTGTTAGCCCTGAATTGCTTCCTAGATAATTGGGGAATTCAGTAACAGAGAGAGGTTAAACTAGTGTAGCACTTTGGAGGGAATATTACTACTGGGTAAAAATTACAGTGAAACCTGTCACAAAGTGATACATTTTTGTATGGCACTCCTTTCCACATGAAACTGAAAAGCAGATTACATTAAATTGTCAGGAAGATTTAAGGTGACATAATGTAAATGGACTAAGTGCACACTGTTTCTGGTTGATTTAAAGCTAGAGACAGGTTTTGTAAATGTAGAAAGCAAGTTTTGATAGAAAACAAGTTTTGACTGGTACATTAGGTGGCAACATTCCTTTGAAATCAAAGTATCACTATGATTATCTAGTAGCACAGTTTCAATACACATATACTAATATGAATTTCTAGGCTAAGAGACACTGGGTTTGATTTCTGTTCGCTTAAATAACCAACATACTTACAACTATATTCAGTTATTTTGCTGCAATATTTGAAAGCCTTTATTTCCAGTACTAAAACTAATCTGACCAGAAGAATAAAGCAACGAGGGATTACTCAATTATACTAATCATTTCAAAAGTTTTGATTTAGATACAAGAGAACGAAGGGGTAGCAGATTATCTGTATGCACTTTAGTATCTCTTACTTAGCTTGTCATTTCTAGAAAAAACTTTCTGCAAATAATGTGTCCTCCAGAATACTGTTTCTAGCATGCCTTTCACCACTATTGGACAGATGGTAGTTGGTTGATGACAGTGGGGAAAAAGTCACAAGAATTTCTGGTACAGAAATGTTTTTTCTCAGTAAACAAAAACTCTTGTTTTTATAGCCAGATGTGTTCTCTCCACCCAGGAGGAGAGAAAAGACAGAAAGAAAAACAAGATGATAGCACAGCAGAAATAATAATGACCTGTGATGTGTGGCTAGTGATGGCCTCTGTTGTTTGTCTTTGTTTTTCCTTTGATATGCTCTTCTCCTTGAGAGGGAGTTGTGTATTCTGCTGGAGAAATATATGAAATGTGCATTGAAGTGAAAGATAATACACTGAATTGACTTGCGAAATAGTGATGTGGATATGAATGAGGTGTGAGCACCTGAATCTCCCCTCGTATAAAAGAAAGCAAAATAGAAAGCGAAGGAAAAAGAAGGTTTCAATGTGGTTATTAAGGAACTTACTTTCAATGCTGACACAACAGAGCAAGCATCTCAGGCACAATCCAGATACTATCTTCTTAAACTGGCATTGGGTTTTCCCATTATTTGATCAAAGAATGGGTTCTTTAATCAAAACTGTGAATTACAGTCTCAAATATTTTTTTTAAATAAAAAATAATCCTAATTTACCTAAAAATAGTATTGAGACTGCAAAATTAAGAAATATTAAGAGCTGAGCTGTTCCACTTATTATTTTCCATTTTGCACACACTATGAGACTGTCACATGTAGCTGTTTTCCACAGAATCTCTGTCTCACCCAGTGAATGGGAAACTTAGTCCATACATCTTTTTTCTCACTGTTACTTCAAAGTTTCACGAGATAATTAAACACTGATATCAACATTTCTGTAATGTGACATGAAAATAGTGTTTCATTTTACAATGGTGAAAATAAGGACAAGGTTGTTAGAACTACCTAGCAAGTATCATCAACTGTATGATTTTTCAGAACACTTCTCAAAATAACCTTAAAGGTTTAAAACACAGCTATGGTTAACTTCAGGTTTTATGTGTCAGGGCTTCTGCAAATCAGTCCTTTTAAGCGTTCAGAAAGGCACCCTGTTGCAAATGTTCCATTCAACTGTTTTTTTTCAGAATCATACAAGAAATCAGTGACTGAGACAGAGAGAAAATAGCATAGTTTATGATAGCCTGTAGGTCCTTAACAATTCATCTTTCACCATATCAGGCAAATATACTGAAGTGTCACAATAAACTCCTTAATCTGTTCCATGAATCAGACTAATCTCTAAAAAAGGCTGTAAAATTAATAACAAAATAGAAAAATGTTCCAATAATGAGGAATATTTAAACTTAACCTGAAGTAAATGCATAAAACAAACACAAAGGCAACTAAACAACTGCACTTCCATAATATTTTCCAAGAAGTTAAAAAATTATGATGACTAAATTTTTCATCTTTTGTATTCACAAAATGGTCCCTCAGCCTCTCCTCACAGGACAAGTGCTTCAGACCCCAGCACAGAGGGCCTTCTGCTGATCTCCCTCCAGTTTATCCGTGTCATCCCTATGTTGGGAGCTTAAAACTGGACCCAGTATCCAGATGTGCTCTCATGAGTAATAAGTAACATCCACAAACCTGTCATTGTATCAAAAAAACCCACAATTAGGCTGGTGACACATTAAATTTGGTAAATATTACCCTTGGTAAATACTGGTTTAATATAGATTTTTTCTAAACTTCAAGTGAGTAAAATGGTTCGGCCTGCTCTTTGCATAACAAAGTAGTGAGATTGATCTCATTATAATACGCCTCAACTAAAAAAAAAACCAAAACACAAACATTTCAAATTTATAGATTTTGTGGGATATAAGCAATTCTATTAATGCTCCATTAAACAAGTATATATTTTTTAAGAGTGTTGAGCAGCCGATACCCTGAGTTTACTTGGTGTTACCCTTAACAAGGGACAAGGACAGTTAATATAAGTGGGATGTATTACTACCAAAACTAAGCAGCTGTTTTACAAAGAGATTAATGTTTAATAACATACTGCACTGAATTTAGATTTATTGAGAAAGTCCGACTTCATATTATAATGGCTGACTTCCACTGATAGGAGTAAAAAAATTGGTTTTGCAAAATTGTATTCCAGATTTTTCTCTTAGGTAAAGAAATATAAATCTACCTATGGGATGGGATGTACACAAATATAGCTAATAGATCAATTTGCTAATTGAAGTAATTTCAGGGTGCTTGACTTCTGAATTGTACAACTAGAATCTTTTCTCAAGACAATCATAAACTGAAAGGTGCAAGAAGCAAGAACATTAAAGCTTTACTAAATATTACTTATAAATTCAGGATTTAGAAATTAATAATAAAATTTAATAATTTAGGAATAAGAAGTTGATTCAGTGGTCAAATGTAGAAATGCCATATATGGACAATTTGGGAGACCATGTCTTCAGAGTCTAAAATGTATAAACACTTGATAGGAAAAAAACAAACAAATATATGAAGAGAAAGGGCATTTTGGATGACTTACAATAAGAGCAAGACGCACTGCCTTGTGCATTTAAATAGATGTTGCACACAAGGAATAAATAAATTGTTCTTAACTTCCACTGGGGATAGAACATCAAGCAAGAGGCTTAAATTGAAAACTTAAGTTTGATTAGACATTAGTAAAACCTTTAACTGTAAAGACAGTTAAGCACTAAATTAGATTGAAGCTGTGAGACTTCCATCATTGGAGGTATTTACCAGGATTTGAAATAACTCTGACAAGAACAGTTGGGGCAAGAAGATGAAAAAGATGGTCCCTTTTGGGGATTATTCTTTCATATTTGCCATACAATGTACGGTATTTTTTTCTCTGATGCATCTTAGGAAAGTAATTACTTTACATGTTGCATGCTGTGAAATCTATGTTATTTTACTAGAAGAGAAACCCTAGTCAATGTTCTGAGAATCATTTGTCCAAAATGCTGTAGAAATAGAAAACAGCCGTGTCCCAAAGTTTTCTCCAAATAAAAAGAGAAAATAAGCAGAATATGTAAAGGTATTTGCATAGACTGTTAAGGTAGAGATAGCTAATACAAAAACGTTAGTGTTAGAAGCACAAGGTTACCTGTATTAGCTAACTTTGATGACTTCAAAGGCTTTTATTAACAAGTGGGAAAGATATTAATGAATTCATGTGCAGGCCGTCTGCCTCACTATTATTAGCAAGCTAATTTGCAGTCTTGTAAGCAATTTCATGAGAAATCAAAGACCAAATAGGCCTGGGGAATTGCTCCTCAAGGTTGTTCATATCTGGGGTGGCTGGGAAAAAAACGTGTTCATTGCTGCTTTTACCATACTTCACTTAATTAAAATAGAGGACTTACAGGGTTGTCGTCATGCAAACCTTCATGATGAAGAAGGTTTCATTATCGATGATTCTGAGCTGTCTCAACTATTGGGCTACTTTTTAAAGCTATCATCTTTAATAAGAAAAAATACGGGGAAATGTTATGGACAATTAGGGAGTAATGAAGAGAATGTCATTGCAGCTGATGACAAAAGCTATTGAAGGGCATTGCAATATATTGAGTCTGGATGTAAATCTGCTAGACTACTGCATTTTTCAGAGGTTGGATTTCTTTCATGTAACAACTCCATTAATATAATAGTCTAAGAGAAGGAATAAACAGCACATTTGTTATAAGAGCTGTTCCCATCACTGGAGTGAACAGACACTTTATGAAAAAGAATCTAGAGGAGAGGGATCACAGAATCATAGAATAGTGTGGGTTGAAAGAGACCTACAAAGGTCATCTACTCCAACCCCCCTGCAATGAGCAGGGACATCTTCAACTAAATCAGGTTGCTCAGAGCCTTGTCCAGCCTGGCCTTGACTATTTCCAAGCATGGAGCATCTACCACCTCTCCAGGCAAACTAATCCAGTGTTTTACCATCTGCAGTAAGGTCTCCACAGAGCCTTCTCTTTTCCAGGCTAAACAGCCCCAACTTTCTCAGCCTGTCCTCTGAGGAGAGGTGTTCCAGCACTCTGATCATCTTGGTGGCCTACTCTGGACCCTCTCCAACAGGTCCATGTCTTTCCTGTACTGAGGGCTCCAGAAATAGATGCAGTACTCCAGATGGGGTCTCACCAGAGCAGAGCAGAGGGGCAGAATCACCTCCCTCGACCTGCTGGCCATATTACTTTTGATGCAGCCCAAGATATGATTGGCCTTCTGGGCTGCAAGTGCACATTGCTGGCCCATGTGCAGTCTTTCATCCACTAGTACTCCCAATTCCTTTTCCACAGGGTTGCTCTCAATCCCTTCATCCCGCAGCCTCTATTGATACTGGGGGTTGCCTCGACACAGGTTCAGGACCTTGCACTTGGCCATGTTGAACCTCATGATGTTCACATGGGCCTACTTCTCAAGCTTGTCCAGGTCTCTCTGGATGGCATCCTGTCCCTCAGGTGTGCCAACTGTACCACTCAACTTAGTGTCATCCATGAACTTGCTGAGGGTGTACTCGATCCCACTGTCTAGGTCACTGCTGAAGATGTTAAACAGTACTGGTCCCAGCATGGACCCCTGAAACACACTACTTGTTACTGGTGTCCATCCAGGCATGTCATTGACCACTTCTCAGTGGGTGCAAACATCCAGCCAGTTCCACATCCACCAAATAATCTACCTATCAAATCCATAGGTCTTCAATTTAGAGAGAAGGATGTTGTGGGGGCCTTTGTCAAAGGCTTTACAGAAGTCCAAATAGATGATGCCTGTAGCCCTTCCTTTGTCCACTGATGTAGCTATTCCATTGTACAAGGCCACTAGGTTGGTGAGCCAGGACTTGCCCTTGGTGAAGCCCTGCTGGCTGTCTTGAATCACCTCCCTGTCCTCCATGTGGCTTAGCACAGCTTCTAGGAGAATCTGTTCCATGATATTCCCAGGCATAGAGTTGAAGCTGACAGGTTGATCATTCCTGGGGTAACAGCTTGGTAGTTTTCTCAAGAGAGGAAATACGGTGAGTTTCACTGAGAAAATACATAGTCCTAGAAATGTGTGTGAGGCAAGCATTCCCTTCTCTTCACAGTGAAAGGCATCACACTTTTTGAAGATGGGACACCCCTCACATGTGCCATTTCAGTGTTGTACCTATGTCAAAAGTCACTGAAGTTAGTTCTAGGAATAACCCAAAAGTATACTGGTAGGAATCATTCCCTGTACTGATCTGCCAGCCAAGAGGCAGTTCAAGTGAAAAGCACACTTGGCAATAAAATGCATCTCTCTAATCATTCCAAGTCCCATATGTGCTCCTTAGACTAAAGGGAATGTAAAGGTTAGTACGTGACATGAACCAGGTGCATAATCCATTTATGAAGTAATATGGCTCACACCTAGAAGCTATGGTTTGCAAAGTTTTTAAAGCTATAATTTTTTAAACTCAGTTAAAACTTTTTGTTGTGGTGGTGGTTTGCTTGCTTCTTTGTTTGCTTGGTTTTTATGTCCAAGCATCAAAACAAACTCATCTCAAATTTCATTGTTTTTCTCCAGTCACGCTGGTAATGTCAGTCATCCATGCTCCATTATGTAAGGCCCTGCAGCTTGTGGCTGCTCTAAACCAACATGCTCAGAAGAGAGATGTAAGCCAGAGATATAACCTCTCATTGTGTATGACACTCATCTGTGCACTTAACTGTAATCATGCTCCTACAGAGTCACAGTCTTTTGAAAAAGCAAAATGGTTCTAACATCAGAATTGAGACTGCCATCCATTGCCAAGACATACTATCATGAATTATGCATTGTGTATCTCATTTGCTTCAGAAAGACTTCGTGTAAATCAAAGCTTTTCTGTGTACCCTGTACATAGACATGAAGCACTAACCAAGTATTATGCTACCAGATGGTTTAGGTTTGTTCTCTAAAAATTACTCCACATATAAGTACAGCACAGAAATCTGAAAAGAAAAATTCTACAGGAAAACTCAAATTTGCTCTCTTTCTCGCTACGTATCTTTTGACTGCATTTATATCAAGTTTTGAAAGAACTTATTTCAAAGGATCTAGAACTTTATTAAATAACTTTCAAAATGCTGCAAATCATCATATTCACTTTCAATTATAAGGGGAGGACATTAAAACAAATCTGTTTAATATCAACCAAATAGGATTGAACCCTTGAATACTGACCACAATGCAGCAGTAGCCCTACAGCCTATATCTCAAGGTACTACCTAACTGAGCATGATGGGAATGAACTGAGGATGACTGTTAGAAACAAGATTTACCTTTCTGCTTGATATATATATGGGTTTCTTCTGCTTACCTAATAACATCTGCAGTTGATTGGCTACAGGGAGAGGATGTTACCAGGCTGTTGTGTCAATCTGTTACAGAGTAACTGTAGAAACCCTTGGGAAGCAAAGATTAGGTCACAACAAAAGAATTTTCTTAGGAACAAAATATGTCTTGTGAAGATCTGCCTAATTGCAGAAGTGGAATGACAAGTTCTAGCAGGCAGACACATAATATAATTCTTTCCATTTAGGAATCAATTTCCAAGAAAAAACTAGTTTAGTCTTGGGCCTCACTACTATCATTTGGAAGGTGGTTCCAAAACCTTTGTGACTCTAACAATTAGAAATCTAATTCTGGGCTGAATTTAATCAAAGTGTATATTTAATTATTTGCTTTTGAGCCAGTAATGCTTTTTATATTTCTTCCTTCTATGCACTCCCATCACATGATATGAGTAGAGACAGTGACTATGTTCTTCTCCCAGGCCTTGTTTTTTGTGGGGGCAGTATGTTCTGTTTTGTTCACCATTTCACAGATTCATTCAGGCTGGAAGGGACCTCAGAAGGTCTCTAGTCTAACTTGCTCAGATCAGGGTCAGCTATGAGGTCAGACCAGTTTGCTCAGGGCTTTATCTGGTCAGGTCTTGAAAAGTCTCCAAGGACAGAGATTGCAGAGCCTTTCTGGGCATGCAAGTCCATGATGTAAGTGTCCTCAGGTTGATTTTTTTCCCCTTATTAGAAGTCAGAATCTTTTTTGTTTCAGTCTATGACCAATGCCTCTTCTCCTTTGGCTGTGCACTTCCATAAAGAGCTTGGCTCTGTCTCCTCAGTAACTCATCACAGGTACAGGCAGGCTACTCCTAGGTCCCCCTGAAGCCATTTGTTCTCCAGGCTGAACAAGCCCTGGTTCCTTAGCCTTTCCTCCTTCAGAATTCATTTTTTAATGATCCATCCACCACCCACCACCTTGAACTCCTTTGTCTATTTTTAGTTTTACCTTATGTCTCCATTTTTGCCTTTCTTCTCTCTGCCTGACAGGCCATTTTGTTTTGGTTCCATGCTCTCCATTATTATCTTTACCAAAAATCAAGGCAAATAAGGATTTTCTTTAATTTCTGCCTAATTACCGTTATATAGCTGTCCCACTACTTCTTTCATTTTTTCTTATTTTATGCATATAGCCAGAGAAATGGTGCCTTTATTTTTAATTCCTCTGCAAACTTGACTTTTGGCAGTGCCTACTTATTCATTACTGAGCTCTAAAACATGGACTTAATTTCCTTTTTCCCTTTCTAATCAGTCCCTTTTTCCACTGTCTGCTTAATCCTTATATCTTTTGAGAGAGCTATTCATCTGAAATTGCCTATATGTTTGTTCCTCTTGGAACGAAAGCAAGCCTCAGATTAAACCAAACCAGATCACGCCAGTGAAACTCAAGTATGCCCAACTAAGCTAAAATAAAGAAATGCAAAGTGTGTGCATGTCTACAACAAGGATATCAGATGCGAAGCTAGTTGAAATATGCTGATGTACCTCCAAATGGAAAATCTGCATGGAACATGTTGCTATATTGTCAGGATTATTTTATGGTTCAATGTTATTCATTATTCAGTAGCTCAAATAGACTGTCAAACGCTAAGAAGTGTAACACATGGCTATTCTTCCAACTTGACTTTCGAATCTGTGGGAGGTACCTATTTTTTAGCAAATTAGCTAAACAAAGAATCATAGAGTAATATTACAATTTGCTTTGGTTGTTTCTGATGAAATGGCCACTATCAGTTTAGAAGGCAGTATACTTTGGGGAAGAACAGAATATTTTAGTCAGTGTAAAACCTCTGTATACTGGAATTTCTTCTGAGTTAGTTTGAAGTGCACATCAACATGTGCATCTTGCTGCAGTCGGTAAAGCATTTCTTTTCCGGAAAAAAAAAAGAACCAAACCCAAAACAAACAAACAAACAAAACAAAACCCACAAACAAACAAAACCAAGCAAAAACCAACCAACCAAAAAAAAAACCGACACCAAAAAAAACCCAACAAAAACTAGTGTCACATTGTTTTCACTGTAAATATACAAAAATGATTTGTTGGAATAGATGGCAGCATGGACACGAAATACTGTGTGAACTGAGGTTGCAAATTAAAGCATGGAGAAAGGTAGTTTCATTTGGAAAATATGTGACAGGAAAAGTAGCAAAGATATATGGACCATATAGGTAAGCAGACTCAAATCTATGTGGTATGGTGGTTCATTCTCTTTTGTGATACCTTGTAGCAGCTCAGAAACACTTCTGATTTTTGGTTTTAGAAATTAAAGGCTATGCCTACTGCTAATGACTGAGGCAAGAGTCTGGTGTTGCCATGGCTTTAGCAGGAGGAAAGGTATCTAAAAAGATGAACAAAAAATATACCTCAACATGGGAAGACAGCACAATGTTACAGGTCATCTATTTGCAAATTTGTGAGGTTCAAAGCTGAAAAGTTCATCACCTTATATGCTAGATTTGGAATCTCTTCTTTAATTATCTGCAAAGCTCTGAAGTCTGAAAAGCTGAGTAACACATGTCATAGGCAATAAACTTTCTGGGGCAAGTCTGATTATTTAGGCAACATTTAGCAATACAGAGTTCATAACATAAATATGACTAGCAAAAAATCTAACATTAGGACAATTCTGTGATATTTCAGCAGTAGCACCTTCTGTCTTTCTGTGAAGCTACAAAGGAAAACCTGTCCAGGCACTGTTTAACATTTAAGTCAATCTGATAAGTATTGACAATAACTAGATGTTAGTCTGTTTTGCACTGTGGATTTTTTCTCAGTACTTTCAACGTCATGATTCAGGCACCAGGGAGACAGATCTGGATGCAGAACTCCAGTAAAAAAAATGTAAATGCAATAGTACAGAACAAAGGTGAAGAAAGGAGGTTTAGAGGTTTAGAGGTTTGCCTAGCAAAAGAGTAAGTAAAGAATCAGGAGAAAGGGCAACAAACAGGATATATAATCAACAGCACATATTTTCTTGCAGAAATCCATAAAGCCTGAGTATCTGTAATCCTATACTGCAAAAAATATTATCTAAATTCCCTCTTGGCTACCTGATAGCTGACCTATTCAGAGATCAGTCTACATAACAGCCTAGGCTGATGAACGCAGGAAGGACGGCTTATTTTTTACATCTGATGGTCTGAACCATTTGGTAACTCTAAACATGAATTAGCTTAATTCTCTGAAAGAATTACTGATTGCTTGGGGTTTTGAGTGTTCTTTTGCTTGTTTTTTTTCTGTATACAAACTAATGTACAACAATACACTGGGACTTTGAAGGTTTTTTAAATTTGGTGTAGAGAAGGCGGGGAATCCCAGAAGTAAGATGCTCTGTGCACCCTGCATTCAGCCATCTTGTGCATAAACATAGTGAAACACTCTTTTAAGGAATGATCATGTATTATTTGCGGGAAACAAAAGTGCCTACTTTTGAAAGCTCAATTTGCATTGGAAAACTCAGGCAGTTATGAGGCATGACAGAGAAAATATAGAGTAGAAATTTTAAAAATTTCTTAACCTTTTGAGTGTATTCTTCTCCCACTTGCACACGTTTTTCCATGCACATGTATAGTTCTGTATAAAGAGGTCTAAGAGGAGGATGTTCCCTTGCAGCTACACGCTGATGAATTTTCCTTTTATTGATACTCCTTCACTCATCAAATGGATAGCATCCATATATCATTTTGAACAACAAATAAGTGACTAATAAAATCCCAGGTTTCTTATCTTTTGTTGTGCAGAATGGGGATACAAGAAGCATGTGCCCTTCCCTGAGAATAAGTGCCATCACCAGTATTAATAATTATAGATACCATCACTACCTCTGGAGAGACTTCATTCTTTTTCCAAAGCTTTTTTCCATTTTGTTCTCTTTACACTTGCTTGCTGTAATTTAAAGCCCACATGAACTCAGTCTGGCTCCTGCTGGCTTTGCTTTTAAATGAACCTCTAAATTTTCAGTAACACAGAAGGACAGGATAGGGGATATAGACAACTCAATCACATTGGTTTGTTTACAATTTAATAACAAGATATCACCTATCCTAATTGAGGCCTTCTATTGTTGATAAAAATGGAAGTCTAGTCTTGCTTTTCAAGTCATCCAAACAGACTCAGAGATATATTAAAAGAATGCAAAGGATTTAACTGAAGTACGGAAATACAAAAATATCAGTCTTAAGACAGTTTTTTGCAGCTTTGTCCCTTTGTATACAGATTATTCCTTCTTGCCTGATGTCATACTGCTAGCTCAGGAAGAGAGCCAAAGATGATGCTTTGCCTTTGGCACAAAACAGAGTGCTATTGACAGAAAAATACTTTTTGTCCCATATCACCACTTCACATATTTCCAGCATTCAACATATTATTCTCCTGATACCCATCTTCATCCACCTAACAGACTTTTTGCGTAGCCTACGCAGATCTCTATCATTTGAATTAACACTGTGTGGTAGCAATATTATACTGAAAAGCTCTGCCAGCCAGCCAACACATGAAATATGCCAGACCTTTTACTTTATGATAAACAACTGCTTGCAATATGGGCAGAGAACCTCTGATCCTCAGAATGTCCAAATATTTTTCCTGTCCTCTGAAAGCATCACCTAGAGTTATTCACAGTGCAGAGATATTTATAGACTTATCACACCACAATGAAAAACTTTGTCACTGAATAAACTAGACTTCAGTCAGGCTAATTAGGAATTGGAAGTTTGGGGGCTGTGCATTAGAGATCTGTGCAAGAAATGGTCTGCAGAACTCCAACATCTGGAAAATTAAGATAATAATCAATATCATCAAGTGAAACAATACTCAGAGCTTCCAAAACTCAGAACTCAAAAGCATCTATTCTATATAGAACTTTATACATCCAACAGTCAGTGGAGGAGTCTGCACTAAAACATATAGTCTCATTAATGTATTTCTTCATACAGAGTTCTTGCTGGACTAACAAAGCCTAACAAACTACTAGACCACTCAACATGTAACTCCTGCCAGAAATCTTAACTATATCCTGCTGTATATGGGACACAACTTGGACCTGCAACTTATTTAGCACATGGGTTTAGAAATGTATTTCCTTATAATGGAGTTGATAATAACGCAAATATTAAAATTATTATTTTCAGATAGAAGTATTATCTTTTGGACAGAAAGTTTGTGGTCTCGATGGACCTTCATGTCAGAAGACATCGGAATTTGGCCTGGATAAATAAATCACTTGCCAACACCCAGAAGCTATGGAATTTCTGAGGACAAATAATACTCTTTTTTTTTTTCTTAGTGTATTAGTAAACTTTTGTTTTGAAGCTTATTTCACAAAAATAAGCCTGAAACACATAGTTAATATGGAGTATGTTATCCCTACTGGTTAAATTCTGGCAATACTAAACACAAATGAAAGCAAAGGCTGATGATAGAAAGATAATGCGGAATTAAATCTTGAGTCTCCTGTTATTACCATGCTAGTACTATGACGGAAACCTTATAAAGAAGTTGTTTTCATGGTTTTACATCACAGTTAAGAATATAATTTATTAAAAAAAAAAATAGGTACAACATGGGAAGCAAATGAGCAGAGATACTTCAGCCTTGCAGAAGAGAAACAAATGGCAGAAGAGAAACAAACGGCAGAGCATAGTGACCTACTCCATTTCCAGCAGGGAGCAGTTCAGTGGTGGCACCACTGCACTTTTGCAGCAAGAATGCCTGCAAATTATGAGATAGGATTTTGTACTTCAGATCAAATTCAAATTTGTTATTGAATTTTGGTTTCAATGGAGCTTTGTCCACTGATTTGTATTTTATTCATAAATCAGTCCGAGAATCAAAAACCCTCCTTTTACTTTTTTAGAAATTAAAAAGATGTTCAGAATGCCAACAGTAGATGGCTAACCTTTTCAATTCATTATTGAGTTTTAGAAGGAAAGAGATGTATTTTCAAACTAGAATAAGCCTGCATGCTGTTTTCTGTCTTCTGTCAGACCTCTCTCTTGGCAAAAGAAAGATTTTTCTTACCAGTGCTTTTGGAGGAAAGGTTATAATTTTACAGATCTTGGTCTGGTAAGATACTGACCAATTCCTCAGAGGTTCATATTGTCCTTTATTCCCTGAAAACTCAAAGCATCTTGCAGGATTGAGCCCATAAATGATGTCTGAAAGTGTTTTTTATTGTTCCTTTACATTCATTATATCACTTTATTTCCTGCCATTTGTGTGCATCTCTCATTTCAAGCATGCATTTTCAATACAGAAGATTCTATTAGCAGCAGCAGATGTGAAAGTAATGACAGGCTGGGAAGTGATCTGCAGGCTGATTTTGGAAAGTACTTTATTTGGCTCAGAACAAATTCGGTTGCTTAGAAGACCTGCATCATAATCATAACCATTTTCAACTTCTGGGGGAAAAAAACAAAAAAAACCCACAAACAACCAACCACACAACACAAAACTTTTTGCCTACAAACTGATAACATAGTAGACCCTCCAGGTAACTGTAACATAAAATATATAATAAAAAATTCTATTTAAGAGAATGTTAGTAGAAAGAAGAATGAAGAGACGATGGAGTTAAATCAAAATATCTGAGTGAAACACAAGGGGAGAAAAGGAATAGAAAATAAACCATAATAACCAAGACATAAAGGGCACTAAATTTCTTTAATTTGTAAAAGGAGATGGTGAGGAGAGGACAGAGGACAGCAGTCCTGTGTATACATTCACTTCCCTCATAAGCTGTAGCAAGAATATTAACTTTCAGAGAGAAGGGAATACTAACCATGACCCTCTTCCCCAAGATACCAATCATGAAAAACTTTCCCAGAAGTCTCTGACAATCAGGAAAGTTTTGCATTTCTTCCCACTGCAGACTGTCATTTCCCCTCACCTTCATCCCAGAGCTCTTCATTTTGTCTCCTGTACTAACGCTTTCTTCTACCACCACCTCCAGCCAAAACTCATCTAATCAAGTAACTTCTTATGTTTGTCTCAGTTGGAATTTCTGAAGCCCAAACACAACCTATGTTTTCAAAAAATCCATCCATAGGAGACTCAGCTGACAAAAATAAAAGTTAAAGGGCAACGACTATTTTATCCCCAAAACTGAAGTAAGGTCATGCAGCTGCACCAGTCCAAAATTAGGCTGAGGATCACAGACAGCTGAACCTCTAGGCCATGGGTTACTTCAGCTAATAGCACTCACATTTGAAAGGCAAACTGTTCCCACACAGAAAAAAATCTCAGAACTTGATAGAGAGTGGTCTTGCTGTAAGGTTTTAAAATCAACTGACTCCATTTTGTAACTTCATATTATAGTCTAGCAGTGGTTTAAAATTTTAAATAATTTATTAAAATCCTTCATTAAATACCATAAGTTTTGGATGTATTAGTACAGAATCCTAGTTAACTTGCATAGACCGTTTGATGTAATCCTTATTAAATTCTATAAAAAGATGTTATGCAAGGGATTACCTGTTTTACATACAGAATATATGCATGAGTAATTCTCTGTGTGTCTGTGTGGGCTTATTTCCCTAATTTGTTTACACATACTCTAGATCTTGGAAATAAAAGCAATCATGACCAAAAAAAACCAATTAAAACCAACTTCTGGTCATGGAAATTTGAATATTGTGGAATCTTTTGTTTGAAAAACTGGCTTCTTAAAACAATTAAAGAAATGTCAGGCTTGGGAAGTAGAATAGAGAAAGCGACATGGCTTGCAGTCGAAAATAAAAAGTCCTACCCCCTAGGCACTCAAATACTGGCTAATCCCCTCAGAAATGACTCATATAAGAAAACTTGTTATATTCCTTTGTTTTAATTACTTTCTGTTGAAAAATGAAAACATAACTCTTCCTGACCACTAGAAGTTTTTCAATGTTCATAAATAGAAACACAAAAAGCAATATCATTCTTTTCTGTATAGGTTGCAGATTCATTTCTCCATGTGTACACATTTCCCACCAAACAAGAGTTAAGATAAGTTATCGAGGACAAGAACAACCTGTTAAATCAGGAAAAAATAGTCTTGTACCTCACATGAAATGTGTTTAGTATCTTGTCTCAGGTTTTGCTGATTATACAAAATGTCTTGGGTATTCAGAACCTTTTCTTATGGTTTTTTGCTGTCCAGGAGTTGCATTTGCTGTTTCAGTTGGGCTCAGCTGTCTGACTGTGTTGTCAGTCTGCTGGTGGCTGCCTTTTGTCCCTGCGCCCCGTCCCACTGCGCAGCTGAAATCAGAAAACAGACTGAAATGACTGTTCTGTCCCAAGACAGTGCCTGTCAGACCAAAGCACTGCTGGGCCTAAGCAAACCTGAACATGCTGCAGGATTTTAGCAGCTCCCCTGATTCAGTCCCACTAAGCTGGCATCTTTGGAAAGCCTTGCTATAATTCCCACATGCGACACGGCTATATGGACTTTTCGCGGCTTAACCCCAAAATGAAGGAGATGAGAACAAGCTCAACCGAAAGCACACTCAGGACATCTAATACCATGCTAAAGCTGAAAACAGGCAAGGATGCAACTGCACTCTCCATTTCCTAGGAGAAAGGCTAAGAGGCATGAAAGAAACGTGACTCATTGGGAAGAAAGATGCTGAATCTAACCATGGGAAAGGAAGTTACAGATGTTCAGGCTCTAATGGAGTTTCGAAGTAGTGGAAAAGAGCTAAATGAAACTAGGCAGGGAGTAAAGCTGGAATAATGTGAACATAAAAATGGCTGTAATGGCCCATATGAAAAGTCTATGTAGCCTGAAATCCTGAGAAGGGTGAGTAACAGACACTGCAGGAAGGACCAAAAGAAACAGCGTGTAAAATACTAATCCTGTGAGACAAGCAATTAAATATTTAATAATATACCTAAAAAAGAGATTGTGTATGGCTGACATTTGTCATTGGTCACTGCTGTATGGCTACTAAACATACTTTTAGCCTTGATAATATTCTGGGGCCATCAGAGATACTCTAATCTTGCACCTTTAAAAAAAAGCAATCTGTTTTTTTTGTCCTTTAACCTGCCTAAAACTGTCACTGCATGATCCCTTATTCTTGCATGGTGGAAAACATTGAAAAGGTGTTTCATCTGCTACTTCTTTATACCATTGTGTTATGATATTTATGGATATATAAATATTTTCTTGAAATATTTCAAGAAGGTCTTCCAAATATCTGTGGAGGTTATTTTGTTCGGTTTGGGTTTTGTTTGTTTGTTGGGGGGTTTGCTTTGTTGTGGGGGTTTGTTCGTTTTTGTTTGTTTGTTTGTTTTTAATTATAGAAGGAAAGGCATTGTAAATAGAGAAAGAAGTTCTAGATCTTTCAAAAGGATATTTCGATAAGGTTAATTGATCATGAAGACAGTTTAACAGATAAGAACTGGTTCATTTTCTAATGATGGATTTAGGGTATTTATTTTGGACTCATGTTAATTTGTTACTGGACTTACACAAAGATCAGAGACAAAACCAAGATTATTATCACTCATTTGTGCAGTATCCTATTGTCATCTTTTATCTTTCAGAAGGGAGATATGCTTACTTTTCAGAAATAGCTCTACTATAATAGTTTCCTGTAATTACCATACTTCATTTCTGTTTCCTGCCAGCTAAAACAATTGGGAGATAATGCTTGCAATAAAATAAATACTGTGTTTTAATACTAACTTGTGGGTTAGCGAGAGCTGTTGCCTGGGCCTGAGGCCTGTATGCTAATCGAGTGTTGACATGGAACACAACATGCCCGGACAAGGCCCAGGAACAAAGAACTTGTGGTTATCAGCAAACGCCTAAGCCCTAGGACAAAGAACAACACGTGACCACAGGTGGCGACTGATAGTCGCGGGAACATCTCCTAATCAACAAACTTTGTTTAGGTAGTCTTGCTAGTCTTGCGCATGTGTTAGAGTGTTTAACCAATCACCTTAAGACACGCTTAACTTAGAACATATAAATGTATGTGTGTTAGTTCAATAAATCGGACATCTTGCTTGCATCAAGCTGCGTCCCCGTCTCTCAATCGCGACACTAACTTTCTAGAGAAAGCTAATTTCTGAAGGACTTCTGAATTGTTTCAGAATATACAGTCTCTGACAAGCTAGGTATTTTTAACCAATTATCCCCAAGGTTTTAGTTAGGCTTTCTTAAAAATATTGAAAGATAGAATTATTTCTTCACAGAGGAATTTTAAGTGGGAGAATTTGGATATCTAATATAACTTCAATAAAATGGTTGATATTTAAATGTCTAAAGTGCATTCAAAGCTGGAACTTATAAGAGGTTGAGGTACATGAGAAGTTGTGTTACAAGGTCTCTTTCATGTTTTCAGCTTTTATTTTTAAATGTTTTTATCTCGTTGTAAAAACTGTAGACAAAAAAGCAACATAATCATGTCATGCAGTGATGTTTCTCTCATAAAATTTTCTCTTTGAGAAAATTGTTTGTTGTAACAGCTGGAGATGTGCTAAGTATATAATGTATTTAAATGTCAACGAATTCTTTCATACCTGTTTTACCATACCTGTTGTTAGATATTGGCAAAATATCTTTAGGGCAGCTCTTTCTTTAGAAGCTAAAGATATAAATAATGACATATGAAAAATGACACGGCAGGAGGGAGTAATTCCTCTTGCCAAATAAAAACTCTTGCCAATTAAACAAAAGATTAAAACACATCTAATGTGTTAGGGAAAACTCTCGACTCTTTCTTACCAGGAAGAATGTAAAGCACCGTTATGTGGGAAACGTGCTATATTTCCCGGAACATTAACGTCCACCATAGTCTGAATTTCTACTTCCCATTAAAGCTACAGAACTTGAATACACATATGTATTTATTTGTGCAGGTAGTTCTGCTTTCTGCAGGAATAAATCAAACTTTACTCAGAATTCCTAGGTATTTTGGTAAGAGCATTTTCCCTGAATAATGTCTGACTAGAAATTTTGTGATTGACTCTATGGACTGAAAAAATATGCCACTTATATCAAAAGAAATAAACATCAGGAATATGAATAAATGAATTATGGAGTTGCCAGGAATTATTCCCTGCAGTTTACTGCTTACGTGTAGCCATACTTTTTATCTACTCTGGGCATAAAAGTACACGGCATCTAACATTTAGTTTAATATTAAGTTTAAGAAATCTCGCTTTTGTTTTACAGAATTCTTTCAGACTAAACTAATTCTTTCACTTTTTCAAGAAAAAATACAATTTAACATATATGCGGATGTTCAAAACTAATATTCTCAACAGGTAATACTGTATTTTTAATTACATTCCTTGTAGTTTAAGGTTAATCTATGCAGTGTATTTGCATGTACAACCCTATAGGCAAAAAATAAAGAAGCACATAGTAAATTCAAGATAGTGAAGTGTTTTACTGTAATCCAGGGAGAGGGAGGAAGGAAGGACTCTCATAAAAATATTCAGAAAACAATGTCAAAGAGACTGTTGTACCATAAAAGTAGAAGTTATCCAGAACTCATGTCTGTTTGACAAGTGGAAACTGTGTGAAGCTGGTTATGATGACCCTACATGGATGTTATTCCCTATGTTCATGGGAGGCATTAGTATAACTGTTTCTAATTTAACTGCTGGAAGAATAGAAATTGAAATTGTTGGATGTATGTGTGTGTGACTCCATGTAGGGTCACTGCTGCTGGGCTTTGTAAGGCCATTCTTCTCTTTCTGACAAGGACGAAATTATCCCATTATTTGAATGCCATATATGTCAATGAACAAAATGGTTTACCCAGTTCTACATATTAATTTTTCACAAAATGAGTAATGAACTGATAGCGATACAATAATTCCAGATAACCAAGCATTCAGAAACAAAACCCATTCTTTGTTTTTCCAGCTACAGTCAAGATAAGTAGAGCCAGGCTAATGTATATGTATAAATAAACTTACTGAGGTAAACAGAATCACTCTAATGTAAATTGCAAACCACTCAGAACGATTAATTTCAGCAAGCAGACTTTTCTTTTACATGGGCTTATCACTGTTTTAATCTCTACCTCATTTTGGTATAATACAAAAGAAAATCAAGAGTTAAACAACAAAATCAAAAGAAAGCCTAGAAAATGTATTATTTTGTTATTGCTTATTAGATCTAAAGAAGAAATACCGGTTTGTTTCTATAGAGAGATCACCACACATTAAGACTTGAGATTCTCAACTGCAGAAACATATTTTAAATCTCTATAAAAATCAATTGCCTTTGCTAGAAAAAAATTACCTGTGTTGCCCTTCTAAATATCTAAAGTTCTTAGAATGTGCTGAAACAAACAAACTAAAATTAAAAAAAAAAAAAAAAGAAACAAAAGAACAAGGATGTACTGTTTTCTCATTAGAATGAATGTTTTAGGTTTTTCATGTCATTTTTATAATATAGGACTATTTTTATAAGAATAATTGAAATTTATTCTTTAGAAAATTGCAGCTGATTTTGAAAAACATCTATGTATGTCAGAAGACACTGATAACTATATTGTAAAATGTTAGCACAACTATTCCACTTTTTGTAAATATGACCTCTTAACACCTTCATTATAGGAAAATGTAAAGACCACACACTACTGCAAAAAGTAAACATAAAATAAATGAAAATTTAGACAAAAAAATTGTACATATTTTTGGTCTTTCTGAGGCTTGAAAGCTAATTTTGATTTATATATCAATTAGCTTAAGACAATGGACATATTTTCTGTTGAAGTCACATTCAGCATATATGTTAGCCAATATTAGTAAAAATGGCTGCCATTTCTTACAAGCGCTTTTGAATACTTTGGAACTTGGGTTTCATTGAAAGTCAGGGCAGCTTACTCATCCTAGGCAAAGTTTTCCTGTGTTAACTTAGGTCTTGAATCCTCCATCACCCACTCCACACCTCATGGTGCTGCAGGTTGCTTTGGACTGTGGCTCTAGTCTGGCTTTTGCTGACAAATCAACTGATCCTAATGCAGGGAAGCTTGAGCACAGAAGGACACTGATAAATATGTATTTCACTAGATTGTGAGAGATGTCTTTTCATGGATGGTCACCTGCCATTTCCTCAAAAACTTGTACCATTTCCTTATAATGAAGATGATCTCTGGTTTCATAGTTTCTTGAGAAAATGGTTTCTTGATCTCCCAAAAGCCTAAAGAAACGTACGAACTGAAACATAAAGGACATGAAGATTGAATAAAGCTGAAAGCTCACAGAGCCTGTATGATTTTTTCAGTAGTTTCATCCTGAGTGAAAAGGAATATCAGTGCTAACTGGGAACGGCATGATTCAGAGTGGGATTTTTTACCAGTACAGTGAGATGATCTTTGGGTAATAATGCAATTTATCTTCCTTTCAATTCAGAAAGTTTGAGGTCGGTAAACAGAGAAGGAGCACGGTACACATATGACAACCTTGGATCGTTTCATTGAAATTTGAAGTTTCTGTCACCTGCAATTTAAGCAGAAAACTATGTGCTATTCTGCTCCTAAATCTCTGCATGCTTGATGAATAGTTGTGCAATATGATACACAGATTTTTTTTTTTTTTTTTTTAAAGTTTTTACTGGCTTTAGCAACCTGTATTGCTGCAGTTGGGAGACCATATGCCTTCGCTGCAGTCTCTTTCTTGCTTTGCTTGTGTGTAGCACTGCTGATCGTTACAATACACCCCGGAAAAAAATCTTTGGATTTCATCGTATTTAAAATTATAATTCTGCACATTTAAATTGCACATTTAATTTTTAAATATCTTTACATAAATCCATTATATATTTTAAATAGTGGTAGTGATGATATTTTGAAAAGAAACAGATCAAAGAATGCAACGCTAAAAAGCTATGTTATTAAATGGAGCTTTTCATTAAGTGTGTGGAAGCAAATACCACCGACTTACCAAAATAAGATCTAGTCATTCTCTAATCTACTATAAATGCCTCTGGCATTATCCCTCCTATACTCTGGGATGCCAGTTCAAGGTCACAGGTTGTAGGCAACTGTGCCACGTACTGTGGCTAAACATAAGATATTCTTTCATATTTCTCAGGAATGATTCTTTCTAAATTGTTCATAGAAAGAACCATTTATCAACGATTGATCACTCGCAGAAAAAAAAAAAAGATTTTTTTTTTTTCAAATTATCTCAAAAGGCAGAAAGCACACTGAAAATATCCAAATAAGAACTTCGTTCTGTATTTATTTCCTACTGCTTGAGGCGATCAGCAGGTCTTAAAGCAAAAGCCGTAGGGCACTACTTGTAACTGTATTATGCTTTCACTACAATCTCCTTCCAGGTAGAAGGCTCTTTTTCCATGGCAAAGTTTTAAAGTTAACAAGAAAACAGTATTACAGCAGGACTACTAGTAGCCACAGTATTTAAACTTGCTTACCTTTTGCTCCTCTGCAGCTGTGTTTTCATCCTTATAGTTACTGAACATTTGATCTCTCTGGATTATATTTGTCAAATGATGCCTTGCCTGACTGTAGGCATTCATTTATAGAAGTATATAAAAAAATACTCAAGCTATGTATTAATTTATGTGATTTGGATTTTTTTAAACTGTTCTAACAGCTATTAGAGTGGAACAGAAACTAAAAAACTTTTGTAGAAGGAAATATCTTTATAGTCTGCATCTATAATAAAACAGTACAACGGTTTTCTCTTTACTACTCTTTAGAGCTGATCAAAGAAGTAGTATTTTGTGTTTCACAAGATTATTTGATAGGTTTCATTGCTGATTTCAAATTAATAAAAACAAACAGCAGATGAGGAACTCTTATGGAACTTGATCAATTTACTGCATTTTACACGAACAGTCAGCTTTAGTCATTTGCTCAGACGTTATAGTGACGGTGTATTTCTATTAAAAAATCAGTCATATCTTTAATACTTTGAAGTCATGGCAGTATTTTCTTGTATTAAGGTATTCATAGTCATTCATAGTAAAGACTTTTTTGTGTAGTCTTCAAGCACTGCTCCAAACAAGTGAAGAAGAGAAGTAGTAACTGAGGGCTCGTACAAACAGGGTTTCTCTCTGATTCTGCAGAAGCTTCATCTCTTGCAGCTGACTTGTTCCAAGGGCAGATTTCATGCTGGGGCTGCCTGACATGCATGGAGCAGCCGTAGCCCTGAGACAGCGACCTGCTTGTCCCTGCCTCCACCTCCTGCACCCGGCAGGGACAGGGAGTGTGACACAGGCACTCTGTGAGCAAATCTCAGGTTTTGTTAGCTGGTACAGAGCAGTATAAATAAAAAAGGCTGCTGTACCACCTTTCTTTCCAGTGTGGACGTACACCAGAGGCAGCTGATACACACACAAGTCAAATACTTGCAGAAGGTTAGAAATTTTTCTTAACATCACAGGTCATAGGTTAAGCATACTGCATAATAGTTAGATTTACAGAACTGTAACATCTGGCTCTTTACCTTCCACAGCATTGACCCTTGAGATTTATGTTTTCACCTCTTACAATTTCCCTGATCTATGCCAAGAAACTAGAATAATAATCTGCATTTAATCTTAGTGGGTTAATTTTCCTGAAGTCCTTGACTGGCTATTGCTCACACCTACCTCCAGAAGTGCCTCTTTCAGAAGGTGCTGAGCAAAGACTGCACTGGTAGACTTTTGCTTTGTGCAAAGAAACAAGTACTGGGAAACCACCTTTAGGTCTTGCTTTGGAAGAATTGGACCTGTGAGAGAAGTTACTTGTGCCACAAATTATTATTATTGTTTATTCTAAATCTGCTCTCTTGGTGAGGAAATACCTGTGCATTCAGTGGCTTTTTCAGCAGAGCTCTCCAAGTGGCAATATTTTTTCTTTTGTTTAAACCAGCTAGGTGAAGAGATTGAAGTCTTCAGCTGCTTTTGGGATATGACAAGCTCTGGAGAGGGGATTTAAAACACAGCTTGCATGATACCTATCGTTAGTCTGAATGTGAGTTGGATGAGGCACATAAAATTGCTTGAAGCAAAACAGTAATGTTATTTTCAATAGTCATACCTGAAAGAAGCTTATAATAGTGTTGTTTAGACAAATGATTTTACAAAAATGCTGACACAAAGCCAAGAATGAGTGCTGCCAGAAATTGAAAACTTTCACAGTATTTCAGGTTTTATAAACAATTCTTTGTGTGCAATATAAATCATAGAATAACTAGATAACCCCTACTTGCGGTCATATATATCACTGTGCCAATCTCTCATCTTTGTCTTTAGAATGACGTCCTGCTTGGCAGGCCAGATGATTTTTATGGTAGATGTGGTGGCATACTAATGTAGGAAAACTACTTCTTCCAGTGCTGGAAACCTAGCCGTTCCACAGATACAAGCATGCAGAATGAAGACACACTTTAAGTCTGTACTACAAAAGTAAATACATCCTCATTCTAGAAACATCCTAATCCAAAATGGAAAACATCCACTAAATAGTCCATCTTCTTAGGGAGGCTGAGAAGCATTGATCTCCACAGTTGTTTTAAGGTTTGTAGTCTTTAAATTATTATAGAAAGGGACATGTATTTTACTACTTCTAGGAAAAACAACAACAACAACAAAACTTAAATAGATTAACAATTATATTTGCAATTAAATGCCTCTCTTTCACCTTTATTTGTTTTTGTCCCTGTGATTTAAATGAACCATGTTATAATAACTGCATAAATCATTCTAATCAATCCAAGTAACATAGCAGGATGTGGTCACACTTGGACCACATTTCTAAGGATCTATTATTGTCATTACTGACGTTGCCAATGTGCAAAAAGCCCAACATTGCATTAGTCTTTCTGCTACATTTTTCTGATGTGCTCATGGAAATGTAACTGTCCCCTGTGATGACAGTGAGCCTCGTTCTTTCCAGCGTTACTGCCTTCCAGCTGAGAACAAGCATGCTGGTTTGTTTTCCTCAGTTATATTAACTGCCTCTCTCCCCAGGATGACTTTCATCTTGTTTTTATCTATGTTCGAATACCCTTTAGTTTCCTCTTTTTTTGACTAATTCTGACAATTCCAGCCCAGGAAGTTTATTATGAAGATTTCATTGATAAACTGTTTATTCTCTCTACCAGATACTCTATAAAGGCATGAGATATTTCTCTAAAGGTATTCTGCAGAACATTACTGGGGTTTTTGATGTTTCTTGCATATATTCCTTTTATTTAGGTGTTTCTGCAGAAAGTAGTCTTCTTTTTACAAGTGATTGTGAATTTGGTCAACATTTTTTTCAGGTAAAACATGGAAGAGTCTAATTTTGTTTATTATAATACGTGGTATGAGCATTGGGTATTTGCTTAAATCATCAAACTACTGAAAACATTCATCTTTAACTGACTAATCATGATGACTGACAATTCCTCAGTTTTAAGACTTCAGCTTTCCCTTGATTTTTTGCTTGTTTACAAGAACACTCAAGGGGACACAATGTTGTCCCACATAGCTTGAAGATCTTCTGTTGATCTCAGGTACCATCCAAGAAAACAAATGGTTCTTAGAGCGGAAACACAACACACTTAAGGACATTTCTCTGGAAATCAGTATTTTGAAAACAAACTACATTCTTAGAGAATTGTTCTAATGTATCTATAGGAAATAAGACAATAGCATTTGTGCTTATTAATATTACCTATTTATCTTTTAGCATAGTATCATTTAAAACATATCGGTTATAATAGGACAATTGAATAAATTGCTGCCATGAGGTCCGCCTACAAAGTTCAAGTTTCTAGCTCACGCAATAGAAAAGCAAGCAAGAGAAAAATAATTATGTCCACATGCCACCAGTGCTCCTAAAATCTGAGCTGATTCTACCATTTTCCATTGAAAATTCTCTCTTCTCCAGGGAAGTGGGATAAAATGTAAAACACTTTTGCTTACTGTTTTGACTTTTACTGACAATTGATTATCCGTATTCAATAGGTGTCAGAAATAGTTTTCAAAAGTCAATGTTTGTAAAGATTATGCTCTATGTATTTGTTTTCTTTCTCTTATTTGTTCATTTTATCTTTTTGGAACATATTTTAAAACTTCCTGCAGTTTTTAGTAATTCATCAATTACTAACGCTGCTTTTTGTTATGGTGTTTTCTTACTTTAAGTAAAGAAAAACAGCAATAATGTCCACAGAACCCAATTCCAAAAGCCATATCACTTTTAGGTCCCAATCCTGCAAAAAATTATGCAGGTCTACAGAAACACATATTAAAAAGAAATGAATAGGATAAAGCGCTTTGCTTAAAAGCACTATGCACTTTGAGTCAAAATGCTGTGTGATTCTTTAAAAACAAAAATGTTGGAAAAATTTGACTCTTTACCAGAATGAAATCACATTCTGAAAGCTAAATGAAGTTAAAGATCAACTGAAAAGTTGCAGCAAATTCTGTTTTCTTCTTTTCTTTTTTTTTTTTTCATTAAACTGTAGTAGTTCTAATGACAAAACTTAAAAAAAAAAGGCATTTATTAAGTTCAAAATACTTCCACAGAAGAGGATGAACTGGAAGGCTTAATTATTACTTTGTTTTTTGAACACCCAAGATATCACCAAAATCACCAGAATTAAGAAAAGCTGTTCTAATAATGATTTTTCTGAATACGGACTGTTGAAAAAAGCTTTACACTTAAAAACATAATAAAAGGCAATTTTTTGAAAAATAGCAGTTTTCATTAGTGAACTCATGATTTCAATTCTACTTCAGTGAATACTATGCATAGCTCCAACAACTGCTCTAAAATATGCCTGGGAAATCAGAATTCACAAAAGGGATGCTTAGCAAGGACTGAATAAAAACTCAGCAGAACACAGGAAGAACATAATGGCTTGGCCAATATTTACTTTTCCGAGACTTGTAACTGGGCAAAAGTCTGTTTAGTACTTATAGATGAAGTTGCAAAAAACTTAAGAAATAATGACCATAAAATCTGTTCAGGTCTCATCCTGATGTATGCATATATGCTTATTAGCATCAAGACGTACTGAGAATGTGTTGGATGAAAAGAATAGACCTCCAGCAGATTATACATTTACATTATGCATTTGTTTGTATCCATTATATAAACAAGGATCTGTTTTAGAAAGCAGAAGCAGTTATCTAATTGTCCTGTTGTTACTTCTAATTAACAATACAGACAAATGTCCAGCAGTTACCACAGAATTGCATTGATACAACACTTGTTTCATACACTTCGTAGTACAAAGATTTATTAAAAAATAGAAAAACTGGCAGTGTTCAAGCTATGCATCTAGGGATTTGAAAGTTTAAAATCGTCTAATACATTTTAAGCAATATGCTACAGATTTCTCTCCCCCTTTTTTTTTTCTCCTATAAAAATTGTCTACAATATTGCCACTTTTCTCTTCCCTCATATACTGCATGGTGTTTTGGTTGCTTAAAATAAAGTCTCCCTGTCCTTCACATTAGGATTAATAAGATTCAACTGTAGCAGGGATACCTTTGGGAATTCGTTATTTATTCAACAGAAAAGTGCTTTTTTTTGAGAAAAGAGCTGTTGGAATGTAGGAGAATAAATAATTCAAGATAGTTCTCTTCCTTTTTGTTTCAATTCTCAAGTGTATATTCTCATCCATAAGAAATTCCACATGCTTCTTCAACCAACTTCACATTCACATTGCTGTATTTAACCCTTTCATTTTTATTCTGTGAGGCAAACCAGGGAGATTCCGCAGTCAAATAGAATAAGCGTTTCTAAGATTACTAACTTATTTTGAAGGCAGAAAGAAGGAATGCTCACTGAAGAGAGAAACTTGAAATTCGAAGAATGCTAAAGAAGCTAACATGAACCAAAAGGTTTGTGTTGATGTTACTAGAAAGCATGTTTTTAATATTTATTTTATACATTTTATGCAAATGTCAAAAAGATAATTTCCAGTAGCATGGTTTGAAAATCTTAAATAACATCTTTTTTCTCTATTAAATTATGCAGGAAGAGAAGGAAAGCTTTTCAGTGTTCTTCAACCTAACAAGAAAGACTTTTCAACTGCAGGAATTCTGCAACAAGTACATATCAATGCCCAATAACTTAATCTTTGCTCTTGAGGTTATGGTGCATACACTGAGGAATAGATAAGTATTAAGGAAAGCCCCTTGGAACATTTCAATTGTAATGTGTCTGTACACTGCAACACCTCCCTGAGAGGGGAGCGCAGAGATAACACAAAAGACCATCTGTAATCTTTGAACAGATGTAGTCTTTAAATACTTGAGCTTATCTTGGTCTTAACATTTTTAAGGCTCAAAACAACTGCAGCTTCAAATACAATACTGGAGTAGAAAAAATTCAAGACTGGGATATTCAGATGTCCCTGAAGCTGATATTTTGCTCATTGTTATTTAAAAGCATGTATTTGCACCATTACTTTGTGTTTTAAGGGAAAAGAGGTTTGTATACATAATTAATTACCCGCCTTTTTTTTTTTTTGCAAATGAAATGCCCTACAAACATACACCTGACTGAGAGAAGAGAAGAGAAGAGAAGAGAAGAGAAGAGAAGAGAAGAGAAGAGAAGAGAAGAGAAGAGAAGAGGAGAGGATAGGATAGGATAGGATAGGATAGGATAGAATAGAATAGAATAGAATAGAATAGAATAGAATAGAATAGAACAGAACAGAACAGAACAGAATAGAATATTTCATTTGGAAGGGACCTACAACAATCATCTAGTCCAACTGCCTGACCATTTCAGGGCTGACCAAAAGCTAAAGCACATTATTAAGGTCATTGTCTATAAAACTCTTAAACACTGACAGGCTTGGGACATGTACCACCCCTCTAGGAAATATGTTCCAGTGTTTGACCACTCTCTCCATTAAAAAAAAAAGGCTTCCTAATGTCCAGTCTGAATTCCTCTGGGAACAGCTTTGAACAATCCGCAAACATCCTATCACTGGATCCCAGGGAGAAGAGATCAGCACCTCCCTCTCCCCTTCCCCTCCTCAGGAAGCTGTACAGAGCAATGAGATCACCCCTCAGCCTCCTTTTTTCCAAAGTCCCTATCCAATCCTCACAGGACATTCCTTCCAGCCCTTTCATCATCTTTGTTCCCCTCCTCTGGAAACATTCAAAGACCTTCACATCCTTCTTAAATTGTGGAGCCCAGAACTGCACACAGTATTTAAGGTGAGGCCACACTAACGTCAAATACAGTGGGACAGTCACCTCTTTTGACCAGCCGGTGATACTGTGTTTGATGCTCCTCAGGATGCATGTTGCCCTCTTGGCTGCCAGGGCACACACTGCTGACTCATATTAAGCTGCTGTTGACCAGCATCCTCAGATCTCTTTCTGCAGGATTGCTTTCCAGCCACTTCTCTCCCAGTTTATACTTGTGCCCAGCATTACTCCATCCTAGATGCAGGATCTAGCATTTAGAAATTCTTAAATTTCATCCCATTAGTCATAGCCAAATGCTTCAATCTATCTACATCCCTCTGCAAGGCATCTTCTCCCTGAAGAGAGTCAACAGAAACTCCCAGTTTCATGTCATCAGCAAACTTGCTAATCCATATCATTGGTAAATATATTGAAGAGAATCAACCCTAGAATTGAACCCTGCAGACCACCACCGGTGACCAGTCACCAGCCAGATGTAGCCCCATTCACTACAAACCTTTGAGCTCAGTTGTTTGGTCAGCTTTTCACGCCCACCACGAACCTGCTCATCCCACAGTTGGACAACTTGTCCAGAAGGATGCTGTCAGAAACAGTATCAAAAGCCTTACTGAAACCTAGAAAAACTATTAATACATCCACCACCTTGCCTTCATCCACTAGGCTTAAGACCTTATCATATCAAATTAGTTAAACAGGACTTTGCCTTTGTGAACCCATGTTGACTGTGCCTGATGACTGCATTATTTAAAAGCATGTCATTAAGACCCAGTAGTCTTCTCCATAATTTTCAAGGAACTGAGGTTAGATTAATGGGTCTGTAGTTCCCTGGGTCTTCCTTCACACCCTTTTTGTAGACTGGAATGTTAGCTAGCAGATGAATTTTATTTCATTAAGGTAGCAAGGAATAGTGAGAACTTCCACGTGGGATGGGGTTTGTTTTAGTGGGGAAAGAGAAGGCAAAGGAAAAGGGGAAGGGCAGAAGGAGAAAGGAGGAAGAGAGAAAGAAAAACAGAAAGAGAAAGGCAGAAAGAAGATAAAATACTATGAAACCATAACAACCATGTACTGTAGAGCTAGAACTTCACATACCCTGAACTAGCTTCAAGGATAGTTATACAGTCTCTGTCTCAAAGGTATCATACACCTAAATGGAACTAGAGTTTCACTGAATAGGGCTAATGAAAAGCACGGATTTAATGATCCTGTACTTATACCTGGATAAACAAAGGATATCCATCTAGAGTGCTGCCAGCTTGGTGTGCTTTGTGAGCAATAAATTTAAAACCAAGCTATTAATAAAAAATGATTTCTTTAGTTCAATAATCACTTGCTATGAAGAGTAAAGACCTAAATGGAAAGTAGAATGCGTATTTCTTGGTTTCTCACATGCCCATAAATCCCCCAAACCATAAGTCTATGAAAGATAAAAGCCAAGATTAGAAGTAACTTCGTAAAAATCAGGTAAAAGACTTATATGTTAACAAAATGATCTCTACAGACTAATAGAAACTACAGAAAAATAGTATTTGAAAGACAAAAAAAATGGAAAAAATGACAAGGAGGGAATAATTACAGTTTTTATGGTGTACCTGAAGTATTGAAAGACAATTAACAAACCTTATTCACTTCCAAACACATCTCATTTTCCTAACTGCAGGCATAATTGTAAGGTATTCTTTGCTTGGTGAGCCTTCAGTTTATCTCTAGATGGTCAAACAATCACTCACAGTTTATTTGATCCTATACTGAAAAAAGGGTCCCAATACCTTTCATCTGGTATTCCTCTTTCCCTCGTGAACTGTCAATTAGCATAGAAAAGGCTTGCTTGAGAGCTGAGGGACCTTATGTATACCGACAAAATACATATAGAATGATACAGTCATAGAATGTGTCATTCTTTTTTAAAGTATGTTATTTTTTTAACTTTAATTTCTATAATTTTTAATTTAATATTTTTAAGTAACAAAAGATTTATTATATGTTTTCTGAGTGTCACAGCTTTTATTTTTAATAATTTTATATCACTGAAGTTATCTGTAGTCAAGATAATATCAAAACCATTTTAAGTGTTGATATTCATTTCAGATCATCTTAATACTTAGATATTAGGGAAAACCCACAAACAATAGACGGATTTTAAATGAAAAGGCTTTGTCTTCATCACTTATATTCTTAGAATACAGATATAGGTTTAAACAGACTAATAAGATTTTTGTAATCTATAAATAAAGTCAAAGTATAACTGTGTTATTTGTTTTGAGTGAGTTCATTGTTTGGATGAAGTTCAACAAGGCCAAGTGCAAGGTCCTGCATGTGGGTCAGGGCAATCACAAGCACAAATACAGGCTGGGGAGGGAGTGGATTTAGACCAGCCCTGAGGAGAACGACTTGGGCGAGCTGGTTGATGAGAAGCTCAACATGACCCGGCAATGTGTGTTTGCAGCCCAGAAAGCCAACTGTATCCTGCATCAAAAGAAGCGTGGCCAGCAGGCTGAGGGAAGTGATTTTCCCCCTTTATTCCTTTCTCATGAGACCTTACCTGGAGTACTATGTTCAGCCCTGGGGCCCCCAACTTAAGAAGGACATAGACCAGTTGGAGAGAGTCCAGAGGAGGCCACGAAAATGACCAGAGGGTTGGACCACCTCTCTTTTGAGGACAGGCTGAGAGAGTTGGGGTTGTTCAGCCTGGAGAAGAGAAGCTCCAGGTAGACCTTATTGTGGCCTTTCAATACCTAATGAGGGCCTATAAGAAAGATGGAGAGGGGCTTTTTACAAGGGCATGTAGTGACAGGGCAAGAGTGAATAGCTTTAAACTGAAAGAGAGGAGATTTACATTAGATATAAGGAAGAAATTCTTCGTCATGGGGGTTGTGAGGCACTGGAACAGTTTATCCAGAGAGGTTTTGGATGCCCCATCCCTGTAAGTGTTCAAGGCCAGACTGGATGGGGCCTTGAGCACCCTGATGCAGTGAAAGGTGTCCCTGCCCATGACCAGGGCTTGCAATGAGATGATCTTTAAGGTCCTTTCCAACCCAAACCATTCTATGATTCTGTGATGTACTCGGATAGAAATAGGGAAAAACGGTAATATAATGACCCATTAGCTATAAGCTAATTCATACAAATAGTCCAATCCTTATTGTATTAAAAAAATGAGAAGTATAATTAAGTAATTCTTAAAAACATTGTCAATGTGTGCTAGGCACCTAATAACTTGTATCTTTCACCTTTTTTCCATGATTTTAGATGTGAGTTTGTTTTTCATGAATACCAAGCACTTATAATTTTTTTCTTTTGCTAGACTTCTGGGTGATTACTATTTAGAAATTGGTTGTGCTTCTATTAAGACCCAGGAAAGACACCTAAATTTATCTAGCCATGTTTGAAGAACTCACTCAGGATAAAGTATGCCTGTGTCCTGGTTTTGTTAAAAACAAGACTAGTTTTCTTTTAGTGATTTTTCCTTTCAGCTAAGTTCTGCTAGGGGGCTGTACTTCTGAGTTTTAGCTTGCATGTTTTTCTCGAACACTGCGTATGGTGCTGATGTCGTCAAGGTCAAGACCAACAGAATGCTGAAGAAGCCTCATGTTTAGATGTATTGTTATGACAGCCAAGAATTCCACACATCCCATAATTGAGAGGGGCGTGTTTGAGGAGGGGTGGATGGAACAGGTGACTGAAACTGATTGGTACTGAGTATTCCATCCCATAATCATCATACCCCCTATATAAGAGGGTGATCATGAGGGTCAAGCTCTCTTCGACCACGGCTGGCATCTAGAGAGGACCCTGTCTGTCTGCCTGAGATCTGGAAGGCCTCAGGCCCTGCATCCCATTTCCAGTTTGCTGTGAAGTCACGCCCATGACTTCCAGGGGCCTGACCTGCACCTGCTGGAGCCACGCCAGCTCCGCACACCCAGCTCCGCCGCTGCTGGAGTGACGCCAACTCCACATTGAGCATTCAAGATTGGCTTTGTGTATTTTATATATATATTTCCTACTTATTAGTAGCATTAGTAAAGCCCTTTAAACCCTTCCAACTTGAAGTCTAAGTCTCTCTTCCTTCCCTTTTATCTTCCTTATCATCTTTTCCAATCTAAAGGAGAGGGTGCAGGGTGGGTAAAGAGGGTAACAGGGAGCATCTGCCACGGTTTATTGCTGCCTTGCCTTAAACCTTGACAGCCTGTGAGAAAAATATTAATTTACTTTTTTACTGTTAGTATTATTTTAGCTTAATATTGATGGTATTTTGGAGGAAGAAACAAGTAGATGAGGGAAATTGCTACATTTTTTAATACTTGAAAGATTAAAGAAATTGTTAGGTTGACTGCATTTTCTTAGATTCCAACTTACTGTATTAGTTAACCAAAATTTGCAGATATTTCTGTAATTTAAGAGAGAATGTTTACATGGCAATCTATTCCATGTTGATTTGTCTCTTGAGTTTCCATTTTTGGACAATTATGTTTTAATGATACAACTCTAGGACATGATGAGTTAGGATTAAATTATTGAATTCTGCTACATGTATCCAGGCCACTGAGTTCCTGCTGACACGTATTATTACTGTTCTATAATTCCTCACTGCCTTGATGGCCCAGCTATAGTAACAATAGGATCTCACCAAAAATCATCTACAATCCCTACAGTCAGAATTAGTACATTGCAGTCCTGACTGATTAAAATTTGGCTGTTAATTCTTGTCAACAGAACACATTTAACATGTAAAAAAAAAAGGTAGAACAGAGTTTCTGAAAGATGTCACATAAATGTGTCCTTAAACTTCCATTCCACTAATAAAGCTGTGCTCTAACAACTCAGAGAAAAGCAAAAGGTCAGAAAGATTTAAAAGTCATAAAAATGTATTAATTGCCTGAGCATTAGGCCATCTGTCATGAAGCAAGAGTCTTTGTCCTCAGCAGTGGACTCAGTTATATCAATAGTGTAACTGCTGTTCAGTAGCTATGTGTTAGTTTAGCTCCTCCTGGAGCAGACATTTAATTGAAACTCAGACTGGCAGAGTACATAGCTCCCTGTTGTTAATTGGTCTTTAGAGACTGTTAAGAAGTATGCCAATTATCTCTAGCCCCAGTCCCAAAACAACAAAAAAAAAAATTAAGAAGAGAGAAAATAACAAGGTCACCTTGTCTTTTCATTAATACAAACAAAAAAAAAAAAAAGGTGTCAGGTTTTTTAAGAATATAAGCCTTTGTGGCATTGTCTTTGGACACAGACTTGAACAGAAGTATGGCACAGCAGTTGTTCATGTACCACTAAGGCAGGTGGCCTGGAGATTGTCCGAACAAACCCAAAAGTCATTTTTTCCCTTCTTCAGTGAAAAATATTCTTTCTAGGATCAGGTTAAGAGCCTCAATTTAGAGTATGTAAAAATAATGCACTGTAAAATGTCCAGATGCCTAAAGAAGATGGATGAGAGAAATAAAGCAACAAGTGATCTGTGAAATAAAGCAACAAGTGATCTGAGAGTCTTAACTCCCTTCAAAGAAGATAACTTTAAGAGGTAATTAGAAACATTTTTTCAGTAAAAGCAATCAGCTGTATTTTCTGCCGCAAATTATTTAAATTTGGAAAATGTTCAGCAATCACTCCAAAACATAAGACACAAGAATCAAAAACATTTGCAATATGCGGTAATACATTTTACCTTTTAAAATATCACTTGTGAACTAAAAGTCAGTATTCATTAAACACTAAATCTTTCCCTAGATCATAGAAAAAGAACCTAAATAATACACTCACTCTGATATGATTTTATATTTTTTAAAAGTAGCAAAAATTATCCTGTCATCATAATATAAATACTTATTTTAAGAAAATTATAAAGCAAAAAGGAAGAAGTCCAGAGTAGATATCTATACTCAACAGGAATTCCCACAAAATTAAATGTGTTTGCACGCAAGATTTCAGTTTCCATCTCTCCAGAACAAATACGATGTTAATAATACAATCTCATACAGTTCCCCTTGCATTTATAATCGGGATACTTCATATCTGTATCTAGGAATTCATGACTAAAACTGGCTTTGTCTTAAAAATCAAGCTGTTTTTGCAAATTTTCCTTGTTATTGTGGGAAAAAGTAGTAATTTTTTACCAGGAAGAATATTCAGGTAATACAATTAATGGAGTATTTCTCTCTTCTAACCAACCTTCTCCTTATTCGTTGATGCAAGAGTCTGGTGAATAGTACGAGTGCTGTCCTGCAGACTCTAAGCATGCAAGGCATGAAAAGACATCATGTGTAGTAACAATTTCTCCATAGAATGCTGCTAGAGACAGCAGAGGTACCTCACATTTAGCTGGTCAGTCAAATCATTTTATATATTTGATGAAATGGATGAGGACAGAAAGACAGACTACTAATGTAAGCAGTGTTGCTTAGGGTAGTTTTCTTTCCCCTTTTAGTTATTAAACAGCATGATGTACATCTATGTTACGCAATGAAGCAATCTGCAGAAAACGCAAAGAGTTAAATGCAGCACAATAACCATGTTAACTACCACGAGAGTTATACTATTGCATATTGGGGCAGCACCACACCAGTGCAGTGGTAACGCTTTTGAGACTTCATGTAATGTCTCTGAAAAGCACTGCACTCATCACACTCATCAGCCTTGCAAGGACTTCAGCAGTTCCATGTTTAAACCTCAGTCTGAATGACCAATGGTCTAAATGAGTATTTTAGGTGGACTTCAGACAGAAGACTCTGAGAAGCTCATGGCAAATCTCCTTGGATAAAGATGAACAAGGACAGAAGAATCCACTCTTCATTTCTGTGGATCTTATTTCCTATAAGACAACTTGATTGTGACACTTTGAATTCACTTCAGGGTGTGAACTAACAGACATGGTCATGTAGCTCAGTTAAAAGCTTGTAAAAAGAAGGTCTGTGAGTGTAAGTTTCTGTCAGATTACTGTAACATTTATATCATTATGCTTTTAGATATCCAGCAACCAGAATTGATTGAAACTGAATGAATCTAAATGTACAAACATCTACCCTACTGCCAATATTATTAAAACACAAAAAATCTGCAAAAGAGGGGATTTATTAGCACACGTCTAAGATCAAAGCCTGCAGCAGGACAATTTGATGTAATTTGCTGTAATAAACTTTAATATCTAGAAAAAGATGATATTAGGCATTGTAAAGTTTCCTTTGCCTTTACTGATTTGTAGGAGATACACTTATTCCCTCAGACATGATGCTAGAAGAATATAATAATTCACATGTTCATGTCTTTGGTTGTTTATTTTATTATATAAAGAGTTCAGGCTAATTAAATAAGACTCTGCTTTAAGGTAAATCTCAGTTCTTCTTCAATAAATACAGGCATGAAAAGCTTTCAGATAAATACCCATTGATGGGTCATAAACTTGCACATATCACCCTGAGGTCCATTTGATAGACTTGGAAGATCAGCTTTTAGATTTCTATATTGTTTTAATGGTTCATATATTTTTATTTGATGTTATAAAAGTGTATCCAAAAGTTAAGTTAGTTTTTATGGGTTTGAGGTTTGGTGTTGCTTTTTGTTTGTTTGTTTTTCTTTTTATTGCACAAAACTATAATTGTGACCTATGCTTCAGATCATTGTCATTTGCAATTTTGGGTACTATTGTCTGTCTAAAAGAGACAAAGCCACAGGAGTATATTCTCAATGACCAGGAAGACAAATATAAGAAAAGAAAATTATACAGTTTTTGAAATCTATGAAAAATACTTGGTTTGAATATTTCTTGCAGTCATTTTTCCAAGTGACCCAGATTGCTTGCTGTCAATTATGCTTTTATCATTATTGATTCTTTAAATATTTGCACTAGTGGAAAATTGTTAACATACCAACATCAACCTTAGTAACTGATAATTTAAAATTTGTCAGCATTATTGATAACTCAAGGATCATTAACGTTCTACTTTGGCACATTTTATGCATCAGTGAGTGCCAACTGCCGTGACTAAGTAGAGGATGTAAGTAAAAGCACTGCCAAACACCATGCTTCAGTTTTTCCTGTAAGGACACTAAAGCTGTTGTATTTACCATTTAACAGCTTCTTCTGTTAAGCTTCAGGTTTTTATGATTATACATTCATAAAGAAGTGTTATACACTCAAACTTGATCAGCTAAAAGAAATAATGAGATTTATTCTGGAATGCAGAAAACCTGATACTTACTGACTTTTTTTTTTTAAGTTTTGTTGTTAAATATAGCTCTTTAAAGTGAATTGATGGATTTTTGAATTAGTTTTCACAGGATGTAGTTAAGGTAAAGTAGCTGTATTGTAAGGTAACACAGAGGTCTAAATAGAATTCACTATTCCTTTTAATCCTTAAAGGGAACTCTCCTGATAACTTTTAAATATTCTTGGCTATTTCATAGAACCACACAACTACAGAATGGTGTAAGTTGGAAGGGACCTCTGAATGTCATCTTGTCCAGAATATGTCTTATAAATTTATGTATAATATCTAAATTTAGTTGTTGATATATGGAAAAATATACTTCATATTTACTTTAATTAAGTAAGTCCAGACACAACTCTAACCCCAGTTAAAAGCTATTAACATAAAGATGTGTAAAGCTCTAAATATAAATACACAATGAAGAGATTTCAGAGTGGAACAATTGCTCACTGCTTCTTTGTCTGTCCTTCCTTCCTTCCTTCCTTCCTTCCTTCCTTCCTTCCCTCCTTCCTTCCTTCCTTCCTTTATTAAGAAAAAACACTAAGTGATTAAAATTGAAGAGAGTAAAAATGCCTGGAATGTCATTAGAAATGACAACAACTAGGATTATATGTGTGTTTTCTTCTTTGCCTATAATAAATGTATATATTAAAATATGTATTTGTTTAAAATATATATATGTAAATTTAGCCGAGACTATTTGGCTCTAAAGCTGCTTTCCTCATCTTAGATGCCCTGTTCCTGGAGAGGGTGCTGCCATCATGATTGCACATGCTCACCTGAGGATCACTTTGAAGAATCAAAGGTCTCTGCTCTCCAGCAATTATTTCATATTGCAACAATTGCAAATCCCTGTTTACATGCGAACCACTGTCATTTCTTGTCAGAGATAACCCATGTTCAAAAAAAGATGAATGTAAATGAACAGGAGAAGCAAGGACAAAAAGGGAAACCAAAGCATAGATGGTAGAATCGATTTCTCCAAAGCCACTCTCTAGACTTGGATTAAATCTCTAGCACTGCTATGGGATCAAAAAACTCCAATATAGTTTCTCGAATTTGAAACTCTAAGGACACCATTCCTTTCCTCTTTGACTCTTAACTTTCCTAAGTGCTAGCAAAGATATACAGTACAGGTTTCCCAAAATTAACCTTGTCAAGCTTTATTGAAAAACTACAAATAACCTGGGATCTATGTAAGTATTAAGAATATATACTTAATAAGGGCATTTTAGTGGTATTTTCCTAAAAATAAAGAAAACCTATTTCTCAGCTGATGCAGGTCAGTGTCACTTTACTGATTTTAAAGGGTCAGTATCGATTTATATAATCTGAAAAATCTGGTTGGTGTCGGTTGTGTAGATAGTACAGATTTCGTTTTTTAATTTAATCCCATCTCTTTGAGTAGATTGCAGCTTCTTGTTGAGATAATTAAAATACCATTTATTTTTCACTGCTTTAATCTTGTATCTGCTTGCTCTAACTCAAAAGGGAAAAAATTAAAGGACTGCTCAGAAACCCAGAAATCACCTTCAACTGAAAACACTTCATGTATTAGATACAAGTAACATATAGCAACACCTACTCACTAGCAGGCTTGCTGTGAAGCCTCTATTTCTCATCTCTATTTAAACAATCAGATTCTCCCTTGCTTAAAAAAGAAATCAAGATAGAAATATTTTAAACAAAGAAGTACAAGACAGTCGATTTAAATAGCTCTGTAGTTTGAAGTTATTCACTATAAAGATATTTATATCTGCTGAGTTCTACCTTGATATCAATTAAGTTATTCAGTTAGAAGGTTTGTTATCATTCCTTCTGTCGCTGGAAGATGGTTGATAAAAATAAAAATCCCTTCTTATAAGCTTGATATGAATAAAATGAGATGGTGGTATTTGCATTATTTCAGTACTTTCATTGGCTAAGTTTTGAGAAATTGGAGCTTCTGTACAGGCAATCTACTGCAAATGTAATGCTGTTGTGATTTCTTCTCAGCTTGTCTATATGGTAAGTGCTTCTATCTTCTTTTACGGTTGAATTCATTCTTCCATTCCATTAAGTGTTTGAGGGCTTTTGGTTTCATTGGGCTTTAGCAGGAGTTGAAATTTTGTTTCAGACACCTTCAAACAATTATCTACAGTACTGAAAGAATTTTTTTAGTTTCAAAAAGACTTTTTAAACTTGATTCTTGAAGAAAGTTTATAAACCTTGAGGAGATTTTGAAACTACTTGAAAATCATCAGAAATTGACTAAGTTCAGTTAAAAAGTTGCTTGGGCAATACAATATAACTTCAGAACTCAAAAATTATTATCTTTATACCCAGGAATATTTTCTTGGATTACCAATCAATTTCATGGGTTTTTCAGATTAAGAGTTGCCTTAAACGGCCTTGATATGTCACATCATTTACTTAAAAGGAGCAATAGAAAACTACTGTCAAGATACTAATTCAGGAGAAAGCAGTGGAGGTTGTTTATCTAGACTTCAGTAATGCTTTAAACACTGTCTCCCATATCACCCTCATAGACAAACTGATGAAGTACAGACTAGATAAATGGACAGTGAAGTGGACTAAAAGATGGCTGAACTGCCAGGCTCAAAGGATTGTGATCAGTCGCACAAAGTCTGATCAGCATCCAGTTGGAGGCCAGTCACTGTTGGAGTACCCCAAGGAGCAAGACGGAGGCCAGTACTGTTCAATGTCTTCATTGATGACCTGAGTGATGTGGTAGAGTGTACCCTCAGCAAGTTTACTGACAACACAAAACTGTGAGGAATGGCTGATATGCCAGAGGGTCATGCTAGAAGAAAATGTGCTGGCTGGAACCTCACAAAGTTCAATAACAGAAATTGCCAAGCCCTGCACCTGGGGAGGAATAACCCCATGCACCAGGGCATGGTAGGGTCCAGTTGGCTATAAAACAGAAAAAGACTTGCTGTTTCTGGTGGACAAGTAGTTGATCATGAGTCACCAATGTACCTTTGTAGCAAGAGGGCTAGCAACATACGGGGCTGCATAAGAAAAAAAAAAAAACACTGCTAGCAGGTCAAGGGAAGTGACCTTTCTGCTCTGCTCAGCTGTGGTGAGATACATCTGGAGTGCTGTGTCCACCCCAGTAAAAGAGAGACATGGGTTTACTGGAGAAATTCTAGCAAAGGGCCACAAAGAAGATAAAGGAACTGGAGCATCTGTCAGACAAGGAGAGACTGAGAGGGGTGGGACTGTTGAGCCTGGAAAAGTTTCAGGAAATCAATGAGCATGTACATCAGATGGGGGAGAGTCAAGAAGAAGGAGCCAGACTTTTCAGTGTTATCCAGTGACAGAACAACAAGCAGGAGAATTGAAACATCTTGGAAATATTAAAACCCTGACTGGATACAGTGCTTGGTAACTTGTTTTAGCTGACCCTGCTGCGAGTATTTGGATCAGACTAAATGTTTTCCAGAGGTCCCTTTCAACCTCATACATAAACATAATTAAATTTATCGTATTATCAACTTTTGATGTCCTAGTAGGCACCTAAGCTATTGCTAGTATACATTATCCTGAAAGGAAACATCTTGTTGAAAGAATCAGCAGCTTCTCCAAATCATTTTGTCAGTTGTCAACGCATTTTATAAATCTCAAAGACTACTAAGTACATGGTTTTTCATTTTTGTAAAGGACCATTAAAAATAAAGTAAAAATTAAAGTATAATTAACAAAAGGAGATAACCACACAACTATTCTGGTTTTGAGTTAAGTATTTTTTTAAAAAATCCAAAGCACACACCTGGGGGTTTTTTTTGTAAAAATATACTCTGAAAATTTTTCTTAAAAAAAAAAGTATAACAAATCATTTTATTTTATAAGAAAATAACTTTCTATTCTTTGAAGACATGCTTCTAAAGCAATGATTTATACGTTCTTTGACTGCTGAGTTGTGTCTTACCAAGGAAGAAAATTGACATAGACATTTAATAAATAAGCAACAAGAAAAGTAAAATTATGTAGGAATATGGGTTGTTGACACTGGATCAGCATGCACAGAGAACTTGTTTAGTCTCCATTGCTGGAGATATTTGACCTGTTTACCTTCACAGGTGGTTCTGCTTTAGGCAGGAGATTGAATAAGGTGAACTTCCGAGGTCACTTTCAGCCTAAATTTTTTCTATGATTCTGAGATTAGATTAGAGAATTCCCGATCAGAACCTCACAGAGCAATTTCTGCACCAAGGCTATAGTTGCTATTTGAGCTGTAATATTACTAGGAAGAACATCTAGGTTCAACTGAAGTAAAGAAACCACCATCACTCTGTGCAAATTGTTGCAATAGAAAATTAACTTCACTTTAGTACTTTACATGTCAATTTAAGGTTAATTTGATTTTTAAAAATTGTATTGCAGCTACTAAGATACGTTCTGACTTTTCTCAATAGAAACAAAAAGGAACGTATTTCCAATACCTCTTTGCTATGTTTAGATAGTCATACAGTGTGTGGAAATTATACATGACCTCCTCTTGGAAAAAAAGACTAAAAAATGAGGTATATTTTTTCCCATCTAACACATTTCCCAGAATGCAAATTATTCTGGCAGCTCTTTACTGCCTATCTTTGTAAATTGCTTAGACATCTTCTAAAGAAATCCATCACAGAAAAACTGAGTATCATTCCTGTTATTATTACGGGAACATATACAGTCAATAAACCATATTGTCATGCATTCTGTGAGCTGGAGCAAATTTGAGTCTGAAATTAGAGCGGCATTTCAGAAATACTTTCATGAGATTATGTTTAAACTATTTTTTTACATGATATCTGTAAGGTTATGTATTTTCAAATTGTTCATTGCTACAGCATTGCTACAGTGAAATGGTTAGATAATTTATATGAAATTGAGAAAGAGCAAAAAAAATGAAATTGAAATAAAATGTATTTTGGATAGTTGTAAGCATTATTTTGTGAGGATTCTGATGAGCAATTCAGACTTTTTTTGCAACCAAAGAGTTATTTTGTCAAGAAAAGCAACAAGTTAGAGAGAGGGAAAAAGATGGAGATGTCATATAAGACAATAACAAAGCAAAGTTTTGGTTTTAACTATGATTATTCATTTCATTCCCCTTCTGTATGTATGCTGAAGACAGAGATCCAGAACAGGACAAAAACAACTTTACTAGGTTCACAGTAGCACAATTCCACTTTCCATGTTTGTAATATTTGTTACAAATATTGTTTTACTATTTAGCAAAATGTGTCATTTTGATGAACATTTCTTCAGCCAAGTGAGAGGTTTTTATTGCTTTGCACCTTGTATAAAAATTCATACTTGAAACATACAAATGGGCATAAAATAATAACATTCTAATTATTTTGTACTTTCACGAATTCCTGTAGTCTTCTCAGTGGATGAAAATCAGAGAAGAATGAAGCCCGACATGCTTCAATTATTATTTCTATTTCCATATTTACGTCTAACAAACATGCTGTTTCCATTGAAATCACAGCTATTCAAGAGTAGAACTTGCCTCATGTTGAATCACATTTGCAGAAATTATGCTGAGAAAAAGGGCAGGGCAAAAAGCTGTTATTAGAATGAGGAAAAGGGGCAGTCACAAGAGAGAGAATAAAGTGATAAGAAGCTGGATAGGAAGTTCACTATGCAAATATATCCAATACATCATTGTCAAGGTGAGCATTTTGCCTGATGTATTTCTGTAGTCACCTAGTATTTCAGCTGTTCCTGTCTCAGTTTTTGACAGTTGTGGGTACCTTGAATATATATTTCAACATCTGATTCAGTAAGGAGTTGCTCCATGAAATAATTTTTTTTGCTTAAAATACTCTATCCAAATTCTCACATTAAATACAAATTATAATCCTTCTTCAAAGTTAGATCAAAATATCTTTCTGAGTAACAACTTCAGCATTAGGAAACCAGGCAGAGCTTTGTGAAGTTAAAAAATTCCAAGAAAGTTTTATAAAATATCTACTGAAAGTACCAAGTCCTGCTTGATAACCCCCTCGATAATAAACAAACTTTAGTTCTTATTTTAAACACATATTTCTCTTTTTTTGCATAACTTTTTATTGTCTTTGTAGATTATGCCTTCATCATAGCCCTACCTCACCTTGTCAAATAATAAAAATTACTTTCACACACATAAATCACAGTTTAAAAAACTGACTGTAAAACATTCATCAAATCTAAAACATTTAAAGGCATGAATTTTTCAAAATGCAAGTTCTTGAAGATTCAGCTTGGACTGACTTGATTTAAATACTTCAGAATTCTGCCCACATATGCCCATTATTTGCTGGTATGATAGGCAAATTTCTATAAAAGAGATATCTGTCTTCTTCATAGTTATTTCTAAAGCTCAGTGTTTTGAGTTTTACAAATATGAGAAGGATCCTACATAAAATTTGAGCTGGATAAAAGAGCTCAGGAATTATTGAGTAGTATTCCTTGCAAGTGAAGCTCATACATAGGAAATAAATTCACTGTTCACGTTGGAATTTCTCTGTATTATCTTGGAGTGTTTTCATTCTTGCACTAGTCTTACATCACCATTTTCTATCCTATCTGCAATGAAGGTTTACAACCTTTATCTTTGGACATATTAAATCAAAGTACATCCTCAACTGCAAAATTATGACCTTGACGTCTGCTTTCTAGTCCTCTTTCTTGTGAACCTGAAAGTTGGAAGAAAGAGGTATTCCCTATGGGTGGTACTCAAAGGAACTATATTTTGATGTCTTCTTATTCTGTGAATTACCTATCACGGCAGACAAATCCTATTCATTCACCATAATTAGTACTCCAAGGTGAGGCAACTACCTGTTTCATGTACTGCTCCAGCATGAGGAGAGAGGATGGGAAAGAGTATTCTCCCAGCAGAGCTCAACATGACAGACTGCACAAATCAATTTTAATTAATTCTGCCTCTTTAAATCTGCCTGCTCTTTTGGAAAGATTGCTATCAGCATCAGGCATTATGGCTAGATAATTAACAAATCACTGTGGGGCGCTGATAGTGCTAGCAGCCAATTTACTTGGCAACATCTTGGGTTTATGAAAGTGCCAGGTTAGAAGGTCCATTGTATTAGGAGTGGGATTTGTGTTCTTTCTTCATGTAAAAAAATACTCATCTTTTACTACAGAACACCTTGTGAGGTTTTAATTATATGGCTTCAAGCAAGCGTTAATGAGAGAGGACTTCTGAAAAACAATTTTAGTGTTATGAGGCAGGGACTGTTTCAATGTAAGATTACTGACAATAAAAACCCAGTGTGTCAGTGCTATGAAGTTCATCCTGGGAAGCATAGACTTGTGAAGCATTGTTTTGTTCTGATTTGCTTTTCATGCTACTTGGCATACATTTCAAACCACTGACTGCAGAGCACTGACTTTTCAAAAACAGTAGCTCTGTTACATTCCGTTGCTTCAGTTCCTAGTAAGGCAGTTGATGGAGTGGTACAATATACTACAACAATAATAAAATGTTAACATTACTAACAGTAAACTGATCTAACTTTGAGTATTTTTTAGGGTAAACATGTCAAGGTAGAATAGAATGGAATAGAATAGAATAGAATAGAATAGAACAGAACAGAACGGAATAGAACAGAACAGAATAGAGCAGAACAGAATAGAATAGTTTCAGTTGGAAGAGTCCGTCAGGATTATCAAGTCCACCCATAACATACTCTAGCACTAAACCATGTCCCTAAGAACCCCATCTAAATGCCTTTTAAACACCTCTAGGGATGGTGACACTTTCAGAAATGGTAAAGCAATTAAATGCAAAATAATTAACAAGAACTTCAAAACATTGTCTAAAAGTACCATTAAAAAACAGATTACCAGTCTTGTGTGTATATATATATATATATATAAGAGTCTATCTTTTTCAGTAGCTGTTCATAGTAATTAAGGGGTAAACTGGCATATAGCTTCTGAAAGAACTGGGATAGTAGTTTTGTATTATTTAGGTTTGGGTTAAAATAAAAAACATGGATTATATCACACAAAACATTTATTTGGTACAAATTCAATCTGCTATTTAAATAATTTTGAAAAAGTATATTCTCAAAGCAGATTTCACCTGTCTTCTACAATTGTAATGAAAGGCCAAATTAAATAAAAATTGGAATCTGTATTCTGATTAATTCAAGAGAAATATGACTGCGTGTTCATGAATAATCCAGATCAAATCTGTACTAATAGTTCTCTGCATGCACAGGTAGTGGTCATACAAACATGGTGTCAGAATACAAACTGCAGCAATGATGGCATTGTTATTTCTAATTAAATAACAATAAAATATTACATTTAATTTCAAGTGGCTTCCTTCACATTTCTTGCACAATGCTACAAGTGCTTTGACATACAAGTTGTGCCATTCAGACTGAAAGTGATGTTTTATTTTGCTAAATCAGGATCTCCTTATGTACTTGGTGTAGGTGTCGAGATTTTGGTCGGGGAGACCACAGAAGTGGCTCCTGTGGGAAGAGACCAGGGCTGCCCTGTGCTGGAAATAGGTGATTCCGGTCTGCTGGAGTAGATTTATCCAAAAAGACTGTAACCTGTGGAGACAGTCCACTCTGGAAGAGGGCAAAAACGTGAGAAAAAAGGAGAAGCAGGGAGAAAACTATATCTCCCTCCATTTATCTTTATAGCTGCATCTGACAGAAAAGCCAGCTCTACTGTTTTCAATATTTTGATTTGATGAATACTATTCTTTTTTTAACAAGGTACTTGTGTTGCTAGATTGTTCAGCTCTTTCATTTAAACGGTTAACTGCAATGGGTGAAAATATGAATTCCGAAACTTTTCAGTTCCCCAGGAGATTTTACAGTTCTGCCTTCAGAGATGATGTACAGAAAAATTGGAAGACCCTGCCACAATATACAATTCCGAGATCAGCAATCACCTCAGTCAACCATGAGTATGTCCACAAGAGTAGTAGTCAGAACTCTTTCTGTCATGAAACACTGCATACAAAACCTAAACACTGGAAGAAAACAAAGAACCATATTTGACTCATGCTGTAGACAAATGATCAGATTTACACAACGTTTTGTTTTCTTCTTTCATCTAGGTTCCTTTACCTACAACACCGGCATATTTAGCATTAAAACAAAAACAGAACACACACAAACTACAAGCCAGATTTTTCTTAAAAGCTGAGAAGATTGCTATCAGAAAATCTAATTGAATTCTACAAGATTTCAGACTAGCTCTGAGGCCAAACAATGCAGCCTCTGTATCCTACATGAGTAAAATTAAAAAAACACTTAGGCTAAAATCAAAATGTTTGTGTGAATTAGGATTAACCCAATTAAGTAAAAACAAAGAAAACCTTTATTTACTTTGGAAAACGTTAGGCATGTCTATTCTACTAAAATAAACAATGCCAAGGGGTATTTCTATGCATTTAATTATCTATCCTGCTGAATTATTTTAATAGTTCCCATTCAAGTTTTGGCAAAAGCTAAGCAACAAGTAATTCCTTGAGATGGAACAGAAGACATGGAACAGAACCAAACATAGATTGAATACTAACCATTACCAATAGCAGTTTGCCTGGTGCCACTCTATTTTGATGGGTGAGAAATCTTGGGCTGTTCCATGCAGTGCAATAGAACTGTATTCTATTTTTGCATTTCACTGACATAAATCCACACACAATTACCATTTTCACATTTGCAATGAATGTGATTGCAGTCTTTTTGACTGTTGGAATTTCATGAAGCACCCTCAAAACCAGTAGACCCCCACCAACCTTCGAAGAGCACAGGGGCTGTTAGTAACCGTGGGTTCTGACAAACCAACCTGAACCACTCAGGTAGGAAAAGACAACCAAGAATAATAGGGATTAAAAGGACTCTTAACTGATGTTGGTGATATTTTGTTGCAAAAATAGAACACAGCTATAAGTCTGTCATCATCACTGTAAAACACAATAGAAACCATAAACAGCACAGCAAAAAGAAACTCATTAGGATATTATTTGGAACCAAATCAGTTGGTTTGGTTTGTTGGATTTTTTTCATTATTTGAAATGTGCTGTTATTGTTTTGGTTTTGTATCACACTGACCTTGAAAGAAGTGTTGGGAGTTGGGGCTGCAGCATCTTCATTTGCAATTGTGTGTATCGGTATTTTAGCTTTCTCTCCAAACCTATTGAAGTCAACCAGAATTTCCTATGGATGTTCCTAAGTGCTATGGCAAGTACTAAAATTTCAAGTTACTCCTGACATCCCTCCATGAAATTAATTGAAAATGGTCAATTGTGAAAGATTTTATACAATTTTACAGCTCATCTACTCTATATAAAACCCTTAAATATTGCAAGGATGTAAGTCTGTTCCTTGTGAATGTAAATTATAATTGCCTAATCATGAGAGAAAAATGTTCTAAAGGTAATTCATGAGGTCTTGTAGACACTAGTGGTCTCTCCATCATTACAATTGGTGTTCATTCTTCTGAATTTCAGGATGTTATTAATGACTAAGAAAGACCCCCATGCAATGGAAAAAATGTGAAGCTTATAAGCACCACTTAAGCTTTGCCTAAATGAACATGTTCCAGCTAGCTGTATTAATGGCAAACTCCTCTTTCTCTGACTGCAGTGGTATATGGTATCAGGGACGCTTGGTACGAATCAGATCAGCTTCACTTATGATAGTTTTATTGCTCCATGCAAACCAGCTGAAAAGAAAGTGGATATTATAGCTGACACAAAACATAATCCAACAGTGTTCTCTCATCACAAATAAACTATATTATGGGGACTATGGCCAGTAGACCATTTATCCCACTCGGTGATAATGAAGCCACACCTGGAATATTGTGACCAGTATTAGGCTCCACAGTCGAAAAAGCTGGAAGGCTGCCAAGATAGCCTAGTGCTCCTGACCTCCAAGAGGTTTAGGTACCTGAGCTTGTTAAGTGGGAAGGTCAAGGCAAAGGGTCAATCTAAGAGCAAACTACAACTACTTGAAGGGAAGTTATGAAGATGACTGAGCCTAACTTTTGCAGCAGTGGCAGACAACCAAGTTAAAAGGGAAGTGGCTAAAATTAGCAGTCTGAGAGGTCCAGATCAGATATTTGGAAATAAAAGACTTAAAAAAATATATTAAAAAATAGGAGAATAATGCAGCTCTAGAACAGGTCACCTAAGGAGGCAGCACAATCTCCATCACTGGCAACTTCCAAGACTTCATTAGATAAAGCCAAAGCTGATGTGACCTATTGATGAGAGTCCTGCTGAGAACAGGTGTTTGGATGGCTTCCAGAGGTGCTTCTAACCATCATTGCTATTACAAACTCCAAAATGGTATGGAGTAAAAGATGTAAAAGTTAAACTAGATGCCCAGTCATTGGATTTTGGGTTTCTGTGACAGTAGGTTGGTCCCTTGTGTCAATAAAATGGAAAGCTAGTAAGGAAAATCACCGTAATGATCTTTCTTTCTTACCCATTCTTTGCACTTCCTTTAAGAATCCTGTAAATTATATTGTTAAAAGTCTCTAGTAGCTTTTCCTAATCACTATTCAGCTTATCACAGAGAAACTAATTTGAAATTTCAATTTAATATGTATACAGAAATATTGTTTAAAATAATGTTTTTCCCTTCGCTACACAAAGAGCAGCTGTGTCTCATATGCTACTGAATACAACATCCAAAAGGAAGAGAAACAATATTTGTCTTTGAAGTTCAGTTCCTTGAGAAAGAAGTGCTAGTGGCCAAACTTCAAAGAGAAATTGCCCTTCCTACCTGGCTGTAGCACTTCAGAGAAAGCTAATTTACCTCTCTGGTGAAAGGTAGGCCTCTCAAAAACCGAGATGCCTAAGAAATTATGTAGCTGGTGGACTCTGGAATTAGGCGACAATTTTCTTTGAAGTTTGGTTGTTCATCTCATTAGCATTTCAGACATGTTGAAATGATTTACTTCCCATTTTGGTTTCATGTAGAAAGCTAAATAGAAGTTCCCGACTTAGCTCTTAAAGTTGTAGCTGGATTTTAAAGGGTTTTAGAATTTTTAGATGGCATCATGAAGTTTTTTGATATGCATGGTAGAGGCACCCAATTTTTGCATTTTCGCAATACCTGGTTGCCATCTACAAGTGATAACATCAATATCTGTCTAACAGAAGTGGACAGAAATTATTTGTAGAAAGTGGATTGTCTTAGTATTGATAACACTGATTCTATAGAGGCAATGAAAAAATCCAGTGTTTCTTTGAAGTAAATAAGGATTAAAATTTGCCCGGTATTATTACTTTGTTTAAAATAGCTGGCAGCTTGCACTTTGTTATATCTGTATGGTGACATCTACACAACTAAGGAAAAGGTCAGACATGCTAGAATTCTGCTGCATAACAATTTCCTAAGTGGAATATTTTTCCTGGATACATTATACGATTTCACAATTGACTTTCACAGATTTTAAAGGACACAGCTCATACAGTCTGCAGGGGCTTGAAATAACCAGCATATCTCTTCAACTCATGAGGGGCCCAGCAATCCACAAGTGAAAGGTTGTCTATAGGATTCAGCACTGAGGTTTCATCTTTCTATAATCACCATTTTCATTTAAGAAATCTTTATGAAGTGTCTCTAAAACAAACCTTATAGGTTCTGGAAAGCTTAAGATATCTCTTAAAGGATGTCTTTAAGAGAAGAGCTCTGGAGAATTAAGTGTTCAGAAACTCAATGAATGAATGACTAGCTTGGACACATCTTCTTGTTGACTGAGTCTTCCATCCCTCAAATTGCTAGAACTGTAATCTTATAAACTAACAGTTTGGCACAAAATACATGTCCATATGACGCATTTACACTGACTTCAATCTACCTCCCCTTACAGATATTTGCAAGAATGGAGTTTAGAGAACAAAAAAACAAACAAACAAAAAATAGCCATCAAAGCAATTCAGTGGCTTAAAAGACAGGGATAATTGCAGTTGCTGGTAAAAAATCGAAACAGGGAAAATTGTGCATCAGCTAGAGGACTTTTGCTTTAATGTGAATGAAGAAAAATATGTAAAGAACTGGAAAAGCAATGAAAAGAGAGGTAAGCTGCAAGGAAAGGGAAAAGCCAATAAGATTCAAATATCATACAGGACAGGGAATGCAAATGAAAATATTTTTTCAATAACATATAATGGATGAAAAACAATACTATAGAGGTGAAATAGTGTTCTTCCTACTCTATCCTTTTACCACAAAGACCATTTTCATTTTATGTAACAAGAAGTATTCTTAAGAGAAAAAATGTTTTTAAAAGATAGTTTAAATAAATTAATTGATGCTTAAAGAGCCATATAGTAATTATGGTATTAAGACACTCCAGGGCATATTTTATTAGTCTGTTAATACAAACTTCAGGTGGTAAAAGCACTCGGCCACACAGTGCACCTGAATCATATATTAATTGACAAATAAAACACACCGCTGAGTTTCAGTGCTTTACTATTGTTGCAAGTACATGTAGCCCTGGAGACAGGAGCTGGAAGTACCAGTGTGGGGTGGAGTGGAGTGGAGGGGCTGGATTGAGAGGCAAGAGAGCTGGAGTAGAAATCTGGGCAGAGGTAGAAATGTCTGTATCTATTAGATTACATATATGATTATGGTACATTCTTTCCAAAATATTAAATGAACCATAACTCTAGCCATTCATTTTCAAATACCCGTGAAAATCCTAGTTATCTCCTGCATCAGTTAGTCCACAGCCTATGTAGAAATACTGCTAACATAGCAGATATCACACATAAAAATATAATCTTGCATTTAAACTTACAGCAAAACAAACCAATTAGAACTTTCTTACATCCAGCTTATCTATGAAAGAAATTCTAAGAAAAATAGGAAAACAAGACATTATATAATATAAATGTACAAAGGGAGTGACGGGTTCTCACGCTATATATTATATATTCCAGAATTCTTAAAACGTTGACCTTTTTTCGTTTGTTTTTAAGGCTTGGTGTTCTTGCTGGTTTCATCTATATAACAGTAGTCCCTAAATACTTTACTAGCAGAGCATTAATGACTTCTGTAATGGTTGCTATTTAATCACAACTATTAATGATTATGGCCACTGAAACTGCTGCAGTATTTTTTTTTAAGAGTTCAAGGTAAAGATAGGAGTTTTTTTCTTTTTATGATGAACTCACACAGATCAGCTTCAGGTTCTAGGACACAGAATGTTGTGATCTAACCATAAAATTTACTATAATTCAAAAAATGTACATGCTAAGAGATATCACAAAATAACTGTGATTTGTGTCATTGTTGCATATCATAGATCACTGCCATGGAAAATGCATTCCAAATCACCACTATCATAGCAAAAATATAAGAAAAAAAAATGTGTGAAACTAGTTAGGATATTAGTGGCTTTCTGGCAATATTTTAAATAATTTGGACTCTCCCTGTCACTTTTCACTGTCTCTACCTATCAAAAGTCACAACAGGAGTGTTTTCTCTCATATGGTACAATTTCAAACCCCTGAAGTCAAATCAAGTATTTCAGTAATATAGTATCAGGCTCACAGAGTGACAAGTGCATAAACAATTTTCAAACAACCACCACCACTGAAAGAGCGAGACATCTATTTAAAAAATATAATATGACTGTGTTTCTGAAAAATGCTCACTGGTGAAACAAAAAGCTGATAAAAAATGTAGAAAAACAATGGGGCATACAGTACTTTTTTTCAACTAATTTTTATTTTGATTTCTAGAAAAATGTTGACTGTTCTATAATGTTATGTTTAGAGTTTTAATTTCTTACTATCACTTTGGTTTTGATGTCATCAGTAAAATCTTAATAAGGAAGCCCCACAAGCGATCACAGTCACCTATATTTATCATAGATTATTATATGCTTCCTACACATTACAAAGTTTTCACATTCTATAGTAATGTAATATATTTTTCCTCCCAAAACTCAAGTGAGAAAAGGAAGTAAATTCCTGGATTGCAAGTGGAGAAGTTACAGTCAAACAGGCACGTCAATCAATTTTTAAAAAATCTGATAAGCTTAATTTCTCTTAGACCATTTACTTGAAATTTGAGCTTCAAAACTATGCAGCTAACAAACTGACCTGAGTTTTTATTGTTTTGTCAGTCTCAGAAAAGGCATCAGTGAAACACAAACCAAATTATTTTATAATTAGAAAATTATTATCATTTTTCTGGTTTCCAGAGGCAATTTTCTTCATAACTGGTATATTAAACATGCACATCTTATTTAAATTTGGTGCAATCATTTAAAAAAAGCTATCAATTAAATGAGACTCTCATAAACTAATACAGTGGTTGCTATTTGTGACAATATTTGTCAAAAGATATCTCTCAATATCCAAGCTAACACATTCTCACCTTATAAATAGAAACTTAATAGATTGACCAACTGTGACTATGTGATGTCTGTCACTAAATAAATTATAAAAATTGAGAAACCAAGTGGATCTTAGGAAAAATAATGTGACTATTGGACATTGAAAGCATCCTACTGACCCTCCTGTGTTTTTGTGTTGACATGTCTAAAATCCTGAGCATTACTGACATCTGGACGACTTATTTTTGCTAGTAATTCCCTTGCCTAAAAGAGGTCAGGAAAAGTTCAAAACAGAGAAACTCATACATACGGAATTACTAAATTTATTGAAAGCACATATGCCTAAGGAAGTCAGTGAGCTTAAACATGGACAAGCCTGGGGATTTTGGTGGACAACCAGATGACTATGGACCAGCAGTTGTGTACTTGAGGCAAAGAAGACAAACAGCATCTGGACAGTATAATGAAGACAGATATGGATTTTCTGGAGCAAGTCCAGCAAAGAGCCACGAAGATGATTAAGGGACTGGGGCATCTGACAGAAGGACATGCTGAGAGAGCTGGGACTGTTCAACCTGGAGAAGAGAAGGCCCAGCGGGATCTTATCAATGTGTATACCTGATGGGGGAAGTCAAGAAGAAGAAGTCAGACTCTTCTTAGTAGTATCCAGTAACAGGGATACTGCTCTGAGCAGGGAGACCATATGAACTCCAGAGATGCCTTTCAATCTCATTCATCCCGTTTGATTCTACATGTAGTTTACGCTATTTTAAGCTTCAGCTTTTGGTCATTGTTACAGATGACATACCACGTTGGAGCAATATTTAGGCTTCCATATGGCTGCCCTGAAAAGAATCTACAGATAATTCTTCCCCTTTGATCTTTGTAACGTTAGGTACGAGGTGAATATGTAGTGGCTGTTGGCTGCATGCAGCTCAAGCAGCTCGGTTGTATGTCAAGGCTACAACATCAGACAAGGAAGTCTGTCTGGTGTCCAGGCAAAAGGGAACTGGGTCATCCAGCTGTGAGAGAAATGAGCCAGCAATGACTGCAGTTAGCCAAACTGTCCATTTCCCCGGTTATAGGCTAAACATTTGCACTTCATGTCTGGAGTAATCCAACCATGTCTCATTCTTCAGCAGAGTACAGTAGGTCCTCGGAAACCACAGTTACCTCCTTTCTCTGAAGTACTTCCATATTTCTTTTCTGCCTGTCTACATGGTATGAAGCGTGTCTTGTGGCTCTTGGTATTACGAAAACCTCAATATGTAGATCATGGGGTCAGGAGAAATAACTGATTAGGGACTGACGAAGCTGAAGTAACCCAAAATCCCTAACACTTCCCTCTTACCTCCCAGCAGACAACAGAAGATCATCTACATGGAAGGATTGTCTATAGTTCTAGAGAAGTAAAGAGATAACTGGGGAATTTGACATTCAAGCTTAGGTCAAGTAAATTTATTCATAAACTGAAATGTTACCACTCTTGGCTACAAATTTTACCTAAGATAGAAAACTGGCACATCACTGTGAAGAAAAAAAAAAAAAAAGACATTTTTGCAAGTTTGGAATATTAAGCTACTGGCAAACTACTTCAATGCCTGAATGCTAAGGTTTTGTAGACAAATTCATAGCCATAAGTGTTCATATTACTTATAAGACAAGAGCCAAAACTTCTAGGTTAAATCTTGATTCAGATTTAACTAAGATTTAAGTCTGGAGTCAGAATCTTTTAATTGTCCTTTGAAATATTCCAGTTTGAGAAGCAGTAGGCTTCCAGCATTTTCTGAAAGATTAGTGGAGAATTCCACAGTTCCTTCTTGCCTGCACTTTCTCTTTGCTTTGGGCGGAATAAAAAAGCAGAACTGTCAGATAAATACAAACTGTACTACTGGCTGTCTTCTCCAATGCACTGAAAGATCCAGAAAAATAAGAACATTTTGCTCCAGGCTCATCTATGAATCTTTTTTCTGTCGATTTATATTTCATCTTAGTTAAAAGGGACAGAACACTGAGATGAATCTGAAACGTGAGGTTCTTGGAGAAGTACTTTTAATACTGTTTTTACTTTCCATTCTTTTGTTAAAATTTATTGTCCTTCATTCTGCCTATTATTTTCAAAAGGACAAATTTTTCTTTCACCTGTAAAATGATGATTCCTGTCTCAACTGAAGATCACACTATATGTGGATATGTAAGAACACCCTTTCAAATGTCTCAGATTATATGGATGCAAACTTGCATTCAAATGTCTAGTGTATTTCTGAAGTAATCGTTGACAGGATCAGAGATGCAATTCACTGATACGTAATTTAGGTGGAGGATTATCAAGACTATGACTCAAGCCTTGAATTTGAAAGGCAGCACCAGGTTGCCAGCTGCAGCCTGAGCTCATCATAAATGCTTTCACAATCTGCACCACACAGGACTGAGTCCAGATTCTCCTGTATCATGAGGCCTTATGCGCTCTCAGTATGGGGCTGAACAAGCACAACTCTTGGTCATGACTAACCTGGCTAATTTTCGTGAGTCCATCAATCAGCACTCTGGGATGCTGAAACTGTAATACTATTGTATCTTTGAGAAAGGACATAATATTGAATGGGTGAAATCCCAAAAGATAACACTCTCTTAATCACTGCTAACAGAGTAATGTTACCATCCTGATCTGGTTTCATCATTCTCTGAGCAATTCACATTTTAAAGGCTGTTCCATTTACAGTCTGCTGGTGTTTCACATCTTGCTTTCAAAATCATTAGATAAATATGTAATTTAGAGTACTTTTATTAATAATTTGCCTTTATGATTCTTATTATTATTTGTGCAATGTTTTAATCTTTACAGAATTTCATTACATATATATTTTCTACCCATTCTATATCTTTGCCAGTGAATCTTAGGTTCCTGTTTCCTCTTCACAGTATCACATTTTACTTTTTTAATTTGGTCTCATAAATTTAGGGATCCCTTATTTTTTTTAGATTCTGTATTTTTATAGCTGTTCCCTACTCACTCAAAAGAATGGCCTTCTTTTCAGTGCCTTTTTTCTCCTTATCCACTGTTGTACTTCTTTTGTCGTATTTAGACACTCTTGCCCTGAAAGGGCACCTTCTTCTTTTCCCTGGTTGGGCCTTATGTCCTCTTTGTTAAGTATTCTGATATAAATGTGGGTCGTCTCCTCACCTTGGTATGTCTAAATAATTTATTTTGCCCTTGCCATAACATCTGTAAACATTGTGAACCAAGACCTTATGCAAATTTCATTTCTCAAAATTACATCTGGTAGTATTCTCTCTCCTGTGCTCTTGCACACATATAAGTTAGACTATTTTTTTTTTCAGTTCCAGAAGTACACAATATCACCAGTTCTACAATGACACCAATGGTCTTACAGACATTAGCAGCTTATTGGCATTATTACCCTCCACAAAAATAACTCCTAATGGTATTTTTTTTTTTTTCAACTGGGAAATGATTCTGAGCCAAAGGCAATAGGTAAGACCATTGTTTCATTCATCCTATCTTCTGAAGTCTAAATTCAGCAAAACTCTTAAATGCTTGCTTTAAATTAACAGATATGGAAATGCCCAAAGATAAGTGCTTTGATGACATGAACTATATTAGCAGATTGCTATGCTTGGTGGCACTGGTTTTCCTCACCCCTCTGTCTCTTTTTGTTTCTTGAGTAACTGACATCTCTGAACAGATTCAGTGTTGTTACCAGCAGCTATTGTGTCTGTGGAGATAAATACACACACATGAACATGGAAGATAATGCCTTATTTCAGGTAAGGTACATCCATCTGCTTTATCTTCTAGTATCTCAAGTACCAGGCAGGCCTCCAGCAGAGTTTGGGTTCTCATGCAGTGGCTTGAAAAAGGGTATAGCACTGAAAATGCAAGAAGGAAATTCTACTTAATTTTAAAAATAATACCACAATGCTTCATTTATATTAACCCGATCAATTGCAAGACATTGCAATTGATAACCTTCTCTTTTACTAAACATACCAGATAAGCACTTGATATTTCCTTCAACAACCCTGATAATTGCCTTTATATTACACAATTAGGGCCCAACGTAGGAACAAAAAAAATTCCTCATATAAAATGAAATTTAATTCATATAAAGGATAGATAAACCTCTATGGTGAGGAGATATGCCTCATTAAACTAATTATATACTCCATAAGTTGTGTCAGAATCTGATAATTTCTTTTCATTTTTTGATAATTTAAGAATGGTTTTGTCTTAAATGCAAGGATTTGGCTAGAACATTCAAAACCCAATTTCGACAATTTTCACACAAGTGCAGTAAGAGTCATAAAGAGAAACTGAATATTTTTGAACCCTTGTTGTTATTGAAAATGAAAACGTGATCCTCAGACTTAGTAGGAAGTGCACTGTAGCTCTTCAACCAGTCATGGCAACTTGCAGGCTTTCCTTATAGCACACACAGGACTCTCTCACCTCTTCGCATTTAGCCATGTAACTAACTCTCTAGCAATTGTTTTCTCTTTGGGTTCTGCCTGTATCAGAAAGACATCCAGGTTTCCCTAAGCACTTAAGACTGCATTTCAGGGTGACAAATAGTTTTTATCTTCTTTTATTCTCGCTAGAAAATTAATTAACTACAGTCAGAATGAAAATCGGATGGTGCAAATCAAAATAAAAGTGAGTTCTTCGTGCTGTGTAAGGATGAACCAAACATATAAAAAGATGTCTGTAATGCAAAACCGTTTCTGTAAAATTTTCCCTAAAAAATCTCTTTACTTAGGATTAAGACTAATTAATGAAATTGTATTAATTAAAAACTAAGTGGTTATAATTAAACTAAAAAGGACAATTATTACTTCTTTAATATATTACAAATGCTGGGTGTACATTTTGTTTTGTTTTCTTCAAAACAAGTCGTATCAGAAACATAAGATTTTACATTCATTCCAGTCCAACATCAAATTGCTTTTCATCCTTTTTTTTTCTTGTATCAAAGAGCAGAGAATCAGATTCTCGCAGCAGAAGTATTTTCAGCAACATCTGTCTGTATCTTTCTCCATTTGCACACTATTTTTTATGAAAATCTTTGTATTTCGCTTTAATTTGCTCTTAATAGAGTTAGGAAACCTAGAGTTTGAAACTATGGAGAAAATATAAACTTACATTTTAGAAACTCATCTAGGACTCAGAACACATGGCTTTAGTGAAAGAAGTAATTAATTTTCAGTTGCTCATCTTGTAACATTTCTTTTCTTACAATAAAAATGGATACACTGGTAGTTATGAATCTATACAGAGCATTCCAGGTATGGATACATAAAAAGGGAGAAAGACAAAGTCCTAAAGGTGACCAATTTGAAACATGACATGACACTCCTCCTATTTGATCTTGGGAAAGATACTTGCTTCCAGATTGTTTAAAATATGTAAATGCTCAACTTTGCAAGCTCTAAGGGATTTAGTAAAACATCTCCTTAACAGTCACCTGTGCACTAATGAGCACAATTTAACTCAAATTCTAGTGGTTTAATTAGCTAGATATAAATTTTAGAAAATGGAATAGGGAGAAGAGAGCCTGGCTAAGGTCCGCTGCATCATTAAAGAGCCAGATGATCTCAGTCCATCAAGACAAAGGTCTAAATACAACAGAGGAGTCTATAAGGAAATACTCAAGCCTGATGCTGTTACACAGGTAGGAAGTTCTGTCTACTGATGACTCACATTTCCTCCCAGGCAGGGAGTGACTGTGGGAGATTGATGGAGAAAGAGCTGAACTAAGCAGGACCACAAGCTTTTACCAAAGCAGCTGGGGCCACCAGCCACGTCAGGTTTTATGTTACTCGATGTCCCAGCCAGTCATTAAGGAATAATAGACCCAGAAAATTAGGAGAGTTTTGTTATATTTAAATCTTGACTTCAGAGATCTAAGGTTTGAAAGTCACTTAATGCAAAGGAAAAAAAAATTATCTTTCAAAATACATCACTTTTTTTGTGATGCTTCAACAAACACCTATAAAATGCAAACAGCAGTACTTCCTCTGTACCTCAAAAGAATGTTGTATGAATTCATTAAAGAGTGTAAACAGATAAAACTGTAATAACCAAGGCTGTAAGAATACCAAAACCAGAGAGAGACTAGAGTGAATGCATTCTGTCCCTGGCTCATGCATGAGGCCACTTGGATATGCCAGATATTCTAGTTACAAAGCAAAGCAGTGTAACTGCGGACTTTATGAATTTAAGATTAGAGAAAGCTTAGGCAGGAGGACAGTACCACAGAGAGTTTACATGTGACTTCATAATCAGAAAAGGATCCTGTAACTAATGGGGGAGATGGAAGAGAGAAGAGTAAGGGAATAATGTAACAACATGAAGTACCGATGATCTAAATAGGAAATTACTGTTGTACAGTTAAGTTCAACCTTAGAAAAGAGCATGAATTTTGTATTGGGTAAAAGAAAATCAACAAAAAGTTACAGACATCTTTTTTGAAACTACCTAGTATTCTGTCACATAAAATCTTTTACAGCTAATGCATTCATAAAAGAGATCCAAAAACATTAATTTCATGGTTCTCACAAAGTTTCATGGGTTTGATTTTATAATATCCCTGATTTATGTAAGACTATGAGTCACATCAGTTAAGAAAACAAAACACTGCTAATATTTTACATGCTAGAAGAAGATTTTTTTATAAGACATAATGTCACAACCAGGCGGTTTCATTGTCTAATATGAATGTTGTTTATGTTCAGAAGTATCGGCCAATCTTAAGACACTCAAGCCTATGTTTCTGGAGAATCACAGAATCACAGAATGTTAGGGATTGGAAGGGACCTCAAAAGATCATCTAGTCCAATCCCCCTGTCAGGGCAGGAACACCTAAATGAGGTTACACAGGAAGGCGTCCGGGCGGGTTTTGAACGTCTCCAGAGAAGGAGAATCCACAACCTTCCTGGGCAGCCTGTTCCAGTGTTCTGTTACTCTCACTGAGAAGAAGTTTCTTCTCACATTTAAGTGGAACCTCTTGTGTTCCAGCTTGAACCCATTACCCCTTGTCTTACTGTTGGTTGTCACCGAGAAGAGCCTGGCTCCATCCTCGTGACGCCCACCCTTTATATGTTTATAAACATTGATGAGGTCACCCCTCAGTCTCCTCTTCTCCAAGCTAAAGAGACTCAGCTCCCTCAGCCTTTCCTCATAAGGGAGATGCTCCACTCCCTTAATCATCTTTGTGGCCCTGCGCTGGACTCTCTCCAGCAGTTCCCTGTCCTTCTTGAACTGAGGGGCCCAGAACTGGACACAATATTCCAGTAGAGGGGAAGGAGAACCTCTCTCGATCTACTATCCACCCCCCTTCTAATACACCCCAGGATGCCATTGGCCTTCTTGGCCACAAGGCCACAATGCTGGCTCATGGTCATCCTGCTGTCCACCAGGACCCCCAGGTCCCTTTCCCCTACACGGCTCTCCAACAGGTCATTCCCCAACCTATACTGGAACCTGGGGTTGTTCCTGCCCAGATGTAAGACTCTACATTTTCCCTTATTATATTTCATTAAATTTTTCCCCACCCAACTCTCTAGCCTGTCCAGATCTCACTGGATGGCAGCACAGCCCTCTGGCGTGTCAGCCACTCCTCCCAGCTTGGTGTCATCAGCAAACTTGCTGATAGTACACTCAATTCCCTCATCCAAGTCGTTGATGAATATATTGAATAGTATTGGTCCCAGAACTGACCCTTGAGGCACTCCACTAGATACAGGCCTCCAACCAGACTCCGCCCCATTGACCACGACTCTCTGGCTTCTCTCCTTCAGCCAGTTTGCAGTCCACCTCACTACCCGATCGTCCAGTCCACACTTCCTCAGTTTTGCCGTGAGGATGCTGTGGGAGACGGTGTCAAATGCTTTGCTGAAGTCAAGGTAGACCACATCCACTGCTCTGCCATCGTCAATCCACCTCGTTACGTCTTCATAAAAGGCTATGAGGTTGGTCAAACACGACTTCCCCTTGGTGAAGCCATGTTGACTGTCCCTGATGACCCTCTTATCCTTGATATGTCTTAAGATGGCACCAAGGATAAGGTGTTCCATCACTTTCCCAGGGATGGAAGTGAGGCTGACCGGTCTATAGTTGCCCGGGTCCTCCTTCTTGCCCTTTTTGAAGACCGGAGTGACATTTGCTTTCCTCCAGTCCTCAGGCACCTCTCCCGTTTCCCAAGACTTGGCAAAGATGATGGAGAGTGGTCCAGCAATGACTTCAGCCAGCTCCCTCAGCACCCGCGGGTGCATCCCATCTGGACCCATGGATTTATAGATGTCCAGATTGCTTAACTGGTCCCTAACCCAGTCCTCATCAACTGAGGCAAACTCCTCCATCGTCCTGCCTTCCTCTAGGGCCTCAGGGGTACGGGGCTCCTCAGGACAGCCTCCAGCAGAGTAGACAGAGACAAAGAAGGCATTCAGTAACTCTGCCTTCTCTGTATCTTCTGTCACCAGGGCACCCACCCCATTCATCACTGAGCCTACATTGCCTCTGGTGTTAGTTTTATCTGCCATGTATTTGAAGAAACTCTTTCTGTTGTCCTTGACCCCTCTCGCCAGGTTTAACTCTAAGGAGGCCTTAGCTTTCCTAGTTGCCTCCCTACATCCTCTGACAACAGCCTTATATTCTTCCCAAGTGGCCAGCCCCTCCTTCCATGATTTGTAAACTCAAGAAGGCGAAAGCTATGTTACAAGTCTAAATTTTCTCTCTTGGTTTTGTTTCTTTAAAAGTGTCATCTTTACATATTAATTTTGACTGATCTAGTCTATGGTAGCTAAGGATAAGATGCATTTAAGCTTATATACCCCAAAACCAAAACAAAATCTGTTTTAGTTTTTCATTTTCCATTTTATTTTCAGTCATTTTACTCAGTCATTTAAACCTCCTTTGTCCTCTTAATTAAAATATTTAAAACACTTCGTTTAATATTGGCATGTTTATAGCTGCAGTATTAAAATATGCATAGAATTAAGGCGATTCAGAGAAGAAATAATCTTAAACCAATATTACAACACATGGCATTTGATATTCTACTGGACCAGATTTTATTATTTTATTTACTGTTTTATTTTACTGATCACTGAGGTTTCTGATATCATTGTAGCTTTCCATTGTTCATTTGACAATACAAGAATATTTGTTCTAGCAGATTAAGTTATATTTAAAAAGGCAAAACAACACCAACAAAACAAGCAATGCCTGGAAGCTAATGTTAACTGAATGTAGCCTGGAAATGACGTTCACACTGGTTTTCATAATGGCACTAGTCAGCCACTGGATCCATTTGTCCAGCATTGCAGAGAACTATCCAGACTAGGAATTTGTAAATCAAGAATGGTGTTAGATTTGAACTAGTAATTTATCTGAGGAAGTCCTTCACTCCAGATTGCCTGTGAACTCAGATCAGACCAGCTGATCAGAATAGTTCCTTCTATCCTTCATGTCTAAAAATGTATTCTCTACAATCATAAAGGCTTTGTTAGCCACCTCCCCACTGTTGCTAAGGCTGTGTCACAGCAGCACTGGTATCAATAGCCACTGAACAACTCCTCTTGTTTTTGAGGTCGACTTTTAAACTGACTGTTGCAGCACTGCGGAGCAGTCTCTCTCCTGGTACTTTTTGAGAACTGCTGTCTCTGCACTGGTGTACTAGCAAGTTATCAGGAAGGAAGAGATGGTGTTTGTTAGCACACTGTCTCTAGACTTTTCCAAGCCTGATGCTGATTTTGATTTGTGGTAAAGTTGTCTCTCGTTTCACCCTTTCTCATCGGGCTTTCTACCAAGTCTAAATTTTCGGCCAAGGCTTTCTGCAACTCTCAGCACAAGAAAAAATTAATCTTTCCTATGTTAAGGAGCCATTGTACTGTATCAGTGTCTCTGGAAGCCTCCTTCCTGATGGGAGATCCAGATGAGTTTAGCATTTATTTGAATACAAAGCTATTGTATGCACTGTATGAATGTACTTCTTCCTGGCGGACAGACAGGTAAGCACACGTGAATGAAAATACATAAATGTTCATTTCATACTGGTGAACAATATTAGTAAAACCAGCTGTGTTGTTTATTACTGGTATTTGATAAGAGTCAAGAAGTGATGGCAAGAAAAAATGAACTTGATGTTGTATTTGGTGTAAATAACTCAGAATAATTACTGAAAAGATACATAGGTGCCATTTCTGGAGAATGTAAGAATTTATGAAACATTTCAATAACTGAAAGAAATCAAGAATGATGACTAGACAAGTGCAAGCAACAGTCATCTAATTACAGAAAAATGCTTCTGATTTTGTAAACCACTAAAAGGCAGACATTTTGGTGATTAACACAAGCAGTGGGATTCCTAAATTCTGCTAGCCATTCTGCCAGCACCTCATACTCCATATTTCTATTGCAAGCACTACGCTGCAAGTTGCTCAAAAGAACAGGCCTCACTCCATCTAGTTTTTGAAAGATCTCTGAACTGAAGCACCATGAGAGAAAAGCAAAATTGCAAAGAGTTTGATAGAAAAAGTAAAATAATTTTCTATTGCTCTTCATGGCAGTATGAATTTCAGACAATTCTGATTTTAAAATATACATAATCAGTAAGCCAGGCAGAGAATGAGACTGATTCTACAGCTTTGTGGTCATTTGAGACGTATGAGAACCTTCTTTCCTCACAGACTTATCACGGACCCAGGAATTTTTTCTAACAGAATTGATTCATACATTAACCACCCTCACAGTTTTAATCAGCTTTAATAAAGTAGCGTAAACTAAACAATTTAACAAATATGTGGTTTAAAGCTTCTATCAAAAGACTTAGTACACTCTACATGTGAAGACAAAAACAAACTGTACTTTAAGATAGAGAATATCATTGGAAAAGACAGCTACTAAGAGGAAAGAGGTTAAAAAATGAAGGTATGTTAACCAGGAAGAGTATTAGATGAGAAAATAATATATCTATGGCCTTCCAACATCATCATTTAGAGTATATATTCTAGACAGTAAAATGGCCAAGAAATACAACCACAGTAAATGTTAGGAAAAAAAAGTCATTGAAAAATATAGCATTCTAACCAAACAGCCCTAAGAAACCCGAGGAGGTTAACACAAGTTGGTAAATTTCTGTAACATTACTAAAATTTTCTGTATGTCCAAAAATGAAAAAGGTATACTGTTTCTCAGGAGATTTAATTAAGAAATTATTATATCCAAAATCTAATTGGTAAATGTAGATCTAAGGTAGAAAATTACTGTCCACATATTGGCTTTCCACAGTTCAACTGAGAAAGAATTAAGAACACAGCAAAATAATCCTTCCACCCAAAGTTTTTATCCCAGAGGAAAAAAAAGATAATAACATACTACTTTGATTCTCTTAATACACACATAGTGCTAAATTTTTGGTCATGCCTTAATCTTTAATAAACATTTGAATCTAATAACCTGCCTTCTGAAAGCACTAAACAATTATTACTCTCAAGGATCTTATGAAGCTTTTCCCAGAATCCTTGGGGGAAAGAAAATGATCACACTGAGAATTTTCGTGAAGGACACAAATTCAATTTCTGTAGCATGTAAATGTGCTAAAATGCAATAAAACACAGTATAACAATATTAGTCCAGATAATTCTTTTGGCTGAAGAGAACACCTTCACACAATTCTGTCTTACTGTAATGTATGAAATGGACTGCAGATGAGACAAGATCTTAGAGAATTAACTCTCTATATTTGTTTCTTTAAATCTAAATTTCAATCTAACATAACCTAGTTTTAAGTGTTAGGGGGTTAATAAATAGTTCAGTTAAAAGAATGGAAAGGACAGCTTAATGACAGCCTGTTCTCTTGATTTTAAGAGGAAACATCTCTGTCCAGAGATTATTCTCAGCACTTTAATCAATGTTTCAGTTCAGGTATCACTGACCTTTCATGCCATATGCCCTGGTACAAATACTTGCTGTAAAAGAACATGCACAATGGGCATATTAATCACAACATCTACTGTTAAGCTTGATCTTGTAAGGAAAAATATACAAGAGGAGTTAAAATCTAGATTCCAAAAGAGATAAATAATAGTATCTCACAAATGTAAATGATGCATAATAGAGAAGAAAAAAACCAAAACAATGACATTTTGTAAAACAAGACAGACTTCGATTCAGGCAGATCTTTGCCTTGGAGGAAGTCATGTTATTTATTATCTTGGTAAACAAGGGTGGTAAAGTGAGGCTTATCTCCTCTTGTTAATCAAGAGTAAATCAGATCCACTTTACTGTGCTGTAAGGAAATCCCTTCTTAACAGACCTTGTTTAAGTTATAATATTTTATCACATCAGACACCCGATATTTCTTCATATAGTCAAGTAGAATCAGTTTTGTTTATGGATATATCAGCAGACATATACAGAACATGTTACTTTCTAGCAGTGCTTCCACAATATAGTTTTAAGTTAATAAATCTACATATACTTATTTTTTTTGCCCTTCGATGGTTGGAAAGTTCACATTATGTATAACTGCATTTGAAACGATTATAAATATTCACTGCATAATCTAGTATTAAGGGGATCTGATTAGATTTTGTTTTCATTTTAATGTCAAAAAAAGATAAAGAAAAAAGTTACTGTTCTTCCCAGTTTTTCCTGTCTAGATGTCTATAAAGTTCTTTGTTGATCTTTAGTTCAACACAGTTGCAGGAAAACTTTCATTTATGAACTCTGACAGTACATTTTCAATATAATCTACATTTGTTACACTTCCTGTGAAGACCATAAAAATCACAGTACAATTTCATAAGGTATAGTCCCTCAAGTGACTATCAAAAATCTAAAAAACACTACTAGATTCAGAAAAAACAATTACTATTAAGACTACAGAACAAATGTTTCTTTCATGCAAGTTTCAGGTCTTTCCGTAACAGGACACGCATACTTCATGTGTGGCTGCAACTAAAAATGTCTTATTAGTTAATAGTTTCATTTTCTAGCTCCAAATACTCCTATACCCCTATTACAGGACACTGTGCTTCAACCACGATCTGTGGAATACTTATGATATCATTAGAAGGAAGGGATACAGCAGAGGCCCATTTGTTTGTAAGCAAGGAACCAAACAAAATTAAAGTAAGAAATATTTTGAAGTTTAACTTATTTTTAATTGTGTTGCCAATGAAACCTATTGAGACAACCAAAACGCCTTTCTTGGGTTTTAAAAGTCAAAATGCTCTTACTCTAAGAAAGAAAAAAAAAAAGAAAAGAAAGTTTTATAGTATTTGTTTTCAGATCTTCTACATTTATTTACATTTTTGTTGCCTTTAGTTGCTGATGTTTGTTTTATTTCAACAGCAGCATTTGAAAAGTGTAAACTTATATTACACAATACATAGCTAAAGATGAATTAGTAGTATAGTTAATTCACTGGCTTTATCAGTGCATATATCTGAAAAGTTAAAAAAAAATTGATAATTATTCTTTGATTAAAAACAGCATACTCTGAACTTTATTAACATTAAAACATTTAGTGCATTCCAACTCCAATTCTGTTTAACCAGGAGGTCATTAGTGGCAACAGTAAAATTTCTGATGTATTATTCCAAAATAAAAGCACTTAACAAACCTACTTGAAACAAATGATTCTTGTTAATTTATGATGTTGCACAATGAAGAAATAGTCAATATAAAGATGAAGACAGAGAAGCAGCAAACTTAACAAGGTAAAATACTTCCAAATTCTTCTTGTAGCAATAGTTTTTTTTCCTGGGAGAATCTCTGTGAAATTCAGATGTCTTCAACTTCCAACTGTACACTCTCTGTTTCCCAAAATGCTCAAAGTTCATTCATAATGTGGTAGACTCAAGGCTGAAATACTTGTTAGTGCTTAAAACACCCATTTTTACTGTTGCTGCTCTTCAGTGTTGTAGATGAGGATATGATTTTCTTAATTTTTAATATAACAGTCAATAAGATTCAATAATGTTATTGCTGTTTATCTGAAAACTAAGTTAGCACAGACATGTGCTCTTCCCCACTCTATCAGAAAATAATACAGTTTGGTCTGAGCAGGAAAGAAAACCCTTCAGATGCCCTTCAGCTAAGAAATTAATACATTCTCTGACACTGAAAAATTCTGTCTGTTTTGTAATTTAGTCTGCTCATGGTCAGATATTTCAGATATAACCAGTGAACTGTCAGTTTATTACATTTCAAATCTGTTTACTTCTATTGAATTTATTTCAGCTTTCATTGAAATAAGAAAGAATGCTTTTCTTACACAGTAAAGTGCCTTTCAAATATCATACCTTCTAGCCCCATGAAACTGTCTGAAATGTTGAAGATCTAAAGTGGTGTGATAAAATGTCAGCTAGTTTTCAAAACATATAGAAATAATAGGTCCAGTTTCAAATCAGAATGCCTAAAATTAGGTACTTAAAATTCTATTTTGGAGCTCTTGATTTTGAAACACTTAGGAATGATATGAACTCAATACTTTTGTTTGCTGATACCAGATCATATTTTCACACCATCTATAAATTCAGAGACTTCATGCTGCTTGAAACTAGGACAGCTACTGCCAAGAGTCTGTGACAGTGAAAACTTAATGCAGTTGCCCCAAAACAGTCTTTAATAATTTCTTCAGTTGCAGAAACAATTTGCTCTGCTTTCTCTGCTCATTTTCTTACTCATTACTGGATAAACCCTCCCTAGTTTCTCTAAGGTCTACCAGGTCGCTTGGCCCTGTCCTGTACATGAATACATTTTGAAAAATATATACCACATCAAAAATTAGGAAACACTGCTATATGTAGCAGAGAAACTCATAGAGATCTTTGGAAAAGGAGAGAAAAGATCACTTATGTTAAAGAAAAAGCCGTGGGAAGGTTCTACAGAATAGAATAAAGGGGAAAATATAAAGATAAATATTTTTTTCTGGTTTTGTAATACTGTTGAGCAGTGGTCATATTTATCTGTCAGATATATTTTAATTTTTCTCTTCCCAAGTAACAGGATAAAGTAGATCATAGCTCTATGGCAAATTGTGCACCATTTGTACTACTTCAGCTTAGCAATACACTAATTCTAAACTCTGAAATGCTAAATAATGTTGTAAACACATATCATAAATGCAGGACCTGACAAACAACTGGATATTTGCCCTGCAAATTAATTGATTTTTAAGCACTCCTAAATGGGTGAAAAAGGCAATCTTAGATATGTAAATCCATAAACAAATTTCATGTGCTTGTGAAGATGTGTAGTAGCTAATTAAACTGTGTAAGAAAATGATTTTATCTAATGTATTTATGCCCAGTAGATGATCAGCAGCTACCAACTTCTTTTATGTGGCTTTGCTTTCTGACCTGATAATGTTTAGGAAGAAATGTTTCAGAAATGGGAGGAATTCTTAATAATTGCATGTTAAATTGTTTTTAAATCTCTTTATTCTAATTGTTTTACTGTTATTTCTAGCTAAAACCAGTGTTTTTTGCCAGAGGCAATATTGCACAAATGTACTGAGCGAATGTGTGCTGAGGTTACTGTTCTCAGGAGTAAAATGCATCCTTGTCCTCTCTATAATAAGTTCCATAATAACTGATAATTAAAGCCAAATAGTCAACATTGAAGCTAAAAAATAATAATAATTAAAAAAAAAAACTTGGCTTAAAGATGAATTAAAGATTGAGAAAGATAATAAAATACTGACAGTTTTCTCTACTTCCCATTTATTCTGCTCAGCGAGAATGGCATCCCCAATGGAACAGGATCTTTTGTAGAATTGTTGCTGTGGATTCATTGTCTCTGTTTGTCTTTATTCAGGTGTAAAGCTTCAAGGGACACACAGTCAAGTGCAGTTTTGAGGTTGGCTGTGGTGCAGTATTTACTAACTGAGATACTATGCCTGCAGAAGCACCTTTCCAGTTACTCTCTAGCTGCCATACTATCTGCTCTGTTTCACTGCTTTCTTTTTCTCAGCACTTGGCCCCCCATAGAAATAAGGACATTATACCAAATATGATAACAAATACCAAAGACAGAATTTCAGTTTGCCTGCTGCTAATAAAAAGCATACTAAGAAAGTTATTTTAACTACCTGCACAATTGCATGGCAACGCATATCAAATTAGCCATAAAAGCCCTATTCTGCTCTACAGAGGATAACTCTATCACCTATAAAATGAAGGAGTCAAGTCAGATGGAATAAGGAAGGTGATCTTAAATGTATTCCTTACAGAAGAAATGGATAATGCTTTTTTTTTTAGGAATTAGGGTGATCTAGTTAAAACCAACATGTAATGAATTAAGTCAATGTAAAAGGGAAATAGAAACCTGTTAGTATGGGAAAAGGTTTTTTGGGGAATTAAGTGCTCTAGTAAGCAACGGAAGATAGAAATAACTATGTTAATTATAGGTACAAAAAGATATAAGGAAATATCAGAATACCTCTCTCCTGTGTTTTTCCTTGAATTTTTGAATTTACGAAGTTTGATGTTTGGTTGATTTGTCATTGTGACTGATTCATGACTTTCATTTCTTGTACTTAACAACCACTGTGGCATATTCCCAGCAACTTTTTGAGCTTTCTCTGTGACCTAACCCATTTTTGCTTGAGCCCTTACCCAGACACGCAGGAAACAGCACAAACTGTAGTTGCCCAAGTGGAAACTGAGCCGTCAGTGGCCGCTCTCAGCTTTTGGACAGGTCAAACAGAACAAGATCCCAGCTGTTGGAAGACCCAGTGACCTAACTTGGAGGTTGCACTTTGCCTCTAAATCATTTTTATTTTCCCCCTTGTAAGAAATTAATTACTTTTTTTTCCTACCCCTCTGTAAATTCATGTTGAAAATGCTGGATAAACTCAAATGTAATATGGGAATACATAGATGGATACACAAAGACAAAATAATTGCATAAATCCCTTTCTGTAAGGAATCTAAGCATTGGATTTTTAAGGAACAACATTGACTTCATGGTAGGAATTCGAATTCATTAGGGAGGAAGGTAAAGGCATAAGAATTACATTGAGTCTGTAACTGAGCAACAGCATATCACTGTCGCTTAAATCCCTAAGATCGTTAGCATCTCAGTTATTTCAACAGTAAAAAGGTTGCTGGATGGTTAGTTTTGTTCTGCAGAGAGCACCTTATATTTCCTTTTCATATACCAACCTTCTATTTCCAAACCAAGTCTTTTGCTTCACAGAACGGCATATTCTCAAAACTTTGAAGAAGTCACCAATTCAGGTCTCCCTAAAGGTGATGAAAGACATTTACTTCTGAAAGAATACTTAGAACAACACAGTGTTTGGGCCCCAGAGGACAAAATCAGTGCACTTTCAGTTTATCAAGAACAAAAAAAGCCACCATGGAGGCATGTTAAATATTGTGACACATTTTTTACTGTTCAAAGATAGTTGGCTGAACTGAAGCTGCTACCAAGGAGATTATTTTGGGAAAGATTATAGAAAGGGGAAATTGTTTGGGACTACTTCTCTAAATGTCAAATTTACTATCAACATATTATTTAGGTTTCAGGACACTATGACACCTATGTGACATCTCTTCCTTCTCTTCATATCAGTATGTCTTCTCTTGGGCCTCCCATCTAGATGGAATTAATAGTTTTCACCTGTGCATAGATGCGCAGGGAATTACATAAAAGGACTATCTGACACATCTGTAGGGAAGGCCCGTGACCTTTGTCATTTTGGTCCTAAGTAAGGCAACAAATTAGGTAAAATATATTTTAAGGGACATTGGATATTTGGAGATGAACAAATATTCATACAAAACACAATACAGACCATACTTTAATTCAGGGCATCCACACAGGAACTAAAATACTCGGGAAAGAGTCAAAACCAAAACATGTTGAAACAATAAATTTGCTATATTTCCAGAAGCATGGATTATATAATAATAAATAATAAAACAGACTTATCTGCCTGCTCTGCTTAGGACAGGATAATTCTCTGTTAATGAAAAGTAAGGAGAGAGTCCTCTGAGACAACTTGCCTCCTTCCTTGAACTCACAATTTCCACATAGGCTCTCTCACCTGCAAGTAGACAGATGTTGCCAATCCTGATTTAGGATCCTGCTGACTGCCCCAATTTTCAGAAAGAATATAACCTATGAAATGTATATATATGCCATTATATATAATCTCTAGTAAGCAAACCATTTAGTAATGTTATCAACATCATGGGTTTCTATACTTTTAGCTTTCTCTTATACATAGTCCGTAAGTAATTGTGCTGGTTTGACTGAAAATGAGTTAATTTTCTTCATGTAGTTAGAAACCTTTCTTTTTCCTAGCTAGCACAGTCATTATCTGGACTTAGTTTGAGAACAACACCCCAGCACAGAGCTAATGTTTTTAATTGCTCTGGTCTGAGAGCCAAGGACATTCTGATTGCTCTGCCCACAGGTGTGAAGCATTGAGGAAGGGGTGCATGGATGAGGCAGAGCTTGACCGACATCCAGACTGATCAATAAGGGTATTCCGTCCCATTAGCGTCATGCTTCATATTTAAGGAGAGTCAGGATCTTCTGGTGTCTTTCTCTGGCTCCTTTACCTTCTTTGCTTTTTGTCAGGGCTGGGGAAGTTCTGTTCAGGACTTTGTTATTTCGGCCTTTCGCCATCCTGCCATTTTGCAGAGGCCTCTGGGACTTTCTGCCCTTTTTCTTCTCTTCTCTCTCCTGGATCAGGTGTTCGGGACCAGGTTCTGTTTCCTAGGACTGGCTGCTCAGTGTGGACGAAGTTCATGAGGAATTGCATTGACTACCTTTTATTTTATATTCTACTTCTATTTTATAATATATTTACTAGTGATGTATTAGTATTTTGTTATTTTATTAAACTGTGTTTATCTCAATCCAAGTTGCTCCCTTTCCTTTCAATTCTCTCCCCTATTTGTGTGGAGGGGGAATGAGTGAGCAGCTATCGTGGTTGTATTGCTAGCTCGGGTTAAACCACAACAGTAATATCATCTGTATCCATCCATGTTTGTGACATCTTGTCTGTATTGCCTTCCTCTTTACTTACTCCCTGAATTGTGTAAATAAGATTTTAAGTAAAATCAAGCCACATAAAGAACATGAGAGATCTACTCTATGTGACAACTATGCAAATCTATGTGGCCTCATCACCCTACCCTCCATTTTTATTATCCCTAACTGCTTACATGTCTTAGGCTTCAATCTCAGGATGTGGAGCTGCATTTTCAGAATAACCCAGTGTATAAGAAGACATGGTAAGTGGTAGCTGGCTCAACTACACATTTTTTGTTTGGCATCATGGGGACTCCACTATGGAAGAACTCATAGACACAAGGAAGTTAATCAGTTGCTGTCTTCCAATTAAACAGAAACTGCACAAAATCTGATTTTTACCATATGGAAAAATAGTAAGAACAATTACATTAACAGTAATTATGCCAGATGGAGCTATTAGATATAGTTCTACATATTTCATTTAATTCAATATAGAGTAATATATTTTGGAAAAATATTTTCCAGCTTTCTAAAGATATCACCAATTAAAGTATGTTCCTCCTTTCTCTGAGTGAATAATGCCTTATGTTGAAAGTTACTGTCCACAGGTTGTAACCATATAAGCAAATGAAATATATTGCAGGTCAAAATATATACTTATTCCATATAATGATCAAGTCACATTCAGAAAACTAGGATTTGGGGAAAAATAGAGTGAGGATAGTTTTCCTTGGGGAGAAACTTACGTTGAAGCATCTGCTGAATGCTCACTTAGCAGTTTTAAACTTTCCGACTTACTTCTGTGCAGCCTCCATTCACACAGTCAAGTGTTCAACACAAGATTCTCCTTCTCCATCTTCTCTATTTAAAACCTTCCTGCCCCATCCTGTTTAGCAATATGGGAAACAGCATTTACTTGTTCACCTATACGAAGCTTCTCCAAACTAAGAAAAATGGCATGGTCAACCTACTGGAACCATTTGTTGGCTAGCACTATTTGGTCCAGATTTACTTGGCTGAGAAAGCTATAGACCTCATTGGAATCCACCTGCTGTGACAATCACAGTCTCAGTGACATGACAGAGAAGATCTTGTGTGGGTCTGTGGCCACAGATACAGCCAGAGTTTTCACAGCATTAGGAGTACAACTGAAGCTAAATTAGTCGGCACCAAAACAGTTAATCCTTTTCCAAGGCTACTGGTTTTCAGTTTACGTATTTCAAAGGATGCAGGCAGATGGCATCACTTGCAAAGCTATTGTTTTAGTTTATTGTGAGACAGAGCAACACCTGGAGAGCATTCAAAATTTGCCATCAAAAAAGATAAATGCAGAGCCTGCATGTTTGACAGAAATAAGTTAAATACCTGGACAAATAAGATATTGCACATTTTTTAAAGATTGCTGAGATATATGAATCTGTGTGGAAATTTCAAACACATGAGCTTTCCTTAAAAATATTTTGTAAAAGCCCTTGGTGCAAGTCTTGCCAAGGTCAGACAAGAGGTACCTGAAGTGAACAAATGTAAAAAAAATAAAATTATTCTGTACCTTTTAAAAAGCATTTCAAGAGTTTAGATCACAGGCTGTCTTATTTCACCTGTTCTGGTTGCCTAATTATTCAAGTGCCTCTACAATAAGCCAAAAATTATTAGTGAAGTATTGCTTATGTAGTGAAGGAGACGTCATAATATGTAACACTTTAATAGTCATCCGAATTAAGATTCAGTTTAACACAATAAAATCCTATCAGAACCTTTGCAGAAACCCAGTTATGTTGATTACATGCATCTAGTAGTTTCCTCCTTGCTTTTTTAAATAGTTTTCTCACAGATCAGACCATACTATATGTATATGAAGACTTTTTTGTATTTACAGGCAAAGATGCAGAGCTATTGGATGTGTTTTCATATCCTAAACTCCACGCTGCAATGTGTATTTCTACAAAGCAGAGAAATAAAAACAGAGGTGCAATCAAATAGCAGAGACATCTTCTAAAGCAGAAATATGATGTAAATGCAGATCATTGCAAAAATATTCCAGCTTTTTTTGTGCTACTTAAAGCCTCAGGCTTATTTCTCTGTATCTTTTGCATTTGAGAACTATTGTTTGCTGCAGATGTGACCCAGCTTTCTTGGAATGAAGCAGAAGGCTCCTTAAATCTAATATGGTAGCATTACTGAGGTACATTACGTCTCTTTGAATGAGAGAAGGGAAGATACAGAAAGACCAAAAGAGGTAGAAATTAGAAGAAAAAATATACAAAAGAAAGGAAAGGCACAATTAAAAAAAATCAAAAACTTAGAAGAAAAGAGAAGGGATAACAAAGATACTATCAGCATGCTGGGACCACACATGTGCACAAACACACAGAGAAGATGCCCTGCATATCATGGAAATCTCTGCCTAAAAAACAACAGAGGAAACAATCTTACTGCAGAAATAAACAGAAGCAAGTGCACAATTTTCTGCCATTTTCAGTGTCTTGCTTGTTTCCTTGTCTATGCCAGACGAGTAATTGGTAATTTTTAATGAGCTATTTGAAACAGTAGGAACCAAAGGTGCTTGTACATGACTCAGTCTTACACATTACACCTGCTTAGTTGCAAGCCATAGAATCAAAGGAAATAAAAATGACTCTGTGGCTTGTTGCTTGAGCCCTCAGCAAGGCACATAAGTTGCTCTTGTGTGCAGCTGTATTACACAGAGATAAGCACTTTTCAATGAATTACTTATTTTTTAGCCATAACCTCAAGAGTTTTTGCACTGTGAGACAGGTTCAAGATTACAGGTCTTTCTTCATAGATTACTGTTTCTAGCTGTCTGCTTTTTTTCTTGAAACGGTTTGGGTCCACAGTAATAGAGGAGGAAATAAATGCAGCCAAAATACATTCTCTAGATTAGAAGTTGTAGAAGAAAAAAAAAAAAAAGGGAGGAGGGGAAAACATATTGTATGAAGAGGTGGTTAAAACGTACCTTTTGTCCATTACGTTTTTTCAGACTTCAAGTGTTTCCACTCCTCACAGACAATATTGAATCACCTCTAAAGAGTCTGAAGGTGAATTTTAGACCACCTAATATTGCAGAAGGTAACTCCTCCAAGATGTAGGAAGGCCAAGGTTTAAAGACCCCGCTCGGCCCAGTTCAGAAGAAAAATCCAACCTGCCTCTGAAAGCATGGGTAAGTAGTCTGCCCACTGTGCCACTGAGCCATTTAGAATTCCTGTCTCTACCAACTATCTTTTAAATTTTTATAAAAATTTAGATTACATTCTTGAAGAGACTCAAGCTATAATAGTATGGAGGTGAAGTTACTTAATAAAATGATAGCTAGGTTGAAGCTAAGGCAAATAGAGATTTAAACTTCATTTTCTTTCATCCCAAAAGTATTCCTTAACGACTGTGCTAACTTCTACTTTGACATCTTTCTTCCTAACTCTCTTTTTCTCCATTCTGGATATGCAAAATATCTTTAAACAATGACGCTCCCACAGAAGTAAAATTAACCTTGGCTAATAAGAATTTTCCACCCCCTGCACCCATGATTTTGTCTAAGATTTCTGGGTCAGGTCCATCCACTTGCACCTGTCGTGATTGCCCACACAGTTGTCAGATTCCCCTAAACAAATAAATATACCATTTTAATATGTATATGAATGTCTCATGGCCATACAAATAAATTTGGTGTGACCCTTGCAAGAAAATAGCATGCAGTTCATAATGAGGAAGGTTTACTTTCTTTCTCTGTCCTACCTTCTTCCCCTAATACACACAGGCCTGCAACGCAGGTATCAGAAGCGCACAACAGACATCACAGCATAACCAGACAGATAAAATACGATTGACTTTAAAAAACAAACCAAAAAACGTCCAACAACAACAAAAACCCCACAAACACCTAAATTATTTTTTTTTACTCCACATGCACATATAGACTCCACAATGAAGCTGTAACAACCTCAGAGCTGTGTTATGATCACTATCCATTTGGCCCATTTGATGTGCTTTGATGTTAAGCAAAGTATGCAGAATGCATTTACACAAGCCAAAACCAAAACAAATGCACTGGTGTCAGGTGCAGTATTGATGTACTCTGGTACTCTGAAATAGAATATATATATATAAATATTGCATACTGAAAAAAATGTACTCAGTCATTTCACAAGAAAAGCATTTCATTTGTTGCAATAAATTACTAATCTGACAGATTGCAGACAGAGTAATATTTACAATATTTTAGGGTTCATCTTGTTTCCTTGTTCTTTTGTGCTGTTTTGGCAGTGAGAAATAATTTATGCTTTCCTTTTTAACCCACTGTAATGGCAGTGCAATAAATTAGATCTGAGGTTATTTTAGCCAATCAGAAACCCTGATTAGTTGTAGTCTAATTAAGGAATAATAAATGAGGAAGTGACAAATTTCCTCTTCCTCATTTATTTTTGTAATTAAATTGCATACTGTGCATCAATCACATAATCTACATTATTAGAATTTGCAAACTTTTTTTGGAACCCACGTGTTGCTTTGTTGGCATGAGCATTTATCAGGTTTTATGGCCAGTTGTCAAGAAATCATAAGGTACTGACATTAAGCTATCTATCTGATAAATGTCCTCAAGGAAAGATGGAAAATAATCAGCTATAGCTGTTACAGGAATGCCAGAACAGCGTGCAGTATTTCCACTAAGTGTAGAAGAGGGTCAGAGCTTGATGTTAAGATAATTATTTATCTTGTCAGATAATGACTAAAGCCTAATAACTCTCCCAGGCTCTTAAAAGTCTACAATTTAGTCTGTGGTGTCATTTGTCCTTCTGTAAGTCTTGATCTGGAGTGAAAAAGTGATAGAATAAACTGAGTGCTGAATAAATTAGAGGTGAAAACCTCTATAAAGAAGATGGATAAACACAGCTTTCCACATTATTAAGTTCACAAGCAACAGATAAAACATACTTTAGGGGCTTAACTCTTATGCACAAAATGTGAAGTCAGGAAGTACTAAATAAGACAGGTTAGGAATGTTCAAAATATCGGGATTTGCTTCTGAAAATTTTCAACTTTTCAGAGAAAAAAAGGGCCAAAATATAAAGTATAATTTTAGCCAAAATTCTCAGTTGGAATATGTCCTACATGTCATATGATAGGCAGAGTTCAAGTTTTGTAGAATATTCCTCTTGTTTTAATTTGGCTTCTAATTGCTTCTATTGCCTGCATCCCCCATGCTGAGATACAGACCAACACTTTCCTTAGTGAATAAGACTGTCAAGGCCATGAAGCGTTATGTGGGGGAAATGCAAACTGTGTTTCTGTCTGTCAGTGAGAAGGATCACATCAGGCAACAACTACAACTTTGACATTATGCAGTCTTTCTGACTTAAATTCTTTCCATGTTCAGGCATTGTCTGGGGAATATTTTGTTCTAACTATTTGTTTATTTAAAATTTTCCTTCATTAAAGTAAATTCCATTTACAAAATGTTTTCTTCATATGAAAAATCGAATTATCACTAAAAAATATTTCTACCAGAGAAGTTTTAACCAGAGTTTCTACAGTTCATTCTGAGGGTGATAAAACTGACTCATTAATTCACAGCACCTCTCTTTTTAGTTCTCCATCTAGCAAAGGTGGACATCACATCTGCACATTTACTTAGTAATATTAGGTAACACTGAAATCTTCCTGGTTTTATAATTTCATTTTTTTAATAAGTATCTCTTCATGCCAATAGTTGTTGTTGCAGTTGGGTGACTTAACTCTAAGAGAGGGATAAAATAGAATAAGAAAAATTTCAAATGTTCCAATTGTCATGCATAACATGGATGTGCAGGACTTCAGGACCACCTGCCTAGTGTCAAACATAAGCTGATCTACACCAATTACATGGCCTAGAGTATTAGCTGCTGACTAGTGTCCCATATTACATAAATAAGGAAATTGAAGTGAAATGATACAGTGACAGCAGTCATAGAAAACTACTACTGTTACCGAAATAAGGCCATTTTTTTCTCTCTTATCCATTCCCTCTACCAGGATACTAGGTTACAGAGTTTATCTTGGAATTGTTAAATTATATCTGAGGCAGAATGAAACATTGTCCTTGTAATCTGAAATGAATTGGACAAGAAAGCCCCATGTTATAATTCTAAACTAAGCTCACAAAGTTTGAAAAGTCTTTTCTTCATCAATGAAAAAGCACGTGACAAAAAGCAAACTCCAGGACAAGCTGTGAGAGGACGATTTTTTTTTTCCATGTCAGGTATTCTGTCTTACAGTACATCTAATGAGCTTCATAACATTCATGACAGGGGTAAGTTTACATGTCTATGGGTATTTAAGCAAGGCAAGAGATATCTGAAAGCTTCCAAAGAAAAAGCTTGCACTTTCCACTTGACATAAAAAGTATCATTTCTTGCTTTGCATTACTTCTCGTCTAGCTTCAGTCTCTATAAGGGTTTAACTTAAATCCTCAAGAAAATCTGAGCACTTAGCTCCTACTTGAGAATCAGAATGCAACAGAAGGAAGTTATGGCCCTAAATTCCTGTGAGGATCTTCTTTTTCCATTTAAAATATGAAGACATGAACAAGAATGCTAACTCTATCTTCTCAAAGATGATAGAAAGAAGGATGACTTAAGTATGTATTCTCACCACATATTTTCTCATAGTAAATAAATATAATAGCTCATAAACTCCTATGCAGATATTTTGCCATGCTGACATTTACAATTTCTTCTTTCTAGGAAGTGTTTCTAGTAGTCTATATGAAAAAAAAATACTTTCAAGCCACCTTTTTCACTGAACTGTTTTCAATGTTAAGCAAATAAGGACATAGTGATACAGACGTGCCACATTACCTTTATATATGGAAGATAAAGATAAAAACAAAAACGAAATGTAAAAATCTCATGCTCTTGCATTATACCTGGCAGAGAATTTATCTACAACTATCAGTACTAACAGAAACTTTGAAATCTTGAAATGTTAATTCTTTGTTTCATTACAAAAATTACTGTACTGTAAAATTGCTAGATAATAGTTACAACTATGGTTAGGGTTTAAATGACGATCTTTGCTTAGTTGCAAAAAATGTCCATAGTTCATATGTTCCCTGGTATTCCTCTGCAGAATTTGAAAGATGGATCATTGTATTCAGAATATGAACTAATTCTGAGTGTTTCTAGGATATGATCAAAACACCAGATTTTTTTAATACATTTATTACTGGAAATGGAAGCTGTGAAGGAGGGAGCAAGACTTGGGATTTCGGTCTTTGCAAATGGTGAGTCCGAATATCCTTTCAAATTTCAGTAATCCCTATATGCTTAAAGAGGAAAAACACTTGAGAGAAATAAGATTGCATGACTTTAAGCTTCCAAACACAGGAATATAATATCGATCCTCAAAAATCATTATACTGATGATGTAAGGGGAGGGAAAGGGAAGAAAATCTTTTTCTATTAATGCTTCAGGCAAGCATCACAAGGGACTTCTGAGTCTTAAATTTACTGCAACTCTCAGCAAATTAAAATATGCACAACTTTTCAGAATGTTAATGTAGTAAACATTTCAAAAGTCATTTTTCACTGTTTCACTGCAAGTATATACCACTAAGCAGGTGGCAATCTAATTTAGGTTTAAATTCTGCTTACAGTTTTGAGATCCTTGGCATTATTTCTGAGGAGGTCCTTGTTTTATATATATTATGCTTTTAGCGCAGAATAAAAATGTTATATGATGAGAACAAAATCTGTTGTAAGGTAATGAAGTTGCTTTACTCATTTATTTTAAGTGCCCATCTTTCTCGTTTATTCCATGTGCATCAGGTCAACACAGCAATACTATGTTAGTCACATATAATTCTATTTCTCATGTTTGATATTAGCAACCAATTCCCTCTATAGCATTTGAACTATTTAGTTTTTATGTGTGGGTGGGTAAGAAAGGAAGTCAAAAGAGTTAAAAAAGCCTATTTTAAAATATTTCATTACTACTTGATACTGTTCACTGTGGCTATATTTGTCGTTGTCTAGAAGAAGACAAAGTGAAAAAATAGTGTTAACAGGTGCTTTGGATTTTTCACTACCAGTGGCTTTCCTTAGAAAAGGGTTGTTGAACCATGTACAACTATTCTCCCTCCCTAGTAACAGAAGCTGTTGGAGAATCTTTAAAATCAGCTATAACAAAACTAATTCAATTGAAGAATGATTTCTTACAGCAATTTCTTCTTTTTCTAGGTTGCATGTGCAGTTGGTAGCAAACAAAGTTTTTCTATTTTTCTCATTTTTTCTATTTTTATCATTTTTTCTATTTTCCTAGGTCATACATATTTTTATAAGAAAATATAAGGAAATTATTGCTCTGCCCATTCATGTTGTAGCTGTAGTATATAATAACTAAGACTGATTTATGTTTAGGAAGGTATAGCGCTAGTAAGGTTTATGACAGTTTTATTGGATGCATTTAGTAAGAGTCAGTGTTTGTCAGCAGCTGGACCAGTGAGCAGCCTGATGATCACTGAGTATAAATGCAGTGGTAGGCAAGAAAACCCAGATCATCCCCAAAATGACAAGAAAAAATAAACTTTAAGAGTATTTTACAAGCACATTTAAAATTTCATTTCTTATCCTATCACTTAGTTCGTTCTGAATTGCTGTGCCTAAGTGAGGACAATCCCTCAGAGTAAATGACAGTGTGGCAGCACTGGGAAAAAATAAATTATTATGTTGGTACTTGCAGCATATTCACAACTGGAAAACATATCCTTTTTATCCCTTCTCAATGTGGTTACCAGACCAAGTCTCTCATGTGTGAAATCTACAGTCAGTACAAAAGTATTGATATGTTTTCTTCCTGTTGTAAATAGCTCCATCTTCATGTTAGATACTCAAGCTGGGAGGGGAAGGAAAAAAAAAAAAAAGATCACAAGTCACTCAGCTTGCAAATAATCTCTCACAGCAAGTCAGGGTCAGCTAACTTTCCTCACCAAAGAAAAGAAAAAAGCAAGAAGCAAAAGATAGAGAGAGATAGATCTGATTTCTGCTAATGTCCAACCTGTCTGCTCAGCCAGATGGCCAATTGAATCACAAGAGGAAGGTGTCAGAGCCATAGAGAAACCTAAGCCTTTCCTGCTGTATTGTGCTCTAGCCAAAAATAATAGTTCAACAATAGCCAACAGAACCCTAAAGGCTCTGTGTACTAGCATGCCGAGCTTTCCTGTAATCACTGTGCTATCTCCAGGAACAAGGGGTGGCACGAATCATTATTTGGATGTGATAACGTGACCCATACAAACATTAGGGGATAATGTGCAAGTCTATACTCTGCAAATCGAATCACACCATGATCCATCATTAACCTAAGTGAGCTATTGCTTTATTGAAGTAGCCTTGCAAATGAATAGGTCACAGTCTATTTAAAAGCTGAGAGATGTGTTAATGCTCCAAGGACTTCTATTAGAACATACAGCCTGAGTATAACTGAGATTGTAAGTATGCTCTTAAAAGATAGGTAGGAAAGAAAGGATAACTTGAGATTTTTCTTAAAGAAAGAAGAAAAAAATCCCTCATTTCAAAATGCTTTGTTCCTCACAAACTTTTATAGCGCAAGAAGACTTGGGAAGTGTGTAAAAATTAGTGCAGGTCCAGTTAATCTGAATCAGCAGTACATGACAGATTAACATTGCCCTTCAGAAAAGAGCTTCACAATTCATCTTAGGAGGTTTTCAACATTAAGCCATTTAATTACTACTACAGGAACTCTGGGTTTTACATAGACATAAGTCCAGGTGTTAATACCAGTTCTTCGCTGTTCAGTTTAGATAACAAGAATGAGCTTCAGAATCAGTTAAGACAAACCTTTCAAAGATTTCCTCATCTTCTTACTGCATCCTAGCAGCTTTATCCAATTCTGGATGCAGCAAGGAACTATGGACACTGTCCTTTTAGATTGTTGAATCACAAATGAAGAAAGAATTATTTTCCTCCTAAATTTTCCTGAAATAAAGTTTAAACCAGTAATTATTTATTTGAAAAAAAAAAATGTTTTCCTTTTATCTTTACAGCTATAAATCTTGTAACAATTTTTTGCAAAAATGAGAGTAAAGAAATGAGTCTATTAAGCAAATCATTCTATGTTTGCAAACAGTTTTACCTAACAAAGGTAGTAATGGGCTTAGCAGTTGAGAGGAAGACGTCTGCTCCAGGAACTGCATGGGTAATTTGGGAGGGACATAGGCAGCAGAACTTGCTAGTAGTGGACAAATCAATAATCTTAACACCTGGAAGCACTTTTATTTGGTTCTAGGAAGGACAGATGATTTGCTTCCACTTTCTTCTCTTTCATATTGAAAAATTAAAATATATATATGACTGCTTCTCATATGACTTTGTTATATAGCTGTTCTGAGTATACTTAAGGTGTTTTAAGGGAGACTGTCTTGCACTTGTTAATTCCAGGGCATCCACACAGAATAACTTTGAGTACATTTCTAAAGGTGTGTCAGAATACGTTACCAAATGTTACTGTATGAGTTCTTTTGCTAATTTCTTTGGTGGGGCATACTTCACTTTTGATATATTCGAATTATGTACCTATCTCCTTCATACTTCCTCAAGAACCTCTGAGACTTTTACCTGCTGGACTGAAATTCACTACAGCATGCTGCTTTTACTGACAGGAGCGTGATTATAAGAATAGTATATTTTTTTTTCTCCAGTCACGGCTTCGAGAAGGACATTCATATTCATGTTTAAACAACTCAGTTCACTTTACAGCCTTGGGAAACAAATCCAGTGAAATATCTTTCCTGTGCATATCAACAAAGTCCCCATGAACCACATGTAGCTTTTCCTGAATGTTAGACACTCGAGTAAGCTATTGTATAAGACACTTCTCTAACTCTGAAGTCTGTCTTACACTCGTGTTTCTGGAACAGACCTGATGATCTAATACGATTTTCTATAAAATTCAAATACCATACTAACACTTATAGGTAGAAGTTGTTTACCCATAAATAGTTAGGATTATATGCAGGTCACTGATAAGTTCTTCCTGATTTCCATTTGAGCTAATAATTGAACAAAAATGCATTTTCTCTGTAAAGGGGCAACCAATAAATTAGAGAAGAGCGTACAGAAAACGACACAAATGCTTACGACGAAACTTAGAAATACAGGACAAAAAAGCCGCAGCCTGTTCTTTGATTACTTTCTCTCTGTGTCACAGCCAAACAAATGACATTGATACTTTGCTCTACTTTTGAGTTACACACTGTAGAAATAAGTTACATTGACCTGAAAAGCTCATTCTTGTCTCCTGGAGTATCTGGATGAGTTCTCAAAACTCAGCCTTAAATGGATAGAATTAGTATCTGCTCCTATCACTGAAAACAGATGCCATGCTATCATAAAAAACAGTGAATGAATAGAAATATTTTTATATGGTACATTTTCCTATACACTTCACTCCTATTTGTATACCTCCATTTACATACACCAGAAATCCATCTATAGGTGCAGTCAAGGACAGCCTTTGGCCAACTTTGCTGCTGGTGTGAGTACCCAGTTTTCATGTGTTAGCAGAGTTCAACTAATTAGGCTTCTGGACAGAAAGACATAATCTGAAAGATTTTTGAAGTTTCACATGTTAAAATGCATCCTCATTAAGCGGTATGTGGTTCAACGCATCTGTCTTTTAACACAGAAAGATACTTGACACACATTCCAGATGCAGCTACTGGAAAAATACAGGCACTCTCCTATTTCTTTCTGCCTAATTTAGGTGACTGTGGTAGGACTTATGCACTGCAGTGAGGGATCCCTTTCTACAAACATACATATTAAATGAAGTCCTTAAAACATCATGTCCTTCTGAGTCATACATCGAAGTGACTCTCCTTAGACTTATTCACAGACTTACTTTCTCATTCATCGTTATGCTTGTGTATGAAAATTCATCTTCTGACAGTGGGCCAAAAGCACAGCTTTAGGCCTGAAGTAGGTTACCTAATGTTTATGAGTGGTTAGTGAGAGAAAACACATGATGAGAAGGTCAAAACCTTTACCTAAAATATAGTTTATAAATTAAGAAAGGGGAAAGATGGGTGGTAAGAAAGTGACAGACTGGTATGAAACAAAACACTCAAGGCCATGCCTTACACTTTAGGTGAATCTTCACTAGGTTTACATGTTACTATTAATTAATGTTTAGTCAATGCTTCAGTTTCCTATATCAGCCCAACCAAATGCAGAAGTCAGACAGCAAAAATTTCATAGGTGAACCTGTTCTAACAAAGTCTGCCCTCTGAAGAAAGAAGATTAGATCCAGGCCATTCTGCTGGCTGTTGGTCCATTTCCAAAGAAAATCACAGTACAGTTTCATGGCTTCCCTAAATTGCACTTAACCACAGCTCCCAAAAGGAGCTGTACAAGCAGGTATGTGATGAGCAGTTCAGCAACATGGTAACCATAATCTCTGCCTGGCCAAATACGTGCTATTTATTCAGCAATAACAGAACAGTGCTGTCTTTGCAACCGAAAGAGTCTCCAACCAAGGTTAAGCCAGCTTTATTCCTGCTCTATGCTCCCAAAGAGGCTAGGATCAACCAAAATTGAAGCCAATTTCTACAGGAATAAATAATTTCTGCTGTAATGTGACATGAAAGATGCTGATGAACTGAGCCTATCATGCCCGTTTATTGAGCAGTCTCTTCAGTGAATCATGCAGCTTGCTTTCTCTAAAAAAGACAAGAACCAGGGTTATTTCCATCAATGCCAGGAAAGACCAAAACCGAATATTTTACCCCTGTTTTATTCAATAACAATCTAGGCTCTTCAGTAATCAGATTATTAATATCTTGTAGTAAACTTCAGGGAAAAAGAGCACTTTCTAGAGCAGAGAGCTTCTTAAAACCATGCTGGCACATATGGAAATTATCTCTTAATATTAGACAGACTCTTAAATGGCATCCTCAATGGAGACAGACTCACCTGTCTTTCTAAAATTGAGGTCTCTAACTAACAACAACTTGTATTAAAGAGGGATGATGTACTCCTTTACTTAAGTTTTTACCTTAATAAATACACTGTCAGGTTTCCTCTGTGGAATCTGATAGTATCACAACACAAAATAATGCACATGTGAAAATATACCCTGACATTACTTGCACTACTACGACACCACCACTTATAAATATCACAGAATCACAGAATGTTAGGGACTGGAAGGGACCTCAAAAGATCATCTAGTCCAATCCCCCTGAGACAAACTAATGTACTAAATGAAAGCCTAGCCCTCCCTCCCTCCATCAAAGACTCTTAGGACAGTGAAATCTAGAGTGGAAAAAAAAGAGGGGTCATCTTTCATATAACATGTTGTATTCCAGTCCCTTTAGGGAGCAGTCAGTTTCCTAAGAATAAGCAAAAATCACATGGTATTCATAACACAGTGTTATAACACATGACACTTCAGACAACATCCCTTCTTAGTAACATTTGTCTATTAAGTCTCTGGTGCCACCACACATCATAATTCATTTCGTTGTGATAGCTAAAACTCAGTAAGTACTATATAAAGACAAATTCTGTTCACTTTTTAAAATGTCTCCATTTGAAGAGTATGTATAAACATACCCAAATTTGTAAATAGATACAAATGCTTTAAGTGGAGGCATTTTTATGAGTCATTTAAAAGCAGAATAGTATTTGGCTTCATGTAACAATTTTCGCATTCAAGATCCCTCAAAGTGCTTTGCAAATGAATAGCCTAGAAACCAACCAATAAAATGATGTAGGTAAATACATCTGATTTGAAGTGGAACAGATAAATGCAGAGGTATTGCATTTTCTTCTCTTAACACATGAATAGAAAAGCCACAGTTAAATTAAGAAAAATCAAAGACTTTATGGAATCAGTATTAATTTTTTTACTATTCTGTGTTTCTCACCCACCTCTGTTAACATTCTTTAATTTACAGGTTCATACATATCAACTGTCAGAAATGAATGACAATGTGGAAAAGAGATTAAAATGTGACTGTTTTACCGAGCAGTATACTGAAAAAAAATCAGTATATTTTATTGTTTAAAATGGCATAGTTTGGATCTTGTAGAAATATTTTTCATTATGTAATTACACTATCATTAAACTGACCATGTTTCCTTTCTAGACTTTCAGAAGATGATGACACTTCTGCTGGAATTATTCAACAATTTGCTTATCTTTGCTTTTTCATTTATACTTTATAATTTAGTACAGACACACATATATCACTGTTTTGAATATTATGAAAAATATTGAGAAAACAGTTTGGTAAGCCTAAAAGAAGGAAATAGAATGGCTTAACAGGAATACATACAAGTTTGTTTTGGTTTTTTTTTTCCAGAATCTCATGACTGAAGTGAACAACTGTGTTAACTTAATCAAAATGCAAAATGCCAAAATGATTTTACACTATACTCACATCTGTACTATTAATTATGTTGTTGTGTCATTAAAATATAAGCAATAAACACAAAACTTTTATCAAACTTTGAACATTGCTATGGAAAAATAGATACATATTGATAGAATCAAAAGTAGAATACATGACCAAAATATAGTTTTTAACGTAAATATATCCAAACTTAGAACATATTCAGTTTCTTTATTGTAACAGTTTCAGGTAATTGTATTATATCCATAAAGTAAGAATACAGATGTAAAGATCACATGCATCTTATGATCTTTAAAAGCATAAAGATAAGCATAAGAATTATATTCAAAACCAAAAGGTATGATTGCCCTCCTGGGCAGGCACTGTCATCTTCAGAATGATGTATGTGCAGAATTTCTGTTTATATACTCTCCTCAAGAAAATTGCTATTTATGATCAGTTATGCCTAACGAGAAAAATGGGTTCCAAACAATCTTTGTTTTCATATTTTAAGGGTCAGTTAATGCACTGGAAACTATGAGTGTTGGATGAGTTTTACAGTAGGGCGCATGTGGGAAGGGAAGCCCCGCTCGCTGCCAATGAGGTGGCTGCACGTACTTGTGGCTGCATGTGGTGGCTGCATGTACAGCAGATCCAAGCCTGTGTGCACCCACCCCCTTGCCTCTGTGCTTCGTTATACAGAGACGGGGAGTTTTTACCCTGACTTTATCATCTCCATTTTACTGTCACATTTTTCATTGCATATGCACGTCTGAAGAGTTTAGAAAGGTTAATATGGGACTAATGGATCCTATGAGCATGTTAAAGGCAGTTTATCTGAGCTCTGGATGATTATGAGAATATTCAAAAAATTTGATAATGATGTTTTGCACAGTTACATGTAAATTACCTACTTCTCTAATTCTGTGATAACCATTTAAATACTTACTTAAACACAACTCCTTAACTCTTTATAAAGCATTTATTATATAACCATACCTTTAAGATAGTGTGATAGTAGTACTCAGATAAAAGCAATAAAGACATAAACATCATGTGATTTTCATATTACATAGGCGTCAACAATTTATAAAACATTCTTATACAGAAAAGTATTTTAAATAATTTGTATACTGAAAAAGCTGTCAACCTAAAAATTACTTAAGGAAAAGCAGTTTAGGAATTTGCTAGCCTATAAAATTTTTAAAACTTCTCAAGCTTCACTATTGAACTAATGGGTTATTTAAGGTTGAAAGAAAGCAAAATAAGCATTTGCTTTCCTTCTGAATACTGATTACTAGTCATCTTTTTCTTCAGAAGAACTAAACATGCATATAGCATGATAAATGTAAAATTTATATTTGCCATTCTGTTATCTATTCTATATTCTATGTCGTTGCAACTGAAATAGCATTTCTTCTTATACATTTCAAAAATAAACACCCAACAATAAAGTATAGAACATTCTGAGGGAATTCTGTCTACATATTGTGAATAGAAAGGCAACTGCAGGAGATCACATTATTTCTATCTGGTATATACCATTCGACACATGAGATAAATACCATGGACCTGCCATTCAGAACAGGAGGGGGCGTGGGGACAGGAAATTAATCCAAATACAGTAAACTTGAGGAAAAATGTTATATATGTGATAGATGCGAGAAAGACAAACAAATTACTTTTTAAGTAAGTATTTTCAAACGAAAGCATTTTGTATCTTGCTTCCCAAAAAGGGAACTTGTTTTTCCTACTAGCTCTAACAGGGACTCCAACCTCAGCAAAGAGCAACACCAGGTAACTAGTTTGATCAGCCGAGATGGAAGCCTTTGGTCTGCAAGCTGATATCTTCTGGAGCACTCAAAGCAGTTCGGCAATTAACTGCTTATGACTTCTGCAATGTAGCCATCTGGCTTTCAGATCTGGTGAAATGTTTTGTAAGAAGCCTTGAAACCTCTTAAAAACATGCTGTGATCAATGAAAGGTCTAACAAGATGTTCAGAGGACTGAAATAGAGACATCCTGACCAATCTGTGAATTTCCTAAAAGCATGGTTTCATGGAAACATTTTAATCCTGATTTATTTTGTATCTGAAATGTAATCACACACAGCAAAGGTACATTATCATAAGACCTACTTAGTATTCCTGAATTGTTAGGCTTTGTGTGATTTATATTTGAACTTGAAAATGGGGAAAAAATTGCCGATAACCTCAATTGCTCGTTGATGTTATACAGCAATAAAATAGTCTGCCTTTCTATTTAGCTCTATATAGATACTTGCAAATACCGAAAAAAAAACCCAACCGCTGTTAACTATCACTCAGTACACACAGAAATTAATACAAAGTCCATCACCACCATGGTGTGCTTTGAAAGCAATATTTAAAAGACAAGAAACATGTATCCTTCTTAATCTAGACTAAATATTTAGAATTGAAATGCCAAAGCCACAAAGCCATTCACAGTAAAAATTATATGAAATATTTATCAAGTACCTTCACACATCTCTGTTATAGGCACACTTGTGGATGATTTATAATTCAGGGCTAAACTTGCCATTAAAATGTTTGTATAAAGATTATGAATATTCTACTGCTCATCACATGACTAATTTGTAGAAGATCAATTTGAAACATTGCAATAATAAATCATGGCTTGCATTTGAAAATCTTGTATTTCAGTGCTAATTTTTATTCTTCACCATTATTTCTGCAGTGCTTCTTATTTTTAAGACAGGAGGCTGCTCAGGTGTTTTCAAAGTTGCTTCAAGCCAAATTCGCATTCCTTACTTTCTTTTAATTGAACCTTATCACTTTAAAGGTCAATGCTGCAGAAATTCTTCCCCCCTCCCCACGCCCCCATTCCTACCTCACACACACACAAAAGATTGAGTGCTTAAAAAAAAAAAAAGAGAGACACAGAAATATGGCAAATACATTTTCACTCCCACAAGTTTCACAGCATCACTTATTTATTTTTCCTTTCAACTGCAACAAGCCCTCGATGTGGCACAACATATTTTCCTTTTTATCAGCACCGATCTCACTACCCATCACAACCAAATTTGTTGCACCCTTCCCTACGTGTTTCAGAGCCAGAGCCCGACCCGACGGAGAGCTGGGCGCCTACAAAGCACGAAGGGAAAGGTGAAGCCCCGTCCTCTCCCTCCCCTGCCCCCTCTTCCTTTAGGCACTGCGGACTTGCACACTTTGTTTAGAACTTATTGAAGTTTTGCGATTCCAAAGCGGGATGAGCAGGAAATCCAGCCTGCTAATCCACACGGCTGGATTTCTCGCGTGTACTCCTGCAGCTTCTCCGTGGAGCCAGCGTCCTTTTGTGCGGTGTTTCAGGGTCCCCCCACGCCCCAGCCCCAGCCCCCGCCGTGCAAATCCCAATTCCTCCTCCTCCCCCTCCCCAGGAAAAGCAGCCTTACCTGCTACATGAAGCTGCAGCAGCACCAGCAAGACCAGCAGCAGCAGGATGCACAGCAGCAATACCTCTTTCTCTGAATCACTGTAGCAACAAACTGCCCTTTCCCGTGTTCCCCCTCATTCACAAAGGATCTCACAGGCAGGAAAGACAGGTAGAAACCACTTTCTTACTGGAAGAGGTGGTCTCCCTTCTCAGAAACGGCTGAATCCCTCTCTGTGGTTCCCTACACATTTACCCTTCAGATCAATACTGCTCTTCAGCAGCAGCCTGAGCTCAACTGCAGCTCATAGAGACCAGCCAATTGGTATTGAGGATTCCTTTTCTGTAACCCCCTCCCACAAAAACACACAGTGTGCATTTGAAATTTTATTAGTTGTGAAAAGTAGTTTTAACCCCTTGCTTGAAAACCAGCCTGTGTTTTTGGAGCTCCAGATAACCTCTCATTTTCTTTTGGCATTCAGAAAAGCTCTGACTGAACAAATATACCCACCTGGACCCTTTAAAGCAGGGTAACATTCAGCAAGAAAACTAAAATATCTCAAATTGTAATCAACTGACTGGGAGGATGATGTGTTTGCAATCTACTAGATATAACATATGACAAAACCAAACAGAAAAACTCAAATAAACTACATTGCAATCTATCATCCAGATATCATCATTTTTTCCCCACAGCCTTCCTGTATTTCTGACCACAAAACATATCTGAACTACAATCAAACAAGAAAAAAACCCTGAAATTGTGGCATATACAGTCACAATAACATGCCTAGAGAAGAGAGATTTTTCTTTTGGCTGGTGCTGAAATTTATTTAATGGATAAGGCTTTTATCATTTCATCGAGGATGTCAAATTCTTTACATTTGAAGAAATAACTTTACTTTTAGACCATCAAAGTAAATATGCCACCTTCTTGTTTGTTTCTTGGCATTTACGTGCAGACAAGGACTGTTGTAAAATATCTTAAGTCTGAAAGCCTGTTTTTCTAACATAAAAGCAAAAGGTATGCTACATGGATTACTGCAAAATAAAACATTTAAAAGGGACTTACATTAAATTTTGAACAAAAAACCTGGATGAAATATGCAAACACAGAGGTAAGTCAGCCATGTAACCTTTACTCTGACTGCTCTACATGGACAACACAATCTTCATAAAATCTCAATATCCTAGAGTTTGTACTTGTAAATGAAATAGCCTGCCTAGTAAAAACACACTTAAGTTTCTTCTATTTAGCTGGTAAGAGTGTAGTGCTCTATATAACATAATACTCAGTTGGCAGAGACAGGCAAATGACATGCATGGATTTTAAAGTGGCAGGCGGGAACTTCATCAATTTTAGTCAAATAGGGAAACAGGGATAACTGCACTGTGAAACACAAAGCAGCTGACACACAATAGATGAGGCCTTCATCTCAGTTTACTCATCTTTCCATGGCCAAAGCTGAAAATAAGTACGTCCTTCTGCATTACAAAGACAGCTCAGAAACGTTTGGCTTCGGGCTATTGGGCCGTTTGCCACCTGTTAGGATAATTCATATGACCTGTAGGCTCAGTTTCAGCAACCCCCTCTCCCACAAGTAACTTGGAAGAGGGAACAGTGTACCCAGCTGTTCTGGTAGTGGCTGCAAGACAGCTTTGAAGAGAGGGCATCCCTTCTCCCAGAGTTATCATAGAATCATAGAATTGTTTCGGTTGGAAGAGACCCTCAGGATCATTGAGTCCAATCATAACTTAACTCTAGGACTAAACCATCTCCCTAAGGACCTAAACACCTTTTAAACACCTCCAGAGGTGGTGATGCCACCACTTCCCTCGGCAGCCTGTTCCAATGCCTGACAACCCTCTCTGTGAATAATTTTTTCCTAATATCCAATCTAGACCTCCCCTGGTGCAACTTGAGGCCATTTCTTCTTGTCCTAAAGAGCTTGGGAGTTACCATGTAGCTAAAGATGCCTGACAACAACAAAACCTTCTCCTCCCACTGAGGAGCCCATCAAGAAGAAAGACTTCAATATCTGTGGTCTTCTCCACACTTGGTCAGCCCTCTCAGTCCAACCACGGTCCTATCCTGTAGCTCGTTCTCATCCCTCACAGGTACGTATACTAAAATAAAGAAGACAATGTGTGTTCAAAACTAATGCATGGGCTATTCATCCTAAGCCCAGCTTCCTCAAAAAAGTCACTTACTGTGCTGTATCTGAATATGCTGTTAGATAACCAGAAACGAACAAACAAACAAACAAACAAAACCCAACAAACACCACAACAGATGTCCAGATTACTGAAGCTACTAGGTTCTCCTCTTACACTGTTCTTCAGAAAGACAGCTAATGGAGTCCTGTCTTTGGTATGGAGAAACCTGTTGAGTGTCATGACTCTTAGGGACTCAAGAAATCAAACAATTTCTTTTCCTGTCCATCATGTGAATAAACCAGGAAACTGTCCTCAAGTCATTGTACTTTAGAAAAGTAGAGACTGAAAAAGAGTTTATGATATTCCACATTTTGAACTAGGAGATCATGAGCAAGTATAATTTTTATTGTAGTCAATCCCATTAATTGGTAACAAGGGAAAATTCACACAGAATCACACAGAATGTCAGGGATTGGAAGGGACCTTGAAAGATCATCTAGTCCAATCCCCTCGTCGGAGCAGGAACACCTAGATGAGGTTACACAGGAAGGTGTCCAGGCGGGTTTTGAATGTCTCCAGAGAAGGAGACTCCACAACCTCCCTGGGCAGCCTGTTTCAGTGCTCTGTCACCCTCACTGAGAAGAAGTTACTTCTTAAATTTAAGTGGAACCTCCTGTGTTCCAGTTTATACCCATTGCCCCTTTTCTAATCATTGGTTGTCACCAAGAAGAGCCTGGCTCCATCCTCGTGACACTCACCCTTTATATATTTATAAACATTAATGAGGTCACCCCTCAGTCTCCTCCAAGCTAAAGAGACTCAGTTCCCTCAGCCTTTCCTCATAAGGGAAATGCTCCACTCCCTTAATCACCTTTGTGCCTCTGCGCTGGACTCTCTCCAGCAGTTCCCTGTCCTTCTTGAACTGAGGGGCCCAGAACTGGACACAATATTCCAGATGCGGCCTCACCAGGGAAGAGTAGAGGGGGAGGAGAAACTCTCTCGACCTACTATCCACACCCCTTCGAATACACCCCAGGATGCCATTGGCCTTCTTGGCCGCAAGGGCACAGTGGTGGCTCATGGTCATCCTGCTGTCCGCTAGGACCCCCAGGTCCTTTTCCCCTACACTGCTCTCTAATAGGTTGTTCTCCAACTTATACTGGAACCTGGGGTTGTTCCTGCCCAGATGCAAGACTCTACACTTGCCCTTGTTACATTTCATTAAATTTTTCCCTGCCCAACTCTCCAGCCTGTTAACGTCTCACTAGATGGCAGCACAGCCTTCTGGCGTGTCAGCCACTCCTCCCAGTTCGGTGTCATCAACAAACTTGCTGACAGTGTACTCTACTCCGTAATCCAAGTCATTGATGAGTATATTGAATAACACCAGTCCCAGTACCGACACTTGAGAGACTCCACTAGATATAGGCCTCCAACTAGACTCTGCCCCACTGACCACAAGTCTCTGGCTTCTTTCCTTCAGCCATTTCACAGTCCACTTCATTACCTGATCATCCAGTCCATACTTCCTCAGTTTAGCTGCGAGGATGCTGTGGGAGACTCTGTCGAATGCTTTACTGAAGTCAAGATAGACCACTTATTGCATATCCTTTTACGATAACATAGAGGTGACATTAAAAACTTCATCCATTCTAGGTATTTCCTTAAAATGGAAAATACCAATAATAAAGTTCATACTATCTGTAAAACTATCGCAACATTTAAAAGCTTGCTTTAAATGATATTTTTTAGCACTACAGTTTTATTTAAAGTTTGGAAATGGAACATTCAAAAGAAATCCTAAAAAATTGACCAGTATAATTTCAATAGAAAAATACATGTTTTTGCAAAGCCACAAAGATAAATCACAAATTTTAGTCTCCAATTTTGTTCTATTTGTCTTTAATAAAGATGGACATCTTTTTAAAATTCCATTTGTTTTTAAAAACATTTTTTAAAAAACAGTGAAATATGAACAGCTCATTTCCTACTCTCGCTCTGAAGATAGGGCTACTTACCTATGGGAGAATACTTATTAAAGTCAAAAATAGTCCACAGTATGTAGAGTGGAGGTGAATGCATCCAGAATAACTGGAATTCCTCCTTTCTGAAAAGGTTCTTGCATGCCAGTAGAAGTAAACATGAACAAATCCTGCCCCTAACTCCTGTACAAATTGTTTAAATATTTGTCCAGATAACGTAAGCCTCTTGCTTTCTCTTGCTAGGAGCTCAGAGTCCTCTTAGGGTCCTTCAAAGATCCGTGCTAAGAAGATGCAGGCTGGACAAACACCCATTACAGATTTCCCACTCTAGCCAAAATAGTATGAGACTTTCAGCCTTGCAGCCTCATGGAAGCACATTTATGTGAATAACTGAACTTATCTATGCAGATACACCTGTCTTGTAGATGGTAGAAATTAGGGTTTAGCAATTTCTGTGGATAATTTGGTCATCTACAGTGTCAAAATAGGATTAAAAGCCAAAGTGCTGCATATAATAATTAAAACAGATCTGAGTTTTCGCTGATGAACCTTCCAAATCAATACATGTTTACATGTATCTGTATATAACAGCAGGCAAGCAGTGTTTGCCTGAGAGTTTCCTTTTTTTTGGGCAACCTCGCCCTAGACCAGATTCAAAGAAAAAGTTTAATTTTGTTGGTACACTTACTAGAAACCTATCATGACTTGTATAATTTCTGAAACTTCTGCAGTTAGACCTACTTAAACCAGTACATTATATTAATAAAGTGGCATCCTACTTCTTGTTTCCTATCTTGTTCATCAGTTATCCATGTAACCACTAGACTTCTGCTTTTACTGGAGCTATTATTACACATTGTTATGGTGACACCTAGAGAAATCAACCAGAGATCTAGCATTATCATAGGTACAGCTGGATAGTTTTTGAACATTGCAGGTAAAGTCAGTACCAGAGGTAGTGACTTCCAGTGACTTCTAGCCTCCTCCACATTTTAGCTAGGTTCATAACTGAAAGTTTTTCCAGGTATTTAACTTAAAATTATCTGGTTGAAATTTAAGTCCTCTGGGTTTTGCTCTGTACATACTATGGTTTAGTGTAATGTGAATTATTCTCTTCTTTTTTGCTATGATATTTCATATCATGCAGATATGAAATACAAATACATCATCTCCAACAATCCCTATTCCTTCCATCTCTCTTCATAGGACTTTTTGCTTCCTAGATTCTGATCATTCTTTTTTCTCTGCTGTCTTCTCTATTCAGCAGATTTCATTTTTCCTAAACTTAAATGCCTAATACTGGATACAGTACTGCTGCTGTGCTCAGTGCTGGTAAGACACATCCTGAGGATTACTAGAAATATAATGCCTTCAAATTTGAGTGCTGTCTTTATGCAGGGTCAGTGCCATTCTTCTCTCTGTTGTGCTATTATACTAATAATCAGTTCCTTCTCCAAAGAACTTGCATTTTAAATAAAAAATGAGAGAGAACTCCCAGATGCAATCAGAGCAGTAGCACTCTATGAATGCAACAGTCCATGCATGATTGACTGTTTAATAGTCATTCATGACATAGGAAACAAGAGACAAAAGAGGATGCAATAGTGTTTGCACAAGGCATTTTAAACTTCTTATATTTCTTATTGTATCCTTCCTCAAAGCTTTCAGTTTGTCAGTGTCATTGTCACTTCCTTTGTCTCATCCAAACTGCCCACTTTCCATACTGTCTATATGTCCACAGATTGCAGGGGTTCTTATCGATCTACCCATTGGAAGATTAATCTTTAAGACACAAAACCTAATCTGCACCACAACTAATTTGTAAACTATTTAACTTAAAATATCAATTTACCTATTTTTTTTCATCTTTGAAATCTTTACAGTTTCTTGGAATGTGTTCTGTAGATTTGTTGATTTTTTTCTCTTGTATTTTAGTAATTGAAATAAGTACTTGTAAGAAAGGGAGAGCAGATTTTATCAGCTGAATAGTTTTCTTTGCTGGTGATTCCAGCACCGAGTCCCACTTTGCCTGGCCTACTGCTGAAAGCATGTTACAAAGCATCAGGACACTCTTCTTGAATCATTCTATTCAGGCTTATCTCCACTTAACGCTTGCCTACTACTTCAATTTTGCTCTCTACCACCATTGTCAACACATACAAATGACTACTCATCTCACTTTCCGGTAAAACAGTCATGTTTTGGTGCATTCATGGAAGTAATAAGTCAGACACAATCATGTAGTTAAATCATACAGTTATGATGTCTGTCAAATTGATGTCAGCTAAAGTCCATCCATCAAAACTGGCTTTGTATGAACTTAATTAGCATCACCAGCACCAAATAGATTATCAACATGAGAAGGACTATGAAGACTCTTGTAGTTTTATGTCAGTAGCATAGATCAGAACTATGTGCTTAGCACAGGATGGAACTCAGCCCTAAAGTACATAGACAGTATTTCATAAAGTACTTAATAATTTTTTAACATCTATACAAACTTTGCTTTTAAATAATGTATTATATTGACTTACACTTTCTAAATGGTAAGTTTTCTACATGATGTATTTTGATAGTCTTGTTGAAACTGTTGTGCTTTAGCAAGTTAACATTGTTTTCTTTTGGGGATAAGTACATCTCCATAAATAGTTATCACTAACCTTAGAATCTTGCAAGCTTTTTACAGGAGTGCAATTATAAATACATACATATTAATGTCATCCATTTTTAGTAATTTCTTATTTTACTGTGTCTCTAACAAGACATTGAATTTTTTTCACTGAGAGGTAAATCTATTTTCTTGCAACTCAGAAACTCTTTGTTGTTGTTGCACAGAATAAGACAAAATGAAACTTCAAAATGATGATTTTTTTTTATTTTCAGTCAGCTCATGAGGCACCCATTTATTGGGCTTTTTCACCTTTCCCATTGGCTTCAAATGCCAAACAACCATAGAATTGTTGACGTTGAGTTCTTCGGCAACTTCCTGTGTAGTTGTAAGAGGATCAGCTTCAATGATTGCTCTCGATTGGTAACTGTCAGCTTCCGACGGCCAGCCACTATGCTCCTCATCTCCAAGGCTCTTGTCTCTTTTGCAAAACTTCTTGAACTGCCACTGCACTGTACGTTTGTTAGCAGTTCATGGGCCAAATGCATTGTTGATGTTGCGAGTTTTCTCTGCTGCTTTACAACCCATTTGAACTTGAATAAGAAAATTGCCCAAATTTGCCTTTTGTCTAACATCAATTCCATAGTCTAAAATAAATATGAAATAAAGAGCAAGTAATAAGTCAGTAGCAAAACAACATAAAGCAAGAAAAGCACATTCAAATTATGTATAACTTAACCACATTTATTTAAGAATGTATTCCAATATCAAGAGGCAAATTTCAACAATGCAAAAACCTCAATTCCTTTTGTACCAACCTAATATCATGACAGAAATTAACAGAATTTACAGACATGGTGGTAACGGGTGTGCTGATATTATTGTATAATCTCATGAATACTCTAGTAGCAAAAAAAGAGTGCTTAAATCTGGTACATACTCCCAGGAATACTTAATAATAAATGCTACAAAGATGAGGGAAAATGTATGTGCAACTCATTTTCTAGTCTCACTTATGTATGGACATTGCTCCATGACTTCTCAAGTGAAAGCTGAGACCTCACAGTATTTGACTGGGCTGAACAGTATCTTGGTAGCTGGCAATCCATGTTTTCTTTTTAAAAGGAACTGTTACTGCCTGTGTTTTTCTGGGAAGGTTGTTTTTACACTATACAGAGAAGATCACATAATATGTGATTTGTGAACACGTGGACCATTTGTTTTCCTGCTTTCCCCAACTGGACAAGTAGACTGTGTGTTTGCCTGTTCCCTTATACACCCCTTTCGTTTTATGCTACTTCTAAACATAGCTGTGAAGCAGCGAGAACAAGGGAGCAGGTGATAGAGAGAGGCACTCCTATTAAGTGTTAATTCACTAGTGTCAGATAATGACAATAGTGTATAAGCAATACCTGAAAAACTGAAACCAGTAGTTAACTAGAAGCATGTATGAAGTGTGGAAATTTGCTTGGGTGAAAAAGATAATACTTGGAATTTCTCATATGTTTTAGTACTCTACCTATAGGAATAAATATGAGGGAGATTGTATTCAGGACAAATAAATCAACCACCAGGGCAAAGAAAAGAAAAGAAATAGTAAGCAATACCATTTAAAATACAGGACTATTTATCAGTTCTATTTCATTTAGAAAGCTTTGATTTTGATTGCACTGTAAATGCAAAACTTTAAGAATAACTCAACTAAGTCAAGTGTATACAGCTGAAAAGAGTATACTCTGGTTTTATATTTTAAAGGCAATTTACCTCAAATAATATTTTATATATGTATATATATGAGCCCACCCAATACAATCTACCACAGCACGTAAGCAACATCTTGTAATGAACTACTTTTCTTAAAACAGTTTATAAGCTGCTGTTACATCCAAAGAACAATTTTCTGTCTTCAAGACTAATTTTGCAATTTTCATCTTCTCTACTTCTTCTAAATAAGTATGCAAGAAAAAAATTCTGATTAAATTAGATGTCTAAGATAAAATTCTACTGTCATGATGTTCTTAGTATTTTAATGAAGTTTGAAGCTGAGAAAATCTAGAGAAAATGGATGACAGCAATTCTTAGCTACATCCTTCTAGTACAATATGTGTTTAATCAGTGAAATAATGCTGATTTGGGGAGTTCACTATGTGCTTCACTGGATCAAGAAAGAAACACAGTGAAGCACAAAAACTACTAAGTTTTGGATGACCGACACCATCTCCATAAGGGCAAATAATTTTTTTCAAAAATATACTGATGATAATGGAGGATGTCCTTCTTGCCAGCGGCAGTTAAATAAGACTTATGTTTCTCTACAGAAAGAGATTAGATACTGCTAAACATCTAGTCCCAGAATCGTGTAAAGGCTCACTAGGGATGATATATCAATCAGCTATCCTTTATTCTAAGACAGAGGAAATACAGTAGCTCTTGAGCAGCTTTTTGTTTTGTTTTATTGCTCTCAGTAGAAGTGTGTCTCTAACTTTGGAAAATGGAAGCATAAAGAAGCCATTATGTTATGGATACAAATAAGCCAGCCACACCATTGCAAGCATGTAGTAAGAAGGTATAAATGGATATACAAACAGTAAAAATAAACATAAATCTAATGAAGGAGCATTTCAAAAGCTTTTTATTTGGGTAAGTATCAGTGTCTCTTCAAACTATCAAAACTATCTGTTACCAGAAAAATACTCAGCTCCTAACAAAATGTCTTCCTCTGTACTCACAGACACTTTCTTAGGAATGTGAAAAGGTAACTTTCTCAGAAAAAAAGAATAAAAGACGGTATTCTGGCACTGAGGTCTTCTATCCTAGAAATGGCAGAAACATTTTAGAAATATCATGCTGCCATTGCTGGCTAGAGATGTCAGGCAGACATACACTGACAATATTTGACTGAATATAAAGAAAACCTGTGGAGAGAAAACAACAGTATATTTAGTAGTCCTGACCATCAATTAATAAAATAGTACCAACCTAAGTTGGATAGATGGTATGTCTATTGGTATTCCACTCAGATAGCTGCAGAAGAAGAGTACTCCTACATCTGACTATTAACATCCATAGGAATTTGTTTCAGAATTGAATACTCACTAAAACAGTACATTTGATTTTTTTCTGTTGTAACAACAAATAAAGATGGGATTTCCTGTTTTTCCTAGGTTCCAAAGTTAATATCAGCTGATTAGGCAAACAGAAGTGATATGTAAATTAATCGATTAAACTTTTACTGTATAACAAAACAAGCTTAAAAATTAAATCTGTGAAAGCTATGCTCAAATTTTAGGGAAGATACAGACAGAAAGATGTGAAAAGAGCACATGGTTCATTATATTTGCATCACTTCAAAGAATTAAAAAAAAAAAGTTTTTTAATTCTGCTCCGACTTTAAAGATCAACTTGAATCAGTAAAACTGCTATAACATAACCTTATGGGAATTCAGACCTTTTCTTCTTTACTGGTCTGACATGATATTTATGGGTCTCAAGATCATAATTTTATATGCCATCCAAAACAAAAATCTGACAAATTTCTCTTCTGCTTCCTACATAATTACCATATGACCTTGCCTTTAGAAAGATCTTTAACAACATAAAAGGCAGAAAACTTTGTACTTTCTATAGCATATTGGTCCTACATAAACTTTTCTCAAAAAAACCACATAGCATAGATATTGCCCACAGACAGCTACTGTTGGCAAGATTATGATATTTCACCTACTCTGTAGTATATATACAAATACATTTTAAATAAGGGGAGATTTTTCCTCTTTTTTTCTCTCCCTTGCTGGTCACAGAGACAGTAGTATATATAGCCTATGTCAAAATGAAAAGATATTTTTTTCAAATTCTCTGCAAAGCTGTTTACTCTCTCTCCATTTGAACTCAAACATTTGAATTTAAATACTTGTTCCTTGTTACCTCAGTAGTATGATCTCATATCTTAAATTTTCAAAAAGCACACTTTGAATTTTTCAATGGTTCTTCAGAAACCTTTCATGAGATATTGCTTTAGATTGCTCTTGAAGTACATTTCTATTAAGAATCTGGCAATTGTCTGCAAGCTAAATTTCCACAGGCTTGTTTGGTGATTTTCTTTGTGACTACAATAAAATACTACAAAGTAAAATAAAAATAGTAAACTTCCTGAATGAGGGTTTCAGCAACCTAGGGGCCTGGTAGGGAACTTTCTGATCTAGGCACTCTGTGATCCAGTTCTCTTGTGACTCAGTTTGGTTATAAGCAGAGGCTACAATGTGATAGTTCTTTGGTAAACAGAGTGCAACGTATTTTCAGATGTGACATCAAAGATGTTAGCTTTCTGAAAGAAAATTAACCTTTTTAATAAAAAAATAAAATATTTTACAAATAATATCTATCCTAAAGATATTTTTAGTCTTTAACAAATATCCTTGATTAGAAGTAGCATAAAACAACATCTGCAGTCACTCCAGGAGTTTAATTTCTCTTATAATAGGAAATTAGCTTTCCACAGAAGGTATATTTCAAGCACGGAATAATTCTATCTTCTTATCTTAGCCAAATCCCATTCCTGACGACAAGTGACATAAAATAGTGATATGCCTTATGAAAACCTGAAGAATGTGTAAAGTGTGGGATTCTGTGACAAAGGTATTGTATTAAGAATACAGAATGGTTACAAAAGACACCACGGATGCAGAAAAGCTGTATGAAATTATAGTAGTGAAGGCAAATAACCAAAGAAATTGTGAAGCACATTTGATAATACCACTCATTAAGTAACTCTGTCTGGGGAAGCTAGAGGTCTGGAGCTGGAAATCCACACTCTGAACATGTGTAAACATACGTTTAAAATTAAGCACAGTAACACAGAGGTTGTTACTTTGGAGACAAAAAAAAAAAAAAAAGGCAGCCTCTTCCTTGAAATTTTCTTACAGTTGATGTTTTTCATATTCTTCCATTAAAAGAGTTTAGCATAATTGAATTAAGGAGAATTCAAAATAGTTGTCTAAATTTTGCAGCCGGTGTCACCACTTGTAACCTTCAAGGGCTGGCAGATGTAGCAGCATAGTTTCTCTTGCTTTTGTGGCATGTTGCCTGCAATTATCAGTGCTTTAGAAAAATTCTTACATGCTAGTTGTTTACATCAGAAAGTGACAGTCTCCACAGCACAAGTTTAAAATCATCCTTTTTGGTGCTCAGCTTGATAAGCCTAGGGGCAACAGCTGCTGACTTTTCAGCTGTCTGTCTTTAAACATGTACTTTTTGGTACCTCAAGATGCCATTTCTTCTTCAAGCAGAGCCTAAAGCTCAGAAAGTCATCCTTCAATGTAAAGAATGTCAATTCCTAACTAGTACTAAACTAAATAACCACCAGCATGTTTCATCTGGAGGTAGATGCAAATGTGTCGAATCTAAACTACAGTCAGTCACTTTCTATGTTTCAGGATGCTGCAGTGTCATCTTACGCTATCTGTTCCTAGCTAAAAAGGGGGAAGAAAAAGTTTTAAGTGCACAAAGACTCTGAGTATCTTTTCTACCAGAAGCAGAAAATCTCTTTTATGTGTCGTATTTAAACACACGGATTGCTTCCTTATTTCATGTCCAAGCAATTGCTCTCATATTCCTGAAGGCTGTAAAAAAAGTATATATTTTTAACCATCCAGCTCTCATCACTGCTAATAATCAGTGCATTTGAATGGAATTTCCCCTGAGGAACATCTAGAATTAATTAGAACTGATCGAACAGCACAAACTGTAATTTGACGATGCTTTAGCCAGTATATCTTATCAGTTAGTTCCATAATTCCGGTAGTGCTTTTTATTTGTTTGTAAATACTTGGACAGCTACCATTTTATTTATAAAAAATGCTGATGACTGCTGAAGGGCTTGTGAATTTCTGAATAAATTTTGATTAACTTACATATCAATGATGCATTATATATTATTCCTCATTCATTATTCCTCAACAGTTATTTTCTTCTAAGAATTTAGGCCGTCTAATGACTGAGCAAATACAATGCCATGTGATTTAAGGGACAAATCGTATGCCAGAAACATTAAAGAGCAAACAATTAAAGACATAACCACATCAAAATTTCACAAAAAAATTTCTGGATGGTATGCTCACATTGCACAGCCAAGATAAATTAATGTTGCAGGTAACACACTGTCAGGAACAACTGAGGATGTTCAAGAGACTCCAAGTATTGTTCATTCCTGTTACATACAATAATATTTATCAGTGTATCATGTAAAGTATTGTACATATATACACACAGGAAGAGCCTTTGGCTTTTTGGGGGACATAAGTTTGGGGGCAACTAATGTAACTGTATAATGCTGTACAAGAGTACACAGTCTGACCTACGATAGATATATAAACAGCTAATAACAGTGATAATGAGAAGCCAGTAAAGGTATGCAGTGAAGGCAGTGTTATTGCCACTATAATAATAAGCTCTTCTGCAAAATTCAGAACCTATTCATAAGCAATGCTTGGCAGCCTTTAGACTAGCATAGATATTTACAAATTTAAATATTAATGTTTTAGATGTGTTGTTAGAGTTGTTCTTTGTCTTTTCCACAAGACAATGAGGATGACAGAAACCTGCTCAAGATGTATAGCTATTCAAAACATGAGGGATCAGTAACCGCCTACAGACAACAGACAAGCGCCCATCGGTAGCTACAGCAGAAAGGTCTTGCAACATTATTCAATTAAATAGGCTTTTGCTTTCCCAGGTTGCAGCCCCAGCAGACATAGTGTGAGGGAGTTCCCAAACAGCAATCTCCCTCCTCCCCTCCCCTCCCTTGACTCACTCGCTCCCTTTCTCCCATAGATGACAACAACCAGTGGGTTCTGAAAGCAACCACAAGGATTCCACTCACTAAATATTGAAATAATGAATCTGAGGACTCGTATAAATTACAGTATCTGCTGGCTGGAACCAATGGACCAGAAAAGGAGGGAGGTAACAATACTCTGACAGACAATAGATTAATGTCATGCTGTTTAAACTTCGTCAGTTCTATGTGCTTCAGAAGTTAAAAAAATTGCAAGCTAAGACAGTAATATCATCTTAATGTGTTAAAGACACCTATTAGTCATGTCCCAGGCAAATACGGATTTATGACTCAGACATAATTCTTCCAAATATGCCTGCTGTTCATAAAAGGCAGAGATATATGACTCAAAAATAACATTGAGACAGGAATAATTTTACACTTCACTTTGCAACATTGACTTTCCTACAGGACTTACAGCAAAATCTCCACGTTTTATGAATCAGTTTCTGCCTATACTATAGATTTATTGCTACAGCTTCCAAATCACCTGACTATCTCAGTCAAAGAGAAGAGGAATAATTTCAGGAAGAGAAGAAAGATACATGTATATCTTTGTTTTCTAAACAATTGTACACTGATGATAAATTAAATTATATGTCACATAGCCTGTATAATGGTCTCATTTAAAATCTCCATTTTGTTGAAACAACTGCTACTACAATTCAAGTACATTCCCAGGACCTTCCCCTAATGAATCTTCCAAATTCCAGCTCTGGTTTCTGCTGGAGGAGTGTGCATTTTACGAGTGAAATGAAAAAATTAGATGTAAGGAGAGATGCGCAACTGCTGATTAGGTCTGCAATGTAACAGAACAAGGATAAATGTCCTTTCACCAAACTGCTGTCATTAGGTCCCAGTACCTGCAATGTAATCCCCATGGCAGCCCCTTGCCATTGGAGACCTGGGCAGGCTGCTGAGGGTGAGAAGGCACATCCTCTAACTGCTACATCAGCCCTGATCTGCTTCTCATGCCCTAGAGCCCACACATACACCAACACTCATTCATAGGCACTGTGATTATTTTCTTAGCAGATCATTAGTATGGCAACAAAACAAATCTCTGCTAAAGTTGACTTCCATTTAATTCAGCCCACACCTTTAGGAGGGACTTTGCTACTTTTTCAAAATTACAAGTTTGCAACAGCTTCACCTTTTAATAAAGACCACAGGCCCTGTGTGGTCTTTTGGTTGCAGATGTCAGAAATTACGAAGTTCATGGATCGGCTCCTTCCTCAGGAACACTTTTCAGCCCCTCTTTTTAAAGAGCACCAACTATCCACAAGGGGTAATCCCTGAGACACAACCACAGAACTGGGTCCAGCTGACCTCTTGGCTGTACAGTACACCTGATGGGTACGAATAACTGCTCTTTTGGGAATAAAAATAGTCTCTGATAAAATTTGGGGAAAGTTTATTATCACGTGCATAAATCAAGACCGTGTTATTGTTTATTGCTTATTTCTCCATCTTAAGCAGCTGTTCTCCTTAAAGAATGTCACTTGTCTGGTTAAGAAGCAGAAATACCATGTGTAAGTGGTAAACCACAGATCTAATGAGAAAACAGATAAAGTAATACCCAGAAAGATCTCGTGAGTCGGATTAGGGGCTAAATTTTGGTTTTATGTATTTCCGTATTTCCAAGTGAAGATTTTGTTCTTCAAATTAAAAAAAAATGAAGAAAAACCCAAATAAACAAAAAAAACCCAAACAAAGACTCAGGATATATTTTAGTTGTATTTTCAATTGATCAGAAACTAGCAACTGAAAGTTCCCCAGAATCATGATTCTAGGAGGATGGGTGGAGTTTAAAGAAAATATCGAAAGAGTAACAATATTACCCTGGAAATATATCAATACTATTTTTTTCATTTTTTTACATCTTCTTGTCTAGAACCACGTTTTACAGTCAGTAATGGAAGTTACAGAAATCTCCTGGTCAACAACTCATGTGAAGAAGCATGGGAGGACGCTCAAATACTGCACACTCCCGCTGAAGCAGCTTAGAGTCTTTATACTTTTCTTCAAGGAATAAGAACTTAAAATGTTGTCTCACTGAGACAAACTAAGTATCTGCAGCTGCACTACATGTTCCAAGTTTATGATGAACTGTAAACATTTATTCAAAACCTCTTCAGGGCCTTCCTTTTTAAGAAATCAGTAGAGCATTGTGGTCTATAAATTCAACAAACTCTCTAAATAGCACCTACAGAAGATAAAATGGAGTGCCTTCATCCATACTATTTAGGCTTCTAGTTGAATGTGGGGTTTTTTTCCCTTCCTATAGCCTATTTGTTACTCTTCAAAGCACAATTTGCATTCACAGGACCATATTCATGCCTACAAAGAAAAGTTTAACGGAATCCATTAGTATGATACATTTTAGCAAATAATCAGGTTACATCGAGGAGTCAAAATATTACATGATTTGGTTATCCTTCTAAACATCCTTTATTTTTTACTACTCAGCATTTTTTTGCACTTCAACCATGTCCACCTTGACAGGAATCTTCCAGATCGCTCGGTCTGTCTGGTGAAGCTGCTGTGTAATACTATAAAGTGATATGAGCTATTAACCACCCAATTAACCATACAAAGCTATTTAGCGTTCCATTTTCTCTCCAGCACTATCTGCCTCCATCTGTTTTTCCTTCCATGTCTTTTGTAGGCATTTTTGATGGTGCAAATTGGGATAAAGATATTTTTTAAAAATTAGTGAGAGTAGAAAGGAGAGGAAGATTTCTAGAAAAATCCTATAATAGGTATACAAATGGAAAAAAAAAATAGTTTGCCTGTTGCCTGCCTAAAAGGCTTTTATCCAACTAATTTTCTCACTGCAGGGGGAAAGTGAAATTGGCACAGGCTTCTCTGGCAAGTTGTTGGAGCCTGAATGCCCTGACTATCAGCCCCTCCTCTTCCTCCTCCAGGCTGACTGCCAGCTTCTCTCTGCCTGTTCTGAGGAAGCTGGGAATATAGAAAACTTGGGGAGACAGTTGAGATTGAGACCTCCCTTTCACCTTTTACCTGCCAGTTAAAAAATATTTTTCATTTAAAAATAGGAGTTTTATTAACATTTGCAAGAGAATAAGGGGTCTGGTAGAAGAAAACCAGGTATCTGAGGCTCATTAATGACTTTAGAGAAAAATGGTATGTAGATTTACTTCCTTAGAAAAAGGCAATTATTTTTGTTAAGGTAAATAAAAATGCTACATTCGTAAGTATTCAAATTAACATGATAAATTAACAAAGAGTATTATGTCAAATTTACTGTCAGGTCCCATCTATTATATATAGAGAAGTAATAAATATGAATATTTTTCTGATTTGGAAAGGAAAAAAAACCCAACTATTTTCTTTTTTTTTTTTTTTTTAATTTTCCCTTAAGTTGTATCTTAATATTTCCTCATTTTGTGTCTGTCATGTCAGGGCTGTAACCATCAATTTCTCTGAACTTTTATTTATTTTAGTAATAAAGGTAACTATCATGCATATGGTTTGCTTCTCTTTTTGCCAATATGACTCTGTAAAGTAACTTTTGGGTGGCTGTTCTGAATGACATAATGAATTTAACAAATGTACAAAACACAAAGGGAAACTTTTGGAAATGGTTGTTTGCTGACCAGGTTTTGCTTACTCTTCTGATTTCCAGTCAGTGAGATGTGGAAAAGTTCCTAGAGGCAGAGCAGATAGAATGTAAAGAAATATAACATCTGACATGGTGAATGTGGAAAGGTTAGCAGTTCTTCAATTGAGAATGGATTAAAGTAAGCGTTGGCAGTCAGTGGCTTAAGTCACTGCTGGGAAGAATGAAGAAACCAGTCGTTTAGCCCTCAGATACAATCTGGAAAGTGTCAGCTCCACTGAGCTCATCACAGTGTGCTGTCCCCTATTGGATTTTTTAGGTCACAAACAACTTCCATATATTGGAGTTCTGATATTAATTATGTAAGTGGACAGTGAATGTAAGAACGGGCACCACTAGAATATGCAGTATGTTATACTTTAATATGTCTTTTTTTCTGCTATTGTCTTGAGGTTGAGAGTCTTCCTTACTAGGCTTGGATACATTCATGCTGTGTTTTAAGCTTTCTCCGGTTAATGCATATTGTTATTCAATCTTTGGTCTTCCAAAGAGTTCGAGCTGAGTGGCAAAGATGGCTCAGCAAGATTACTGCTGCTCTGAGCTCCTTATGATTACTTTTACTTGCTTATCCTCGTAGCTCATATCCAACGCTGCTTGGCACAGCATATAAGTCTGTGTGTGTGCTGACTTCAGGGAACCTCTCCAGGTTCAGTGCTGGATGCACGCGACCAACTCTGCCCAGTCTTTACCTCCCATTGAGATTATGTTGGCACATTGTGGAAGCAGCTGTTCAAACTGCTATCTTTCACTCCTTTCCCCTGAGGTTTCTATCAAGTCTGCGCCAACACTTATAGACTATATTGCTTGCACTTCCCCTGTTTGATTCCTGAAATTTGTCCCCATAATCTGATGCTCCCAATATCTGCTGTACCCTTTTATCATTCATAAGAATTCTTATTCTTCTTAAGAAGAATTTCTCATTTGAAGCTGTTTTAAACAGAGTTTAGCTAAAGCTCACAAATATCAATATGTCAACAGTCATATATTGAGTACACTACACCAGAAATCTGTTAAAACTTTTTGAGATTTTAACCTATGCAACTTTTTACAATTTATGGTCTAGCTTCCCAGGGAACTGATAATGAATCAGGTTACTGTGGCTTACATCAGCTAAGCTACCTTTCACACACACTGTATGTTCTCAGCTTGCAACAAATGTGAAGTACCATGGTTTATCTGAACTCTTTTACTATGGGCTAAGCTATACTACATATTAATTAAACATGCAGATATAGGTCCTTAGTTCAGTTTATGCCATATTTTGACTGCAAGTTTAAAACATTCAACAGTAAATACTTACCACCACATTAGTGAAGGGAAAGGAGAGGGAATATTTGAGGAAGAGCTTCCTTGGCCTGAGAAAGCCATCAGCCAACTCTGCTATTTTTCTTGGTGACTGCTGGACAGAACCGTGTCAGGGGTTTGCCTGTCTCTGTGCTCACCATGTTTCGAAGTCTCTTTAGGATGACTGAAATTCCCTGGAGGGAGAGGGAGACCTCCCTGTAAAGGAGCCGAGCCTTTGGGTCTACACTAGGAAAGCAAGTACAAGGAGTACGTTGGGGAAGAGCCATGTCACAGTTCTTGTCAGCCTGCGGCATTGCCACAAAAGTTGCTGAGTGTACTGGAGCTCTGATTTACAGCTCTGTCCTGAAGCTCATTTTTTCTGCTAGGAATGGCACAAAATGAAATGGAAGAATACTATTGTTTTCCTGCGGTTTCTTTTCTTTCTGTGTACATACTTTTATTATTAGGATTCCACAAGCCATACATTATATTATTGCAGAGTACACAACACATAAAATGTATGTTCATTTATAATACATACACAAGTCTTGATTACATAAAATATAATCTAGAATGAGATTTTAAGATCTCTTGTCTGGTCACTGCAGTCTTGGCTTATATAAATACTTGCAGTTTTGTATAGAGTTTGCTCAAGGCCAATGCAGAAAGAAATTCTTCTCCATTCATCTGCTGTCTAGACAGGCATACTTTTAAAGCTGTACAAGCTGTTTCTGAGTTTCCCTGCTAATGACTGTATCAACTTTGTTCCAAAAGAACTGCAGTGAACTTCAGTGACGTTTATTGCAATCATGACATCATTCCAAACATTTTCTGAAATTTCAATAGAATAATATTTTATGGATCATCTGTAGGAGGGTTAATAAAACATCAGCACTAAAGAGGTGGCTAGGTAAATGTTTAACTTTAAAAAAGGTCTAGCATACGATCAAAAGAACATTAATAAAAGGAGACAAAATAAAGCTTGCACATTATGGATTTTGGTTTTGTGTTTTCTGTTGTTTTTTATGAGTCTTTTGCAGAGTTATGAACTTAACACCAGCAAATCTAGGCTGTTTTCTTCTATTATATGTATTTTCATAGCAACAATCACTTTGGAACTAACTTAATGCATATTGAGGTAATATCCACTGGAAAAGAAAAGAAGGAAAGGAAAAGAAAGGAAAGGAAAGGGAAGGGAAGGGAAGGGAAGGGAAGGGAAGGGAAGGGAAGGGAAGGGAAGGGAAGGGAAGAAAAAAGATATTTTTTAATCCAAAAAATAAGTGACAGTTTAAATACATGTAAAACTATTTATGCTTAAGAGAAGCCTTGTAAAAGCAATTAATCCTTTATGAGAGTCTAACCCATGCTTATGTGTTAGTAGCTACCATATAGGCACAGGATGATAAACACTAGGGTCTTAATCTACTCCTGTAGAAATGCCACATTAAATCTCAACTATGTTTAGCAAGGCAAAAAAGTTATATTTATTTTAGTTTCTCCTAATTGTTAACCCTACTTAAAGAAAAATAAAAATCATTAGCAACAGTCCTGAAAACAGTTTTAAATCAAAGTAGTTTTTATAACTAACATATATTAGAAAGCTACAGAAATGTTAAGAATTCTTATGTATTTTTTAAATTTATGTTAAAAAGTAATTTGTTTGATCTCTCTTATTAATATGCATTTGTTTTGTTCAAAGTACCAATCATACATTACATAATTTAAGCCAAATATGTAACAACTGCTTTTTTTTTATCGACAGAATTTTTTATTCTTTGTTTTTCTATCAATAAAACTGAAAGCTCTCTAAATTTCCAGAATAAATGTGTGACACATTCAGCTCCCAGTGATAATTAGATTGTCAATAATGTCCTTCCTTTTGTCCATTTGAATGTAAATTGAATCAAATAAATATTGTGGTTTTCATTTAGCTTTAGCAGGCAAGTATTTAAATCGGTATTCAAAGAGTTATTTTGGTGATTAGTTTAGGTACCATCAGATTCTAAGAATAACCTCTTTTTTCTCATGAAATAGGAGTCTGTAGATGTAGTCAGTGCAATGGTAGCGATATTTTTGCAGTGCTCAGCTTCACACTATCACTTAAGGCAGATTTGAATTAGCAGATACATTTTTGAACAAAAAAAGTCTCTGACTCATCATACATAATATGCGACCGGGAAATTCTTAGAATGAGTTACTCAGTACGTCACAGAATTTGCCTATCAAGTCTCATAAACAGACTTCTCACACACAGCATTTTTCATACACTGTACATAGACTTCTTTCTCCATATATGATATTCCATTTGAACCTCTTATTTGCCAGTGGACTTATACAGAAAGGGAAATTAATAATAGAAATTATTATTGGGGGAGAAATCTTAAGAGCTTTATAACATTGTGTGCTTTCGATTAGCATGAATCTTAGCCCTTCTTTTAGATGTGTTAAATGTATTGTTTTGTACTTCATATGATTCGTGTTCACTGGAATATCTTTACAAGATTCTCTAGGAATGTAGTCATTTGTTGTAATTTACTGCTTACCCAGACTAATCCTGTTGGAGACACTAAAATTCAACTTCAGATCTACATCCAGAGCTCTCATTACTATCTAGAGATACCTGTATCAGGGAGCAGCCTAAGAAGGGCTATCCCGTAATTAAACTGTACACCTAGAGTATGGGTTAAACTTGTTTGAGGAGTGAAACTCAAATTCTTCCCAGGAAAATTATGTAACATGCATCTCTCTGCTTTGCTGCCCCTGCAGTAGAGCTGGGTTGGCACTGAAAACAAGCAATAATATCCCCAAACAAACAAAAAACCTAATAACATACATACGTTCGAGGCACTTAATTACAACAGCAATGACCAAAGAAAAACCTGACATGGGTGTGAGTTGTTCCACTGTAGGTAGCTCTATGTGCCTCAGGCTTCAAGGCATGACAAAAACAACGAGTTTGTCCTCCAGAAGAGGAGTGTCACAGTTGAGATGACAAATCCCGACTGTAGCAAGTAATACACACTAACCCCGGGACTGCCAGCACTGTAAAGCCTTACAAAGGCAAGAGGACAACCCTCATGAGCACTTTTCAACTAGGAATAGCTTATAGCATATATACACACACTCATATTTATATTAATCCATACAGATATAAAAAAAATAAAAATACGGTTCAAGCTTCATCTGCCTTCATACCAATAATAATCATCCATGCACATGTCGTGGGGGCGGGGGAGAGCTGCAGTTTGTCTTTAATTTAAAGGTACAGCACCACCTGCTGTTAGCATATATCATTTTATGTGAGCACTGCTTTCATGGATTCTAGTTCATTTCAGTTGGGCTTTCTTGGAAGCTTGTACTGTCTCCAGGTATCCTGGTAGTATTGCTAAGGTTGGGATGATATGTCTAAACTGAGCCAGAACAGTTTTTGCCAGACAAAATTAATTATTTCAATTTGGATAGGACAGAAATGAACTCAGTGAACAAACCCCTGTTACTATGTGTATGAGATTTAGTTTGATCTTGAGAATATTTAGCAATACTGTAATTTGCTTGATGAATGCAAAAAAAAAAAAAAAGCTCCAAGCTTAGATAAGATCTCACCAAAAGGAGAATTTTCAACATGTTTTCATGTGGAAAGTAATTGAATGTTTCTAGAGAAGTTTGTATAGTATTTGCTTAAAAAAACATGTTTGCAAATATTTACTTCTTAAATTAATAACTGTGGCATTTTAGCATGACACAATGTCCATCACTTCAAAATTATATCACTTTATTACAATTATAATTTAAAATATATTAATTTCTGATGCAAATTAAACTCATATTCATATACATTAATGCTTAAAGAACTACTATATAATAGTAATAAAATTTTACTGATACACTTTAATTTAGCATGGTTGAAATGTCAGGCTATTATTTGGGTTGTGAGCTTTACATAACAGGGATTATCTTTTTCTTATATATTTGCTCAGTGACTGCTATAATGGGACCCTGTCCTGGCCTCAATTTCACATCAGGAAATAAAAGTAAACCAAATAATAATCAAAAAGTTTTCAGCCCTATTAAACAAACTTACCTAAAACTTCTGCATTCAGTTTCCAGATCAGCTACGTAAACCCTGACAAGTAAACCTAAAGAAAACACAAGCTTCCTGCCCCCAGTAAGTGTACTGGAATAACACTTAACTTCGCAAACCTGTTGGAAAGATGACAATTCAATACACTGATAAACCAGAAGTTAGCTGAATAACATATCTGAATTAAGATCAGATTTCATTTTTTTGTTTTTCCAAGATTCTACCTAAAATTTCAGGTAGGTAAAATCAGTTAATTTTGCCAGGTTCTCACAGGAAGGCATTAAACTCCCTCAGTGAAGTACTGGTGGACTACCTGAAAACCCAAACTCTTCCAGGGCTTTTTGCTGGAGTCCTGAAAATTTCCATTTACACATGCATTTCTTTTGTTGATTATCAATGTATTTTAGCTATACCTGTTTTAGCGCTCTCCTGTTTTGCTAGTCACTCAAGATTACTACCATCATCACTATCAGCAAATGTAATAAACTCCACTGGAGTTGCAAGTACTGTATTCTTTGTGTGTGTGTGTTCAGTGTGAGAGAGAACTGGCAGGGTAGGAGCTCACCTGTGCCAACACAATTATTAATTCTTCAGGTACTGTTAGTAGCTTCAGGCTACAGAAAAATAATTTACTTAGAAAAGCAGTAGAGACTTCTATGAAATCTTACAAGGTGAACAGCCATTTTTAGCTCTAAATACAGATAGACGCTAGTTTCCAGGGAACAAAGCACATAAATCTCAAACCAGCAATTTATTACCTCGTGCTTTGTTAGTGTATATTTTGTGGAATTACATTTCTTACTATGCATATTTTAAAATCTGCTTGTTAGAAAAGTGCTAATTTGTGCTGCCTGCTGTGCCAAGCATCCAGACTTCTCCTCCTTGGAAAATGAAGGCTGCAGTAGAGAACATCCTGGACTTTGCAAGCAAAAGGAATGGTAGAGGCTGTGGAGGTGCCAGCCATACAACAGCTTTAACTTTGAACCTTTTCTCATAATTTAGAGATAAGACAAATATGAATTAGACATGCACGTAAAGTAAAACAACAACTTAAGTCAGAATTAATCAGAAGGAATGCATGTAGAATTCAGCAAATATTTTTGGCTAAGTAAAATGGGGATAGATTACAATAATATCAAATATTGTTTCAGGTATTCAGAACAAAATCTCTCAGATTTCAACTCAAAATTTTGCTTTTTCAAATAATTGGTGTTGTGGGGTTTTTTTAGATAACTTCACAATGAGACATGGAATCTTGTTTCATATTGAAAATAACCAAAGCTTATATTAAACACAAATAACTTTGGATTTCTATAGGTCAGATACCAAACCAAATTATACTATTCATATAGATCTGGACAGAACCAAAATTCTCTACATACAGGTATTCAAAATGTCTATTTCACTAGTGTCAGTGTCTTGTATGATTTTGATAGTAAGATTAATTCAGTATAAATACACATAATTGATAACAGATACATGCTGGCCAAGAAGTTAGACTCTGTGAAAATAAGGGCAAAAAACAAATGCAGCTTCAGTGAGGCACTATGAAATCTAAGGTATTTGGAGATTAATATTGAAAAACAATGTTCTCCTTCTGGTCAACAAGTGAGGCCAAAATGTGATTTAAGCAGATGTGCTAACAGCTAATGAAGATTTTTACCTATATCTGAGTTTAAATTATTACCTACGCTCACGGACAGCTTTTCTGGGGAGACGAGCAGACTAATAGGGCTGGAGTCAGCAGGTTACCAGAAAAATGCATAAAAGGATATATTTTTTTCTAGAGCACATGATGAGGGAACAAACATAAGCCTTCACCTTTCCCCATTCCAGAATCTTCCCCACCTAAACAGCAGCTCCATCAAGCCCTGAACGTGGCTGCTGCCATAAATTGCATAAAAAATTGGATCATTATTGCATTTAAAAGATGAGTCCAAACAATATTTAATGGATAAGAGGAGTTCTGAACATTTTTCTTTTGCTTTTGCTGATTTTGTATGGCTGAGTTTTAATTCAATTTTCTTTTTCTATGTACCTGGTAATAGCAATGTAAGAACAGTAGGTGATAACAAAGAGACCAAAACAGGTTATTTGGGTATAAAACACAACATAACCTGTAGTGCTCAGAATTCAGTTGGATGTTGACTTCACAGATGGAAATCTGATGAAATGTCAGATTTTCAAGAACTTCAGTCTATGTTCTAGAAATACTAAATATTTAGCACTTGCTTGAATTAGGGAACAGCTTAGAGAACTGTATTGCATGGTAGTAGTAGGTCTAAGAGAGAAATTTGATCTTTATGACTAAAGTATTTGATGACTAATGACCAATCTTTAATTCAGTATCGTGTCTACAGACAATCAATACAGAGATTCAAGAATGAAGTTAATGTAGTAGCTTAAGAAGGTATTTGAGCTACTAATGACCTTTGTATGTATTTAAAACCATATGCATTTCAGAAATTTAGGAAAGGCTTGTAAATTAAGAATTTTTATTATCTTTACTGATCAAAATATATAATACAAAACGATCTACCAATAACTTATTTTTCCTTGACCAAGTACTATACTATAATCCAATAAAAGGGAAAGTTTTAATAGTAAGCATTACCTAGCATTACAAAACTAAAACATATTTCTGGAAGATTTGAAGGTAAGGATATGTGTTAAAAAATAAGGAATATTTATTTAAGGTCTTACACTGGATAAACTTTCATGTTTTCTGGTATTCCTGGGTGTATACATAGGTCTATATATAGAGGTCAGCATGTTTTACTTTTTTACTATTTTTCAAATGTCAAAGGGCCATGACCAGAAAAGAGAAATGGAGTCGGGGCAGGAAACATATTTTCTTAAAGTTTTTAGCTTCTTTTCCAGATAAAAGTATGTCAAAATAAATTTGAAAGCCCCTCTAAAATTTGGACGGCAACCCAAAATAAAATTCACCTCCAAACTTCCCAGGAATAATTTTCAATATTTTGGCTACTGTTTGAAAACAAAAAAGAGAAGCAAGGTGACTTTCTGGGTATAAACAAGAACCTTCTTAGAAGTTGCAGGTCAGGATCCAGCCTCCCTAGTTAACACTCTGTGCTTGTATAATTGGTTCTTCTCCCAGTACTGAGTTGCTAATTAAATCTCAGTAGTAACCAACTCCTCAGCATGGATTCTTAGTACAGGTAGTTTCATTTACCAAACTCTCTTCATGCTTGTTTGCCTCTTGCAAGTCTGGAAGTTCCCCCACTTTTGGTCTTGTTTTCTTTTTTTCCTTTACTATCTGACAGAAGAGAAAAAAACATCTGGATATCCCATCCTTCATACTGCTTAATGATTCCTAGAACTAGCTCTTTCTCACATAAAAATACTTTTTTTTTTTATGGTCACTGTCGCTTGTAACACAAAAGATTAATCCTGTAATTGCCTTTGTGCTAATGCCACTTTCAGTTTCTGCATCCTCCCCCCAACCTGCCCAGGGCAACAGCAATTGAAATTCTATTTGATTATGAAGTAATATTCAAACTTTTCTGCCACTGTTTCTTCATTTCAGATTTTTTCAAATTTGCATCTACAGAAAGCAAACTGTGACTCTGAAATGTCAGATACTTGACAACTAAGGCAACTCTTCCATGAAAATAATCTACAGCATTGGTTTGTAAAGTCCATTAAAAATAGTGCCTGAGTATCAAAATAGACACTTCCAGCACTATGAAATCTAGTTGTGCATTTTAATATATATTAAGTATTCCTCAAGAAATCGTTCTGATCCTACATATTATTGAAAGGTGGAAGTGGGAGATAGCCTGTCTCCTGAAAAAATATGGATAATTAAAAATTGTAAATTACAACACAATTTTAAAGTACATATTTTAAAATTTTCAAGCAATTCACTAGAGACAGGACTCTCTTTGTACGAATTTCAGAAGTATTGTCACCTCAAATATGAGAAGAGACAAGAGCATCGAACAAGTGTATATGAGTTGTTACCTTGGAAGAAATAAAAAAGCAGAATCCTGATTATAAATATGTCAGGTGTACAATTAAAAATCTTGCATACTTTTCTGGATAGCTTTGTTATCTCTAATCAAGTCTTTGTTGGTGTTCTGGAAAGTGCAATTCTGGATCTTTTTCAAAAGACACATTCTTCCCTCAGCACTTTGTACATATACACACCAGACCCAAATAAATATAAATTGCACTAGAAATTATGCTTTCAAAACAGGACATCCATAACAACAAGAGAAATAAATGACAGTGACTTGTTGGCAAATACATTTCAAAGCATACAGCTGGACTGCAAGAATTCACATTAACTTGTCAAAAATACATTTTTTTCCTTTTTTAAACTCAGCAATTTTACCAGTCTTCAGACATTAACAACTGCTCACAGAGCAACTACATTTTATTAATCGTATTTTTTGTCGGGTAAGCAAACTTCTAAGAATTGTCATTCTTGGAGGCTGTTTATTGGTTTGATTCATCTTAACTTCCGAGCAAGAATATATACCTTAACTGGGAATGTTTCTTCAGGAATTAACTATTATTATTTTTGTTTGTTTGTTCGTTTGGTTTTTTTGGGGGGGGAGTTTTGTGGGGGTTTTGTTTTGGTTTGGTGTTTCATTTTGTGTTTTGGTGTTTTTTATTTGGCTGGTTTGTTGTTTGTTGGGTTTCTTTAATCAAAACGTTTTGCTCTGCTAAGGGCAAAACAGTCGGTGCTGATGACCCAATGGTCCTCACTATACTAATTTAAGGGGATCTAATCCTGTCTCAAGGAACGAACCCCTGCTTGTGGATAGAGCACCTGAGACATGTTTCCTAGATTTATCTTCTATCTCTTTCACATGGAAAGACATGGGTTCATGATAGGCTGCCCTAGAATTAAAAAAAAAAAGCCCAGTAAGCTGGGGACCATGAGAAGATTCACAGCAGATGTCCACCATGGGTCCAAACTAAAACATCAATAGAGCAACACCTAAAGACTGAAGTAGAACAATGATTGTAATGATGATGAATATAAACAGGCTGCACCCAGGTTTGCCCACCATATTCAGGTCAGTATTTTTGTTTACTGCATTCTAGATTTCCAATTTCCTAAAATAAGAAAATTATTTTTCAGTTTGTTTTTCATTTCTTTTACATAATATAGGCCTATATAATAAATACATAATTCACTCCTACATAATAAGTATAGACAAAACACATAAAAAGTCTTACAAAATATAACTATGTGAAAAGATGAAAAATACTAAAACAATACCATGCATCACAAGAAAAATGAGAGAAAATAATGTAGTAGCTACTGTGCCTAATTTTTAAATTTTATTTTTATGTTTTACAAGGATAGAATGCACACAAAATGTGGGAATTAGATTTTCACAGTTGCCACTTATGGATTTTTTAATCTCCTGTTCTGCTTTGAATCATGAGCTTTTTACTATCTGTAATGAATCAGATTCTTAAAGATGTAGCTCCTACGGTCAAATAATTATGTCAATCAAACAGTGCTTTGCCAATTCTTACAACTGTAAAATGGAACAACAACTTATGCTAGAAACACAAAATATTAAGGCTACAAAGACTATGTTATGTGTCTAGGCTCATGAGTTTTAGGTCAATTCATACGTTCTTTGGAAACTAAAAATTTTTGTTTAAGACTGACAATGGCGCATGTTGGAAATATATCTTTCTATCAAACCATCCTTCTGTGGCTTGTGGAGAAAAACCCTGGTCATTTCAGTGTGATTCCTACAAGACTTACGTGTTTATCAGAACAGTACAAAGTTGATACAATGAAAAATCCTGACTTGTGGTTATTTCAGAAAATATGTCAAGCCACATGATAACTTCTAACACATGACAATTTCAGATTAGAGCTGGTGCTTTATTTTGCCACAGTACTACAAAATCTAGTGTTTTGATAGTAGTTATTGAAGAAGTCCTTCAGAGAAAGAACAGGTTTTCTCTTACAGCTTACCTACAAAAAACTTGGTTATGTTTTGACAAGTCTTACTTATGTCTGTATTTCCCATCTAAATAAAAACGTGGAAAATTCATTTTTTCCATTCTCTGAAATTCCTTAAAATTTTGAAACACCATCCCCGTTTGTGAATAATTCAGCAAAAAGGAAAATAAACTTGTGGATGAATTTAGATACTACTGTAAAGTTGCAAAAATATCCCTCCTTTTTAGACTTCTCTCACACAAATTCCTTCAAAAAAAAATTGTACGTCATTTTGCTGAAAAGCAAATTGCAGATGAACTCATGTAACCATGTTTGATGTAATTTCTAATTGGCATTTAGGCTATCTGAAGAGGGCTCTGGGTTTTCTCTTCTTTGGTTGGTTGGTGGGTGTGTTTTCTCTATATTCATACATAGCAAATATTTGTAAATGAATAATTCAAAATCTAAACTTGTGCAACCATAAAATTTTCAAGAAACATGGTATGTAATATTTTTTCATGCAAATAAAATGCATTTTACAGAGTTCTGTTTAAAATTAGTTTTTAATATGAACCTTTAGAGAATGTTTAAAAATGTATTTTCAGAGATTTTTCTGTCCTCTGTTGACTCTTAAACAAAGTAAATATTTAAACAAGATACCAGGGGAAAAAACCACCTGAGCAACATAGGCTATTACATTTCATAAAATGTTAAGTGACAGTATTTAAGTAGGAAAAAAAAAGTATTTCTGCATGGGATATTAACACTTTCTAGCTTTCAACCATTCAGGTTTCCAGCCTACACTGGTTCTTCAAAAACCTGAGTATCATGGCAGTAAAAAATTAAGAGGCACTATGACACTGATTCAGTTTGATTATCTGTAAATTATGAAATGTATTAAAACCTACTAATTCACATTAGTGCAGTCTCAGTATCAGCTACCATACACCAATAAAGAAAAAAAGATAATACAAAATGTTTGGGATGGAGTATTATAACATCAGAAGTACTTTCTTCTCTCTTCCAAGTTATTGAAGGAACCTGGCTCCATCCCCGTGACACTCACCCTTTATATATTTATAAACATTAATGAGGTCACCCCTCAGTCTCCTCTTCTCCAAGCTGAAGACACTCAGCTCCCTCCACCTTTCCTCATAAGGGAGATGCTCCACTCCCTTAATCATCTTTGTGCCTCTGCACTGGGCTCTCTCCAGCAGTTCCCTGTCCTTCTTGAACTGAGGGGCCCAGAACTGGACACAATATTCCAGATGAGGTCTCACCAGGGCAGAGCAGAGAGGAAGGAGAACCTCTCTTGACCTACTATCCACACTCCTTCTAATACACCCCAGGATGCCATTGGCCTTCTTGGCCACAAGGGCACAGTGGTGGCTCATGGTCATCCTGCTGTCCGCTAGGACCCCCAGGTCCCTTTCTCCTACACTGCTCTCCAATAGGTCGTTCCCCAATTTATACTGGTACCTGGGATTGTTCCTGCCCAGATGTAAGACTCCACACTTGCCCTTGTTATATTTCATTAAATTTTTCCCTGCCCAACTCTCCAGCCTCTCCAGGTCTCACTGGATGGCAGCACAGCTTTCTGGCATGTCAACCACTCCTCCCAGTTTGGCGTCATCAGCAAACTTGCTGACAGTGCACTCTACTCCCTCATCCAAGTCGTTGATGAATATATTGAATAGTACTGGTCTCAGTACCAACCCTCGAGGGACTCCACTACATACAGGCCTCCAACTAGACTTTGCCCCATTGACCACGACTCTCTGGCTTCTTTCCTTCAGCCAGTTCACAGTCCACCCCACTACCTGACTGTCCAGACCACACTTCCTCAGTTTAGCAGCGAGGATGCTGTGGGAGACTGTGTCAAATGCTTTACTGAATGTTTTCCCTACTTCTGATTTCCATTGAAAAGTGTGTGCTGATTTTGCATACAAAAACACTAAGTAGTGATCAGAAAAAAGAGATTTTCAGATGAATCATGGGTGATAGCTTTAACTTAAATCTGTCTTTATAATTTTCTTTATTAAAAAGAAAATTTGTAGTAAACGTAATTCATTTTTATAATAAAAGCTGCCTTTTATTATATTTATAAATCCATTAATTTGAAATCTGTCTAAAGTTTTTAATGATTAGTCACAGCTAGTTGAACAGGAAAAAAACCAAAACAAAACATCACCACCTTTCAGTTGTGAATCATGTGGGTTTTCACTTATCAGTAAACTGTCAGGATAGCACGCAGTTCCGTTCAGAGACCACAACTCCATTGAGACTGATACTGTACAAGCAGAGACTGAAAACGATCTTAAATTTCAAGTTGAGTACCTCAAGGAGCGTGATATTCAAGGAAGCAACGGAACTACAGTAACCATTGCGGTAGGCAAAAGCACATGACAACCATTTAGACTATTAGCAGCTTCATGTAGACAACAGAAGAAAAACTTAAGGGGATATTTGAAGGAAATAAATTTAAAAACTGCTCATATATTTGTAGGTAGTCTGACGGGCAGCAGTAGAAAAAGCCTGTTTGTGCTTATATGAGGAGTGTGATGGAAGTTGTCAGCATAGGTCTGCAGCAGTATTCTTCTTGATGCTGAATTACAGACGACAGGAAACGTGGAAGATGGACTGTCGAGCCTCAGAGTGAAGGTGAGAGGCTTGTACTACTTTATGATAAAAGGGAGCCAGTGAATGGATGGACAGGGAAGAGTAACATGATGAAATTTAAATGCTTATAAAATCATATGGTATCAGCACTCAATGGCAAGACACAAAGCAACATTGTATTTTTCTAGGTGAGAGATGAACTTTTCCTAGTGTATTAGGCTCAGTCTCATGTTCTCTATAAACAATGAATAACCATCGAATTTCAAAACTTTCTGTATTGGGTATAGCTGGGGTGGAGTTAACTTTCACCATAGTAGCACTCATAGTGCTGTGCTTTATACTGGTAGCTAGAACAGTGTTGATAACAGATAAATACAGGGTGTTTTAAAAAGATAGACCGAATTTCAAAGTAATTCAAAGTATTCAAAGACAGAAGTTAAAACATCTGAAAAAGGGCATGCAAAACACGAACTGATTGTACACAACATGTATTTAAGGAAGTATCAGTAATTTATAGTCTCGAAAGTTCTTAATAACTTTATTCACACAAAAAATTTGAATAGGTTCTCACACTTCAAGTTTTCAGGAATTGCAGACCACTGCTCACAAAACGTCAGTCAGTAGAAGGTTACAGAGCCAATCATTCTTAGATTACCAGAAGCATTATCTTTGAAACATAAAAGCTAGTTTCTATGAAAATGCTATAAATCTATTATATCAGCACAGCACTTAAAATGGTGTTAAAGTTTTTGTCAATAAAATCCTTAAAATACTGTATATTCTATAAACCACTAAAAGTGGTACATAATTTGTGTGTAAGCATATAAAATTGCAACATTTCCGGAAAAAAAAAATCAAATACTGTAGCTACTGTAACTGAACTTAAGAACTGCAGTAGACTGGGGATAGTTGATCAAGAAGTAAGCAAACAAACAACATCCATTAAAATTCTTTCTGAAAATGTGTGTGTGAGACAAACATACCAATATATGTGAAATGCTTGGATACTGTGATCATGGGCATTATGTAAGAGGAAAAATTTTGAAATTATTTATTCAAAGGTTATTTGTTCTTTTTGGGGAAGCTGCTTCAAATTCCATTATTTTTCAGGCTCTATTTTGATTCAAATTAATCTGACTTGATCTGCTAGTTTTAGGATTTAATGTATAGGATTATCTTCTACTGCCATAGCAGCCGTCAGGATAGAAAAGAAATTACATAATATTTGAAAAGTATGCTGTTAAAAGAAAGAGAATTTTGGAAGTACACTTGTATTATAATATGTTTTATGTAGGAAGTCTGATAGCCTTATATCATTAAAAACAAACAAACAAAAACAAACAAAAAAACCACCCAAAACCTGTTTCTAACAGAATAAAAATATTACTTCTGGAACCTTATGTTTCTTTCAGGAAGTAATATATTTGCATTAACACAAGTCATGATTGACAACTGATATGTTTTTTTGGTGCGGAGGCTTGAATTAGAAGCAAAAAATATTTTGCACTGCTGAAATTATGTCAGAGTGGATGACTTGCCTTTTTTTTTTCTTTTTTTATGTTGCACAGCTTTATGTCACATCATAACATATCACATGCTGTGCTGACAAATAAGATAAAATACTATGCTAGTACAGCAGCCATAGAGCATCCTAACCTGAGAGCATCAATTGCAACATAAATGCGTTGAAATGACAAGCACAATTACAATGAAAACATCCTGGAGGCACCAAATAAGTGATAAGATATTATTTCCTTAGCTACTTTGATAAAAATCAAGAACTTCAGTAGACATATCTGATATTATATTTCTACATATTTTCATGGGTTTTTATTTTTGCTTGTGGCACAAATATTGGCATCTGCTAACCAGATTAGATGATTCGGATGCAAAATTGTGAAACATTCTCTTTCTCACCTTCTTTTCATGTACTGGAGTATTTTAATTTGGCTAGGGTTTCATTTTTCATACAGTCATTGATATGTAAGAATTATATGTTGAAAACTACTTGTGAAGGTCATCTAGACCATCCTTCTGCTCTAAGCAGGTTCAATGAGACTGGATTGATTAAGGCCTTGTTCTGTTTTGAATATCTCCGTGATAGAGATCCAAAAACATCTATGGGCAACCTGTGCTGTGTCAGACCACGCTCATGGTGAAACACTTGTTTCCTTAATATCTAACCAAACTTTACTAAGCTTCAGCTTGGTTTTGTTGTCTCTTTTCCTACCTCTGTGTACTTTCTAGAGAAGCCTGACTCTTTTTTCTCTGTACCCTTCTGTTAGGTACCTCTGTACAGCAATATGGTCTCCCCTCAACCTTCCCTTCTTTAGACTGAACAAATCCTCCTCTTTCTGCCTCTCCTACTGTGCTTCAGCCTTATTATCATGGTGGCCCTCTCTGACAGTATGTTACTGACTGTCTTGTACTGTGGACATGGTACTCCAGAGATGGTGTTATAAATGCAAGAGGGGAAGAATTGCTTCCCTTGACTTTTCGAATGCTTGCTAATACTATCCAAGATGCAGTCGCATTTCCTCATTGCAAGGGCACGCAGCTGACTTATTTTTTTAATATGCAAACGATGTTGTGGTGTGCTTCTGTTGGATAAAGCACAACCAAAGAGGTGCCCTCATTTCTAAATCATGTTATCTGTTTAGATGAAGTAGATAATGTGTACAAGAGTCTTTAATTCATGTGGGAGTACATTCCTCTCCCAGAACAGCTCTTCCTCCTACATGAAGGAGTGTTAGCGTGGCTGTTCCATGCGGATAATACTCTTATCCTATCTAGTTTCAGACCATTCATACAGCAAGGTAACACATGCTATAAAAACACCAGAACGAAGTCAACAACAAATGATAAACAAGTTTCACAGTCAGTAAGAATTTACAACAAAACAGCAAAAGAATATTGTTGTCTTTAGATTCTGCCTTGTTACTCACCACTGTAATGCACTTCTCCCAGCACGTGGTGTATCTACTTAATAAAATGGATTGTGCAAAATGGGCATAGGTGACTTTGGGTTGAAGCTCCATGATAGCAGTGTGATGACTGCATAGATAAAGCCAGTGCTGAGACGGCACATTAAGAGCAGGTGACAGAAGAAACCAGGAATGACACAGACATTCTTAGGCTGTTTTTCTGTCAGTAGTTTGTGTTGCTATAGGAAAGCAGCTGGTAAATTATTGATTATACGATGATGAATATTGACAAACATAGAAACAAGAAAGTATGACCACTAGGTTTCCCTCAGGGTATCACAGAACAGTCTACAGATAAAGATGAGATAAAGAAAATCTTTTTGCACTGAAAAAAAAGAATCAGAAAGTAGTCTTAATGTTACTGCTACACTGTGAGTTGCTAAGGGAAGGACTTAGCTGTTGTATATCCCTGTTTCACCAAATGTAATTAAGGGAAATCAGAAGACAGGATCTAGATGCATATTCTAAGATGAAAGCTCTGCCAAAGAAGGAAACACTGATTTTGTAAGATGTAGACAGAAGTTTAAAAAAGACATTGTTCTACAAAACCATAATTCTGTGTCTGTTTGCTTACAAACTCTCCTCCCTCACAGTTTCCCCACTGCTACTTCATCCTCCTACTCTTCTGTCATGTTTCCTACCTTCCCATCTTTGTCTTCCAAATAAAAGTAAATAAAAAACTGTAAACATGGTAATAGAATAACTGTAGTATCTGCTGTAACTCTGCTATATCACTTTACATCTGCATTACTTAAAGTGTAATGGTTGGTTTGTTTGTGTGGGTTTTTGTTGTTGTTTATTTGGTTTGGTTTTGTTTTGTTTTTAAGGAAGAAGACTTACCTGCTAAAAGAATAATTATCTTCTATTAAATACTTCCAAAATGTTAGGGCAAAAGCTTATATAAAGATTATTAATTTTTTAGTGTATTGGCCATAAGTATTATATTTTGTTTGCAATATGGGATATATGATACATGGTTTCTGGAATTAATTTCAGTAGTTACTATACTTTATGTAGTTTTTACTTCAATAATTAAATATCAACCCTTTTTTTCCTCAGTAGTTTTTTCTCAGTGATTGTGAAAGTTCTAAAGCATGCCTTTCTAAATAAGCAGAAAGGACAAAGCTGTTGTTATACTTTTAGCTTTTAAAATAGAAACAGTTTTTGTGAATATTTATGCCCTTAAGTGACAGCTCAGCTTCCTCTGATCCATGAACCCTTGCTCTGAAATAGGGCTCACTATCTGCAAAGATTACAGAACACCTATTTAAGTATTCCCAACTGATTCCTCTCAAGATCTTATTCTAGGATTCTGCAGTATTCACTTGTCATGTAAGACACCTAATGGTCAAGATTCTGAGATTAACAGTACTTAGGAATGATATTCTGTGTTCATCTGCATGGTTATTTGGAAATTCTACATTAAGAAAAAGTTATTTTAAAATATTATTAAGATTAAATTAGAAAATATACTAAAAAGGAGTATGCTAAATTGAAACTTCCAAAATAATGACAGAAATTTCTATTAGGTATCCACAATCATTCACAGTATCTTTCAACAAGACAATTTGAATTTTAATTCATCACAAGTGACACTCTAAGTTGCATCTCTATTATACCTGTCAAATGCTTTTCAATATGATCAAGAAGGCAATTCAAATTTATAGAAGATCCTTTTCGCCAGATTCTTCAGAAACTGTATCTTATTTGAATTTTCTGACAGTACAAAGGAGAACAAACATGAATAAAAGAAAATTTTCCTAACATGGGCATGGTCTGATTCTGGCAGCCAGTAGCCAGCATATTAATAATTTCTGTACTTAACAGGCTACTTCTCTGAGATTATGGTTTTTACATAACTTTCACAGAAAAATATCGATGTGATCAATAAAATAACTGTTATTTAATTGGATAATTATCTGTTGTACTGTTTCTAGGCAATACAAAGTCAATGGAAATTTAACAGCTGAAAAACAAGGAAATCTCTTGTAGTCACACAATCAAGAATTATGTTTCCCATCCCACACTGAGGATTTTTTTGAGAAAATTCATTGCAGTCTCTCTACCTAGCATATTGATCTAATTTGGGGAAGGAAAATGGCATATAATGGTTTTGACTGTCATCAAATCACACCAAATTTCAGAAGACAAATGTTATGATTAGCAGATAAAATAAGACAACTCTGTTTTAGGAGGACTGACACTATGTAGTGTGAGTGAACAGAGAAATCAGGGAATATAGTACTATTGCACAAATCGTAGAATCATAGAACTATAGAATCATTTCAGTTGGAAGAGACCCTCAGGATCATCAAGTCCAGCTGTAACCTAACCTAACTACCATTAAACCATGTCCTTCAGAACGTCCTATAAGCACTTTTTAAACACCTTCAGGGATGGTGACTCCACCACTTCCCTGGGCAGCCAGTTCCAATGCCTGACAACTCTTCCTGCAAAAAAGCTTTTCCTAATATCCAATGTAAACCTCCTCTGGCTCAACTTGAGGCCATTTCCTCTTGTCTTATCACTTGTTACTTGGGATAAGAGACCAACACTCTCTGTGCTACAACCTCCTTTCAGGTAGCTGTAGACAGCAATAAGATCTCCCCTCAGCCTCCTTTTCTCCAGGCTAAACAGCACCAGTTCCCTCAGCTGTTTCTCATCAGACTTGTGCTCCAGGCCCCTCATCAGCTTCGTTGCCCTCCTCTGCACTCTCTCTAGTACCTCCATTTTCTTTCTTATGATGAGGGGCCTAAAACTGAACACGGTATTTGAGGTGGGGCCTCACCAGTGCTGAGTACAGTGGCACAAACACTTCTCCAGTCTTGTTGGCCACACTATTCCTAAGACAAGCCAGGATGCTGTTTGCCTTTTTGGCCACCTGGGCACACTGCTGGCTCATATTCAGCTGGCTGTCAATCAACACCCTCAGATCCCTTTCTGCCAGGCAGCTTTGCAGCCACTCTTCCCCAAGCCTGTAGCACTGCCTGGGGTTGTTATGAGCCAAGTGTAGGACCCGGCACGTGGCCTTGTTAAACTTCATACAATTGGCCTCAGCCCGACAATCCAGTCAGTCCAGATCCCTCTGTATGGACATCCTACCCTCCAGCAGATCAGCACTCTCACCCCATTTGGTGTCATCTGCAAATTTACTGAGGGTGCACTCAATACCCTCATCCAGATCATTGATAAAGAGATTAAACAGAACTGGCCCCAATACTGAGCTCTGGGGAACACCACTCGTGACCGGCCGCCAACTGGATTTGGCTCCATTCACCACAACTCTTTGGTTCCGGCCATCTGGCCAGTTCTTTATGTATCGAAGAGTACACCTATCCAGGCCACGAGCTGCCAGCTTCTCCAGGAGAATGCTGTGGGATACAGTGTCAAAGGGTTTACTAAAGTCTAAGTACACAACATCCACAGCCTTTCCCTCATCTACTAGGTGGGACACCTTGTCATAGAAGGAGATCAGGTTGGTCAAATGGGACCTGCCTGTCATAAACCCATATAGACTGGGCCTGACCACATGGTTTTCTTGTATGTGCTGTCACTTGTATGTGATGTCACTCAGGATGATCTGCTCCATGACCTTCCCCGGCACCGAGGTCAGACTGACAGGTCTGTACTTATATATGCTGCAGAAGTGCTGAAGAATAATATTTTAGAAGTTGTGATCACTGACCATTTAATGAAAAATGTATGAGATTATCTCTGGCAGATACGGATAAGCAATATCTCATGTGGTCTGAGGGGCAAAAATAATGTATTTTTATCAATTCTCTGAAACTCTTACCAATTCAAAGACTAAGCCTTGTACAATAATAATAATCTCTGAGCACTGATGGGTACAAAATTACAACACTTCTGTCTTTTGAATAACCAACCAACCAACAAAACCAAAACAAACAAACAAACAAAACCCCAAAAAAACAAAATCAAGCGAACCAAAAAAAATCCCAAAACCACAAAAAACCAAAACCAAAACAAACTGACCATGCACTGGATACTAGTATCTGAATAGGACAGCCATCACATTTCAGTATAATCACAGAATTTTTAAGAGAGACATGATGAAGACCACCTACCTAGTAGCTGTGTACATTTTTTTACAGCCTTTTCATACTGTTCCAGGCAGGTTTTATATATGTTGACAGTGATGGCCACAGATGTTCTTATGTAGAGCTATAAATATGCTAAGGTTGATCTTTCTTTAGATCAACAAACACCTGAAAGAAGGCAAAGTTTCATTTTATAGAAATCCTTTTGATAGTCTTATCGTCACACTATAAACAGAACCAAATCTTTAGGTGAATAATTGCCAAATTGCCTCTGATGAACCAAACTTCAAGGCTTCAGGTTCCTCTTCAGAAACTCTCCTTCACTGGGTGATGTTCAGAACATGACAGCATGAGATACTCTAACAAAATTTCATGCTAATGAACTGAGATAATTGCAGATGTGGGCATAGAGCATGAATAATTAAAGGCTTCCGTGACACATGCTGTGACATTGTTAGAAAAGAAAAAAAAAAAGAAAAAGGAACAACTCTTAAACTAGCCTAGCACTTTTGACACTCATGTTCCTTAATGCCTTCTGGTTCTTCTAGACTTCCATGAACGTAGGTTAACAATAGAGTACTATGTCCATAACAAACAAGTTTTTGTATTAAGAATCAGAAGCCAATGGAGTTGTGAATGTTTCAGATAACTAATAATTTAATCATTCAAACTATCACAGGAAGAAATTCTGACTAACATCAAGATCCATCTTTTAAATACCTTTCCAAATGCACCATGAATATGATTATAAAAACCATTCCCAAAGCAGTTCCAGGTATATACACCGCTGGACAGGTAGCATGTATGTGATACCATGCCCCAGAAGCAGCAACAGACTCACACCACAATGTCACTTGGAATAGCAGTATATCTGGCAGCATTAGAAAGGTATAAAAAGTTAAACTCAATAATGCTGAATTTCTCTATGTACTCTTTGTAAGGCCTTGTGTAGAACAGTTTTATTTCAAAATGAACTCAAATGAACTGTATTGTAGACTCATTTATAAGGTCAAAGTATTATCATATGCCTTGATATTAAATAGATTTCGCTAATATTCTTTCTTTTCTTGATAAGATATGGATACATCTTCTCTAATATTTAAGGTTCACCTTCAGAATTTATGTTTTCTCTGAATCATTGTTCAACTTACAATATAAGTATTAGCTCACCCATACTTAATCCTGTATGTCATTTTCCAATCTTTTGATCCATTTTCAGATTTTTATAATTTTGTTAAACTTTATACATGTAGGCTGAACTTTTCCATGGTAGACGTTTATCTCATCATATTCATACTTCACTTTGTTTTTTGTTTGTTTGTTTTTTGGTTTGTTGTTTGTTTTTAAAATAACAACAAAAATAATCTATTGCCATAATTACAATACCAAATGCTACTTCTACTTTTTGGTGTTGTTTTTTGCCTTTTCACGGTTGCTTCACTGAAGCTTTAGTAGTTTGAAATTTGGTGCACAGTTGTCAGCTTGTCAGGAGTGTATCCTTTGCCATTCCTCTGAAAACCAAGTACTCAGGCAGAGTGTTTCTGCAGCAGACAATTGCTAAGACTCTGCTTGTTTCACCTCACCTTGCTTCTCTGCACATGGCAAAAAAGAGATACTTTTCAGAAATTGCTGCTCTGGCAGCTGACAGCCTCGGATGTGCCAGCCACCAGGCAGCACTAGGAAGGTGAGTGCCATTATTGCACAGCATCATGAACCAAAGCCAAGACCCTCACAGTCTCTTCCTCTCCCCCAGGCTCTCCCATGCCCTCTTGCCTTCCTCCTCATACCAACCTAAGTGCAGCAAAGCCGGACAAAAGCTTTTCAGCAGCATTTGTTTTCAGCAAACCCATGAATGTCTGTGCCTGTGCCAGTGCTAGCATGAGTAGCAACTGTATGAACACACATGCAGACACAGTGGGAAAGTGAGGAGGGTGCTGGCTTAGAGCTGTCATGGAACTGCACTCTCTCTTCCCATGTTTCTTGTACTACCGCCTCTTGAAAACCAACCAGACCAGGAGGTAATGGGGAATCAAAAATGAATGCAAGAGGTAGCAGAAACAGACTGCTATTAATAGTACTACTAAACACAAAAAGATCTGTCTCTAAACTAGAAATTGTGATTTGTGGGCATCAGCATTTCCCACCTAAGCCAGTAGCTGTCAATCCCATAAATCACAGAACTTACATTGCTCTAAGTTTTAAAATGCATGATTCTCCAACCCTTTTTGGAACACATATGAAAAAGGTCACAAAACCAAGGATTAGAAAATTTTACAAGACTGAGATTTAACTTGTCTGTCCAATTCTAATGGGCATTTTTCTTCGGATTCAATAGTCAGTTTTTTCACATCTCCATACATAGAATGGGCCACCTTCAAGGAACAAAACATTGACTCCACACTGAGATACTTCTTTACAATGGGAAGGTGCTGAAAAAAAACTCCCACAAAAGAGAGAAAATGCTTTACAGCTATGGGCAGCTGCACCTTGTCCTGGAGAAGTAGTTGCCGTAGTTTCTTTCAAAATTTCTGTGCAATAGTAAACAACTTTTTTCCCAGTAATACTTCACATAACTGGCCATCATTCTGATGTTGCATTTATTTAAATAATACAAAATTTATTGACAGACCTTGGTGAGTACCCATGGCTGTCACTAAAGTGGCTCAAAGTTATTAAATGTTATTCAAAATGGTAAATTACTTGAAAATATTAAGCTTTTATCTTTTCAGATTCAGATTCAAAATCAGTGGATATTTTGAAAGATTTCTATCTTGCTTTGTGCCATTTCTTCATCTGTCAAATGAAGATATTACTTCTTACCTCTCCTGGAGAGGAATTTTCAAGATTAATAAAGGTTTGTTAAAAAAAGCCCACTTGTTCTTCCATGGGTAGTTCAATATAAAGATGGTATAAAATAAAATATGGCATGGCGGTAGAGAATGAATTATTACATAAAACCAAATTGAGTTCCAAATAACTCTTCAAACATTTTTCTTGATACTGAGTTACAATTCTTGTTAAAACAAATGTACTGTGTATGCCTCTGCACATGCATTCCTATGATAAAAACTAAATTACCTGAAACAATTTCTGATCTGCTAAGATATCTGAATATTTGAATTATGTATGCTTATACTTGATAATTTATGTATGCAAGAGCTTGCTAGAAATAAATGAAACACATACTTCCTGGTTTGGATTTTTTTTTATTTTTCTCCTTCCAGATACTATTGATTCCTCTACTGTCACAGCTCTTTTCTGAACCTGAATCCATTTTATGAATAGCAGTCTGGTAGAATACTGTAAAAAAATTAAGGCAACAACCCAATTGCAATAGAAACTTCATGGTTAAAAAAAGTTTTACTGCTTCTCTAATTGATAGCATTGGTGAAAGCAGCTAAAAATCACAATTCTCTTTTTTGATACAGGTCATATTAAAATCCCTTGTCAACATCCTATTTGATTGCAACTTCATGTCCTTCAGTATTATTTCTTTCTACATTTCTTCCTGTCCTTTGGATTTTTAAATTTTTTTTAACTAGCTGCACAATATTTCCATGTGTTGAATCAATACCTATGTTTTAACTCCTAATTTTCTTTGCATGTTTTTAATTTGGTACAGAACTTCCTTGTGATTTTACAGATGAGGTACATTATCAACTATACATCTTAAAATGCTTCAAAACCAAAGCAGTTAATCCCTACTTTGAAATTCTTCTTGTATTTTCAACAAGATTCATGAGTTTGAAAAAAAAGAGAGCTAGACCTTGTCTGTCCCATCTGACCGAAAACTCATCTTGTGAGAATTGAAAAAGCAGCAGAAGTTCAGGTTCTTTGCTGCTTAAAAAATACCTGATATTGAAAGGGCTCCTAGGTTCCTGCAGCTATAAAAAGGGGCAGATATTTAAATTCTAGAACACTTCTCCATATGTTCTATTTTCATTTATGCAAAAAGGAAAAGTCAGCAGCCCAATATTCAGTAGAAACACAGTGAAAAGAATGTTGGTTTATTATCTCAAAACCAGCAGTCACTGAACAGTCACTAATTCTGTGTTCTCTATGTATATAGTTTTAAAAAACAAACAAAACACCAATCTTTAGCTCTTATCGGGAGAAGGTTTAACATGTCCATAATTTTTTGCGTGTATATACTGTAACTGCATTCAGTCTGAGTGCTCAACACGTCTCCAAAAGCATCTGAAAGAACAGATGCTTACACAGTTTTACAGAGTTCCTGTATGCAAAACACTATATAAATTGTGTGAATTTCTTCAGGGAATCTGCTGAGAACACTAGCCAAGTTAACATAGCTGTATGATTTGCAAATGTCAAAAAAGCTTTGAAAATTAACTTTCCTTTGCACTTTCTATATTTGTATAGACGATATTTATATCATGGATATGTGATCTTATATATATAATCATAGACTCACACTTAAAAATAAATGAAAAAAAATCAGAATTATTTTTATATCCATATATTGGTTACCATTTTCTCAGACAAGGATGGGGAGGAAATACCGCATTTAGAAAATACAATGAAACCAGCAAGTGTTATTACTTTAACTAATATCAGACAAAAAGAAATTGTCTGTTTTGTGCTGGGCTTCAGGAGAAGAAACTAATAAATATGCATGTATAAGCAAAACTGTTTATGCTACCACCAACTGCAGTAGACCTTCAAAAGGGTTTAATTTTTAAGTTCCTTGTTTTGATCTATTTTTATTTTCCCCAAATATTCATTTTTTTCAGTAAAAAAACAGTATAGGTCATTCCTGAAACAACGTTTTGAAGTTTAAAGCCAAATACTTTAGTAAGGCCATCTCTTTCCCTTATCTATGGAACAGTTCTAACCATTACCCAAAGACACGGCAGGAAGATATGCCAGGGAGATTTAGGTTGGACATCAGGAAAAGGTTCTTCACCCAGAGGGTGGTGGAGCACTGGAACAGGCTCCCCAGGGAGGTAGTCATGGCCCCAAGCCTAACGGTTTTCAAGAAGAGACTGGACAAAGCCCTCAGACACATGGTGTGAACTGTGGGGTTGTCATACGCAGGGACAGGAGTTGGACTTGGTCCCTTCCAACTCAGGACATTCTATGATTCTATGATACTCCTTCCTGGAACACTGAGAATATTTAGAAATAACACATTTTAAACTTCAAATGTAGTGCGTAAATTGCTCCTACTGTAAGACTCTAGCATTAAATTGTCTAATACAAATGCTATTAGCAGTACAATAAGCAAACCAAATACAGCAATTGATCTGCTAATCCAGTGAAAAGGAGAGAACCTCTGAAGGCAAAAAATAAAAATCTAATTTTTTTCTTCTTTCACTTCAGCTGCAACAGAATTAGAAGAAAAATAGACTGAAAGAACAACATCAGGCTTGCAGAATTAGAGCTTGATTTACCCCTTCCTTTGTGGAATCATGTGTGGCTGTCCAGAAATATCTGAAAATGTCACTGTATCAGAGGAGCGACATGTAATACTGGTTCAGGTGTAAATAATAGTTCAAGGCACAAGAAGACAGTAAGTGTTCTAAACTAGAGGATAATCAAGAAATAATCAATTTCCATGGGTCATTTCCAGCTGTGACATGTTTCCCACTGCCCTGCAGAAGCCTGGGTGAGAGTTTCCCTAGGAGGTCTCCTTCAGGCACAGTACACAAGGTGTGGGGTGGCCAGCTTGGAGCCAATGCCACACACCACAGTGCTGGCATACTCCGCCCCACACACGTAGTCCTGAAGCTGAATGCAGCAGAATGTGTGCCTAGTAGCAATCCCAGCTGTTCAGCATCCCTCAGATCCAAACAGGAGAAAACCAAAACTTCTCACACAAAACCAACAAAAGAAGCCTGTGTGTGCCGGTTCTGCTGGGGTCAAGTTAATTTTCTTCGTAATAAGAATCTTTACTTTTCAGTTGCTAGCACCATCTATTGTTTTGGATTTAGTACCAAAATAATGTCATAACACATTGGATTTCCCATGCTTTGCCTGGGAAGAGTTAACCTTTTCTTTCCAGTTGCTAAGTTGTTTTGCAGTTGATATGAAAAGAATTTGAGAACTCAAGTGCTAGCTCTTCCCAAGGAGGCCAAGGAGTTTCCCAGCTTTGTGGCTGCAGGTGCAAAGAGCCTCTGGGAAGGGGCACAGATATGACAGCACCTAGACTGACATCTGGGCTGGCCAATGAAATATTCCTTACAATTAGCATCATGCTCTATATATAGCTGGAGCTGTTTTTTCTGGCTGCGTAGTTGGGTTTTGGCCCTTCACCGTTTTGGTTCTCTTTACCAAGACTGGCTGTTTGGCTTGATCATGTTTGACTATAAACTACTGTCTGGATCTCCACTCTTCTGTAATCAGCTGCATGGGACTAGTATTCGTGAGCAATTGCCTTGTGTATCACTCATTTTATTTATACATAATTTAGTATATTATTATTGTTTTCCATTTACTTACCATCCTATTGAACTGTTCTTATCCCAACCCATGATTTTCTCACTTTTTCTTTTTCCCTGTTTTCTCCCCTATCCAAGTTGGGGGCAGGGATGAGTGAGCAGCTGTCTGGCCCTTGATTGACAGCTGGGGTTAAACCACGACACCATGGAAAAAAGTTTCCACTGGTTGAAAGCATTTATTTTGATTTATGTAATTGTCCCGGTTTTGTTAAAAACAAGACAAGTTTCTCTTTTAGTGAACTTTTCTTTCAGTTAAGCCCTTCTTAGTAACTGCACTTTTCTGAAGCTGGATACATGTTTTGGTAGACATAGCAACGGAATGCAATGGAATGCAAGGTCACTGATAAGGATGCAGGTCCCGTAAGTGAGAGGGGCAAGGAGGAGCAAACTGAACAGGAATTTCAAGATTGGTTTTGTATATTTTGTATTATTTTCTCTATATTATTAGTAGCATTAGTAAAACATTTTTAATTTGTTCCAACTTGCAAGCTCTCTCTCTCTTTGCCTCTCTTTGCCCTCCTATTGCCTTTGCTTAGTGGGAAGTGGTGGGGCTGAGGAGGAAGGGAAAGGAAAGAGGTTAACAAAGCATCTGCCATGATTTATTGTCACCTTGCAATCAAACCTTGACAGTAATGCAATATTGAAACAAAGTTTAAATAAAGACAGAGCAAGGTTTTTGAGGGAACAATGTCGTAGGACCAACTTGCTGACAGCTTTATGAATCTAAGCCTTTAAAAATTCTGTCTTTTCTGGCTATGATTTGATTCAATCTTTAAACAAAGAGCACATGCCTGCTTAAAATCAACAAAAACAAAACAACAGTACAGATCGCTTTTGAGAGGAATATGAAAGGACAAAGCATTTTTAAAACAAAAGAATGAAGTAAATTGAGGGTTAAGAGGTCAATTGAGTTTCCTAAATATCTGGAACTAAAATCCAAGGAATACAGAAAGCTGAAAGGATATGCTTGTCCGAAACAACGAATAACATCAGAATTATCACTAATAATCTACTTAACCTTAAAATTATTGTCCCATCATTTAACTGCATTTAATTGACTATACAAAATTAGTCTCGATCTATTATATTGATCACTTGTTTCTGCAAATGCTAACTGTGTCTTCTGAGGAAGACAAAACTCCTAAATAATGTCTTGTAATTCCTATTAGATGCTAAGCTGTTGAAGACGTAGATGTAAGGAAGTTAACTTTGGATGCAGAGCTTAAGATCAAGTTGTTTGAATTCTTTCTAGGATGGTTTTTTCTCTCCAGTAGAGCTGCATTGCCATAAAATCTTCTTATCATATGGACCTTTCTGTGCACAGCTCAGGTTTTCATGTTCTGTTCTCAGAAATCTTCAAGTCTGGTTTTAAGCAAAAGGCAAAGAAGAAACCTGAAATGCATTATTTGTATTTTCCAGTCAGCCATTTGTATGTTTGAGCTTCTCCATTCCTCTCTTGTGTATTACCATACCTTTGGACAACATCATCAATTAATCTCTTGTAGAAATTATTTAGAGGTTTTACACATTTCTACACATATCTCATAGTACAATAACTGTTATGCAGTTACTGATAAATAAATTACCTATCTCTGTACTGGAGAGAAAGGAGTTTGGAGGCTGTGTGCCTTTTTTATTCATAGCTGAAAAAAAAGAGCTATGGTTATTTTGCTTATTTTTAAAGAAATGAGTTATGTCTGATTCCACCTCTTCTCACATGAGTCATCAGAAGTAAATTTGCAAGTCTTACAAACTGCTTACATAAATAGGTAATAGTTTATTTACCACAGCAAACAGTCAACTGAATGTGAAATACTGGCTTCTCTCATTACCCTGTATCTTCCATTATCTTCCAAGCAACACTGTTTCCTCCTTATAAAACAGGACACAATTAGTTTATAGTAGTTTACCTTTGAAGGATGCTTATAGTTTGTTGGTAGATTTAGAGGATGGAGTAAAAAGCTGACGTTGTATAGTTTGGCAGCAAGACTTTGGAAACTGAACAGAAAGCTGCTTGCTTTCCACACAGCAAATAGGCTTATTTGCAAATGGTGTTTACACAGAATAACCTACTGACAGCTTTAGAAATTAAATTTGTTTTGTGTGGTTTTAGTTTATTCAAAACAGTATTTTACAATTCAGCTGACTTAATAAATGCATATTTTTTTAATAATCCCCAAATACTTTAAAACACAGGATACTTTATAACTAGGATCAATCCTACTGCAATGAATTAGAATTTAGCAACTGAGATGGGAGAAAAAGTAGAGAAACATACAGTATTTATAGCAGTTTTCAATTCTAAAGCTTCTAAATCAGTGGCAGCATAAGCCAATTTTCACAAGATATGACTGCCACCAATACAGGATTAATAGGTAGTCCAGCTTTTCTAGATCAGGTGTACAGATCATCATAACAGTTATGATTCTTCTAACATGAAAAGAACGAAACTAAATGATATAATAAATATGAAATATGTAATAAATACATTAAAAATCTTATTTTAAAAGGTTTCTTAATAAAATGCTTCTGTGTGCATATACAAAAAGATTGCTAAGCTATCTCTACAATCCACAAGCACGTACAGAAAGAGTTGTCAGGCATTGGAACAGGCTCCCCAGTGAAGTGGTGAAGTCACCATCCCTGGAGGTGTTTAAAAGACATATAGATGAGGTTCTTAGGACATGGTTTAGTGCCAGTGTTAGGTTAATGGCTGGACTCCATGATCTTGATTATCTCTTCCAGCCAAAATGCTTCTATGACTCTAAGAACAAGGGAACTTTAGGGAGACCTCCGCATATGTATATTTTATGTCTTCTAGATGGTAACTGTCATCTCAGGTGCAGATTACTGCCCATTCCAACCAGTGGGTGTTATCTCCCTGGATCAGCAGCCTCTGAACAACAGAAAGGAAGTGGCTGTTGGAGATGACCCAGACTGTTTCACTACTAAGATACAGGGAGTGATGAGTCACCAAGTATATATCTTTTTTTCTCTTGTACATGTGGTAGACCTGGGGATATAATTTCCTGCAGGTTATACCCATCTTACAGCAGCTTGTCTAACATTATCCTGAAAAGTTAGGTTCCTCAACTTGAAACAGTGAGAATGTCTATTCCACCAAGAACATGATAATGAAAGCAGCTGGAGCCAAGGTCACAGCAGAAAGAGGAGCAGGAAACATTGATATGTTTTCACAACTGTCATGAGTGTTAACAGATTACTGGTGGTACGTAGGGCTCAGTTTTAATGCATGATGTGTGCACAAATTAGAGAAATGTTGTATATGTTATACATGCTAGGAAAGGACAAAACCCTTCATTAAACAGGATCACCAGAGCAACAGCATAATCTAATTGCCTTTTATAACACTTGGAAAAGACAAAGTCCTTCCAAAGAGAATTTTAAGAAGTTAACCATGTCATTTGACTGCTAGAAGTAGTAAATTAGAAACAGCTTTCTTTGGAACATAAAGCTAGTGTAATACCTTATGTCATACATACAAAATGAGGTTCAGCTACAGGAAAACCCTCACACTTTAAAACAGTTATAATTTCTAATTCCATTATGAAAAAAAAGCCTTTTACTTGTCTTGAGCATACATAGGAAACTTTACCTTGGCTGTTCCTTACTACTGGCAATGCAAAAGCCTTTGTGTTGTTCCCTTTGTTAAAGAATAAAAGTACTAAGCAGTTTTGAAAGAGCTGACACATAAGGTGGCCTCTAGTTTACAAAGGCTTTTTTTGTTCAGTACATCACTCTCACCCTGGGCAGAAGTTCACAAGCAATGGCCCATTAGTGCTAACTAATCAAAACAGATCTTTGGCACAAGAGGCAACAATGCAATCTAAGATAGTGAGTTTAGATCAGGTCTGATGTAACTACTGTTTCTTCCTGACAAAATCTGAGTCTAAAGTCACATTATGCCACATTATCATATTTTTACATAGGATTTCTACATCAATGTTTCACTTCACAGTATTTAATATAATCTGAAAACAGTCAGGTTATAGGTACCTATCCTGAGAATACTCAGGACACAAGAAAAGAGTGAAGACACAAGATTAATGAATGTGAATCAAGTCAATCAGGCTTTAACCTCATCTAATGACCTTATGCATTACAGATCATGATATTTTTCACTTACACGTGTGAAATTCTTTTTTTCTAATTCAAAGCAAGAAATGTAAGGAGCTTCAGGTAATAAAAATGGTATGAAACATTCAGCCATAGTACAAAAAAGTGCCTATATAGAAAATACCGCATCTTAGATAAACAGAAAGCTATATGAAATTGAATATATGATGCAAAATTACGTAAACCAACATGTTGCCATTGGTGTTTCACCAAATATCACCAATTATGTCTTTAATATATCTGTGCTTTCAATATTGTCCATCGAAAGGATGTTATTCTTTTTCATCCACAGTCACCTGCCAATGCACTATAGTTTTCTGAGTTACAACAAGTCATTTGTCACTCCACAGAGTAACATGTTATTTGAAATAAATGACAATACTCAGATGAACTTGAAAAAAGTAATTTTCCCATTCTGGAAATGGAAAGATGTTCAGTCTAAAAAGTCGTCTTTCATAATTTTCCAATACAGAACAGCAAAAAGAAAAAAGCTCTAAAAGCAACTTTCCAAAAAGCAAAGAAAAACCAATCAACAATTCTTAGTTAATTCATTTCTTGTTCTCTGTGTTTTGAAGGTCAGAACCAGAGACTTACAGATGAATTTTTCTGAAAGGGAAACTCCACAAAGGACTATCCAGTTGCAAAATAGCTGCTACCTCACACTCTTCTCAATGTGACTGTGACTCCTAGCAGGTTAAGACACCCGAGTATCTCCTAGATTTTTTTTTTTTTTCCCTCAGGAAAAATAACAAGAGACAGATGATTTTCTGGAATATAACCAAATAAGTAAAAGTATTTATTTTCAGTAATCCTCCATTGCACCCAGCTCTACTGAACAATTTTTTTGTTGTTGTTCTTCACCCAGAAATTCTGCCAAGTATACATGCATACAACTTGTGCATATTATAGTGTGTATATAGAAAGATATAGGGTTTGGCTACTTCACTCTCACATTGTATCCTTTCGTCACCTGGTTGCTATAGTAGTTTGGCATCCTCAGTTCCAGAAGAATTATTTCCTTGACTCATCTCCCTCAAGTTTCCAGGCCAGCATCAACTCCATCCCTGCACATCAGTGCTCATCTGCAGCTATTAAAGACTTTAGTCCTTCCCAGTCCGTGGGAGGGTGACTTCAAAACATGTTTTCTTCTCTCTTTCTCAGGACTGCTGTTAGAGTGTTAAATAAGAACAGATGAGCTAGAGGAAAAGGACAGGGATAGTAACTTATATGATAATAATAAGGAAAAGGAATATACAATGCCTCTGTGAGAGAAAATGTGACTGCGGAAGAAAAATGAGGGACTGACAGGAAAAAGGTAGAGAGATATTGTGGAATGTACTTCAGTTGCTTTAATGCTATTCTGGCAAAAGAAAATAGCTATGAATGTAGTTTAGGTGATGACTATAGTCTACTCAACCTGCGCTATTTAGTGTTGTAAAGCAGAACAAAGTTGATGCTGGATGTGCCATAAAGTTGACACACAAGTTAATCATTTAGGATTGTGATTTAGTGCATTAGGTTTCCACTGCCTTCAAGTAAACTGCACTGTGGCTCAGTTAGCCTTGTGGTTTGAGGGGGACAGAATGTCAGGAATTGCTGAACACTTGAACAACAATTAAACACAAGTATTTCTATTAGCAAATCTTGTCCATGGTATCACTCTTCTTTTACAGACACCTCCATGGTTATTCTTCTAGGGAGAGACTTTTTTGAAATCTAAAATTACCTCCATATGCATTTCTCAAGAATGGTAGAATACATTTCAGCAAAAAAAACCCCCACATTTTCTCTATTCCAATAACATCTAAAACTCCCACCGAGACTAGAGTAGCACTGTAAGCATTGTACAACCATACAACAAAAGGCAACCAAGTAAAATAAAACCAGCTTTTCATTTAAACAAACAACACAGATTGAAGAAAAATGGTATTATGCACATTTTTCACTTAAGTGAGTCACCAGCAGGTTGGCTCACCTAGGTTACACTGCAGTTTGTGCCATTAGGGAACAAAGTACTGGAACAGAAATAAAAGCTTCTGATTCCCAGTATACAGCCACAACCAAAACCCAAGGTTGCCCCTCCTAAAAGCCAGTTTTGGGTTTCTTTACATAAAAAAGCTAGTACTCAAGGCTATATCTTTATTGCATAAAACATAAAAACATAAATCATAAAATATTTCATGTATAAATACCTTTTCACTACTTATGCCACTTAACATCCTACTTCCATAATGATTAGCTTTCATTAATTTTAACACATGCAAATATAATCACATGAAATGTATAACTTTGGAAGAAAATGTATAGAAACAAATTTTATATTATCAATTATTTATTCATAGATTCTCTTGGAATCAGAACATATGTTTTAATTAAGCATAACTATATAATTTTAATACCTGTTTCTAGTGGTAGAAACTTAGCTAACTATTTCTTCAATTCTTCATATATAGGTCTTTCTACTATGTTGTTGTCCTCTTCCAGGAAACAACTTAGAAGAAAAAAAAAATTCTTATAATATCTTTTTTTCCTAGTAATGGATTTCTTCCAGTCATTGTTCTTTCAGTAATTCTGTGATTGTTTGCTTTATCACACATTTCTTTCCACAGCCAATAAATATTCAGTTATTTCTTTCTTAAGAAAATAAACACCATTAATGCTGCCCACTAGTGTCTACATATGTTAAGAGGAATGTGTATTTAATTCAATCACGTTTTTCCTTTTATTGAGAAGAAACTTTGTCAAAGACTTTTACAGAGGAAACAAAACAGCGTTTTCAATGCTTTGATTTAGTCCATCATAAGGATCATACTGGCAGCGGGTGTGTCAAACATTTTGGCAGCTCCTATTGCAGAAGGGTTTTCCTTTAACACCAGTATCTCTCAGAGGTTTGTCTACTTGAATTTATTTCCCTGTGGGATGGGGATTCCTGTCATACGTAGTGATCCTTATGATTGCTTCATATAGGATTTCTCTGCAGAATTACTGTGTGACCTTTATATTTCATTTAAAGTGCTGCAAGACAACGCAAAATGACAAGAAAGGCAACTAGTGTCTTCTTCACTGACACAAAGCCAACAAAATTTTCATTTACCAAGGGAAGGCAACAGATCAATGGAAGATTAAAACTTCAAATGAAGGTGTTACACACAAATGAAACCCAAAATGGTTGTTGACGCATGGACTTAACTTTCTCTCTCTTTCTTTAGTTGAGAAAAGATCTATATCTTGTGGGTAAATTTGGGTCACAGAACTATGTTGTAGAAGTGCTAAAAACATTGAACATTCATGGCGTGACTTATCAGTTGCAACAGTACAGAAAGTGGTGTAATTGCAAGGACAAACAGTGCATTATTAAGAGCTGCAGGGTTACACAAGAGATCTAAAATTTCTGAATTCACCAACGATTACTGTTTATTTTACTGCTTTAACAACTATAAGTTCTATTAATGGAAATAGTACGTTTAAACACTTTTCAGACTGGTAGTGGAGAAATGATATTTTGTAGGAAAAGCTGTCCATTTTGATCATATTTAGAATAATTTATTCAGAATAAAAGTTCCTCAACCTATGAATTACTCTCTGGTTATTATTCTGTTTGTCAGGATTTGAAGAGTGCTTTACTTTTTTGCCTCCCAGTACTCCAGTGAAAGTGCCTATGAAAGATGACATCAGGAAGACATCTCAGTAATTAGAAGGGATTCACCTTTTCCTTTGTCATCTCTGCAGCTCCCTTCTGTGGCTGTCTATTCTCTGCAGAGGGATGTTATCCAGTTCTAGCACCTGGACTTCATCTCACAGCTTCTTGGAGATGATGATTTGGAAACAGGACATTTTTCATCCTACTTCACTGATGACTCTTCTTGGAGTAATTTAGGACTGGATGCTTGAAACTGGCTGAGTACTTAGTCCTACAGTATTCTTACCTTGTTTCCAAATAATTTGCTCTTATAGTACCATAGAATCATTTGGGTTAGAAAAGACGTTTAAGACCAAGTCCAACCATTAACCTAGCACTCAACTAGAGATAGAAACATAAACAAATTGCAAGACATTGTCAGTGATTCTTTGGTGCTGCAGAAAGTCTGGATTCGCCCCCCCACTCAGAATTCTACTTTCTACATTATACTCTATTAGGATCTGATTAATAGTTTTTCTGCCTGTTCTGAAGACATATGAAGCGAAAATTGGCTTTCCATCTGCTTCCTAGTTATTTTCATACCAGACTTCTAGGTTCAGGAGAGCATTTAAAAAACTGCTACTAATAGTAAGGTACTGCATGATTTCTCATCACAGATATCAGAGTTATTCATAGGTATCAAAATGTATTATATTGAGTCATTAAATTCCTAATTCTGGAGTTTAAATATCAAACTAGACATGGAAATTTTTTACCTTAATTATCTAATATTAACCTGTCATACTAGTTTTCATATATGCATAAATAGATCAATGAAAATCAAGGATAATTGGTGATAAGTTAATGTAAATCATGTGGTACCTGAAATGTAGCTTACTGCATGAAACAGAGCCTCAAATATTGTGAAGTATTTCTGGATTTTAGTAGAACCAATAAGTTTACTCGACAGAACAAATTTACTTCTTAAATTCTAGGATAAGAACTATTTCCTTTCACTTGATCAAGAGAAAGGAGTCAGGAGGTGCAGCTTCTATTTCCACTCTACTATGGGCTTGAAAAGGTACCAAGAATACCCAGTTATTATTTTCTGTACCTCAGTTTTCCAATACATAAAATAAAAATTCTATTTACTTCTTGGTATAACACTGTGAAGTCACCTGGCTAAAAAGAGAACTAACAGAGTTAGTTTCAAATTTCTCATCCACACTGCTGACACCACATCAGCTGACTCACCTGCAGACTTGTGTATTTTCCTCAATAATTATATTAAATACATTGATTGTATTTCAGTTCTAACTTATCTCTGGAAATGCAAAAATTTTTTATTACTTACACTTTTCTATAGCTGCCCTTAATTTATTGATTTTTGTTAGTGAATATTGCAATTCATTAAATGCTATAAGTAGTATAAATGCATAAACTAATATTTTCCAAGCACGTTAAAAACAAGCCAGAGTGTTGTAATGGAATATGAATCAGCTAACCAGAGTAATTTTTTTATTTGCACTCCATCGACTATTCCTAATTTTTATAGTATCTAAAGTACATCTAGAAATTCATGCTATTGAACACTTAGTCACTTACAGAATTTTTAGCTATTAAGTTTTTCACATCCATCTATTTGAGAAAATAGTGATCTACTCTCACACATACTGGAAATTATCAGGTTTTTGGTATGAGGCTTTAGAAAGGAAACATTCTCCTTTTCAGTAGTTCTGTTTGAGAAGAGTGTAGAAGCAATTATTAGGTAGGGATAGGTAGTAGAAGAGTTATTCCTCAAAGATAAACAAGGAGGAAATACCTGTGGTTATCACTTGCAAAAAAAGCCACACACTTAATATTTTATTTGAAAACAGGTCTTTGAGGAAGAAAGACCTTAATCTAAATGGAGTAAAGTGGCTTTTAAAATGTCTTAGCTCAATTATCTTAACTACTGGAGTTAGTGGCCCATATAGTAAACCAAGAACTTAATGGTTTCTATGTACTTTTTTTTCATTTTATGAAAACTAGTAACAAACAGGTGTGTTACTAAAAACTAAAATACAGTTTTCTAAACCAGATTAGAATAAAATAAAACTCTATGATGAGAGGTCACCATTACTATTAAATTAATAGGTCAGTGGAGTGAATAATTTAATTACTAAACATGGAGGGTTTTTTCTGTGTTACTATTTTCTTTCATACATCTCAGTGATAGCTAACATCTATCAGTTTATTTTGTCCTCCTTATACACTGTAGCTCAGTGGTTACAAAGGTTTAATAGCTAAACATACAGCTGTTTAGAAATAAGAAGCTAAGATGACAATATACAACTTCGTAATGCCTTCATTGCTTACCTATGGTACTGCCTTTTTATGTTGTAAGTCATTTACCTTTAGGAAAGTAAGTTAGTATAAATTAAAAGATGTCACTGCTACCTTTAAGTTCACTTGCTGTTCGGACAAGGTGCCTTCTTTCCCAAAAGAAAAAAACCTAAAAATTCACAATACTCCCTCTTTTGGGGAGGATGCTTTGGGATGCATTAAATCATCAGTGAGATACAGAGTATCTCAGTCAAAGTGAGAAGAGAGTAGGTACTTAGAATAGCAGCACGCTTTCTCAGAAAATTGGTCTGGTTGATACAAAAATGGTGAGTCACCCTTAGGATGCACAGTCAGTGCAGATATATGATTCAAACCCCATAAGATTTCTGACTTTTACAGAGTGCTCCTCACTGCTTTGGAAAACATAGACTCAAGAAAAGTTAAATAGTGTGTATGTTCCAGATAGGATCTTTGTGCTCCACTCTCCTATGGGTGGCCAATTTTTAGCTTGAAATTAAAGATTCTAAGATAGCTTGCTGAGTGACTTATAGAAACAGAAATAATTTGCATGGAGCCTGTGCTGGTAGCCTACTACCCAAATATAATAGATAAAAAAACTTCAAATATTTTAGTTTATATTATCTTAACCGATGTTAAGAAACTAGCAGTAATACATAAAAGTTCTACATTTTCTCATCAATATAAAACTTTCCTTATGTCAAGGAGGAAAACCAGGTGTAAGAAATATGTTTGTGTGTGAACTTATTCAAAATGAGTCTTTTTATTTTTTTAACCTCAACTTCTTTTAACAAAGAAACCCAAAGCAGCTTCTATATTGTTACCAGTAAATTCTGTTTACTATGAAAAATAGAATTTTTTAGCTGTGACTCAGCTAGAATCCTCTGAATTTCACAAGTCATACATAATAAAATGACAAGCAATGAAATGTATGAATCAGGATTCTAAAAACGGTGTTCTTCTCTGAGAAGGAAGATTTTATTCAGTTACTAACTACAGTCAAAGCCCCAAACATCAACTAACACAGATTACACGGGACTTCTTAAGACTGATTGTACTAAACACCAGAGAAATGGCATTCAACTGGCCTTTTTTTGTTGTTTTTAGGATGACTGAGTTATATAAACCCACAATTTCACTATATTCATTTGAAAACTAAACAGCTGTTAAATTTTTGTCTCTATGAAGACAGTATTAGAGCAGCATAAAGGTATCAAGACAGACATCTGTTCAACTGCACAGATCTATTTTGGAGATTTTCTAATTTTTGTGTTTCTAAATAGATCTTCATTTAAGGATGCCAAATACTTTAAAAAATGCAAATCAAACATTAAAAAGTCTGTAAGGTGTATAAGTACTACATACATTCCATAGAGGAATACATAGACAAGAATAAGTGGTTTGCCCAGGCTCAACGAACATATTAAAAGCAGACTCCAGGTGAGCAGATTACAGTCCTATTGCTCAGACGAAGACCTGAGCCCCAGGGAAGTCTGTGGCTGTTTTCTGACCGCATCCCCAGTGGAGAAACTTCACACAGTATCATTTGCCATAATCACTAGAGAAAATGTTGCCTCTATCTGTTCACTCCATGGTTTAATTCCAGAAAAAGTTACAAGACAATGTTAAAGTACAGCTACTATATAAGAACATTTTGAAAAAAAGCAAACAGGAGGATACTAGGTTAACTAATCCTCCCTAAACCCCTGCATTTTAGAAATAATACAATTTACATAGTTTATACAAACATACTTGTATAAATACATCAACATAGTTGAGGGAAAGTGAGGCTTTTGAGAGAAAAATGTCAGTCTTTTATTTGCTGAATACAAAGATTACAAAGTAAGGTATGCAGGCACAGAAATTACAAGAAAATATCGTGTAAAATTGGAATAACATAAACATGATCTATAGAACAACGTAATTTCCCTTATAGCAAACATATTTGTAATAAAGATTCATATATGAAGAAAATCTTATACTAAAATAACCCCAAATAATCTTTGAATAAAAACAGCTAATTTGCTAATAAGAAATATTATTTACATAGCGAACTGAAAAAAGCAACTGACTAAATAAGCCTAAACTTTATGTTTGTAAGTAAAAATAGACATGCTAGTATTAGGGCTTCCTAATTTTTAAACGTGTTGTTAATTTTTTGAGAAATAATAGATATCATATGGCACATTTAAACATTTAAATTAATGTTAGATAGTAAACCAATTGTAACACAGGCCTAAGAAGTCCAGTATTTTTCATTCAGTGTTAGATGCAAAGTAGGGCATTGCCTGTGTTGTTTGAATTTAACTGTTTAAGCCTGTCACATAAAGAGGCTTATACGTCTTCAAAACAATTAGAATTAACATCAGCAATATTTTAATCACTGATGTTGAATTACTTTGTTCTTGACAAAGATTTAGGTTGCAAATCACAATTTAAACTTCGTTAAAAAGATTACTCTAAGCCTGACAAAATATAATTTTGTTTACCATATTTAAGGAAATTGTGCCACCTTCTTTGGACTCCTGGATAGTCTTAGCCTACCCTTAACTCCATAAAAGCATGATTGGTTTCCATGTATGATACTTTGAATCTAAATGTGTATTTTTATATTTCAAAGTTGGACATTGCAAATATATCTTGGAGTATTTAAATTCTCTACTGAAAGTGCTGCAGCTTTTCTGACCAGTCCTCATTTTGTAACTAGTGTTGTTCATTAACATTTTTTCTTGAGCTCCTGTCAACTAGATGTAATTGTGATTTATCAGTTTACCATAAATTCTCAGCTATGCTACTAAATCAGGATTCATTTAAATTTTGGGAGAAATCTGCACAACTTTATTGTACTGCTTCCTCTGATCTTAGAGGCTGTACTTATATCAGGAAGAGCAGACAGGAGACATCCTGTGTTATGAAGACATTTCAAATCTTTTCTTTAACGCGGCTAATATTACTGTTGACATCTTGTAGCAGCAGCTGATCAAACTGAAGAAAAAATACTTCGGAAGGGAATGTCTACCTCTGAGGAGAACACGTGAATCCAAACCAAATATCTGGTTATTTCAAGTACCCTCTTCTGCCATTTTCTGCCTCTCAGTATCAAGGGGCAACAATGCAACTGTACTTTGATCATTTACTCTATAGTCACGCAACATCTTCTGCAAGCAAGACACAGACCACAGATAGAAAATAAAAAGCATGCTGAAACACGAGCTACAGCAACACAGATGCAAAACAGCCATTAGCTGCATTTTGCCGGCTACTTTTTCATGCAAGAGAAAAAAAGAGGAAAAAAAAAAAAAAGAATCACATGGTTTATGAGGCAATTTCTGAAACACGGGCTTAAAACAAACAAACAACAAACAAGAAAAATGCCTATGGCTTTTGATGGTGAAAAAAAATCACTTAAACTGATCCGGGACTGAAAGGAATACATTTAAAGAAATTCAGCAGATGGAAAGCAGAATAACATCTTGAGTTAATTTATTTTTGAGGTACACAATGAGTTTTAGGATATAATAGAATTAAAGACAGAGGATGAAATAACCTTCCGCTTCTTCTACATATTGTTCTCACAAAAAAAGCACAGCAAGTTGTCTGAGGGAATTGAGTGTACTATCAGCAAGTTTGCTGATGACACTAAACTGGGAGGAGTGGCTGACATGCCAGAAGGTTGTGCTGCCATCCAGCGAGACCTAGACAGGCTGGAGAGTTGGGCGGGGAAAAATTTAACAAAATATAACAAGGGCAAGTGTAGAGTCTTGCATCTGGGCAGGAACAACCTCAGGTTCTCTATTAGAGAGCAGTGTAGGGGAAAAGGACCTGGGGGTCCTGGTGGACAGCAGGATGACCATGAGCCAGCACTGTGCCCTTGTGGCCAAGGAGGCCAATGGCATCCTGGGGTGTATTAGAAGGGGAGTGGTTAGTAGGTCGAGAGAGGTTCTCCTTCCCCTCTACTCTGCCCTGGTGAGACCACACTTGGAATAGTGTCCAGTTCTGGGCCCCTCAGTTCAAGAAGGATAGGGAACTGCTGGAGAGAGTCCAGCGCAGGGCCACAAAGATGATTAAGGGAGTGGAGCATCTCCCTTATGAGGAGAGGCTGAGGGAGCTGGGTGTCTTTAGTTTGGAGAAGAGGAGACCAAGGGGTGACCTCATTAATGTTTATAAATAAATAAAGGGTGAGTGTCACAAGGATGGAGCCAGGCTCTTCTTGGTGACAACCAATGGTAAGACAAGGGGTAATGGGTTCAAACTGGAACACAAGAGGTTCCACTTAAATTCGAGAAGAAACTTCTTCTCAGTGAGGGTGACGGAACACTGGAACAGGCTGTCCAGGGTGGGTGTGGAGTCTCCTCCTCTGGAGACATTTAAAATCCACCTGGACACATACCTGTGTAGCCTCATCTAGGTGTTCCTGCTCTGGCAGGGGGATTGGATAGATGATCTTTTGAGGTGACCTCCAATCCCTAACATTCTGTGATTCTGTCTGTGATTTTCAGAGAAATCAGCCTAAATATTTAAATTTTTTACTTAATGGATCTAATACAGACCAGCTGGTTGATGAATATGTCTAAGTGTAACAGCAAAATGTCCAGTCACCAGGTGCCTATACTGCTTCATTACATAGGCATCATCACTATACAATGCTTGTCATGCAGGTGTACCAGTTCTGTGATCCAGGATGAGTCTCAAGTGAAATGGTTCTTCTTAGTTATGGTTGGACTCCATGATCTTGGAGATCTCTTCCAACTAAAATGATTCTGCTTTTTAAGATATGTGCTTTAGCAGCTTTCTTCTTCAACCTACTGGCTTTCTATGACGGCGTAACTACATCAGTGGACAAAGGGAGGGCTACAGAAATTGTCTATCTGGACTTTTGTAAAGCCTTTGACACAGTCCCCCACAACAACCTTCTCTCTAAAGTGGAGAGATATGGATTTGACGGGTTTGGTGGATGAGGAACTGTCTAGATGGTCACATCCAGAGAGTAGCAGTCAATGGCACAATGTATGGACACCAGTGACAAGTGGTGTCCCTCAGAGGTCTGTATCGCGATAAGTACTGTTTAACAGCTTTATCAGTGATATAGACAGTGGGATCAAGTGCACCCTCAGCAAGTTTATGGATGACGCCTAAGAGCTGGGAAGTCATCCAGAGGGAGCTGGACAAACTCAGGAAGTAGGCCCATGAGAACTTCATGAGGTTTGACAAGGTCAAGTGCAAGGTCCTGCACCTGGGCAACCCCTGGTATCAATACAGGCTGGGGGATGAAGGGATTGAGAGTACCCCTGTGGGGAAGGACTTGGGGGTCCTAGTGGATTAAAGATTGCACACAACCAGTGATGTGAACTTTCAGTCCGGAAGACCAGTCGTATCTTGGCCTGCATCAAAAGGACCATGGCCAGCAGGTCAAGAGAGGTGATTCTGCCCATCTACTCTGCTCTGGTGAGACCCCACCTGGAGCACTGCATCTATTTCTGGAGCCCTCAGTACAGCAAAGACATAGACCTGTTGGAGAGTGTCCAGAGGAGAGCCACAAAAGTGATCAGAGGGGTAGAACACCTCTCCTGTGAGGACAGGCTGAGAAAGTTGGGGTTGTTCAGCCTAGAGAAGAGAAGGTTCCAGGGAGATCTTTTTGCAGCCTTCAATACTTAAAAGGAGCCTATAAGAAAGATGGGGACAGACTTTTTAGCAGGGTCTGTTACAAAAAGACAATGGGTAATGGTTTTAAACTAAAAGAGAGAAGATTCAGGCCAGACATGAGGAAGAAATATTTTACAATGAGGGTGGTTAAATACTGGAACAAGATGCCCAGAGAGGTGGTAGATGCCCCATCTCTGGAAACATTCCAGGCCAGGCTGGACGGGGCTCTGAGCAACCTGATCTAGTTGAAGATGTCCCCGTTCATTGCAGGGTGTTGGACTAGATGATCGTTGAAGGTCCCTTCCAAACCAAACTATTCTATGATTCCATGATCTTCAACTTTGTTGCTTTTCAAGCTGATCCTTCAGGAAAAAAGATGAGCTTAGTGCATTTTTTGGATCAATATTCCTACCAATCATGTTCTTATCACTCATTCATATCATTAGTGTGAAGTTTTGTAGTGATAACTGAGAGATATTCTATGTACGGGACAGTCTTTAGTGATTTGCTTGCACATCCTTAGCATTCAAGACATTGTGGTCCCTGGACATTTTTCCCCTATTTCTGAGCCCTTCCATTTTATGAAACATCTTACTTTAAATAAAGTAGTAATGGAAAAGAAAGAAGCAGTTATGAATTCCAACATTAAACAGGGTTAAGACCCAAATACCCAGTTCCACTGCCTTAAGCACTCTGCAAACCCTGAATCATGCTTAGCATCCTTGAAGAACAAATTACAGTTGTAAATGTGCAGAAAACCTTATGAAAAACATTGATAATACACAGGATACATGACTGATGTAAAACTTTGCATTACTGCCACATTAGATTATTACTAGGTTTGGAGAGTAGTACACTAAGAGAGGAGAGAAGGAAAATATTAGGCAAAAATGTACTGAAGCCGAGAGCATTCAAGAGAAGGTTTTGCAAAACAGCATCATGCTTTTTCTCTTATTTTGCCAACTTCACACTCAAGTGTATTATGAAAGGAATTATTCAGTGTTAGGTTAACAGTTGGACTAGATGATCTTAAAGGTCTTTTCTAACCAAAACTAGTCTATGTTTCTGTGGTGCGCAGAGCTGAATGAAGACAGAATGGATAGTCTTTAAACACTCCAAGCATTCTTTGGGCAGGGGAAAGCGAGAATATCACTTCTACATTTTATGAATTAAGGAAATGCTGGAAGGAGGGACCACCCTGCCACTATCAAAAAGATCTCAAAAGACGACACAATTTTTTCTCACATTTACTTTTATTCTGAATCAGACTTTTCAAGAGTAAGACACATACTCTAAGAATTTTGAATTACCTTATTTAATGTCACGTTCTGCTGAAGGTGAACAACTCAGGTCCTGAGACTGATGAAGTGTTTGACAAGGTTTGTCACAGAGTGTTCTACAACATAAGTCTTTGAAACATCTAAACAGTTGGCATTCAGACAGTGTGCAACTAACATTTTATATGGCATCTGTGTAACAGCTACACATACTCTGTGACAGGTAGGCAATCAGGTACACTGAGATAATGTTTTAGTTAAGACAGTGAATTATACTCACGTTCTTCCTTTTACCTTTGATGAACATTTACTGTGGGAAAAACTTAGAGCTGAGATATGCAAAGGTACATCTGGAAGGACAGTTAAATTTTGTTGATCTTAAATCAGAGCTTTTAAAATCCCATAACAGATTTGATCTTTCTCTACAGTGAAGATAAACCCAAAAATCTATGCCAAAAGGTTCTTGCAAAACTCTTAAATACCTAAACCCATACTAACTCCTCCCTATTTTTTTTCCCTTGGAATCTACTCTCAACTCAAGTCTAATCTACCTTACAGAAAAGGGGCTCTCCCAACCCCCATCCCACTGTTAAGCTGCTATATTTTTTTCCTTCTGGTGCAGAGCAGTTCTTTTCCCTTGAGCTGATATTTAATGACCTCTCTGGACCATTTCCCTCTCCTCAGTTCCATGACAGAACACACAGTAAAATTTACAATACAAAGGCTGAGGCAAGGGATTTGCACAGAGATCATATCCTGGCAAATCTTCACACACTTCTAGCTATTAGTAAGATTGAATTCCATTGTTTCTTGAGAACAATGAGTGCAGTATAACTGTATATTATTTTCAATGACAAAAATGGTAATAATCTGTAAACTTATATACATAACTGATAATGGTTGTCACGTTGTGCATGTGAAACCTTTTTCTGTGCAAATCATAATTTTAATCTATTTACAAGTGACATATAGTCCAGTAAAGTGAACCGTAGCAAGTGAATGTCATTAAATATTCCCCCTCATAAGAAGTAAAAATAATTCTACTTCTGTCAGTTCTTAAAGGCATTTGCATATTCAGCTATCAATTATAATAAGTGAATGATATGCTCCAGGCTACATCATCCAAGAGAATAAAAAACTGCATACAGCTTTGGCATCCTAGAACTGAAACCAAACTGAATATGGAAAAGGAATGTGCTACTGTTTCTGCCAGTATTGCTTCATAACCTCTCTGAAAAGGTCTGGCTAAGAAGCCACTGAAGAGTTCATTGTTTCGTAAGCTGTTACAGCACACTAAGCTGTGATGCGATATCTTCAGGGGCCGAAGGTTACTGGAGCTAGGCCAGTTCTTTCGCACACACTCACCACTCCCCTTCCCCCTTTTTTTTCCCAAGAGGTACAGCAGAATCTATCATGACCTATTCAGCGTATCTTCTGATGACAAGTAACTTGTCACTACATGCTTCACGTTCCTTCCCTTGCTACAGACTGGCAGCTTCTGAATGTTTTTCATTGTGCAGGTGCTTTCTTTTGGCAGACTTGTTCAGATAATAGAGCAATCCAATCAAAACATCACTGGAAACCCTTGACAGAACATTTGCTGCTTTAGAAACATTTGCACTCAACATATGGCAAGGGCAGCTTAGGCTATGAAACTGTGATAATTTTGGGTTTTACTCAGTGAGGGCATCTGAGATTTATGATGGCCAAAATTCATTAAGTGTTGACGAAGCCATCTAAACGTTTAAAGCAATTTTGTAGGATAGTTCCGAAGCTGAGTAAAGGAGAGACATTTGGTTTTCATTGCCATTTATACAAGGACACAGCTATTTCAACCACCATTCTGTACCTTATAACCACCAACCCATATTAAAGTGAGGCAACAGCTTTCTATAGCAATGGAACAAAATATAACAGCTTGCAATACTAGTCATATTGTTTGCATTTTTTATTCAGCATTTTCAGTAACGTACTTACCAGAACATGAAAAGCAACGATAACATGACAGGCATGATAATGAGATTGCTTCTTTCACATTTTAAAGGCACTAGAGTTCTTAAATATACCACACTCTTAAATTCGCTTTAAAAATAGAAGAGACTAATTTGTGTTTATTGCAAATTTTAGAATTGGAATCTTTTCTGTGTTCCCTGATGTGGAGAATATGGATCATACTTATCTTGCATTATTCAATGCCATTATCATAAGATCTCACCATAAAGAGTTGCAAAATATGCACTAGCATAAATTATCAAGAACCAATTAAAAATCCTCATAGATTATTGCTTGTTAGTTTACCCCTATACCAGATTTCATGGCAATAGCAGTTTTATATGATCATGTTTCAGTGGCAACAGCAACTTCTATTGTTACTTGATCTTTAACCAAAGGAGCTTCTGAAACACACCTTTAGCCCTCTCCTATGTATACCACGTATTTGATGCAATAGTTTTGGGCTTTTTTAACTCAGTAGAAGAGATTCCACTAACAGAAAGAAAGAGATCACATATATTAATGAAAAACAGAAGAGCAAACACCCTTTATTTCCACCTTATTGTTGGAAGGAAAAAAAAAAAAGAAAAAGAAGTAGCTGTTCATGGTCATGCAAGTAGTGTAGCAGTAATTTATACACATCCTACACACAAAATAGTGTTCTGTCCCTTTCATGCTTTCCTCTCATGACTGTTTAATTTTGTATTACAAAGTTAATAGATTATATATTAATCATTCCCTTTTACTTGTTGTGTTTTGACATTTATATTATCCTGTACACTGGTGTGTAAATTAAACATTTCCTGTTGGTGACTGCTTCACCTTCTTCAGGATTGGTTCCAACAATTAATTTGATGTCAGAAAACTGATTATCATAAGCAAGCAGACCAGAGTTTCTTCATTTAAAAGCAATTTTGTGAGATCTCATTTATTTTTATAAGTGAAAAAGCAAGCCCATGTAACATATGTTCATGTTTCCTGAGAGATCTAAAGACTAAAGCTCATCTACTTGAGAGACTACTCCAAAAGACTATGGACTCCAGAGACCATCTTTTCTTCCTCTACTGACTTGAGTAATATTTAAATGATTTAGTTTCTACGTAAACCATCCCATAACATGAAAAGTTTATGGCATTAGAAATAAGGAGAATGTCCTGTTACAAAAGCTTCTATGAACCAAAAAGAAAAATGTTTTGAACCTCATATTAGGTCTTGGAACACAGAGTAGAAGTAATGCCTGATTTGTTTGATCTCTGAGCCAACAGCAGGGCGACTCTATCAGATTCTAGTCAAAAAAAAAAAAAAAAAAAAAAAATTGGATGCCTGTCCTTCCTTAACAGGCCAGATGAACAGCACATCTACAGCCTGGAACAGAAGTTAGTTTTACTGGCATTCGAAACTAAAAAATGATCTTTTCTCCATGGTGAAAGAAAATGTCAAAATTACAGACAACTAAAAAAACCCCTTCCTACCATTTTTGCTGGGCTCTCTGTCTGTAGGGATGATATACTGTCCTCAAGTGCTACAGTTGTGCTAGATCATTAAAAGGTAGCACAGTGCCTAGCAACATCACTGAAAGACCCTGGGGTATTGTATTGCAAAGAGCATGATCCTGGGGGCTAACAGTCCTGAAGTAGCATACTTGTATGCTGTTCAGGGGTTGGTATTTAGGTGAAAAAAGTCTGAAATTAGGAGTCAAGGAAGAGAAATACTATAGCGACACAGACTACAGATTTTATTTTCATGAACTGCAGTACAGCTCCACAAAGCTGAGACAAAGGTTTACAACAATGTAGTAATCAACTTAGGCCATCTAGCTTTCTGTGAACCAACTCTAAACTCAGATGACATGCAGGATAAAATAGTGAAAGATGGCTTGTTTCTATTCAAACTCACCCTTGGGCTAGAATCTTGATATAGCCCTACTGTTTTCCTTCCTCGTAAAAAAACCTCTTCTAATGTTATCAGCATTTTATGAACTACAGCAAGTTTCTACTTGCTAGACAATTAAGTCTGGGGAAAAAAAACCAAAAAACAACCAAAAAACCCACAACAACAACAAAACAACAAAAAACCACAAACAAACAAAACCAAACAAACACAAACAAAAAAACCCAAACAAACCCCAAAAAACCACAAACAAACCATAACACTAAAAACCCCACATTTTATTTATATATCTACTGGGGAACATTTCGTAGATTTTTTTTTTCCCTACACAAACTGTCACAGAACAATACTTGCAAGTTCTAAAGTGTTATTTAAAAAAACCTCTTTCTCTAGATATTCTATAATGCAAACAGATCCACAGAGCTTTTAATCTTTGCATGGGAGAAAAAATGTATAGCGATGTATACAAGCAGAGTTTGAGAGATTATTTTGTTATACAAAATCATTTACTGTTTACTTTCAAATATACACATACAAATATACACTATACTTCAAAAGCAGCTAATTAAAAAAGAAGGAATACACTGCCTGGTCAAATAACTTTTCTCCTTTCACATTTTATATACAAGTTATCTTACTTTGTATATTAAATACTCTTATCCTATTTTTTTTGTTCATTGTGAAGAAATCTTTTGTGTCAAATGAGGTTTTAAAGGACTCTCATCACAACCATTTCCATATGAAATCATGTTCACATATTAAGATAACTTTTCCAACTATTTGTTCCCATACTATTTTCTCAGAGTAGCTGGACTTATTCACAGCAGACTTCACGTGTACTTTTGATTATTACTATCAGCATTCAATAGATCAGAATCATCCAAATTTAGACAGGTAATGAAAACAGCAACAATTAAAATTATTGACTCTCTCTTTTTTATTTTTTTTTTTCCAATTCTGTCATAAGGGTATTTTAAGTGGCATGTTAAAGATAATTTAATGCTTGAAATATTCAGCTGACTTCAAATTCTATACCAAATCATTTTCCAATGATCTTCAACATAACCAACTAAACTAAAATTCTAAAGTGACTTCTAGGTACCTACTACCCTCAGTATAAGCAAATAGAAGTGCTATAATTGAAAGCATATGCTCTTTTGGCCAACTCTAGCTGTAAGATGAATTGTATGAATTGTTTGTTTAAGAGGACCATTAATTTCTTACTGTGCTTTGAATGACATACACTAAGAGAGCACACTTTGAAGAAAGTGTGGTTATGCATAACACAGCAAAATTAACATACACAGAAGAGATAAATATTCTGTGTTTTCCCCAGGGGAGGGATGATTTCATTACAGTCATAGCTCAAGTTATATGATCAACATACAGAATACGAGTTCAAAATTTAACATATATTGGAAAGAAACCATACATGCATAGTCAGCTTTAAACACTTGAAATAAGGGAGAGAATAATTTAAGCTCCTCCATATCATTACACAGGTACTGCCTGTGTTACATTCCTTCTCCAAATCATTCATCCATTTGAAGGACGTCTTAAAAAGGGCACAGGTGTCTTGCTTTAGGTTCCTGAAGTTAAATTGTTAAGAGTTGATGAGTGAACACTTCCACAGCCTCTGACATCAAAATCAGCTATTCAAGTTTAAGCATATCAATCTTTATTAATCTTGTTCCCCTCCATTAACTGTATTCAAGTGGAAGAAAGCACTATCTTTCTTACCTTCCCCTCTGTTCTTCATCTTTCTCATATTAAAGAGGACTTGTTTTTTTCAGTTCTGTGGTCTGCAGAATTTTGTCCAAACTGATAATTCTGTACATTAGAAGAATCCACATCCACCTCTGTGACCCATTTTTAAATGCAGATGATTTTCTAAAGCCCCAGTCATCATGGCAATCTGGAGTCCAAGTACTATTGAAATTAAATGGAAATTAGGTGTTCAACGTATTTGTAAACTCTATTCCTGAGTATTTGCAAGCTAATGTTATGGTACTCTAGGTTTAACCTCCATAATACTGTCTAAACATTAGGAAGAACTCCAGCATATAGAACAATCCTTGTTTGTGCTGCTTCTAAAAGTAATGTATTTGCTCTGCTAAGGAGCACATTTGCTCTGTAAAGAAATTGAACTGCCTAGCAGGCTGACCTCTTGATCCATTTAGGTCAAACTGAAGTCTATCAGAAATACCTAAACACACAGGCCAGATTTACTCTAATGCATCCTAACCCTGTTGGACATAGCTGCACACATAGATTGAAGTAGTCATTTATAGCAGAAGCAACAATCATTCACAGATTTATTTTAAAAATAAACCTTTATTTCATTACTGAAAACAGATATCACTGTAAAATTGCAATACAAGAAGCAAATATATTAAAGATTCAAGTAGATCTCCCACAATCACTTTGAAGTTCTTATAATTGAAAGCTATGGAAATTAAATGATATCCAAAAGCTCCACTTCAACTAGAATTACAGTTAGAGAAGGAATAGATACACAGACAGAATAATTGCTATAAGGAGGTGTGGGCATACTAAAAGATAAACAAGTCATGACTTTCTTATAAAAGCCATCCTTTGAGTATATTTTATCAGCTTTTTTATTCTTCACATTTTAGCATTAGACTAGAAGTTCAAGGCATTTGGTGAGGACAACAGACATTTTAGAAGTAATTCCTGTCTGGATATGAACATTCTACAAATACAGGAATAGCTTTAAGTTGCTGCTGTGTGGGTGTGTCATGCCCCCTGTGTACTCCCCTCCTCCTCCACTTTAAGACAACACCATTGGTCTCTGTCCAGATCCTGGATAAATGCTAAGTGCTACAGCTACAAGAATCCAAGTATGACATTATGTATATGCTCAGTTTCATATTGAAAGTGTTTGAAGAAAACATGACAAATTCTTGAAAGTAGAAAAATGGCAGGAGTAAAATAAATCTACTCATAGCACAGACAGTATGCTTTTCTAGTGGTATGATAATATTACACAATTTCTTTGTTTTTCTACAAGTTGTCTTCTAAAAGGATTCTGAAATATTTTTAGACCTTCTATTAGCTAGTCCACGTTCTTGAGACAGGAATCAACTTAGTACTGACATAGAAAGTCTGAGCTGAATTATTAAGGCCAGTTGTTAAATCCCAATTTCTTAAATGTAAGCAGTTGTATACCCGCATATCCAGTTTATGACAGCAAGAATAAAAGTGTTTAATCCTAAAGTTTTATTAATATGTATAAACAGACCACAAAAAAGAATGGATGCTTTGTGTGTTTTTCTATTCCATAGTGATCTTTCCAGTTGTGCAAGGAGAATCATACAAAAGAAAGTGTCAAAACAGACATTTTCTTGGAGAAAGAAACGTCAATATTTGAGATGTAAATGATTGGGTCATACTGTTTATTTTTAATTAGAACTGAAAATTTGCCCTCCAACTGTTTACAGGGGATCTGTACACAGAAAGAATGGAGTTTATTACAGTGCCAGAGCTGTGTTGTCTCAGCTGCTTTTATATTGATTAGCTGTGCTGTCATGGGATTTTAGGAGTGCTTGAATTGTGATTGTTCTTTGCATGCACTTCTCTCACCCATTAGAAGTGAATTATAACACAAAGCATTTGATACACTTACTATATCAATACATTTTTAGAGATATGTATGTGGCTGACAAGGCAAAGAAAAAGTGTTGTGAAATACTGTCAAGTTCTACTCCCCTGATCATGTGGACTGTCAAGTTGTGTATTGTTTTAATAACGTTTTAATAACTATCACTATAACACTAAAATGAATGGGAATACTCCAAGGAAAGACTAGAAGGCAAGTCAAAATCTGGATCCTGTTCTCAGCCCTTGGTCAGCACTCCTGGTCAAACTATCTGCATGTGAGTTACAAAATATTCCTTTCCCCTCCCTCTTGCAATTGTGTATCTATTTGAATAGCAAGGTATTTGTAGCAGGATATACACATGACCCACATTTAGCATGTATACTATCCTAGGTCAGTTCTGAAAACTACCAAAAAAAGACAGAATGCAGATTTTTTCATAGAGTGGTAAGTGTTCAAGAGATGCCTGTAATCAGCTTAAGAATACATTTGTATTTATCTTTGTTCCATATGACAACTTTTCAAGGAAAAAGCACTGATTTTTTTGCTCAAATCTTCAAATTAAGTTGTAATATAAATTTGGAAATCTTTGTTATCGAGAAAGTAGTGTGATCCACAAAATTCTTCCATAGAATTTGTTGTGGTTTGAAGTCACAGAATAGGGTTTTTTTCCTGTTAATTGTAAACAGGATTTCCAATAAACAAGCAGCTGAGGAGGGGGCATACTGAAAGATGGTTAGTTTCTGCCTTCATGAAAAACAAAGGAATGTTTTTCTAGCCTTTCTTCACCATCCAGGAATAAATTCCTTATCATGGTTGCTCTTTCTTTATAGTAGTTTACAGTTACATTTTAAAAATTCTGATCCTTGTCTTAGGAGTTTTTTAGTGTTTTATTAATAACAATATGACCTACAACTATAAACCCAGAATGATTAATATTAATAGCTGGAAAGATGAATCTGTTTTCAAAACTAAGCACGTGTGATTCATTAACATGAGGGGGTCACCATAAGGGTCGACTAGACTAAAGTTTACAGTTAAAAGGTCTTTTTTAAAAAAAAGGAAAAAACCATGCCACATGGTGCATTGAGGAGTTCATACTAATTGCCAGTGCCATAACCAATGCTTTTAGACCTACTACTTTCTCCCTCTTTGCTCCATATCTTGATAACTTGATAGGTAGATTATCCAGCTTTATATTGATTCTTTGTTGGGCATGCAAACTGCTTTCCTTCACTGTGTTCCCCAACCCTCATATCCCCACCTCCCCACAACCTACACTAGTATTTATACCTATAAATTAGATAGAAGTAGGCTTCTAAAACTATCTTGGTTTGAGCTCATTTCAGGTTACAGTATGAGTCATCTGAATCCAATCTAAACTTTGGGTTTGGTAACTATGCAAGAAAACAAAACTTCTAGGCATGATCCCACTCAAACAGAAAACAACCTGAGCATATTGATCACATTATATGTGCCTCAATTACAGCAGTAAATGGTGGCTTTATTTGTCATGTGGAAGATAAGTAAAATGTGTTAAGCTTAATTGCATTAGAAAATGTGAAGAATCTATGTAGATGAGAAAAACTTGTCTTGATAGAACGACCTGTAATAGTCAACTTTCTTTGTGCTAAACCCGAAGATTCTTAGGACAATACCTATGATTTTAGGCATTTCAATTCCTGTAACCCATGTTTCTCAATTTTTCCCTAAATATTTGATTAATGTGTTGTTTTGTTTTCTTTTTTTTTCATTGCAAAGAAGCATTAAGCCTTCACTATAAGGAAAAAGAAAACTAAAGAAGTGTAAAATCTCAACAGGTCATGACATAATGAAGTAGAAAATACTATAAATATTAAGAGCAAATAAAACATGACTGCAGCTTACTTTTATGCTGCATTGCTGTATCTATTCTTCCCTTCCTCTGGGAAGAGTTTCAGCTAAATTTTTGCTTTTATAAAAATGTAGAATGGGACACAAAATTACCATTACATATTCTTACACTGATATGCTAGAGCTCTTACCATCCATGCTTGAGGTATTTGCCTCTTATCCTAGCATTAAGAATCGGAGAAAACCAGATATTTTTAATACATGCATTTACAGTTTTCCCCAAATTTTGAAACACATGCTACACATTTTAGAGTAAATTTGATGCTCAAAGTTACCCTGTAATTCTCAAATGTCTAAGCACATCTCCACATTAGACAATGTACAAAGCTACCCAAGTTCTGTGATCTCATGCGTTGCCTGCTTGGCTTGTCTACATCTATGAGTGAGAAGGCACTTCCAAGCAACAACTAGTATTTATGAAAAATGCAATCCACATGCATAAACACCAACCAAATAAATCTGAACTAAAGATATTTTTTTTCTGACATGTAATATGTTATTGTAGTAAAAGTTAACTAAAAGAAAATACATATAACAGTTTGAAGAGCAGATTTGTCTTATTATACAAAGTAATAATGGCACATCTCACACGGAAAAAATTACTGCCCTTAGAGATCTAGATTTATTATAAGATATTACTATTATTATTGTTATAACATTGTTTACATTTCTGTTGAAATAATTCTTGTGGTTTTAGTGACACTCCCAAAAACTCCATCATGTAATTCCTAGTAGAAAGACAATTTAAGTACAGAAGCCTGAGAATCTCAACCTCTCTTACATTTCATGTATGCCAGAAAATGGAAAACCCTCGTAACCAGGTTAATTTCTCTAACTGAAGAACTATTCATGTTACTATACACTTAAATTAATGGCAGAAATATTACAGATCATAAAAATGACCTGATTAGAAATGTCTATGATTGTCACTTTTTGTGTTGCAGATTATCCTATCACCTTTTTCTCTCCGAATCTGATAGCAGTACTAGAAACATACTCAACGAGTTTGAAAAGTTGGCAGCTGTACTGTGATATTGGATTCACCAGGTGAGATCAAATTATGAGATACCAGTTTAAAGTGCTGAAGCATTCCCTGAAGAAGCTTTCATTTAAGATATTAAATGTCATCATTTTTGTACTTCATTAACTCTATAATTCAACAGGGAATAACTTCTTTCACTGCACCAGGTTTCCAGCATCATTTGTTGTGTCTTGATGAGATCTTGTTTACCTCAGAAATTAAACTTGAGTAATAATCTTCTTCTATGAAGGAGTACTAAATATAGTTATAAAAACATAAATATTTGCCTCTTACACCTTAAAAGCTGTAAATTCCAATATTTAAACTTTGTTCAGTCACACCTCTTTAATTAGTCAATTTAAAAAGCCATTTATTCAGCCAAGACATTTTTGAACACTAAAGACTTGAAATAATTAAAACTATGGTAGTTCAAAAACAAAGATAAGGCTGACACTGGGGAAATTTTTCTATTAAAATGAGATTAAATCATGTCCTACATTCATAGTTTACTTATGCTGTTACAGTTAGCTAAATGATTATTTAAACCTGAATTTTGAATATCTGCATCCAAGTAAACACTAGATATTGATGACAGAGAACTACCTGCCATACCCAAGTCCCAGTGGAGTCAAAATCTTTGAGTCTCGGACTTTTAAACATTTTTCAGAAATCAAATAGCTCAAATGCTATACCAGTGAAATCTGGCTGTATAACTCCCTTGAAACTCCAACCACAATTGAGTATGCTGAGGACTGCAACACTGTTGAAATGACTTATTGCAAGAACACATCTGCTGTTTCCCTGACTTTTAAGAGTAGGATAGAGATTGTGATTATCTGTATCCATTACAACAGACTTTTTCAGGCTAATTATAACAGGGGAATATTATGACAAAAAAATCATCTGAAACTGCCATAGGTATATACTTATGTTCTTCTCCAAGAGATTCCTGGAATATGAGTTTACATGGCTCAGAATTGTGTCACTGGCATCAAATAATCCACAGTACTGTTGGGACTTCCAGGAAAGAAAAGTGGCTAGGTGACAGAGTAATACTAGCTTATTGTTATCTGCAGTAGTGTAACATTCTGCAAACTCTGTTCAAAACTGAAATCCCGGTATGCTAGCTGTCTTATGTTCCTCCCTCACATCATCTGTAAAAGAACTTAAAACATTAGACAAGCTGGGCCAAAACTTGAGAAAGTCCTCAAGTGCAGAATATCCATGGGTCTCCCAACATATCCTCTTCAAAGTAGCTGCAACTATTGGGGATATTTATGCCACCCACTATTAAGTAAACGTATAGCCAAACCAAAAATGTATTTTGCTGGTTAGTCTCCTATAGTCCTCCCATGAAAGAGGAGGACAATGGAAAGACTCCCTCAGAATAATTAAAAATAGTCTGCCAGGACTACAAAGGAAACACAGGGAGAAATTAACTATATTAACCAATTGAATTTGGTGCCAAAAAAAAAAAAAGAGGTTAAAAATAAACTCTTTCAGGTAGAGGAACTCCTCAGTCTAGTGACACAGCTCTTGGAGGAGGTGAGTAGGTTGAGGAATATCAGGGAATCTAAGAGACAGAAAGCCCTGGAATCACACCCTGCCTTTCCTGAGACAGGCCCCACAACCAGACAGGGCACATGATGTGGAGAATTCTCTATCCTCTCTCCACATGGCTGAACACGGTGACTTAAGGTGTAGTGGGAAATGGTGACAAGTTCCTGCCCAGTGCATGAGGTGTTTCTCCTCTGTGACTGCCGTACCTTCCCAGGTGCCTTCATACCACAGGAACAAGCCTCTGCAAGTAGAACCAAACAATGACAAGGATAAAAATTCATCTAGGTTGGTGTCACCAAGGTTAAGTCAGCCTGTGGCCTGCACTAAAAACACTTCCTTAAAGAAAAGAAGACAGGTCACAGTTATAGGAGGGGCACAGAAGGCCCAATATGCTGATCTGACCCACTTCTTAGGGGAAGTCTGCTGCCTCCCTGGGGCCTACATTAAAGATGTGAAGAGAAAACTTCCTATACTGGTACAGCCCTTTGATTACTATCCATTATTGATTTTCCAGGTAGGCAGCAATGAAGTTGCAACGAGAAGTCTGAAGGTGATCACAAGAGAGACTTCAGGGCCATGGGACAGCTGGTTAAGGGGTCAGAAGCACAAGCAGTGTTCTCCTCTGTCCTTTCATCTGCAGAGAATGATCAGGAAAGAAACAGGAAGAGCCAGAAGATCAATACCTGGCTTAGAGCCTGAAGTCACCTGTAAAATTTTGGGGTTTTGATCATGGCTTGGACTAAAAGACATCAGGTCTGCTGGCAACAGATGGGGTACACCAGTCTCGAAGAAAGGGAAGGATCTTTGTGCAGGAGTTAGTAGGGCTCATTGAAAGAGCTTTAAGCTAGATTTGAAGGGGGAAAAGGGGAAAGAGATAAATCTGAGGGTGGCACACCAGTGTTTGATGGACGGTGTGCTGGAAAGGTCCTTCAGTCTGCCATCTCAGTGGAAGTAGGGGATGGAGAACTATGCAGCAGAAAAAAACCAATGGTTATTGATGTGTTAGAAACTATAGAAGTGGCTGAGAATAGCCACATAAGAATTAGGGCTTCTCAAACAAAAAAGGTGGCTGGATCAATAGTCCAACTGAAGTGCAACTACACTAATGCACACATCATGGGCAACAAATACAAGGAGCTGGAAGCCATTGTGCAGCTGGAAGACTATAACATAATTGTCATCATGGAAACATGATGGGAGGACTCACAGAAGTGGAGTGCTGCAATGGATGGCTATAAAGTCCACCACTTTCCTTCATTTATCAGCAGTCCTGGCTAATTGGGAAGGTCACAATTGACTGGACATTAGCAAATGTGACACCTATCTACAAGAACCAGAAAGAGGACCCAGGGAACTGCCCAGTGCCAGGGAAGGTCATGGAGCAGATTATCTTGATCATCACAAAGTACAGGACAATCAGGTGATCAGGCCCAGTCAGCATTGGTTTATGAAAGTCAGGTTTTGCTTGACCAACCTGGTGTCCTTTTATGACAAGGTGAACCACATAGTCAGTGAGGGAAAGACTGTTTATGTTGTTTAGCTAGACTTTATTAAAGCCTTTGATGCCATTTCCTACAGTATCCTCCTGGAGAAACTGGCAGCTCATGGCTTGGCGGGTGTACTCTTCTTTGGGTAAAAAGATTGGCTAGATAATCAGGACCAAAGCACTCCTTTGTGATAATGGAATCAAATACAGTTGGCAGCAGGTCACAAGTGGTTTTTTCCAGAGATCAGTATTGAGGCCAGTTCTGTTTAATGTCTTTATCAGTCATCTGGAAAAGGGAACTGAGTGGATCTTCAGTAAGTTTGCAGAGGACACCAAATTAGATGGGAGTGTAGATCTGCTGGAGCGCAGGAAGGCTCTACAGAGGGATCTGGACCAGCTGGATAAATGGGTTGAGGTCAATTGTATGAGGTTCAAAAAGTGCCAGGTCCTGCACTTGGGTCACAACAGCCCCATGCAATGCTACAGGCTCGGGAAAGAGTGGCTGGAAAACTGCCTGGAAGAAAAGCGTGTGGAAGTGTTGGTTGACAGCCAGCTGAACATGAGCTAGAAGCGTGCCCAGGTGGCCAAAAAGGCCAACAGCATCCTGGCTTGTATCAGAAATATTGTGGCCAACAGGACTAGGGAAGTGACCATGCTACTGTACTCAGCACTGGTGAGACGGCACCTTGAATACAGGGCTCAGTTTTGGGCCCCTCACTACAGGAAAGGCATTGAGATGCTGGAGCAAGTTCAGAGAAAGGCAACAAAGCTGATGAAGGGTCTGGAGCACAAGTCCGATGAAGAGCAGCTGAGGGAACAGGAGGTGTTTAGCCTGGAGAAAAGGAGGTTGAGTGTAGACCTTATCGCTCTCCACAACTACCTGAAAGGAGGTTGTAGTGAGGTGTGTGTCAGTCTCTTTTCCCAAGTGAAAAGGGATAGAACAAGAGGAAGAAACCTTAGACTTCACCAGGGGAGGTTTAGATTGGATATTGGGAAAAATTTCTTCACTGAAGTGGTTGTCAAGCATTGGAAACAGGCTGCCCATGGAAGTGGTTGAGTCACCTTCCCTGAAGGGTGTTTAAAAGATGTATAGATGTGGTGCTTAGGGACAATGTTTAGTAGTGGAGTCAGAGTAACATAGGTAAAGCAACAGGTAAATAGTATTTGTCATTGTTTCAAAATCCTAGAAAGCAAGATTTCCCTAGATTTGTTCTCCTATTCACGTCAGAACAGCTAGAAAAATAGTTGGTTTCTCCATTGTTACTGTGCAAGCCTAAGATTATAGCTAGATTTTTATGTTACATTTTTTTCCAACAGGAAACTGGTGTGATGTAGTGCAATCAGCATCAAAAAGAGCTTCAGAGTTTCCCACCAACAACACTGTCTCTTCACCCTTACCATACACTGTTTTACATAAGGCTGAAATTGTTTCAACTTTCCAGAGCCTTGCAAGCGTTGGCTATATATGACAATCAGTATTGTAACTATTTATGCCTGGAAATGAACTAAAAGTTATAGTTCACTCTGAAATTGAGTTTTGTTAATGTAATATCTTCAAAATTCTCATGTAAATCAGGAAATAAAACCCAGTATACAAACTGAAACCAAGCTCAGATCTGCTGTGTTTATTTTATTTGAATTTCAAATCCATGCCAAGTTCTTTGGTAATGGGTAAGAAAAGAGTTTAATGTATATGATCTCCTGAAGCTTAAATAGGATAGTAAATTGTGTGCTTATGTGTTCAAAAGCACAGATCTAGGTAGATCCAGCTGCCATTAGTTAGGTTTGGAGATGAGTTATCTTTCAAATAAACAAATAAACATTTAATTTGCCTGATAAAACATTAATTAACGACTTCTTTTGAAAGAACTGACATAGCCTAACATGGCATTTAATGACTGAAAGTGTTTGAAACTCACACAAGGTGGTTAATAATTTTAAGAACCAATTAACAACAGAAATGAAGTCTCTAAGTGGGACTAGCCTAAGGATTATCAACCATCTGAGGTTAATCAGCAGGTATTAGCACCTACTATTTTTTACATAATCTCCCAAGAAATGATCAGGACCTTAGCCTATATTAATCTTCAATTAATTAAGCAATAGAGATTCGTTTTTCAGCCTTGTTACAAAAGTCACATCTTGCTGCCGTTTGATAATAACCATGTTCTCTACTATCAGGAAGCAAATAAATCTCCACAGGAACATATAATCCTGTATTGTACTGAGTACACTGTGCAAGCTGCACAGCATTTGCAATCAGCAACATTTTCATTGATTTCAGCATATTCGTAGTGTCAGGTCCTATAATCAGTGAAAGCTCATGAAAAAGTAACTGTGACATACTCCCAAGTCTTCCCCAGCCAGCTGGAGAGAGATATAAACCTTCCAGAACTTGATATCACTATTAATATTATACAGTGAGAATGTTATAGTTTCTCAAAAAATGTAGGATTATTGTGAATACTCTCTTTTTCTTTTTTTTGGCTATCACACAAACTTACCTGTATCTACAAACTCTTGTCCTTTATTTGAGTCATGATTCCTTATTTAAGCAGGCTTTCTAAACAAAGCTGATTCTGGCACCAGATAACAGTACACATGATTGAGGATATGCCATAAGATTAGCAGGAAAAAAAAATATAATGGTTCAGTTGTCCAGCTAGTTTAAAAAGCTACCATTTAACAAATTTCAGAAGTATGGAAGAAATGTAGAATGCTCTGAGACAGTCCACTAGTAAAATAGTTTTCAAAAGATTTGCCTCGATATTTTTTGTTTAAAAACAAACCAGCAACACAACACACACCAAACAGAATGTGTGCACATGTAGTGTAGCAATGGTAAAAATCCCAGTAGTATAAGAAGTGCTGTATCCCCTGAGAGCAAAGGCTGGCAAATTTAGAACAAGTGACTGTCCTTCTTCTATTTCTTCCTGCACAATGTACCACCACCTCACTGCACATTGTCACAGGATAGCAGAATAAAGCCATGATTGCCACTAGAGTCTAAAATAGTGAATATTGAAAGAGGACAAACTATTCTTATTAATTCAAAGCATATTAGCAGAGCTGTTATATGTGATGATTTAGGCTGCCTTCACCACATCTTATCTAACTGCAATTACAACCTCTTCTGTCCTTTGTTGAGCACTATTGAAGTCAGTCATCAGCAAATGAATCCTAAGTTCAGCTCAGAGATACAATTCTTGTGTTTTTACACATTCTGTGTACAATTGTGCTAGACTTCACGAGGACAAAAGGAAGATGATTATCAGGAAGAGGGGAAGTGGTCCACTTATGGAAATGAAAAACTAAAAGAGGATTGTATTCATTGTTTTCTAAAATATAGTCCACACTTCAAATCTTATATTCATGCACTTCAAAAAAAGGTAAATATATTTAGACAAGTGACTAGTAAATTAATAATAATAAAATAAACCAACTTCAATTATTCAGCAATTATCTTATTTGTGATACTGTCCTTGCAACTCTGAGGTTCAGGTACATAGTCTAGTATTTCACTGCATGCCACAAACCCTTTAGCATCATTAGAAGTAAATATTAAGCTTTCCCCTCAGATCCTTTTGAGCCAGCCCTCCACCAGGCTCCTATCACTCTAATAGGTACAGTGTGGGGTGGGGGTGAGCTGTGTACTAGTGACATGTGGTACTTCATAAAGTGTTTGAGAATTGTAATTTTTAAATTCAGCACAGCCTTAAATCAGAAGTGTGTTTTTTTTTTCAAGTAGCTTTAAAAACCATTCAGATTAATCTAAAATAAGAAAAATGCAAATAAAAACAGTTGTTTAACAAGAAACAGAAAATTACAAATGCTTATAAAAGACAAATCTCTGCATAGCATCCTTGCAACTAATATGACATTAACCATCTTCACTCCTGTCCTTTTTCCTTGCCTATCCAATGTCTGTGATCAGAATAGAATTGTGGGCTTTGGGCTTACTTGACAGTACAGATGATAGTTATTTAGGAGACTACATGTAAGGCAACAAACCAGTTAGAAACCTGCTCTTGCAGATCTTCAAGATATTCACACAGCAGAAGTCCAAGGGATTTCCCTTCTCAGATCTCTTGGGTGGGGGAGGCAATGGCAGTGATGTTAGTTCTAGAGCTGGGCTTTCCCTTGAATTCCTCTATCTAGGGCTCCTTGCATATTAAATCTTTCATCCTGAAATAGCTTTTCCTTCCTCCTGCACAGTCTGCTCTCCCACTTAATTAAGAGAGGGCTTTAGGTATGAAAAAGGTTTTGTAGGGTTGACAATCCACTCCTGGATTAAACTCACAAATCCTTACTTTCTTTAAAGAAGGAAAAAACCAACTCTCCTCCTTTTGGTGATTCCTTGGAACACTTTAGGGAGAATGCATGTGACAGTGGATGTTATATGATGTATCAACTGAGACATTAAAAATTATGAAAGCATCTTAAGTAATTATTATTAATTCATTACCAGAGGAAATTAGGTGGTGTGTAAATGAACTTGGGTAACACATCTGCAGCTTCTGTTTAAGGCATAGAATATCAATAAGTTACTTTATTTCAGTAAACAACATGGACAATTAATTTTGTCACAGAAAATTTCAAGTAGAGAGTTGAACTAGAAAGAGTAAGTTTATTTGCTTCAGTAACTACCAAGTGTAATAGCGTTTATTTCAAGATAGTAATAAAGGTTTTGATGCATGCTGCTGCTAAAACTTAAGTGTTTCCACTCTTAAAATTCCTTTTTTAGGCTAGGCAAGTTTTCCAAATCCAACTGAAAGTTTTTGCTGGAAGGTAATCTCTTAAAGTTCCAAAAGGCTAGTAAAAACAATGCATGTTTGAAATGATCTCTCAGTTCACAATCCTTTTAGAAAAAAAAACAAAAACCAAACAAAAAACCCCCCAAAAAACCACAACAAAACCAACTAGGACTCCTAATGGAAAAGGATGCCTGTTGGTGCAAAACCCTACTTAGCCCTAGAAATAGCATTGGTTTCAAAATTGCTAGTAATTGGTAGGTACTCATCCCTGCTTCAGAACAACAGAACAAGAGGTGATCTCATGGAAGGTGTGAAAAAATTTAGTTTCATAAGACATTCATTTTAACATAAAAATTAGGAGACTCACTCAGTAGCCTTTATTTTATGACCTATGCACTTGAAATATAGCACAAAATACACAGGACACAACCCTGAATATTCAAGGAATTCATCCATGTATGAAATTTGAAATACTGAGAAGACAATTTCATGGTTGACATTACATTTAATTCTGTGATACTTAGGACTTGATCTCAAAAGGAATTTCATTTGAAAAGTCATTTGTTGAAAAAGGATTGATACAGTCTCTTGATCTGAAATGTATTGGTAATAGATACTGAAAAGGCTAACAATGACCCATAGTTTCATGTTTTTCAGTGTCTTGCAAGTCATTGATACTCAACAAATACATTGGTAAGTGTAGAGAAAGGGAGAAACTTTTGTCTAATAAAGGTTATTTTTACCATTGGTTTTATTTACAGAGATCAGAGCTTCCTATTAGGTGCTTAATAAAGCATCTCAGACACAGAGCTAGGGCTCCTAGATATGCATACTTGGAATTTCATATCTAGCCAGAGGGCAGTGCTAACAAGTGATAATTTCTCATCTGCAATTGTTAGCTTGCATTTTTTAACATTCCCAAAGCAACACTTGTTTAATATAAGCTGATAAGATATAACACTTATGTATACAATTTATGTTTTCCTTCTCCAAAATTATTTTTGAACTCGCCACACATTAAAGGCAGGCTTTTCAGAACGCAGACTTTATTAACCCCTGCAATAAGTGTCAAGTTCTCTGCTGCAATCATCCACAAAATCACCCATGGATAATGACAAATTTGTACGTGTTAGTTTGGAAAAACATTGCAATTTGTATTTATTTTTTGGGTGCAGATTAATGACTTGTAACAATGAAATGAAATAGACGTCTGATTCTCTGAAGATCTTGGTTTAAATGCCTACCCAGCCAGCCATTGATATGTATGAATATCTATACTTGAATCTTGTGCTTCAGTCCTCCAGTTCATAACAATTATCGCTCTTCCTTCCTCCTAAACTTTTGTTTATTACAAGCCTTTTAGGGACATAACTGTTCCTGACCACAAGTTACTGGTGGGTTGGTTTTGGTTTTTGTCATCTCCCCGCCCTGCCCCGGCATGTTTACAGCACAAATGAAAGTGGAGTCTGTGGGAAAGAGGAGAGGAGGGAGAGGAAAAAAAAAAAAAAATCCACACACAACACCACACCCACCACACAGAGAACCCTTCCTACATTTAAAATGTGGTGTTAACTAGAACCACAAGCAACAAAATGAGAAGCAACAGCTACTGATCAGTTTACAGGGACATATCTGGAGGCAGGTAGGATATACATATCACAGATGTAAGAACAAAATAACAGTAAGTGAAAACAAATGGAAAAGTTGAAGTATACCAATGATTATATGTCATAGTCCTCCTTATGAAGCACCAGTTGTGAGACAGCATTGCATTCAAGCACTTGCATGATTTCAGTGTAGTCAGGGATGGAGAGGGAATAAGGAAGAATAGATCAGAGAAACACTTCCAGAAATGCAGGATTATGTCCTTGCTTTGCTGTTCCAGGTAAATATAGTGTGATCCTTAATCTCTTCTTCCTTGACTAAGAAATTAGTTCCAAAACACCAGGAATCCCAGGAACTGAACAGGAATATTTAATATATAAACACGACTTAGTAAAAGTTACTTTGTAAATTAAGCTGAAATCACTACCTATAGCACGGGTTTTCCCAATGCTTCAGGGGTTACAAAGAAAACCTTAGTTTTGACAGTGATTTCCCCACACTTGAGACCCTCAGTGTGGTTGAACTGTCAAACAATAAAAGCAGAAGAACAATTCTGAAGCCCTACACCAGTTAAGAAGAATCTGACATTAGTGCCAAATTGTGATTTAATACTTTCCCTTGAGAATCTCTAGATATTAGATGCTTTTGGAGCAAAGCTACTGAAGGTTTTCAATAGAAAGAAGTCTCAATGTTGGGGAGATTTATTTTCTCCTTCCTAAGAAAACAGAATAAGTTATTGAAAACTACCATTTCCTGATGCTCTGGACCAGTGTGCAAGGCTAGAAGTTCTCCAAGTACTAGGTCAACAAAGATGCTCACTGATTCCCCAGAGTGTCTTTCAGAGGTACAGAGATTATATATATATACACTTTTTTTTTTCCCCAAACCTGCACACTGGCAAGGGGCAGGATGATGACACTTTGTCTCCTGCTGCTGTCCTTCCTGAAGAATAAAACAAAGATGAGCTCCTAGCCTGGGGTTCATTGCCATGGAGAATAAAATGATAAAATGTAGGGGAGCAAGAGATGAAAGAACAAAACAGGAGCCAAAACTGGCCTTCAAATGTCACTACAGTGAAAGAAATGTGGTAAGTACTAGGTCTAACAAAGACTAGAAGACCCAGACATACCTTTTTCTGTCACAGTTCATTGTCCAGAATAGCAGTCACTAGTAAGGCCATTCAGGAAACAGCCTGCCCATGCCACCTTTGTAAATGGAAAATAATTTTTAACTCAACTGTCTTAGTCTCTCAATTTGCATACCAGGAATGAATAGCAAACCCAAAAATATTTAAGATTTTTTAAAATGGTTTTAGGCAGAAATATGGTTCAATTTTAGTAACATCAAAAAGTTTGCATTTTTCAGTCTATATATTCACCTTATGTTCACAGTCTGTAGATCTCTTGCAGTACAAAATTATATTTTAATTTTTGGCCATCTAGAAAGTCTCCACAGAAAGGCAGGATATACTCTATTTCTAAAGCCAGGCCAGTACATCTGTCTTTGAAGCTTGGTGTGTGTAGGCATGTTGCATACGTAATTTCTGTCTAGAAAAAAGTCAGTAAGAAGTCACCAGTTATTATCAAGCACAAATACTCTATTAAAACTCAAAATTATGTCTCAACATTTATACATACATTTTAAAAAAAATGTAAACAAATTGCACGGTTATCTTGGAACAAAAGAAGCTGAAGTTCGAAGGAAAAACAGCCCACATCTATGAAATACATGATTCTGTGAAAAAGACAACCTGAGCATTTACTAAGGTGTTTTATCATATTTTATTTAAAAAAATTATTCAGGATATAGGTCTTTACTAAAATATCTTTGTTGCCTGCAAAAACCCACAAGTGCTCTTCCTTCAAACATAGTAACTCAACGAAAGGAGTGAGATTAGTTCAGTTACAACATGCTTATAATTATTTTTTGTTTACTTAATATGATCCTGAAGCCAGAGAATAAGTTAATTAGAACTGTTTCTAAATGATGACAGGTCCTCACACATTGCTTGGAATATAATGTTATGGCTACGAATAAGGACATTGGACTTGCAAGCTAGAGCTTTATAAAAGTAGGGGAAGATACAGGCCATAAAATTCACAGAAACCGAGATTATCTTCAGATTCAAAGGAATTCTGAGAAAGTCAGTAGAAATATCAGCACAATAAAGCACCACTCAGTACCTGTCAGTGGCAGAATCAGAGCCTCTGTCATTGTAAGACAGCAGAGATCGTAACTGGTTGATATGAACTATCATATCAGATTCTTTGGAAATGTAACGCTTATTTCCTTCACCTTTTATATTGCAAATACATTTAACCTTTAATGGACTACAGATCCTAGAAAGATTTGATTTCTGGTACACAGCACTGGGGTACAGTTCAAAGCAGTACTAAATTAAAGGAACAAATGCAGCAATACCCATGTACAGTGAAGAGTAATTGAACCTGGGTCAACACAATTGGTTTTCTTGCATAGCAAGAGATCAGTTAGATCACCTGGACTGATACTACTATATACCTATTGACAGACACCATCTTCTGCTTTAAAAACTCATTTATCTTCTACATATTACAGCTAAATTCCTCATATCAGCAGGATGGACACTCTGTATTACTGGCAGGGAACAATTTTCAGATAAATATGAGGGCTTGGAGCTAAAGCCCACAAAAACCCTTAAACCTTGTCACAGAACCATTTAACAGTGTGTGAAGGATAGAGGTGGGTTAATCAAATGAATTGCTATCATATATGAATGTTCATCCCAATTTCATGGTCAAAGAGAAAATATTGGGGGGAAACCCAACAAAAAAACCCCACCACACAACAAAACAAAAAACACCCCACAAACCAAAACAAACCACAAAACAAAACCAAACCTAACAACCCTACCTTCACCAGTGGGGAATTTCCAAAGAAAATTCTCCACTGTGATAGCAAGAGGTAGCCTCTCTAGTGTCTGCATCCCAAGGTGAAAAGCATGAGCAAGACTGAAGTATTATGACTGCTATCTTGTTACAGACAAGCAATATAGGAGCTTGGTATTCAAATAACAGCCAGAGGTTATGAGCAACTAGGGAGTGAGAGAAAAGGAAAGGTGAAGGATTTAATAGCCTTAACACAAGTGTAGGAAGAAGATAAGTGAAAGCTTTATTATTTAAAGCTAAAGTTTGGCATGCTTAATTCTCATTTACCATGGAATTACAGGGTTTAAAGACATGTTGCACTATCATTTAACTCTATTCCCTTACCTTAAGGCATCACTCTATCTGCATCATTTCTGAGACCTACTTATCTATTGGTCCTCCACTGTTAGAAGTTACATCCAAGCAATTACTTGCAGTGCTTCCCTACTTAAGCATCTTGAAAAGTTTTAAAATATCCAGCCTTAATCTTCTTTATCATTTTAGGACTTCATTTTCTTTTATCTAATCATGGTCATAGCAAAGGATTATTACAGCCCTCTTTGCAATAGTATTTTACATATTTAAACCAGACAACATGAAATAATATTTTTCTTGTAAGCCATGCTTAGTAGGCCTATGATCATCCTTATTATCCCCTCTGAGCTTTCTCCAATCATGCAGTGCAAAGCTCAGAACTGGACATAAGCCAAGATCTTGCTAGTACTCAGAAAAGGTTTACTTCAAAAGGCCTTACAGACTGTATACTTGCTTATGTCAGAATATAGTACTTATGGTTTTTTTCCAGAACAGCAGGATGTCCCTGGGTTACAACTCAGCTAGAGATTCATTATTGAGCTTTTCGGAATGACTGCCACCTGAACACTTGTTTGACATCCTATACTCATGCATTTTAACTCTGCTTTAATATATTTCCTAAAAATTTTGCATCCTACTTTTTCAAGTAACTGCAATTTCATGACTTTTAATTCTCAAGTGTATAGTCTCAGTTCAGTAACATTTTATTCTGTGTTCATCACCCAGATCACTAGCAAAGAACTATAGAATTAAAAGAATCAGAGAATTAAAAGTTGCACAAGTGGTCACGTCTCAGTGTTTAAACACTCTAGACTACAGTTCTGAATAGGCTCAAAGTATCTATTTTTCTGCTTTTTGGTAATATTAAGCTGTCATGCATTATTAATTTGATCTTTCAGTGTTTGTTAAGATTGCCAGGTTAAGACTTTACATGCTGATAACATCTGGTGTTTGGTTTTTGTTGTTTATCTTGTTGAGAGAGAGTGTTCACAGTCTCATTACACCATACTCTTCAGTGGCTCTAGTCTCAACAAGAGTGCAAATATCCTTTTGGCAAATTAACAAAATTCACTATAGAGAAAATGCAGTGAAATTAACAGCTGATAAAACAAATCTACTAGTCAACACAATAAGCTACCTCTCTCGTGATAAATATATGCATCAGATAAAAATTAGTGACCATTGGGCAGGAACTTCTTTCTTTAATCTTACATCTTCCATACTACCATGTATTTTTTCTTTCTTACTCAGATCAACATGGCGCCATTTTCCCCTCTCTTCACTGAACTGCACATGACAACTTCAAAAGCTAATTGAGCCTAGCAACTGAAAAGCTAAGTTAGTAATCTCAAAAGTTAAGATATTCCTCTCATGAAACGTGAAGATCTGTGTTCCCTTCACTGTTCAATATGCATTGTTTTCTTCTCTTCCTTCTCCAAAACTACAGATTAAGTAGTGTTTCTTAGACTAAACAACCTGAAGTAGTGACTTTGTTCTTATCTAGTTCAGAACCTTTATTTCCAGTTTGCATACTCAAGGAACTTTTGTCACCACAATGCCTAAATACTTCATAAATTTACCTTTATCTCAGGACATGGAAGATTTGTTGAACTATGAATGCAAATTAGGCAAAAGAATCTAAATTCTTAAATAACTAGTAACTTTTAAAAGTAAAGAGGGAGTCTTCCAGCTGTTCAAATGAACAGAAGAAAGGAAGTTTTGGTCACTGCCTACCTGAAATGAAGGGATAGAACTCTTTTACAAGCCCCTATTGCAATTGAAATACTTTGAATTGAAATTACTTCTGTCATAAGTTATTATATAATTCTTATACTACACATTGTGAAATACTTTAATTTAATTATGTTATCTGGTAATGAGGGCACTGCTCATGCATTACTAATCAAGCCACAAAAATCTGCTGTAGCAATGTGTTTGCGACAACATTAAAAAAATTGTGGTAAATATTTTCTCAGAAGTCTTCCCTGAAGACTCCCATAATTTCACTGCATATTCATATTCAAAAAGCTGTACCACACTGTCAGTTAAATGACTCAAGGATTGTTTTCCTATTGGATACCAATGACAACTTATTTCAGGAACTAAATCTCAACCTTTAGCATCTTAGAGCTGCAGTGTGAAAATGAGGTGAGAGTGCTGTTTCACCCATGTTCTTCTCCCTCAGTGACTGGAATGACAAGAGGTACAAGAGGCATCACCTTTTCCAGTAAGAAGAGCATCTGAACATTTCCAAAACTCATTCCAAATGTACTAAATGTTCAATAATCTTTCTTCAGGCACTGTCTGTGTCCATAATGACCAAGTGTGGCTGTGACACTGTTTCTGCCTTTTAATGGATGTCAAGTTATTTGATAGGGAAAAATCTGAAGTGGATTTGAGAAGGCAGCCCCCCCAACATGCCTGGAGAAGGTTTCTCCAGAGTTCAAGGTCCTAGAAAACAAGGAGACAGCTGTATAACTCATGGACTCCCATGATACCCCCATTATAGGCCAGACCAGCCACATGAAGCCAAGGAATTCATTGCAAGCAGCAACACCAGGAATTGTGTTTAGGAAAATGCTGACCTGTGTCATGTTGATCCTCACTAGATTATTCCCAAGTTATTGCTTTAATTTAACTATCTTCATTGATCTCTTCATGTATGTAGAAGAACTTCCTGCAGATGTATGGAAAGACTAAAGGTCTAACATACACAGACTTTCCACTTGATTATTTTTCAAATAAACTTTTTGTTATAACTACCTCCAGGAATAATCATTCGAATTGGAACAATGAAGTTCTACACGTATGAGAATGGCTAAATGCAGAGACCACCCACCAAGAACTCTCTCAGTTCCTATTACTCTAATTAATACTTTTGGCTCTATTCTTCTTCCTTCACCCTTTTGTAACACAAAAAACATTCCCAGAGTTCTGCTTGATACATCACAGCTAGAAAATAACTGTTCTTATATCAGATTTGCAGATTTCTGTGGGGTTTTTTTTGTTGTTGTTGGTTGGTGGGTTTTTTTTGTTTTGTTTTTTTGAATGTCAAAAAAACATTCTTCCTGCCCCAGCCCCTATTTCCATAAAAACAGAGTTGACACAGGAAGACCTAGAAGACTACTGCTGAGCCCCAGGCGAAATCAGTTCAAAATGCTACCTTCCTGCAAAGGTTACATTTAAAAAAGATGTGAAGAACAAGCATCAAATCTAGAACCAAATTCAACCATACCCTGACGAAAAGTAGGGGAGGAATATGTGTAATGCACAAGCAACTTTGTTGCATGTTCAGGACACCCACATCAGACCAGAAAAAGCAGACAGCATTGAGATGTTTTAGTATGTTACATAATTTGGTATTTTACTGCCTTCAATTTCTTCTCTTCCTCTTTTGTTGTGGTAAATTCACATCTACATTCAGCTTAAGAGGTAAAAAACCTGCTTCATAAAAATTAATAGTTTCCCAGCATTTATTAAGTCAGGGTATTATACACAATTTTACGCATCTGTGATTGTTTACTCCAGTTAACTATTTCAATACATTAAAGAGTTGACCCCAGACGAGAGATGAGTGCACCTCTTCCTTGATGATTTTAAATCAAGTGTGAGATTGCCTTTGTATCTCAGAGCCCTTAGTGCTTCTATCAAGTGCCAGCCAGTGTATTTTATTTTCCTATTAATTTGATTGATTTGTCTAAACCTATTTGGATCACCTTATCATACAGGTAGCACCACATACCTTGACATTGAATTTTGCTTTTAGCCTTAGTAGATAGGAATGGGAAAGACATGCAAGACTTATCAAAACCAAGTTTACTTCCAAACCACAATTCAACAAAAATCATGGAAAAGGTTTGAGTCTTCAGTAGGCCTGAAGACACTAGTAGCTGGCTAAAATGTCAACATAGCACCATGATTTTAACTAAGCATTCTGCAGAATCTAAATGTGCAAGGAAGGCAATCCAGAAATTGGAATATGTCTGGGAAGTAAACCTTAGGAATTTTTATTCTCTTGGTGCCTCACTCAGAACTAACTTTCAGATGGGCTAATCACACAGGAAGTTCAGCTATGTTTACTACATGCCACTAAAAATCTGCTGAAATAAGACTCACTTTCCATGAAGCTCTTTATAAATTTCCACTAAACTATTTTAATTAAAGAACACATTAACAATTACCAAAGTGTTATTCACAGAAAGACGACACAGGAAGCAGAAAGAGATCAAGGAAAAAAACCCACCAGATTTAGGGGTTATGAGAACTCTAGTTGCTGCTGGTCTTCCTGCTTTGAAATACTGCATAATTAGAACTGAGCAGACAAATCTCATATAGGCAAAATGCTCAGTACTGCTACTAATCACACAGAATGGCAAAGTAAGTATAATTCTTGTTATATATAGAAATATACCTTTCAGCTCACTTGAACTGCCCAATTTTAGGAAGACAGATTGCACATTTACTAGACAGAACATATTCCTGTATATGCAGACTTCATTCCAATTCTGTTTTAAGGACAACTTCCAGTCCTGCCTTAAAGGCCAAGATAGCTCCCTGACACAGATTACAAAGAGAGGCCAATCTGTCTAAGGACATGATTCTGTTCTTAATAATTTTAGTAATGTTGAACCAATATTAAATTCCTACTGGCTTCGCAACTTAACTTGTCAAACCATTTCTATGCAGGTGTTTCATGTTCCACAATGGTGGTCTGAATAGAAGCTAGATCAACATATGTGACAAATCCTAAACCTGCAGATTTCAGTGTATTAACATTACAATTTTTTTAAAAAAAAAAAAAAGCTGCTGGGGCTGAAGACCGTCTCCTTTATCCACTTCAAAGAAGACAGCAACCAGCTGTTCTAGCAAGACATACTGCTGGGAAAAGCCAATTCTTGGCCTTGCAGCCCCCTCCTCTGGCTGTTGAGTTGGCAATTAAATGTATGGGCTGGTAACTGTAGTAAGAATTAGCGAAGACTTCTCAAAGTCAGGCTTCCTGCATCCTTTCCAGCCTTTGGTAGCAGAGAGTTAGCTTTCCCCCCCACAGCCTCCCCTCCATCCCTCAAGTTACAAGCATTCAGTAATACCAGTAGAAATAAAATTCCTACTGGGTTGTATAAAATGAAGGACTAATTATTTTGAAAAATGCAATTTGCTCTCCTAATGTTACAAAAAGTTGTTATAGGTAAAAGAGAACACAGCTTCTCTGCTGCATGGACAAATTTATGAACTAGATGCATCTATCCTGAGAGAAGTCTTCAAAAAGGCAAACAGAAAGCCAACATGACTTTGAATCACTTTTGTAAATTTTCTGAATACTGTGAATAACTTCTATTCTCTAAGAACATACGTGCTCCTTCAACTAGAGTAAGTTTCTTTATTGTCAAGTTTTGGTGGCATTGCTTGTCATGTTTGTAGGATGACTTGTAACAGTTGCAAATACAATGTAATACTGTAACATGAGAGAAAGGCCACGATGTTTTAAGTTAGGAGATGTTCTTCCGTCACACTTTCTTTTTGCTTCATTTCTTTTATCCCTTAGACACACCTGTTGTTTGGGCCTCCACAGCAAGAACAATTTCCTCCAAGATCATTTCTTACTGCAGAGGGGAACAAAGTGACAAGACTGGCATGCAAGAAAAATTTTACTATTAGGGGCTTCAAAGATGAGACACTTTTTTCCTCTTGCAGTAGCTGTTGTTACCGGCAAGACAAATTTGTTATTTACCCCCTGCCCCCGAGAAAGAACACAGAATCTCTGGTCTTAATAAAACCAGAAAGTGCTGCAGGTATAGTACATACATTAATCTAATCACATAAAGGTCTTAAATTGGGATTGAGTCTCTGTACATAAGTTGCTGATAAAAGGAGTATCAGGGAAAATGTGGGCCTTCTCCAGAAGGAAATGGGAAACCTGGTTACCCAGGATGTGGAGAAGGCTGAGGTACTCAATGACTTTTTGACTGAGTCTTCACCAAGAAGGGCTCTAGCCACACCACCTAAGTGAGAGAAGGCAAAGACAGAGACTGGGAGAACAAAGAACCACCCACTATAGGTGAAGATCAGGTTCAAGACCATTTAAGGAATCTGAAGGTGCACAGGTTCGTAGCACTTGATGAGATACAACTGCAGGCCCACGGGGAACTGGTGGGTGAAGTTGCTAAGCCACTATTCATCTTATTGGAGAAAATATAGCAGTCAGGTGAAGTTCCCACTGACTGGAAATGGGGGAAAGACTTTTTCTAAAAGGAAAAAAGGAAGACTCAGGGAACTACAGGCCAGTCAGTCTCACCTCTGTGCCTGGAAAGATCATGGAGCAGATCCGCCTGGAAACTATGCAAAGGCACATGGAAAATAAAGAGGCAATTGGTGACAGCCAACGTGGCTTAATTAAGGGCAAATCATTCCTAACAAATGTGGTGGCGTTCTTCAACAGGGTTACAGCATTGGTAGATAATGGAAGTGCAACTGACATCATCTACCTGGACTTGTGCACAGCATTTAACACTGTCCCACACAATATTCTTATCTCTAAATTGGAGAGACAGAGATTCGACAAGTGAACCACTCTGTGGATAAAGAATTGGCTGGATGGCCACAGTCAACAGCTCGATGTCCGAGTAGAAACCAGTGATGAGTGGTGTTCCTTAGGGGTCAATATTGGGACTGACACTGTTTAACATCTTTGTTAGTGACATGGACACTGGGACTGAGTGCACCCTCAGCAAGTTCACCAACACCACTGATCTGTGTGGTTCAGTCAATACACTGGAAGAAAAGGATGCTGTCCAGAGGGACCTTGACAGGATTGAGACATGGGCCCATGCAAACCTCATGAAGTTGAGCAAGGCCAAGTGCAAGGTCCTGCATGTATGTTGGGGCAATCCCAAGCACAAATACATGCTGGGGAGGAAGTGGATTGAGAGCAGCACTGAGGAGAAGGACTTGCAGGTGCTGGCTGATGAGAAGGTCAGCACGACCTAGCAATGTGCACTTATAGCCCAGAAAGCCAACTGTATCCTGGGCTGAATCAAAAGAAGTGTGACCAGCAGGTCAAAGGAGGCAATTCCACCCCTCTATTTCACTCTCATGAGACCTCACCTAGAATAGTGCATGCAGCTCTAGGTCCCCCAATATAAGAAGGACATGCACCTGTTGGAGCAAGTCCAGAGGAGGTCTTGAAGAGGATCAGAGGGCAGGAACACCTCTCCTATGAGTATAGGCTGGAGAAGAGAAGAATCTGAGACCACCATATAGCAGCCTTCCAGTACCAAAAGGGGACCTATAATAAAGCTGGAGAGGGACTTTTTGCAAGGGCATGTAGTGATGGGACAAGGGGTAATGGCTTTAACTGAAAAGGGGTGGATTTAGATTAGATAAGAAGTTACTCACTATGAAGGTGGTGATGCACTAGAATAGGATGCCCAGAGAAGTTGCGAATGCCCCATTCATGCAAGTATTCAAGGCCAGGTTAGATGGGGCTTTGAGCAACCTGGTCTAGTGGAAGGTGACCCTGTTATGGCAGGGGAGCTGGAACTAGATGAAATTTAAGAGCCATTCCAACCTAAACCATTCTGCAATGCTTTGACTTCAGTCAAACACTATCCTTTAAGAAAGTATCCCCAACTACCTATACCTTCCCCACCCACACCATGTGCCATGGGGGACATATCCAGAACAAGAGGCCAAAGGAGAGTTGATATATTTTAACAGACTGGATGTGTACAGAAGACTATTCAGTGTTCTCTTCTATTCTTCACCATAAACCAAACTTGTAGTGAAACATGTGAGCACATGTAAAATTTTGTGTTATTTAAGTAACATTAACTATGCTTCATTACTCAAAATTGATGTGTGAAAGGCTTTTCAGTTATTTCCAATTGATAAAATAATCTATAGAATTTATCTGACCTATTTAATTTAGATTTGTTAGATAATGTATCTCTAAGAAAAAAAAAGTCACACCTTCCCTGTACTACAGAATAAGTCACCCTAAAGCTAGCCATTACAAATCAAAAACAGTTTGACTTTCCAAATATCACATCTCCATCAAGTCACACTCTCATAAAGAAAGAGTTCACATTATAATTCAAGATGTCATCCTTCATTCCTCTGACACAGGATTATTTCATTTGAGCATCATTTACCTTGTTAGGCTTCCAGTCTATTTATCCCTATCTAGTGGCTGCTGGAATAAGAAATACAGATACCTGAAAAATCAGTATGCTAATAAGACACTAATGAATAGAGTCTTAAAGACGATTCTCATTTAACCAACCTCCACCATTAAAAAGTGATTTTATATTTTATACCAAATATAACCAGAAGGGGGGGGTGGGGGAAAAGCAGGCATTTCTAATGAATTTGCACAAAATGTCAGATCATCAGGAAAGACCTGCAAGATAATATTAATAAAGTTAACAAATTTCCTACCATGACATAAAGAGAATTATTAAAGTGATCCTAAGATCAGTGATGCTGGATGCCATTACTCCTTAAATCATTGTGTCATACTCTGATAAAATGGAGGCCTCACATGAAGTATTGAATATCCTGCTGAGAAGTCTGACCTGGAAGCTGCCAGCACATTTTAAACAGGATATACAGTAATAAACTGTGATACAGCTTGCTGATAAGTAACAACTTTCTATTTTAGTACTGTGCACATTTTAAAATTTGAATAAAATGATGCTAAAAAAATAACCCCACAAAACACAACAGAACACATGAAACATTTCCTTTATCTCTTTCCTGCCTCTTGAATTTGAAGCATCCTAATGACAGTCAAATTCTGCTGAATAAAAACCCACCACCTGTAAAATAAGTAGGTGTTTATCCCCGGTAGTTGCATATAAGGTATTTTAAATACAGAAATCCTGAAGTAATTTCTCCGGGATGTTCCTATATCGCTCCACAGGATGTTAATGCAACACTAAAATTCCTTTGAGGTGTAAGTTTAAAACTTATTGCTCCAGACTCTTGCTGTGAATACCTCCTTGAAGACTTTGTCCAGCCAGTATCCAATGCAGCTTTCATGTAGTAGTAACCTGCAAATCCTGGGTGTTAAACAGATCTGCTTGTTATCCAGGAATGCCCTCCCTTCTGTCTCCTTTTTGACAGTCTCTGTGGAGGAGGCCAGCTGTGATTAGGTGATTTCTATGCATTGCCTATGCATTTGGAATGCAGAAGGCAAGAATCCTGGGGTCAAGGCATGCAGGGTAAGTTTAAAGAGATTTTGACAGCAACCAGGGAAGTGCTTGTGCATGTCAAGTACATATCTAAGTCTGTAATAGAGACCTATTGCAGATGCATGGATTGATCTGTACATGCATACCACTTTAAGTGCCAGAGGGTTTTTTGTTTGTTTTTCTTTGATTTATAAAAGAGCTCTGCAGCAGCCTGGTTCTGGCAGATTCCATGTTTTTCAAAGCAATGTGAAAATAGTGCAGTTTCACAAACCATTTAGGATTGCTTTTAGAAACAGAGGCCACACCTTTCCCCTCAAACTCACCGTTGGTCTCATTTTTCCAAGTCTCCCTGCTTGTGCAAAGGGGGTTCAGTCAAATCAAGGAAATGCTGGTGCTGACACCAGAGATGTGATTGACTGTCTCTTGTAACAGCATATTTAAATCATTCATAAAACCATACCTAAATCTATTCTTTATCTCCTGATTTTCTCAAGTTGCCCTCTTCCCAAGCAGTTTTTTAATCACTTCAGAAATCTTTTGTTAGAAAACAGTATTGGTGGCTGAGGCTTTCATTGCATTGTAAATCTGCCCTCCCTGAAATTATTCTGCTCCTTGTAGCTAGTGATCAACTGAAGAGCTAATAGAAAGCCACACTACTTTTAGACCATTCTTGTTCATAAATGCTTCACAGAAATTTTGGAACTCAAAGGTATGTCAACACACAGAAACACTCAGAATAATCTCATATTACTCCCTTGAAAAGGAAAAACTGGATGTCTGTATATGCAGAGGAAGGATGAAAAGCTTCTGTAGCATGAACTGGTGAAGACAGCGAAGTGCCACAACATGAATATTTTCCAATTTTCCGTAGAGTACATACACTACCAGTACATCAGTTATACCAGCTCTCCTCTATAAACTTGTAGTATAATGAAGTTTTTACTACAATTATTTTTCTAGACTATTTGCTATAAATTTTTTGCTATGCCTGCACCAAATAGGTGCTCAAGAAAGAATAATGAACATTTTAAAACTGAACATGAACACATGCTACATAAAAACCTTGAAAATTGTACAAAAGTGGGAAACATGTTTGATCACTGGTTTAGAGAGGATGCATGTTGTGAGATGTACGTAGCTGAAAGCCAGAAGTTCTGATTTCAGTTTCTGCTCCTACCGAAGCTGCTCATAAGATCTACAGCCCACACAAAAGAGGGGAGATTGATTAATAAGAAGGCTATATCTGCAATATCATCTCCATTAGTTAATTCCATGTATAGAGCTACTTTTCTCCAACTCTTAGTCTAACACTCTGACATTTGAAACAATCTCAACCAGCAGCTAAGGCTGTGAAACAGAATATTAATAGAAAACAAAAGAAATTAAAACAAAAGAAATGTGTTATTTTATAAAATAAGTCCACTTGCAAAAGAGACTTGCTCAACACTTCAAGGTTGTGTCAGTTAATTATGCTTTTTGCAATCTACGGCAAATTCATTGCATTTTTTTCCCCTTTTAAAGCAAAGTTTGTGTATGTGGCCCTAAGCGCCAGTTAAAGTTAGCTGATAAGTTGAAATTTAGTGTTATTAAGAAAACAACATGCGAGCCTATTACATTGGGTAGCCCTGTACTATTTAATTAAGAAGTGTTAGGAATTGTTTCAAAGCATTGGGACTGCCAATTATTTGTCCTTTAAACTATTACAACAGCCCTGCCTGGCATAGTTTTTGGCATGGACTAACCAGCGTTCTCCCAAACTATTCCTGAGCATAATTCAGTAGTTGGCAACTACTCCCAAAACCCAATTTGGACACGACAGTTTTATTTTTTAAAGCTAATAGTTTAACATTCTGGCATTAAGGCTAGCTGGCACATTATGGCTGTATTCATGAGGTAGTCTTAGATATGTTTAATTTACCAATGGAGGCACGGAAGCACAGCATCCTAAGGCACAGCCAAAACAATAATCAACGCACAAATACTGCAAAACTCAGATTCAATGAAAATTTGGCATCACTTGGATGACTGAAGCCCTTTACATAATCTAATAATGAGAAATTTGACAAGTTTAAGGTTATTCATCAGAAGATGAAGCAATGAATGACAGAGGCCAGAATTTCAGACCTATTCTGCTGCATGAAGACAATCTCAATTTTAGATTTGTTCTAATTTCTCATCTACAGCATGTGGCAGGGCGGGGAGGGGGGGCGGGATGGGGAAGCACTGTAAGTGCTTGGAAAAGCTATATTTCATCCTACCCAGCAAAAAGACGCTCCTTTACAACTGTAGGAAAATCATATTATTAATTCTAAAGAACAACAGTACAGTCATCTTAGGATAGGTGACAGAAGTAGAATAAGAGAAAGCCACTTTCCTAAACAATCAATTTTAAAGGAACCAAACTGCTTATGGACACCCTTGCATAAAGACTTTTTTAAAGAAGCTGAGAAATCTACCTAAACATTAAAAATGCCAGACCCTAGCATGTCTTCAAATATCAACTACTCCCATAGTGCTGAGACTTTCAGAAAAAACGAATGTGTAAGTAACATACAATCACCGACCTATAGACTAATAGTAAGTCTGTCTCCTTTTTGAAGTGATTTTGAGCTGTGTCACTCCCCTTGTGGAGTAACACAGCCAAGAACTCTTGTAAATCAGCCAACGAAGTAAAACTAGGAAGAAACTGTTGATTGCTCTCCATGCCTTTTTTAATGCTCTATTTAAAACATATTTACACCTTTATTTAAGATCTTCCAGTTGAAGCAGTGAATGGTATTAACCTAGGTGTTATAAATAGTCTTTTGGAGTAGCATTCCTCTCCTCACTGACTGAGAGAAATTTTATTGTTTTTAGCTTTCTCCAAAATAGTCATGATACAAATTAATTTTGTCCTTTTAGGTATATACCTCCATCCTCTAACTCTGTCACTCTGTCTAACAATCATAGGTTAATGAATGATGTCTTCCTTCAGCAGACATGTTTTGCTTCACAGTTTCAGGAGAATATTTAGTAAGAGTTTGGAGTTCAAAAAAACCATCAAACCATAAGGGGAGGGAAACTACCCAGTAGAACAGGATGCATAGGAAAATGCTGTATATTTAATGCTTTTCAGCAGCATCCAACTACAGGTATATGTTTTATTATTTCAGTACAAATTGTGGAAAAAACCCACAACAGTCCTGACTTACCTTATCTCATGGGAAGCATAAGAAAATACATGCTAAGCAATACAGCAATAGTCTGTCAATTGACTGAGACTATTACCACTACTGTAGAGTTGTTTCCACAGAGGTTTATGACAAGATGTCCAATATATGACAAGATGTCCAATTCTACATATTGGCACTAGTTTTCAAGTCATTTTAAAACCTTAATGAGGATTTTTTTGGAACACAACCCTCTATGCTTTACATACTCAATGTTTAAGTAAGTGACACTGTACACATCATAGAAGCGGTCTTTCTGATATCCTTTTTCAACAGTCTGTATTACTTTAAGCTAAACCTTGAAGTCACAAGTCTATACAAACAATAGATCTACCAGCTTTTGTTTCAAATGAAAAACACAATCTACAGTTTAAACTTCTGTGCTTCATTTTTCTGTTAATATTTTCCTCTGATACTCTCCCAACAAACCGATATTTTCCTGAAGACATACATGGCAATGAATTTGGGTAATTCCCATGTCTAAATACTTTTTACTGCTTCATTTTTTTTTTTTGTCCACCTGATGAGCATATTATGTCAAATCAAGGTTATTTTTTTCATGCATTAATAAGCATGATATTAAGTTTTGTGCCTTACCAAGTGGTGCAAACTAGTAAAGAAGAATATAAGCATGCCTATGTTAAAAGAACAAGCAATCAACTAGAAGAAAACCACACATTTAAAATAAACCTGAGAAAAGGCACATAAACACAAGATCAAAGAGCCCAAGAAAAATTCAATATGTTTTACAGAAGACATCCTCAATGAAAGCCAAGAGCAGCTGTGTACTTGGTTAGGATTTGACTACCTTTCCCAGTTTGGGTATGCCATTTTTCTTTTGAAGTTTCGTTACTACTGCCTTACTAAACACTTATTGCTTCTAAAAGGCCATATATTGCACCAAGGAATCACTTCAGAGAAAAAGAAGTTGTTGTTTAAACCAGACAAAAACTCATGAGTTTAGAAGTGTCACAAGATTTCATGTTTTTCAAAAAATAGTGCCAGAATTGGAAAATAACACAAGTTTACAAAAAATACACCAACTCAAGTTACAAAACCTAAAAAGCATATTTTGAATCACGTTCCATTTAAATAAGTCTTCCAGGTTTGAGCCTTTCAGCATTCACATTAAGTTTTCTTCCAGAGAAACAGAGATCCAATTTCGCCTGTAGCTGTACATCACTCTTGGCACAGGGCAAGGAGCTAGACCTTCAGTAAGTACAATAGCCATTTGGCTTTTAATGTTAGGGGTGGCCGAATCTGACAGTGTAATAGAAGTAAGGTTGCTGCATGTCCCCAACCCTCAGACCAACCCATAGCAAGGGCGCTCACACACACACATATACAACATATACACATGGCTGACCACATAGATAAACACTCAACTCTCGTGTATCAATGGTCTCATCTGTTCCAGGATAGAAGTCCATTAGTGAATATATATACACACAGAGTGGATCCCTCCAGAGCTGAGCTTAGACGTCAAGTCTATCTGTCCTGTCTGTTGACATCTGGACATATAAACCCCAGAAGCCACCAGCACTCCTCCAGCTGCTGATACCAAACCTGCCCCTTACACACACACACAGTGGATCCCTCCAGTAACAGACCTTGGACACTACTATCCAGTAGCCAGTCTGTGGAGCCTCTTATCTCCAGGTGACTCATGCAGAGACACTCATGCACAGGTCTATCAATCCTCAGGCCTTATGATCTCTCTCCAGTAGCTGCCCTGCAACTCCTGGCCACTCTGGTAGACAATTCCTACAGTTGTAGGACACATACATATCCAGGCCAGACTTGCAACTGCTTTACATATCTTGGGAGCCGTATATCAATGTACTCACTAGCTACAGTAATCAGACAGTAATCAAGCACTGACACGAAGACCCACACTCACTCCAACTGCTGGCACCACAGACATACAAGCCTCTATGACCCATGGTCCCACTCAAGTTGATGTCACTCAGACCTGCAGACACAGAGACTCCCCTCACTCCGGGAAACAGTTGAAATAAGTTATAAAATACAGGATGCATTGTACTGATCTAGTGTGGTCTGTGGCCAGACCAGCATCCTGACTACTGTCCAACTTACAATAAATGGACCTCTCATTCCCTCATCCCTCTTCTCTCATGCTTGTCCCTCTCAAAACCACATTAAGCCCTCTCCTTCACCAACCTTTTGTGCTTCCCCCAAATATTTCTTAAGTCCTGTGCAATCCCAAAACACTGTATTCTACTATGAGTCCCATACCCCTCTACACAGGAACACCTCTAGTCTGAAAGGTGACAAGGACAACAATTCCCTTAACTCATTTTGATGTGTTCCACCCTCTAGACCATGGGGCTTATGGCCCTCCAGTGACAGCCCTTAGAGGAGTCAGGCAGGGGCTCCCTTTCTCCATTTGGGTTACTCTGTCTTGTACTGGGCCTCTGTGCTCTTTTGTGTGTGAAGACAATCTTTCTACCAGATAACATAACACTTGCTAAGTATTGCAAATATTTTCAAACCTAGATCAGTAATAATTGATTTTGGTCAGCAGCCTAGCTTTAAGAAGTATTGAAACTCCTCCAGTAAAGATGATGTGGGATACCTCATTATAGACTTCCACGAGAAAAGCCTTGTTCTACACATGGAGCTTTTCCTTGAATTTGTTACTGATAGGCTTGCAATACTGTTAGCAGAATACTGAAGTAAAAACATCTTGAAAATGATCTTGTTTATTTTTAAGGAGTGTAGTAACATTTACCAGCATTCATTTGCTAAAAAGGACTCAAGAATGAAAGAGAGTTACATTTACACTGCACTCAAGCAATAAGTATGATTAGACCATGATATATGGTTCACCCAGATAGTTGAAGAATCCTCTCATCCTCTGAGGTATGTTAACTCCACAGACAGCCTGTAGCACATTTATGAGAGATCCACAACCTGACTCAGGAGCAGCTGCTGTGAGGGGAAGAAAGACACCATGGCCAAGACCGTATTTCTTCCATGTCTGTGCAAAAGCAAAACCCACATTCAGTGGAAACATGGCTTATGGAATCCACTACACTACCATGTTGCTGCAGTGAATGTCAATTCCATACAAAATCACTTGAGACCTCATGGAAATTTTAACCTGCATACAGAACAGACACAGGAATTTTTCCTTCCTGCGTGTCCCATTCCCCTTTCCCCAACCCCCACCTTCTAGTCAAAAGAATCTTAGCTTAGTGCTTGTCTGGCTTATTGTACCAGTAAGAGATTTAATTTGCAATTTCCTCCCACCCTTTCCTGGAATAGAACATTTTTCTTATCCATTAAATATTTAGAACATTAAACATTCCTAAGCAGTGGCAGAGAAGGACCTTACTTGTTGAAATTCTGTATGTACTTTGACAGGATGCATTAAGCCCAGCACATTGAAGTTCACATCTTTATTTGAATTAAAAAGTGAGAAGTAGATTCTGTGACAAATTCAGGCATCTCTGACTTAAATGTGTGTGGAAAACTGCAATCTCAAACAAAAAGGAGCTATGTAGGTCTCCTCTCTGCTTCCCCCCCGCCCAAAAGAAAAAAAAAAACAAAACCAACACACCACAAAAAACCCACACCAACCCACAAAACAAAACTTTCCTTTATACAGGTCACAGCAGAGAGTGCTTATAAATTTCACCAAGCTTGTGTGATGTGTGTTAATTAGAATGGAGATTTTTTTTTTTGGTAATCAATTAACTAATTGAACAAGACTTTAGGATTTTAGTTCATCTGAAGCCATCTAGACACTGACAGAGATAATGACGTTTTCTTTTGAATGGTCACATAACTACGTGAGGAGGAAGTTGCAGTAGTGAGAACATGGAAACTGTCAATTCTTAGCTTATCTTGACTGTATCTGATTTCACAACCACTGCCTCAAATGATAGTGCACTAAGCATTAGATTCTAATCATGAAAAAGGATTATTTTCCACCATGCTTTCCCCGTGTTATTACATACTTTTCTTGGGGACCTATGCAAGTTCCCTATTGGCTGCGTATTAGCTCTGATTGGAGTACACTGACCAGGTGCAAATGTTGCACATTAATCTATGCATACAGGGACTTAATAAATATTACACAATGATAGGTTATTTAATGGACTTTCTAGCTTTATTTTGCCTTAATATAAACTCAAAGCTACAAAAAAAAAATACTAGAGACGAGAAAGATTAATCTCATCAGTAGCAGTCACTTGCCTCAGGAACCTGCCACAACAACACTGTCAGGTTTTACAGGTGCGGAGCACAAGACCAACAATGTGGGAAAAAAAATATGAGAAAAAACGAGAGAAAGATACTGCCACAGAGGTCCTGGAAAACACTACACTCAACAGCACTAGTGAAAGGTTGCAGTACTGCCTTAGTGAAGAGGCTCAGCCTTAGTAACACCAAGGGACCTGCTATGTCCAAGATCATACTTTTTAATATAAAAGGGGATTTCCTCCTACTCCTCAGATAAACAGTGTTGTGGTTACCACTGTGCAAGAATAGTCAGGTTCTTGCATTAAACATAGCTGGAAACCTTTGTCAATATTGAGAAAGTACAGTTTTCCACAGGATAACACATAACTTCATTCCGGAAATTAAATCACTGACTTCAAATGCATCTTGATAACCATACAGGCTTTATAGAGGAAAAACACTTAGAGTGCTTTCCTCTCCTGCTATTTTTGATGTGCTGATGTAACTGCCTTGAAAGTGATGCATTTCTCCCCTGCTTCAAGAACCACTTTAAACAGATAAAAAGAGCTCTCAAGAAAAGCTCTAATGCAGTATTTTAAAAGGGAAAAAAAGATTTTGACACAAACCAAATTAAAGCAGCAATGAAGGCAGTGAAAGCTGCAGATGAAATTGCTAAAACCACATTTCCTGAAAGGTTCAGTATTACTATCAAGGCATGTTTTCTGAAGAGTTCAGTACTACAAAGAAAAAAAATCTAAAGTCTGCAGCTTGCTAATTAGGCTGCAAAGAGGGGAGCTGTGAGTATCACAACACTTTACACAAAGCAGTATTTGCTGAAATAATCCATTGGGAGCTGGAGTCTTGAAGGAGCAACTCCATATGTAAATAAATATTTTTAAAAGTTGGATCAAATTTCTTTGGAAAAGAAAATGAACTATTTCTGCATTTCTGGCACTTACACCACAAAATAAAAGGTTTCTTGGAGCTTTTGCAGCAGCTCTAGAGGGTATCTACAATGCTGTATTTATGTTTAACTCTTAAGTACTGAAGGCACTGCTCCAGAATCTCAAATATTAAGCTTATTCAATTCCAGAATCTAGAGCATCTCCAGCCATCTTCAACAAGCAGTTATGAAAGAGATAAGACCTCAAGTTTAATTATAGGGTGCTAAATGCTAATATAGTTTTGTCCAAGTTTCAGCAGCTGAAAAGTGGCAAACAACAACAACACAGTACCTTCCCTTTAGTTTGTAAGCCTCTGTTGTGTAAGCCAGTCTTTCCAAGAGTTTCTTATACTCTGTACAGGCCTAGCAGATGGCGGGGGGGGAAACCAAACCAAAACCAACCCACCCAAACAATATGCATTATGTAGTCACATTAAGACCTCTAGAAAAAAAACCATATGTTTACCTAGAAAGAGGGAATGCAATCCAAATGGTACAATGTCTGTTATAGATTTAACAGTAAAAATATTGGAGTTGTTAAAAATATCATAAAAGCTGCATTCTAAAAAGTTGCATTCTGAAAGATACTCAGACTAGCTATGCTTATAACAGAATATTCATCTTTGCTTTCAATTGAATTTTCAGCCAAATCTTTTCTGTCTGGTCCCCACACTTACTGTTATTTCTGTATATAAGCAAGAGCTTTGCTATTCAACCAGTAAAATCACTGCTAAATCCTCTCTGATGGTATCAGCCACTTAATAGTGAAGAAATATCGTGACATTAAGGTGACTAGTTCCCTACCCCAGAAAACAGTAAGCTGACCAAAAATAAAGATTTGTTAAGCTCCTGTAAGAACTATATAAAGAAAATTTTAGACACCCTACTCTAATGAACATGCTAAACAGTTTGTTTAGAGAGCACACAAAACATTACATACAAAGTATGTTCCATCATGACCCTGTGAAACTGTAAAACACTATCAGAAAAAAAAAAAAGAAAAAAAGGGTAAGACACACACTGTTAAGTAATGATTGTGTCCTGTCATTCTATGGCAAAGTTTCTAGGCAAGGTTCTATAGCAAAGGACAACTCTTCCCCATTAGAAATCACATAAGTATGAATCAGCTGAAAGATCACAACCCTTCTCCTCTGTGTAAAAGCATAACAGCTGTAAACTGTCAGTTGCAAGCAATCTACACAACATTGGCTTTTCAGAAAGGGTTAAACCACCAGTGACTGACAGTACAAGGATTTTTCTGCCTCAGCATTTCCCTTGTTCCTCACCTTGCCCTCCAAACAGCTACGAATGCAGCTTCATGCCTTTTCTGCTTCAAGGGGAAAAAGTGCAAAGCATAAACATCTTGAAGTGCAGCAAGAAAGTGAACAGCAGCACTTCTTTCTTTATAAAAATATAGTGGAAAATAACTACTGTTATACATAATAGTACTCAAAGGCAGAAATAAGATGTTCCTACATGGGCACTATAAACACACAGAAACTAAGCCTACAGTCACTAGCATTTACTCACACAGCAAGGAAACATAGGCTGAAAGTATAAATACAACATACGTTACATATTTAAAGCACTAGCCTATATCACAGGGCAGATATGGTTGTGCTAGTGTCAGATACCATGTAGGTTTTCTAATGCTACCTAGGATTTCTATGCAACAGATAGTTTTAGGCTAGTTAGTACTCCACAGTTGATGGAGCCCACACCAAAATGAGCACACACCTGTCACATTTCCAGGAGAGAGTACAAAAAAAGGACACAGCTCTTACTTTACGCTATAGAACTTGGGTGTAATTTCAAACACATTTACTAAAGTAAATAGCTAAAGCTACATATAAACAGCCTTCCCTACTGTTTGGATCCCTATTTTATCTCCTTTTACCAAGGAGGTTAATCTCCTCAGCACACAGAAAAAGCTAAAAAAATATATTTCACCAGTTATACATACAAGCAAGGCCTAGAGAGATACTGAAACACATTTAAAATCTTAATTCCACGCAGATATCCAGATAACATTTAAAAAGCTAATTTTTAGAGAGCTAAATACATTAACAAAAAGTGTATGTAACCTAGTCAGTGTGATCCACATACAATAACCATATCACCCTTTCACTTAGAAACCCTAGCACGCCTTTCACAGAATTTAATAGAGAGCACCAGCTAACTGAAAACACCACAATAGAAGCAGTGAAACAAAATAACTCACCTGTCCAGATATTTCTGCAGTCTGCCTTTGCTTCTATTAAGTTTTCAGGAATATGATTGTATAGGTCGCCAGACATTTCTTCCACATTTAGTACTTCAGTCTCATTATCTATAGCAATAGTGTGTCAGAAACAACATCAAACAAGTCCTCATAACTGTCATACAGCTAAGTTTCAATCAAAAGGACCTCAACCCTTAAACATGACAACTAAGCATATTAGAAACAAGGTCCTATTTTATACAACCATCTTTTGCAAGATTAGGTTTTGCAGCAAGTTAAAGTTGGTAGTTCTTGAAAGGAAATTCAGATTTCCGTTGTCTTCTCTTTCAGGAGATCAAGTACACCTAATAGAGGGGTACAAGTTCAATCTCATACAAAACTCTTGTTTCCTTCTCTGCTTTATGAGATTTAGTAGTTAAGATCCTTAATACCTTTAGCTATAAAGCACCTTCTTTTCATCTGTTTTATAGCAGTACCCTTCATTTACATAGCTCTCCAGAGCAAGTAATTGTCTCCTTATTAAAAAAATAGCCTTTCTTCACCAGGAGAGCTATTTGGGACACATAACAACGTTCAGTTATGCATTCACCTATCAGACTACAAACAGGTTTTAAGGCCTTTAGAGCCAAATAATCATTATAAGCTTGCCTTGCTGAACAAAGAAAAAAAAACACAACACAAAGCCCAAAAAACACAAACCCAAAACACGCACTGTCCTTCTCTACTTTCTGCAACAGAACCAAATTTTAAATTGAAAATAAGAATAGAGGTTGCCTTATTGAGACAACACAATAAACATCATCAGACAAAAAAAGAAAAGACACACCAAAAAAAAAAAAAACACAAAAACCAAATCCAAGACTAACCACAAAAACCAAATCCAAGACTAACCACAAAAACCAAATCCAAGACTAACCACAAAAACCAAATCCAAGACTAACCACAAAAACCAAATCCAAGACTAACCACAAAAACCAAATCCAAGACTAACCACAAAAACCAAATCCAAGACTAACCACAAAAACCAAATCCAAAACTAACCACAAGCAACAACAAATCAGCACCCCAAACAACAATACCACCAAACAAATGCTAAAAAGGAATAAAGTCAACAACTTACTGGAAGCAGGGGGAAGGTGGGGGAACAGAATGCAAAAGGACTCTCCATTTTTCTAGCACAAATGCTTCACCCTCCTGTGTATTTCCTGGCAGAACATTTTATGGAGTTGCCTTATTTTCCTAAGCATGTCTGACTGGGCACAGCTGTGCATCATTACTTTGCCCTATACAGCTGTGTGAAAGCCGAGGCACTAATTGGTGTCCCAACAGCTGATATTTGTTTGTCTATCTCTGTTATGAGTGTGTGTTATAAATTATCTTCAGTTGATTCAAATCCAGTAAGGTACCCAATTATTTGACTGCAGTACCTAAGGTTGTTGGGTATAAATCTGAGTATGTGCTTCCCACTTGTACTGCCATAAAAACCAGGCATACCTTAAAAACAGGAGGCAATGAAGATCTAGGACTAGACATATCTGTAACCTCAATTTCTGATGTGTCCAAGTATTGATCCACTCCATGATCAGGATTCAGATCTAAAAGACAGCTAATAGGGTATCAAAGAAATGGAGAGGAAAAGGGTGGAGACACGTGGTGGTGTAGAAGAATCTCCTGGAATGGAGCAGACTACAGAATACAGGAGACACTTTCAAAGTAAAGAGGGACAAAAAACATAAGGCACTTAGACCATTTCTACAGACACTGAACGTAAAAGAATGGGGCAAGGCTATCAGATTAAAAAAAAAAAGAGATAAAGAAAAGATGTACATAAAACATTTTAATATTTTTTCATGCTTTAATAATAGATACATCATCACAAAAATAATCTGAAGTGGTAGGTGAAAAACAGGCTTAACATTTGATTTTAAATATTAATGTTAGAACTCAGTAATTTACAAAAATTTAGTCATTATATCTATTAGCTTGCTATTTATTTGAGTGAACACTATTAGGATAAAAATTATTCAAGATTCTTATAATAACATTAATGACTTTCTGCAAGGACCACTGCTTGCAGCTTTGGAAATTATGCTAACACTTTTATCAGGTCTCTTAGCATGCTCCACTTTCCTAGAGACCATGACATGTTTTGACCTAGCCATCTGTTCCTGTTTGATGAAAATTCGTATTTATATTATTACTTTTAATATAGATGTGTATCCAAATATGTATATTCTGTGTTTCTTTGACTCAAGCCTTCAAATTTGTAATCATAGTCACTTCTAAGGAAGTTTAGTTCTTTAAGCAGGCATCCTCCCTCAAATATTAGATGACCAGATTCCATTTTCTTGAAATGAGAAAGCTGTGTTTGCCTCAAGAAAAACTAACTGGCTTCAGAAACATTCAGCTTCAAATATATCTCAGGCACATGATTTTCTTTATCTCAGATTATTTTCTTTGCAATTCATTGAAATTTTCCTGTTTAACAACATCTTGTGCACTCACTCTCTCTTCTAAGTACACCTCTCTTCCTTGCAGGAGCTGAGACTCAATGTTTCCATCTAATTCTAGCAATCTTGCTGTGGCTTTAGGAAGTATGAGAGTGATGAAACTTTTGGTGGCTAGAATGCTTGGGATGTGGGTGCAGAAAACCAGGGTGGATCCCCCACAATATAGACTGGCTGTGATATGCTGTGATCCACCTTTCATTAATGCTGGATTAATTGCTTTCAAGGATCTGAGGCTGGATCATGTCACACCTACTTGGCCAAATCTAATGTTTTTATGTGGTTTTTTTAGTCTCTACTACTCCAAATTAGGATTCACAGATCATTGCTTTGATGATATACAGGTGATTATATATTTAACATAAAGGTGCCTAAATCGAATGGATTTATAACAGCTTCAGTTTTCTTAATTGCTACTCACAATATCAACCACCATTCATAATTATTTCAGCATTTACTATTTCATGATCTGCTCTGGTCTTGTCTATCCAACAACTTTCCCTGCATGATAGGTCAAATGGCACTCCTTTGCTTCACTCCTAATTTAGCAGGGGTACAGAAGGCCACAAAAGCTTTGGAGTCTCCATGACACTGAATCTCAAGACATTTAACAGAGGAGGCTGGCAGATACCTAATGTCTGATGTTATGTGGCACTTCCCAGCTTGGGTGGGCAGATGAGTGTGAGATGACACAGCATGGCTAAATGGAGGAGAGTTCTTATTGAATCCCAAGTTTATAACATCCATAAGAAGAACATGGGAATCCCATTTACTACAGCAGGTGTAGCAGTGAAAGAAATATAATTTGTTCTCCAAGGAATACAGCGGTTTTCATGTTATATAGTTTTAAACAGTGTAGCACTCACAGTATTTTTCTTCTTTTTATTATGTTTGCATTATGCAAATGTGAATAAAATCGATTTGCCACAGCTCCTTAGTCAAGATCCACATTTCCTAGATGACACTTCAGCATTTTTCCTGAAATCAACGTGACTATTTTTTATGTGCATTATTTTATTACTCATTACTGCCTGAGTCCCACAGCACCTTGAAAAGACACTGGCTTTCCCTGTTATACAGAAGGGTTGCAGTGAGCTTTGACCCACTGATATGAGTCAATGCAAAGTGCATACAGTTTACCTAATACACAAATCTTCTGGGGAATAAAGTGAAAACATTGGTCAGATAGAGGCTTAACTTTCAGGGACAGGCTATGTTCCACTTTGATATTAGATTTTATATAAATGAATTTATCTAAGTAATAGCTAGTAAATTTACCCTGAAACCTGAATGCTGTCTTTGGCAGTGACAAACTGGCTTTCATCACAAACTTTTGCTCTATCATTTTATGTAGTTTTAATTTCTTTCATATTTCATGATTTCTTTAATAATTTGCAATTTCTGCCAGAGAAACTACTGACAGTGTACTTACGTGTGCCAGTTTGGCTGAATCAAGGTAATTTTCCACGCAGATAGTCAATTTTCTTCTTAGTAGCAAGCACTGTCTTTTGTTTTGGATTTCGTGTGACAATAATGAGGTAGCACCCTGGAATAAAGTTAATGTTTTCTTCCAGTAGCTTTCCAGCATTTGTGATTTGGTATGAAAAGAATGTAAGAGCTCACTGATATCTTGGCTGTTGCCAACAGGACAAAGGACTTTTCAACTGTCTAGTTGTAGGTGCAAGATAGCAACTGGGAGGGAACATAACGAGACAGCACCTCAGATTGACATCAAGGCTGATCAATGAATGAAGGTCATACTCCATATATAAGCAGGAAGTGGCTGGGGACAGCCCTCTTCTTCAGTTGCCTCCATCCATGAAGGGTCCCTCTCCCACGGTTTCCCTACGCCCTGCTGTTGATTTCCATATTTTGCTGGACTCACTGCACTTGCAGTGTCCATCCTCTGGCCTTCATTGCTGGTAGTGCATATTCAAGCAGCTAAGTACTGCTCTCTGTCATTCTTATTGTTCTATTAAATCTGTTTCTATTTCAACCCATGAGTCTCCTCCCTGTCCCTTCCTTCACCCTGGGGAAGGAAAGACAAGAGAGTGCAGCTGTTCACTGTTTTAGCTGCCACCCAGGTCTAAACGGTAACATTATGCTTGCATATTTGGTCTACCACAGTAAATATTTTGGGGCAACATTCTATTAAATTTTCTTCCATTACACTTCCTAATTTGTATAAGAACTCCAGAATCAAACATAGACTCTTGACATGACACCTCAGGAGAAGGCCCTTCAGACTTCAAGGAATTTCTTAAGATAAGACAAGAGGCCACAAAATTCTACTTTGCCATCCCCTATTCATGCAAGACCTGAGAAAATTAATCTAAAAATGTGTCTTTTTTGAATTTTTCATTTAATTCATATAAAGTTGTTCGACGCCAAATTTGTGAAGCTATAGTTATTAACAATAAAAGAATAAATGATGATTAGTAATGCATTAAGCAATCGTAATAGTTATACTTCCCTTTTTGTTCTTATCCTTCATTGTGTCAAATACATTCTGCTACTTATCAATAGGATATAGTTTTGCTAGACATTAATATTTGTGATATGTAACTAGCTTTTGTCATGTAGAAAAAACACAAAAACTAACAGCATGACTGTATCTCCATTTCAACATGTTAAAAATCTTTTTTCAAGTATAATGTTCTGAAATATATTGTTCACTTGAAACACTAGTTTCAGAGTTTAAAAATGTGTTCTAATGCCTAAGCATTTATCATTTTTTTTAATATTCATTCAGCACTTTCAAAACATCTCATTTATACGTATAGCACAAATGTTGCTCTCCTGCTTAGGCATCTCTTCTGGATTTTTCTCACCTGTAAATCATCACCTGAGGCTATAGGCACAGAGCCTGTATAGATTGTCTGATCTAAGTGTCACGTCCTTGGAGGAGATAAGACAACAAGTTAAAAAAGCTTTGCCATTGTTAAAGCAGATTTTTCAGTGACTGTGGTATATAATACTTATGATACTGAATAATGCTTTTTTATGTTCTGACAAATAAGATCACTGTCATATCCAGAGAATTGCTCCTCAGGGCATGGATTGTCTTCCACTTTTTGTCTGGCACAATGGTGCCTTGATCGTTGATTGATTATTTAAGTATTACTGTGATACAAAAGACAAGGTTGTTTGGGAGACAAGTATCTTTTAGATAGACACACTGATACAGTTGGGGGAAAAAAAAAGCACAAGATTTCAAGCACAGAAACCTTTCTACACTCCATCCTTAGATAATCAACAAATAAGTAACAGGTAGAGTTTGGAGGCAGTAGCATTTTAGAGAACTTCATCCACTGTAAGGAAATGAACTGCACACACACTTTTCATTACATGGTGTCAGACGATCTTTCATTCAGACTGAATAGCCTTAAATCTATATCATCTTTTCTTTTAGAAGGAGTGTAATTCCACACCATATTCCCACAAATCAAGTGCAGATTTTTTGTTATCATATACTCCCACATCTTCAGATGACAGTTTGATGTGTCTTATGAGTTTACACATCTATTCTATGTCTTTTCTGACAGACGGTTTTTGGTGTTGTACATAGATTCAGTACTTGTGAGTCTAGAAGCCTACTCTAATAAGGGCCCTCAAGGGAAGCTTCGAGGTTTTTCAGATTTCTGGGTGGGAATTTGTGCCAGAAACACATCTTAATTGCTTGAAGAACCCCTTATGCATTTGAACCTTTTTACTGCTGACAACACTTGACAGAAGACAACTTAGGGTACTGCCAAAACACAAGCCTTTTGCAAAATTGCTGGCTATGAATCCTTAACTTGTGCTGAAATGAAAGAACAGTTCTCTTTGAAGTTACTGGCTCAGAAGGTTGCATCCCAGTCGGCATTCTTGTCAGTGGTGTCAGCAGACAGAACCACCTTCTCTCTTGAGTAGCTCTTTCCTCTTGGTTAAAGCCCAACAGATAAGTACAGCTGCTGCCAGAGTTGAACTAATACAGTGGACAGATAAAGGGATTTCATTCTCCAGCTTTCCCAAAGCTGCTTCTTTCGAAATAGGAAATCCAATGAACAGAAAACAAAACATATAAGCCTTCCTAAGATAACCCAGACAATCATCAAATTAAATCTAAGTATTATGCAAATGCATTCTGGGTATTTGACTTGATGTATTTAATGATATTGCCTATAAGTTTTCTTGTTCTCTACATGAGATAGTCTTTTTGTACCCAGTATAAAACACTACAAAGCCATACTTTCTCCTACATCTTCAGAGCCCAGGGAATCTGACAATGTTAGGCAGGGCAGGCTTTTAGGCTAAAGAAGTTTTTGGCTAAAGGTTAATTACTGTGTTAATACAGACAGTTAACTGAAATTTGCTTACTTTGGCTAACAGGTTTACAGCCAACGGCAGTTCATATATTCTTATGGGATTATAATAAACATATAACAAAAGAGTAACATGGAGAGCTCTACTGATATACATGGTACCCTACCTGGTGTTCAGCATTCCTGTGGTAGTACACAGGCTCATGGGGTCAGCTAACAGTGAGGCAAGCTTATGCTAATTAAATAATGCAGGGTTACAGTCTGTAATGCTCTGCACGTGTGACAATTTTGGGGGAATTAGGTATAGAAGTCTGTTTACAAATTTGTAGGTCTTTTAAAACATCTCATAAATGTCCAATATTGTGGTTTATCTGTTATATTGCTGACACTGATCCAGAAGGTATAGTTCACTCATTACCAACTAATTACTTGTTGCTAATAAATACTTCAACCCTGATTAAGCTTCAATCACGTGAACTGAGCAGTTTTTCCCTGTGACAACAGTAATATTGAGTTTTATACTACGCATCATACAGGTCCTTGGAGATCAGCAGAGTTCCTGGATCCCCTTTCTTTCTGGGAAGAGACAAATATTTAGGAAACATTTGTAAGTATCTGCTGGAATAAGAAGCCACTTACAATGGGAGGGTACAGAGGAGTGACGCCTAGGATACCTGGCAATGCTGGAACAAGAACAAGGGAGAAAAAACTCCTCAGAAGCCAGCAGTAAAATCTGGACCTCAGGAAAATGCTTGTATCATGTGTCTATATAAAAAGAAGCAAAGATAAATTTTGACCTGGAGTGCAACTATCAAGCCATATTTTATTGTGAGCAGTGTACACAAGAATAATAAAATCCAAAGACATGAATACCATTATCATTCTGATAGTGAGATCCCTCTTAAAAGTAATATTTTTTTTTTCTCAGCTTCGGATTTCAAAAACAGACTCTAAGGAAGCAATACAGGCATTATGTTTTGTGAAGAAAGCCTGAGATAGTGTCTTCTGTGTTGTGAACCATGACTTTTGCTGTTAATGTGAATATGAATAATATGAATAATAAAATATAACTGGCTAAACTGTGCTTTTTTGCCAAATGGAACATCCATGATGTGCTGATACACACAGGTATTTTTAATGTCATTATCCTGCTGCCTGAAGAGGATAAACAGCATTTTGATCAGCATGAGGAACTGATTTATATTGTCACAGTAACAATGTGCTTTATAATTTTCTCTGACTCTGCCTATCTATTTATAACTCCTGGTCTAGCTCACTCCTAGGCAATCACCCTGTCATGCCTTTTCTTCTTCTTCCTCTTTCACTTGCACCTGGGAGATCAGAATTACACTACTTTCTAAGTAAATGTATTTGAGTACTTTAAAACTGATACCATTCAAATTAATTTGCTTCACAGTTTGATCAGTACCTTAGATGTCACAGGTTTCATAGCACTTTATGAAGTACATTTCATAGCATTGTATCAGCACTGTATGAGGTATATTCCACAGGTTTTTTCATAGCATTTTATAAGTTATATTTGATAGTATTTGATGCAGCATTTTAGCAGCTAACTTTCAGGGCACATTTAATGGCATACAGTTGCCTACAAATACAAATGCACAGAAACAGAGATACAAGAGCTGAAAAACAACATTAATCTTAATATTTGGAAGAAAAGAATTGCAAAACTCATCTTACTGTACAATACATCTTTCATACAAGGAAATCTAACATGGGATTTCAGGCATACAGTTCTTCTGCTTTGGTTCTTACATGATAGAGCTGCCTTCTCATGGATGTCTTTCCAGTCCAGTAGTACTTGTAACACAATATTGCTGTATATCCTGCTAATGTATTCTCACTCTTTTCTGGTATATTTTCTGCTTTCTGTTCTCTCAAATCAGTTCCAAGTCTTCTGACATAAGACACTCCTGAAGAAGTGCAGTCCCTATCCTGACTCATCTAAGCTCCCTGCTGTCAGTGCACTCCTGCAACGTTCAAAGACCCTGTGCAGTCAGGCTCTCCATGCAAAGTCCACAAAATTAATTCAGGCAATAGACAAACAAGTATGGCTCCACAATATAGAAGAATAAGTAAAAGGCATAACATACATACAGTTTCCCTAGCAGTAAGAAGAAGCCAGAAGGAAGGAACCACAAGTTTGAGAGGGGTTTTTTTGCTGCCATGGAAACTAAACAAAAATACCTCAAACTTTTGGGTTCTTTCTGTATTTCTTACAGGCCTAGCATATTTGCCAGGCTGACCAAGAAGAATTTATCATTATCATGATCAGTCTTCCAACACCTGCCAAATATGAAAAGGAAATAGGGTAGAAAAAGAGGTTATGTTTGGAGAATTTCAAGTGAGGCTAGGAAGGGTTGGAAGGGGTTTCGTTGGTCTGAAAAAAGGAGAAGGGCAGAGAAATGATATGAACTGCAACTTATGACTGAAGAAAATCTTTATATGACTTGGTAGGAAAAACTACTTAAAAATCCAACTCAGCAAAGTTTTTACAGGACAAAAAAGCCACTAAATACAGCTCACAATTATCGTTGGATAATAAAACATACTGAAAGTGGCATAAAATCATAACCCTGAATGGAAAACCTCATTCTCCTCCACATACCAGCACAGAGATCTGTAAGAGCAACTATTTCTACAAGACCATCATCAAACTCCCAAATGGACTTTTTCTAAACTGGCATACCAGTCTACACATTAGAAGAGTAACTAGGCAGAAAGCCACACTTATGTGTTTATATAAGCAAAAAGACAAAACATTTATTGGCAAACCAAGTTCAAACAAAATTTGTTTAGTTTATGCTGTAACCTGTTTTTCACCAAGTTCTGTTTTAAAACTACAATATTTTAAGTCATTGTATTTTTTTTCCCCTGTAAGATGCACTTTCTTAAAAATTGAATTCATTCAAATATGAAATAATTATGATTAATAAAATTTTATTTAAAGTTATAAAAAGTCAAATGTCCTAATTGCAAGATACCATCCCTTGCAAGTTGTCAAGGTCTAAAGCAAGGTAACAATAAACCATGGCAGGTGCTCTCTGTTACCTCCTCACCCTCCCTCCACTCTCTCCTTTAGACTGGAAAGATGATAAGGAAGATAAGAAGGAAGGAAGAGAGACTTAGACTTCAAGTGGGAAGGTTTTAAAGGGTTTTACTAATGCTACTAAGAAATAGAGGATATATACAAAATATACAAAACCAATCTTGAGTGCTCGATATGGTGTTGGCATCACTCCAGCATTGGCGGAGCTGGGTGGGTGGAGCTGGTGTGGCTCCAGCAGCTGCAGGGCAGGCACCCGGAAGTCATGGGTGGGACTTCACAGCAAACTGGAGACTGGATGCAGAGATTGCAGGGCCTTGGGCCTAGCATCACAAGCACGGGTGACAAGGTCCTCTTCATATGCCAGCCATTGTCAAAAAGAGCTGAGACCCTCATGATCTCCATCTTATATAGGGTGTATGACGATTATGGGATAGAATACTCAGTTGGTCAGTTTTAGTCACCTGTTCCGCCTGCCCCTTCTTCCAAATATGTCCTGTTATCAGTTAACCTTGATTACCATAGTAATAAATCTAAACACGAGCTTTTTCAGCATTCCGTTGGTCCTCTTATCAGCACCGAGTACAGTGTCCAAGAAAAAATATGCAGGTACTTAGAAGGCACTTAGCTGAGAGGAAAAATCACTAAAAGAGAAACTGGTCTTCTTTTTAACAAAACCAGGACACAAGTTCAATAAGATGTAAGATAAAAATATCAACTGTAGAACCTACCTTGAAAGTAGGAATACCAGCACCCATAACTTGAGCAAGTAAGATCTCAAGGGTGACATCCAGCTGCATATCCTGAAGTTCTGCATACAGAGAACTTCAGAGAGACCTCAGATTTCTCCTGAACTCTTTGGTCTTGAAGGTGGTGAGGAAAACATAATATTCAACTATAATTCAGGGCAGACACTGCACAGAAAATGCTGGTTTGGGACACGTCAATGCCACCGTGTTTCCCATCTTCCAAAAACATGTTTCGACTTTTATTTTGCAATACCTAGGTGTCAATTAAATAACTATTTGCAGCAATGCTTAGTGCTCAGGGACAGACTTCATAAGCCAAAGGTGCAGAGGGTATATTGATCTCCCAGAACGAGAAGAGCACCAACACCATTAATGTTTACAGGACTAAACTAAAGAACCACTAAATGTGAAGATGAGCATTCCACAATGCATCCTTAATCAGAGAAAGCATTGTTTATAAACAGTGTTAAAGTCAAGGGTGAAAAACAGGAATTAGGTTTCCTCTTTTCTGTATAGTTGGGAAGCCTATGTGAGAAAAGCAATGCACAACTTGAGCATGGCAAATTATGTAATCTGTCTCGCAGCATTTTTTAAGAAGTGATGATTCTTTCATCATAACAGACACATTAATTTGCATAGTAAAGTAAAATAATGGTATTTCTGTATTGTAGCAATCAGGGGCAATAGAAATTTTCTTATTGGTTTGGCAGTGATGCAGCAGATAAATTCTCACGTAAACTGTCCATCTTCCTGACACCCCACAGCAATTGCCCGATAATCACAGTCTGCAGCAGAGTCTTCTCACAACAACAGCACTGAAAAATCTCAAATTTTGTCAGACTGCCAAAATCAAATTAGCTGTGTTGCTCCAATATCTGTTGAAGGGGCACCACAGAAGGGCACAAGCTGTACATGAGATTCCTGCCTGCACTGATGATAATTTTCTGACATAGGTGACCGATAGCTGACAGGCAAAGATGCTCTGCTGGACCCAATACCTACAAACAAGAAAGAACTGGCTGGGGATGTGAAGGTCAGGAACAGCCTTGACAACAGTAATTGTGAGATGGTGGAATTTAAGATCCTAAGAGAAGGGAATAAGAAAAAAGCAGGCTCACAATCCTAGATTTCATGAGAGCAGACTTTGGCCTGTTCAGGGATCTGCTCAGAAGAATTTCATGGGATATGATTGTGAGAGAGAAGGAGGGTCCAAGAGAGAAGAAGAGCGGAAGAGAGATGGCTGATTTTCAATTTAACATATAAGCACATGTGACTTCAGAAAGTTTCCCCTGCTGAAGAAAACATTTTTGTGTTCAATGACTTTTCACTGATTTCCCTGTGAAGAAAAAAATTATTTTGAATATGGTTTTCACTCCTTTTCCAAAGCAAACTTTAAAATGAACAACCTTGTCACTTGCCAAAAGATGATATGTTCTCCTACCCTCCAAAATTTCTCATTTAACAATATCGGATTTATATGAGGAGAAAAAAAAAAAAAAAACACTAAAGAGAGAACTCTCTATAACACTGATGACAAATAACACGTTCCATAAAAAACGGTTATAAAACATCTTTCTGGCATCCACATTCAAAATTACTGCAAATATAAAGAAAAGCAGTAAAAGCTGATTACATTCTGGTTAATTTTCCATGAATGTGTGTTTAAATATTATGGAATATTCTACATACTTTTTTTTCAATAAAGATTCTTTCTTTTTTTTTTCCCCTTTTTATTCATTTACGGAAGAAAACATGAAACTCTACATTTCCCATTCAACTCTGAAGTAAAATCTGACTTACTTTTATTATTACCCTTTCTTTGCCTTGTTATGTTATTTGTGCACCTGAATTGTCAACAGAGAACAAAGTAATTTAAACTCCATGTGTGAGTGCATGTACACATATACTAGGCCTGATTCTGCAACTCCTGCCTTACACAACTAATGTTAAATATGTAAGAAATAATCTATGGGCTCAGGCCTAAGAGAAGATGGGAGAAAACAACACTGTAAATTGCTTAAAGGAGAAATAAAAGCTGTTATTTTAGTTCTGTAGAAATCACTGAAAGAGTTACAATAGTGGTGTCTGTTTACATGGAATCTTAGATGCAATCACAGAATGACTATAAAGACACAGTAAGACCCATATTTTAAAAGTTTCAAGATGAGGAAATAATGAATAAGTAAATGAAAATGCACGAACAAGGGGGCAGAAAGACAGACACTTTAAGCTACTGTAATTACCTAAGATTTCTGTAATGATGTAAAGATTTTAACAAATATATGAATAAAGCTAAGGTCTGGCTGATGGACTTCTGAAATAAATTCCTTGCCTTTTATGAATAACAACAAACAGAAACAAAATAAGAGTGACACTCTAGGACCTCCAGAAAGGTCAAATCTTGAAGGATGTTAAAACTCAGTAACATGAGTAGAACAAATTGTGGAGCCTTCTGTTTTTACTATTATATATTACAAAAGATGGACTGTAGAATTGAGAACATTTTTTAGCATATAAACTTTTTCTTAGTCTAGCCTGGAAGAGGAAAAAAAAATAAGTTGAATAACCCTCCACATTTTATATTTTTGTTAGTGCAAATTAGTAACTACAAACAACTATCAAAACAGGCTGCTGATGAGCAGAAGCAGAGGATAAATATAAACTTTCTTTCCCATGTATAACCAATAGTGTGTGTACTCCAGCTGATATTTGGTCTTGTGTAGAATAGTATTAAGTATCAACTGTTAAAGGGAATTAACAAAAATAATTTGTATTACTCATTCCTCTCAAGCCCAGAGGAAATTGGAATAATTTAATATATAAACAATACATTTAGCTAGTAAGAAAGGCTTGCAGGCAATGAAAGGTATATACTAATTTTAATGCCAGTAAAAACATCAGCTCATATTTCAAACAGATACTCCCAAAGTGGGATGTCACATGAACTGAACAAAATCTGAGCCAGAGTAACATCCTTTTTGTTTCTGTGGTAGACTATCAGAGAACATATTTGTAAGGTGAAGATTGTCAGGGATTCATTTTTTCATGGTGTAAGGTGCCTGTCATGTAGGGAAGCCAACTGGAATTGCATATGCTTTGACACAGGCCCGGATATACTTGTTGTTGGACCCAAACTAGACAGAAGTTTTGGTATCTCTGTACAGACCTCTTCAAGAAGTTCAAAAGGATTTCTAAATGCAAAAAGTTTGTTTTATTGAAATGTAAACTCAAATGATTTATTAAAAATGACTGGGTAAGACAGAATAGCCATAAGTAGGAAGAATAGAACTGGAGAAAAGAGGGCTTATGAACAGTTTTCCCACCTTACATTTTTGCTTCCAGGGTTGGTTTGAGTCAAGATAATGGCTTTCTGGTTTATGATAAACTCTTCAGTTCTCGTTGGTCCACAGAAGTTTTCTCTTTCCATCACTGTACAGGCCTGAAAACGTGGCTGCTCCCTGCTTCTCTCTGCAATTTCTTGATTTCTTTTATTCTCTTTTCTTCTGTCACAGTCAACTAGCAATCTGAAAGCTTTTGTCTCCTGAGCATGCTCAAATATATGTGAGAAAAGACATAATCTCTCCTGTCTTTGTGACATGGTCAATTAGGGTGTTTTTTAATGAATGTAATATACAAGTGAGAACAAAAACACAAAACAGATACCATCTGCCACACCTCTCAAATCAGTTACAACTGCCCATTAGCAGCCTAGTGCTAAATATCTCCAGTTTTTATAAAACTCCTAAGTCCTTTTTTGCTCTCATCTTCACAGGTCCTCAGCAACTGATGTTACAGCTCCTCTCAGACATTTCTTAATCTAGGTGAACTGAAGACGGATCAGACATGGCACTAGATCCATCCCTCCAGACTATTCTTCTGCTTAGCTTTGAAGAGCACATTCGAAGGATGTGCAGTACACTTTGCTCTTAGCTTTCCAGGAAATGGAGTTACAAAAAAGCCTTTTACTCTGTCTGATCATCTTTATGGGCATACAATCTAAGAATAGAGGATGAACCTATTTTGAATATCATTTGTAGCATCTCATGAGTTTCACTCAGGACCTAACTGTTGTATTCAGTTTCACTAGTATTTATAGTTTATAGTAACTATAAATGGAGCTATAGAATTTAAGTTATAAATGAGTCATGAGCATGAAAAACAAATTTGTTCCATGATCTTGGTGCGCGTAGCAAGGTATCAGGGCTATGCTTGTGTGTATGGCCAGTGGACTTAAATCATTAATTTCCTGATAGATGCTGCTAATCTTCAGCATAGAGAAGATAATGGACTCATTTGAGACAATGAACTGACCTGAAAGTAGGTAATAGACAGAACTCCAAGCCATCTTCACAAAGCAGAAGTATGTGACTGACAGTTACAGAAGCACTTAATGAGGAATTTTGAATCGTTATGGAGATTTCTTCAGGAAACTCCTGCTGTGCATAGTCCAACTTGAATGTCTAAGTGTTAATTGACATCCTGTGTAGTGTGACCCAGAGATTCATAGGCAGTTCCTGTTGGTGAAGTGATCAAATTTTACATAGATAAGACACCTGTAAATAGTCTATTTAAGATATGCTTTGTATGTAGTTAAGATAATCAATAGGAATGGATTATGTATGTGCTGGAGTGTTCACATAGCACTGTGGATTAAAATAACTGAGCAGAAAGGCACTTCGGAGAAACTCGTCCGATCCAGTTGATCATAATTGTGCAAGGACACTTAAAACAGGTCACCATTCAGACAACAACTGACCATGCTATTCCAGAAATACGATTGATTTCCTGTACGATCTTTACCTTATGCCAAAATCCCAATAAATTGTTAGAGCAAACCAATCAAAATCAAACTAAATAAAGCCAAGCCAAAACACTCTTTCTATGAATGTCTGTGCAAAAAGGCGTATTAACATAAGGAAAAAAAATGTGGATATTCTTAAGTAACTGAAAGAGAAGGATGTTCATGCACAACAGTAATGGAACCTATCTACATGTAAGTGGTCCATCCTTGTGTACAGTTGAAGAGTTCAAATGCTTCCAAAATATCCTTTTTCTGCAGGGGAATAATGAGATGAGGTTAAATGACATACTGAAATAAATGCAGCTCTTCACTTTTGAGGAATTAGGACCATTAATTTTAGATACATTTTTATCACAGTTCCATCTGAAGTCAAATTTTGGCAGAATATACCTCTGAAAATGCTTGTAGGATTTTTATCTATAGCAGCAGCCCAACCTAACAGCTAGTATCCTCTGAGAATGAAAGGATACATCTAAAATAGCAACAGTAGTGCTAAACCTGAGTTTATTTTGCTACATGGAACATACACTGCAGTAACTCTATGGCTTTATAAGTCATTAAGGCATGTACGACTACTAAAATGGCATGCAAACTTCAGAATAAATTTTTGTATGTTCAGGAAAACATTCAGTCAAGACAGTCCCCTGAAATAATAACCAAAGAAAAAACTATAAAACTGATTAGGAAGATGGAGACAAACTTGGTCAGTCCTAATTCAGTCTTAAAGCATTATAAAGCAGAGACAGTATCTTAAAAAAAAAAAAAAAATCAGGATATGTTTCTATTATCAGAATTCTTAATATACTTCATATTAGTTAGTATGAACCTCAGAATGCTTCCTGTTTTCACATTATTCAAGATGATAATTCTTCTTGTCTAGTTTGGAGAAAAGGAGGTTATGGTATGACCTCATTGGTCTCTACATCTTCCTGAGGAGGGGATGTGGAGAGGGAGGTGCTGAGCTCTTCTCCCTGGTATCCATCAATAGGATGTGTGGGCATGGTTCAAAGCTACACCATGGAAGCTTGAGACTGGACATTAGGAAGCATTTCTTTAGCAAGAGGATGGTCAAACACTGGAACAGGTTTCCTAGAGAGGTGGTCCATGTCCCAAGCCTGTCAATGTTTAAGAAGCATTTGGACAATGGCCTTAATAACATGCTTTAGCTTTTGGTCAGCCCTGAAATTGTCAGACAGTTGGACTAGATGATTGTTGTAGGTCCCTTCCAACTGAAATGTTCTAGTCTAGTCTAGTCTAGGCTATGATGATATGCCCACTGTTTTGCATTAATTATGTCTTCAGTTGAAGCACAATAACTAGCAAGCAAATTATAAAAATTGAGATTTTTTGTTCTCTTTTCTTGATAAGGTTTGTTTAGGGTTTTTTGGAGTTCTTTTTAGACACATCCCTAAATTATTATATGGTTCTCAGAAATTCAGACCCAGAGGAAAACAAATTTCTCCCACCACAGACCCAATGTATGTTCTATATCCTTTTAAATCTTTTTTATAGTATAAGCCTTAAATCGCTTGTAAATAAAGACAAAATCAAATCAAATCAAAAGGGGAGGGGGAGGGGGAGGGGGAGGGGGAGGGGGAGGAGAAGGGGAAGGGGAAGGGGAAGGGGAAGGGGAAGGGGAAGGGGAAGGGAAGGGAAGGGAAGGGAAGGGAAGGGAAGGGAAGGGAAGGGAAGGCTCCAGCTGCTGAAGAAAAGGGAATGTCAGGCATCTAAAGATGCAGATGAGGTAGCAGATAAACTTATATGTATTGTACAATGGAGGATCAACTGCACAAAAAGCAAAAAAGAATGCAATCATGTACATTGTGGTAATTAATTTAAATCCGGGTTAGCTTGGTACTTCTGGAAGCTGGAATCACATCTGACTAAACTATGGTTACAAATACTCATATAAATTTAATTCCTTTATAGGTAGGACATTGTTCAAAGTTGTACCCATCTACTTTTTTTTTTTTTTTTTTTTTAATTCTGGCCAAATACAGTGGATCAATAAACAAAAAATGAGAGTAAATTCTGACGTACTTTGCTGAGTTGTGAAAATGAGGAAAGAAATAAAGACAGACTTCATTGCTTTGTTGAACCAGGGTGAAATTATTTCAGCATGTATACACACATAAAACTTAGTGTGTTAGTATTTTTTAAAACTATTTAAAACTAACTATTGCCTGTGTGCAGGATTACATTGATCCTAGGCAAAAGCACAGAAATGCTAATATAGGATATTGAGGGGAGATGATCCAGACCGAGTGGCAGTGCTTTGGCTGAGGGTCTGAGCTTGCGTTTTGCTGGGCCTGAGCTCAACCGGCACCTGCAAGCCCCAAGTTTTCCCAGCAACAGTGACATGACACCTCTGGATGGTGACCAGACACCCCTGAGGACAGGTGTATAACCTGCTGCCTGAGAGCCCCGTTCTCAGCACTCCTGAGAACAGCCAGCCCATGCCTTGGTGATCTCCCCTTACTTGGGATGCCAGGCAAGCAGACTGTCCTGGGAACTGAGTGATATCAATTAGTTAGATTATAAGTAATTTCGAACAGAAGCAGAGAAGTGCAATTGTTATCTACTTAGTGGGGTGTTGTAATTGTTATCTCCATAGTAGGTGCCTTATCCTAATAAACCTCCCTTTGTGTCTCATTCTGGGAACTTCTTTCCTTCAAGGGACAGGTAGTGACAGAGGGTCTGAGGGCAGCAAGTATTATCAGAAAGGAATTCAAGAATACTAGCAAAATTGATGAATTTATGGGAAACAGGTCTTTTGGTACAAAATGGGTATTACATACTGTCCTTAGAGGCTTACATGAAAAAGACTGCTATGGATTTGAGTTCTGTGAAACATAGCTCTCCATTCAAGATCTCCCTTTTCCCACTCTCATACCATACAACCAGGAATTCACATATTCCCACGCCAGTGCCATAACTTCTTCGTAGCAGCTCAGAAGGTTCTGTGAACTTATGCAAATTCAGAAAAAAAGTTGGAGCTCCAGTCTAGTGGAGTTGAAGATAAGCAGTATTTCCAGAGCCCTGTGCATTCAGGTATTGTGCGGTGCCCTGAGGTGGGACTATGGATGTCATATAACCTGATATAAATTAGAGGGATCAGCATGTTCACATGTGAGAATGTCAAAGCATAGATAAAGATAACCACATTAAAATAATAAACCTAAGCCTGTAAAATCAAGATAGCTGTGGCTTTGTCTTGATGAGCCTTGAAACTCATCCAGGTCATCTAGGATGAACATTATCCTCCCTAAGTAATCAGCCCTACTCAAAATAATTTCCCTAATGTCCAGATGAACCATCCAAGTTGCAACTGGAGACATTTATTCAATGTTGTATCATCATTCAGTATCAAGAAGAGTTTGGTTCTGTCATTAAATACAAAAAATTGTCTCCATCTCCTCTTGACCCATGAGATGAGCATCCATGGTGTATTTGCAACATTTCTATGTATTTGTGATTTTTTCTCCATAGCCATATTCCATACATATAATCACGATTTTGTATTTTTGGATGGAGAGTAGTACATCAAAATTATTATTTTCCTATTTATGAGCTTTACTATTTCTATATACTTATACGTGCATGAATGAGACAAGATCTTGCAATCCAAAACTAAAAAACCCCAAGCACTAACTATATACATATTTTTATCAATATTGAAATCTATAATTACATAAAAGTTATCAATGTTACATATATCTACTAATGATCAGCACACGAGACAGCTGGCTGTTTTTTCACAAGAAATACACCAATGTGTTTTTCCTGCTAACCTATTTTTAATATTCCTTATATTTTAAGCAAGAGACAGTATGAGGAAAAAAAAATAAAGGAAATTGGGAGAAAGCTTGAAGCTAACTCAGAAAAAAGCAAGGGCAATTTTATTTCTTGCTTTTATGTACTGCTACATTCTTTTAATTTTCTCCTTATTGCTTTTACATGAAACTTTTTATTCTATATTTTCCTTTTCCCACTCCATAGCACAATGAAGCTGCTGGATACTGAAATTTTTATATGCAGAAGGGAATGCAATGACCTCAAGTGAGGGATGACAGTCCAGGCAGGTAAACGCTATTTCATATCTTCTACAAAAAAACCCCCGCAAGGATTCATACATCACTTGAATCGTATACATGAAAAAAAAAAATCATTATGATCACTATTCTTAATCATCTTAATGAGATCACTTTTTCTCACTGCTCATAAGCTTTCCAGCAATTGCGTTAACACCAAAGACTGGAACATCTTCATTGAAATATAAATAACCCTTCTTCCTTCTAGCACACAGTTATACTAATTTGGTAAAAAAAAGTGAAACGATTCCTCAATGTTCTAAAGATACAATAGCTCTGATAGTTAAAGACTATTAATGACATCTCATAATCCTGTGGCACTGTCATAATTACTTTTGTCATCACTATATCTTATTAGCAGTCACATTTTCTATCTTTTCACATCTCATTCCAGTTTCTTATATAGCAAGTGGCCAACATGTTTTGAGACAATACATTTTAGAAAAACTGTTTTATTATTCTTCAGAGCAATTAACTCTTACATACTTGATTAGATACTGCTATATCTCAGATTTCTTTAAGTTCTAGACTATACTTAAAATTTAAAATATAGATTTAAATGTCCATTTTAATAAATTATTGCACATTTGGCTGAGACATGAATGTGTTACACCAGGAAATTTGTGACTAATCTAGTAGCAGTTATTAGGCTGACGATCTACTGCAGAAAGAAATAGTATAGATAGAAAAAAGTAGTATTAGAAACAGTAATTCAAGCATAATGAAGCAACATTAGCACTTTTATGTTGTACTTTCTAATTACAAAGTCTGTTAATGAAATTGGGGCATTTACTTAATTGCTGTGAACAATTATTTTCAAATTAAGCCTAGCAATTAAATAGCATGATTAAACTCATGGTACAGGCTTTTTAGTAGAGACATGGTAAGTGTCTTGCCTGCTGTATTATGCATGGTAGTCAAAACTGTAAAAATCTTCTGATTAGGCAATGGAAATTAAGAGCAATGCCATTTCATTGAGAACACAAATTGTTATGCAAAGAGAGGGAGAAAAAAACCCCTCTATTATAGAAGCCAAATAACAGCCAGAAAAACTGCTGTAAAAACTAATTATATTGGTGATACTTTCTCCTGATTTCTTCTATACAAGGGAGGGTCAAGGAGACAAGTGCATATTCATCATATTAGTTTTCATTCCACGTAACAGAAATGATGAAATAAATCACAGCTTCCAGCTGAAGCCACAGTTTATGCTGAAAGCCCTTTAAACTGTTAGATCTCTCCTAACACTTCACATCAGGAATTTTACTGGTGAACATACCAAGATAACTGAGTAATCTGAACTAGTTTTATCAGCAGTAGTAAGATTGCAAGGTGATGG